>NW_026778231.1:0-627960 GCF_025265405.1 Mesoplodon densirostris | reverse complement strand
ATACATAGGTTTTAAGATTCTTACTAGTCAGATATATTCCTCTGCGGGAAATATGGGGTTTTGAGTCTCTTTCACTGAGGAAGGTGTAGGTCTTGTCTATTCCAAAGTTGGTTTTTGGAACGGTCCCTGTGCTTATATCAAACTCTGGTTTTATGCATCACCCCACCTCTCCTTCCCCTTTATGCAGGCATAAGAGTGTTTTCTAAATGTGAGACTCTGTTCTCTTTCCTAACTCAGTTCACGTGTAGCCATGTTTACAGTATCTTCATAAGTGATATCTTATGATAAGTTTCTTTTTCTGTGTGACTTATTTCACTTAGAATCATCGTACCTGAATCCACTCACTTTGCTGCTACTGGTCTTATGACATTGATTTCATGGCTGAGGGATATTCCATCGTACGTAAGTACCACAATGTTTTGAACCATTTTTATATTTCCTGGGATATTTAAGGTGTACCCAAGTTGAGGTTCTTGTAGTCAGTGCAGCCCTAAATTTGGAGGTGGCTCTTTCTTATTGATTTTCAGTTTTCCCAAGGTATATTCCCTAGACTGGAAGTGGCCTTGGCTCTGTAGCTCTGTTGTTTACTTGTTTTAGGGAACACAATGCACTCCTCCAGTGAGGCAGTTGGCAGTTTACATCCCGCCCATCAGCATAACAAGGCTCCCAGTTCTCCAGGGCCTGTCTTGCCTTTCTGGTTTTTACACATTTTGTGGATGTCCCTTTTGACCGGTGGGAAGTGATACTTCTTTGTAGTGCAGATTTGCATTGCCCGCTTGCTTGCTTGGCCAAAAAGGGCGTATGCGTTTTCTCCTGAATATATTCAGGAGAAAACGCATACGCCCTTTTTGGCCAAGTGCACCATTGTCCAAGTTGTGCCCCTCTTCCTGTGCTTTACAGGCGATTCCAAGGTACCTCTTGAAATCTGTTTCCTGCTATTTTGCCTCACTTTCAAGTCCGCCTCGTTGACTTCCCTCAACAGATTTTTGGACGATAGTTGTCCTTTATCACTCTGCCAGTTTGTGAATTGCTGTGCCCCTGAGCTCCATTTCTCAACTCGTTTTTTGTGAGCTGAACGCAAGTCCAAAATTTTGGATCATGTCCTATACTGGTTCCCGGTGGGTGGCTGAGACTTTGGTTAATTCTTCTTCCTGCCGGGAAATTAGAGTGACATGTGCCCGTCCAAATGCCTAACAGCTACTCTCTCATTGGTTCTCCCTCGTCCCTTCCATCCTCTGCCAAATTGGGAACCTGTGCAAACCAGGAGGTTAAAGGGCCTGTCTCTCCAAGTTGGGAGATTGATAGTAAGGCAGTTGGAAAGTCAAACTGGAGCACCAGGAGAGGGACTATTCGTTGAGTTTTAGAAACCTTTCATATTCACAGTGTGTCCATTCTCTAGGTTTCCTGTACATGTTATAGCTGTAGTAATATTCCCTTGAACCTGGAGAGTTGGGACCCATGGAATGGGGGCCATGCATTATTGCTTGAAAGGGTCTGCATTTGCTCACCCAATCTCACCAATCCTCTCAGTCCCAAGTGTCCAGCCTTATGCCACATCCAGCTGTCATTGTAGATAGGGTCTTTCCAGGTTTCCTCAGACACCCTGAAGGAATTGTAAAGAATTTCCCTGTTTTTTGGTTTTGCTTTTGAAATTCCTTTTTATAGTGGGTTTGAGCTGATTCTCGCTGCCATGTTTATGCCACTCTAGACACACTTGATTCCCTTATGGAGTCATATCAATACATAGGTTTTAAGATTCTTACTAGTCAGATATATTCCTCTGCGGGAAATATGGGGTTTTGAGTCTCTTTCACTGAGGAAGGTGTAGGTCTTGTCTATTCCAAAGTTGGTTTTTGGAACGGTCCCTGTGCTTATATCAAACTCTGGTTTTATGCATCACCCCACCTCTCCTTCCCCTTTATGCAGGCATAAGAGTGTTTTCTAAATGTGAGACTCTGTTCTCTTTCCTAACTCAGTTCACGTGTAGCCATGTTTACAGTATCTTCATAAGTGATATCTTATGATAAGTTTCTTTTTCTGTGTGACTTATTTCACTTAGAATCATCGTACCTGAATCCACTCACTTTGCTGCTACTGGTCTTATGACATTGATTTCATGGCTGAGGGATATTCCATCGTACGTAAGTACCACAATGTTTTGAACCATTTTTATATTTCCTGGGATATTTAAGGTGTACCCAAGTTGAGGTTCTTGTAGTCAGTGCAGCCCTAAATTTGGAGGTGGCTCTTTCTTATTGATTTTCAGTTTTCCCCAGGTATATTCCCTAGACTGGAAGTGGCCTTGGCTCTGTAGCTCTGTTGTTTACTTGTTTTAGGGAACACAATGCACTCCTCCAGTGAGGCAGTTGGCAGTTTACATCCCGCCCATCAGCATAACAAGGCTCCCAGTTCTCCAGGGCCTGTCTTGCCTTTCTGGTTTTTACACATTTTGTGGATGTCCCTTTTGACCGGTGGGAAGTGATACTTCTTTGTAGTGCAGATTTGCATTGCCCGCTTGCTTGCTTGGCCAAAAAGGGCGTATGCGTTTTCTCCTGAATATATTCAGGAGAAAACGCATACGCCCTTTTTGGCCAAGTGCACCATTGTCCAAGTTGTGCCCCTCTTCCTGTGCTTTACAGGCGATTCCAACGTACCTCTTGAAATCTGTTTCCTGCTATTTTGCCTCACTTTCAAGTCCGCCTCGTTGACTTCCCTCAACAGATTTTTGGACGATAGTTGTCCTTTATCACTCTGCCAGTTTGTGAATTGCTGTGCCCCTGAGCTCCATTTCTCAACTCGTTTTTTGTGAGCTGAACACAAGTCCAAAATTTTGGATCATGTCCTATACTGGTTCCCGGTGGGTGGCTGAGACTTTGGTTAATTCTTCTTCCTGCCGGGAAATTAGATTGACATGTGCCCGTCCAAATACCTAACAGCTACTCTCTCATGGGTTCTCCCTCGTCCCTTCCATCCTCTGCCAAATTGGGAACCTGTGCAAACCAGGAGGTTAAAGGGCCTGTCTCTCCAAGTTGGGAGATTGATAGTAAGGCAGTTGGAAAGTCAAACTGGAGCACCAGGAGAGGGACTATTCGTTGAGTTTTAGAAACCTTTCGTATTCACAGTGTGTCCATTCTCTAGGTTTCCTGTACATGTTATAGCTGTAGTAATATTCCCTTGAACATGGAGAGTTGGGACCCATGGAATGGGGGCCATGCATTATTGCTTGAAAGGGTCTGCATTTGCTCACCCAATCTCACCAATCCTCTCAGTCCCAAGTGTCCAGCCTTATGCCACATCCAGCTGTCATTGTAGATAGGGTCTTTCCAGGTTTCCTCAGACACCCTGAAGGAATTGTAAAGAATTTCCCTGTTTTTTGGTTTTGCTTTTGAAATTCCTTTTTATAGTGGGTTTGAGCTGATTCTCGCTGCCATGTTTATGCCACTCTAGACACACTTGATTCCCTTATGGAGTCATATCAATACATAGGTTTTAAGATTCTTACTAGTCAGATATATTCCTCTGTGGGAAATATGGGGTTTTGAGTCTCTTTCACTGAGGAAGGTGTCGGTCTTGTCAATTCCAAAGTTGGTTTTTGAAACGGTCCCTGTGCTTATATCAAACTCTGGTTTTATGCATCACCCCACCTCTCCTTCCCCTTTATGCAGGCATAAGAGTGTTTTCTAAATGTGAGACTCTGTTCTCTTTCCTAACTCAGTTCACGTGTAGCCATGTTTACAGGATCTTCATAAGTGATATCTTATGATAAGTTTCTTTTTCTGTGTGACTTATTTCACTTAGAATCATCGTACCTGAATCCACTCACTTTGCTGCTACTGGTCTTATGACATTGATTTCATGGCTGAGGGATATTCCATCGTACGTAAGTACCACAATGTTTTGAACCATTTTTATATTTCCTGGGATATTTAAGGTGTACCCAAGTTGAGGTTCTTGTAGTCAGTGCAGCCCTAAATTTGGAGGTGGCTCTTTCTTATTGATTTTCAGTTTTCCCCAGGTATATTCCCTAGACTGGAAGTGGCCTTGGCTCTGTAGCTCTGTTGTTTACTTGTTTTAGGGAACACAATGCACTCCTCCAGTGAGGCAGTTGGCAATTTACATCCCGCCCATCAGCATAACAAGGCTCCCTGTTCTCCAGGGCCTGTCTTGCCTTTCTGGTTTTTACACATTTTGTGGATGTCCCTTTTGACCGGTGGGAAGTGATACTTCTTTGTAGTGCAGATTTGCATTGCCCGCTTGCTTGCTTGGCCAAAAAGGGCGTATGCGTTTTCTCCTGAATATATTCAGGAGAAAACGCATACGCCCTTTTTGGCCAAGTGCACCATTGTCCAAGTTGTGCCCCTCTTCCTGTGCTTTACAGGCGATTCCAACGTACCTCTTGAAATCTGTTTCCTGCTATTTTGCCTCGCTTTCAAGTCCGCCTCGTTGACTTCCCTCAACAGATTTTTGGACGATAGTTGTCCTTTATCACTCTGCCAGTTTGTGAATTGCTGTGCCCCTGAGCTCCATTTCTCAACTCGTTTTTTGTGAGCTGAACGCAAGTCCAAAATTTTGGATCATGTCCTATACTGGTTCCCGGTGGGTGGCTGAGACTTTGGTTAATTCTTCTTCCTGCCGGGAAATTAGATTGACATGTGCCCGTCCAAATGCCTAACAGCTACTCTCTCATGGGTTCTCCCTCGTCCCTTCCATCCTCTGCCAAATTGGGAACCTGTGCAAACCAGGAGGTTAAAGGGCCTGTCTCTCCAAGTTGGGAGATTGATAGTAAGGCAGTTGGAAAGTCAAACTGGAGCACCAGGAGAGGGACTATTCGTTGAGTTTTAGAAACCTTTCGTATTCACAGTGTGTCCATTCTCTAGGTTTCCTGTACATGTTATAGCTGTAGTAATATTCCCTTGAACATGGAGAGTTGGGACCCATGGAATGGGGGCCATGCATTATTGCTTGAAAGGGTCTGCATTTGCTCACCCAATCTCACCAATCCTCTCAGTCCCAAGTGTCCAGCCTTATGCCACATCCAGCTGTCATTGTAGACAGGGTCTTTCCAGGTTTCCTCAGACACCCTGAAGGAATTGTAAAGAATTTCCCTGTTTTTTGGTTTTGCTTTTGAAATTCCTTTTTATAGTGGGTTTGAGCTGATTCTCGCTGCCATGTTTATGCCACTCTAGACACACTTGATTCCCTTATGGAGACATATCAATACATAGGTTTTAAGATTCTTACTAGTCAGATATATTCCTCTGTGGGAAATATGGGGTTTTGAGTCTCTTTCACTGAGGAAGGTGTCGGTCTTGTCAATTCCAAAGTTGGTTTTTGAAACGGTCCCTGTGCTTATATCAAACTCTGGTTTTATGCATCACCCCACCTCCCTTCCCCTTTATGCAGGCATAAGAGTGTTTTCTAAATGTGAGACTCTGTTCTCTTTCCTAACTCAGTTCACGTGTAGCCATGTTTACAGGATCTTCATAAGTGATATCTTATGATAAGTTTCTTTTTCTGTGTGACTTATTTCACTTAGAATCATCGTACCTGAATCCACTCACTTTGCTGCTACTGGTCTTATGACATTGATTTCATGGCTGAGGGATATTCCATCGTACGTAAGTACCACAATGTTTGAACCATTTTTATATTTCCTGGGATATTTAAGGTGTACCCAAGTTGAGGTTCTTGTAGCCAGTGCAGCCCTAAATTTGGAGGTGGCTCTTTCTTATTGATTTTCAGTTTTCCCCAGGTATATTCCCTAGACTGGAAGTGGCCTTGGCTCTGTAGCTCTGTTGTTTACTTGTTTTAGGGAACACAATGCACTCCTCCAGTGAGGCAGTTGGCAATTTACATCCCGCCCATCAGCATAACAAGGCTCCCTGTTCTCCAGGGCCTGTCTTGCCTTTCTGGTTTTTACACATTTTGTGGATGTCCCTTTTGACCGGTGGGAAGTGATACTTCTTTGTAGTGCAGATTTGCATTGCCCGCTTGCTTGCTTGGCCAAAAAGGGCGTATGCGTTTTCTCCTGAATATATTCAGGAGAAAACGCATACGCCCTTTTTGGCCAAGTGCACCATTGTCCAAGTTGTGCCCCTCTTCCTGTGCTTTACAGGCGATTCCAACGTACCTCTTGAAATCTGTTTCCTGCTATTTTTCCTCACTTTCAAGTCCGCCTCGTTGACTTCCCTCAACAGATTTTTGGACGATAGTTGTCCTTTATCACTCTGCCAGTTTGTGAATTGCTGTGCCCCTGAGCTCCATTTCTCAACTCGTTTTTTGTGAGCTGAACGCAAGTCCAAAATTTTGGATCATGTCCTATACTGGTTCCCGGTGGGTGGCTGAGACTTTGGTTAATTCTTCTTCCTGCCGGGAAATTAGAGTGACATGTGCCCGTCCAAATGCCTAACAGCTACTCTCTCATGGGTTCTCCCTCGTCCCTTCCATCCTCTGCCAAATTGGGAACCTGTGCAAACCAGGAGGTTAAAGGGCCTGTCTGTCCAAGTTGGGAGATTGATAGTAAGGCAGTTGGAAAGTCAAACTGGAGCACCAGGAGAGGGACTATTCGTTGAGTTTTAGAAACCTTTCGTATTCACAGTGTGTCCATTCTCTAGGTTTCCTGTACATGTTAGAGCTGTAGTAATATTCCCTTCAACCTGGAGAGTTGGGACCCATGGTATGGGGGCCATTCATTATTGCTTTAAAGGGTCTGCATTTGCTCACCCAATCTCACCAATCCTCTCAGTCCCAAGTGTCCAGCCTTATGCCACATCCAGCTGTCAGTGTAGATAGGGTCTTTCCAGGATTCCTCAGACACCCTGAAGGAATTGTACAGAATTTCCCTGTTTTTTTGTTTTGCTTTTGAAATTCCTTTTTATAGTGGGTTTGAGCTGATTCTCGCTGCCATGTTTATGCCACTCTAGACACACTTGATTCCCTTATGGAGACATATCAATACATAGGTTTTAAGATTCTTACTAGTCAGATATATTCCTCTGCGGGAAATATGGGGTTTTGAGTCTCTTTCCCTGAGGAAGGTGTAGGTCTTGTCTATTCCAAAGTGGGTTTTGGAACGGTCCCTGTGCTTATATCAAACTCTGGTTTTATGCATCACCCCACCTCTCCTTCCCCTTTAAGCAGGCATAAGAGTGTTTTCTAAATGTGAGACTCTGTTCTCTTTCCTAACTCTGTTCATGTGTAGCCATGTTTACAGGATCTTCATAAGTGATATCTTATGATAAGTTTCTTTTTCTGTGTGACTTATTTCACTTAGAATCATCGTACCTGAATCCACTCACTTTGCTGCTACTGGTCTTATGACATTGATTTCATGGCTGAGGGATATTCCATCGTACGTAAGTACCACAATGTTATGAACAATTTTTATATTTCCTAGGATAATTAAAGTGTACCCAAGTTGAGGTTCTTGTAGTCAGTGCAGCCCTAAATTTGGAGGTGGCTCTTTGTTATTGATTTTCAGTTTTCCCAAGGTATTTTCCCTAGACTGGAAGTGGCCTTGGCTCTGTAGCTCTGTTGTTTACTTGTTTTAGGGAACACAATGCACTCCTCCAGTGAGGCAGTTGGCAATTTACATCCCGCCCATCAGCATAACAAGGCTCCCTGTTCTCCAGGGCCTGTCTTGCCTTTCTGGTTTTTACACATTTTGTGGATGTCCCTTTTGACCGGTGGAAAGTGATACTTCTTTGTAGTGCAGATTTGCATTGCCCGCTTGCTTGCCTGGCCAAAAAGGGCGTATGCGTTTTCTCCTGAATATATTCAGGAGAAAACGCATACGCCCTTTTTGGCCAAGTGCACCATTGTCCAAGTTGTGCCCCTCTTCCTGTGCTTTACAGGCGATTCCAAGGTACCTCTTGAAATCTGTTTCCTGCTATTTTGCCTCGCTTTCAAGTCCGCCTCGTTGACTTCCCTCAACAGATTTTTGGACGATAGTTGTCCTTTATCACTCTGCCAGTTTGTGAATTGCTGTGCCCCTGAGCTCCATTTCTCAACTCGTTTTTTGTGAGCTGAACGCAAGTCCACAATTTTGGATCATGTCCTATACTGGTTCCCGGTGGGTGGCTGAGACTTTGGTTAATTCTTCTTCCTGCCGGGAAATTAGAGTGACACGTGCCCGTCCAAATGCCTAACAGCTACTATCTCATTGGTTCTTCCACTTCCCTTTCATCCCCTGCCAAATTGGCACCCTGTGCGAACCAGGAGGTTAAAGGGGCTGTCTCTCCAAGTTTAGAGATTGATAGGAAAGTAGTTGGAAAGTCAAACCGTAGCACCAGGAGAGGGACTATTCGTTGAGTTTTAGAAACCTTTCGTATTCACAGAGTGTCCATTCTCTTGGTTTCCCGTACATGTTATAGCTGTCGTAATATTCCCTTCAACCTGGAGAGTTGGGACCCGTGGAATGGGTGCCATGCATTATTGCTTTAAAGGGTCTGCATTTGCTCACCTAATCTCATCAATCCTCTCAGTCCCAAGTGTCCAGCCTTATGCCACATCCAGATGTCATTGTACATAGGGTCATTCCAGGTTTCATCAGAGACCCTGAAGGAATTGTAAAAATTTCCCTGTTTTTTTGTTTTGTTTATGAAATTCCTTTTTATAGTGGTTTTGAGCTGATTCTCGCTGCCATGTTTATGCCAGTCTAGACACTCTTGATTCCCTTACGCACACATACCAATACATAGGTTTTATGATTTCTACTAGTGAGGTATATTCCTCTGCGCGAAATATGGGGTTTTGAGTCCCTTTCACTGAGGAAGGTGTAGGTCTTTTCTATTCCATAGTTCATTTTTGGAACGGTCCCTGTGCTTATATCAAACTCTCCTTTTATTCATCACCCCACCTTTCCTCCCCCTTAAGCAGATATAAGAATGTTTTCTAAATGTGAGACCCTCTTCTCTTTCCTAACTCATTTGAAGTGTAGCCATATTTACAGGATCTTCATAAGTGATATCTTATGATATGTTTCTTTTTCTGTGTGACTTATTTCACTTAGAATCATCGTACCTGAATCCACTCATTTTGCTGCTACTGGTTTTATGACATTCATTTCATGGCTGAGGGATATTCCATCGTATGTAAGTACCACAATTTTTTGAACCATTTTTATATTTCCTGGGATATTTAAGGTGTACCCAAGTTGAGGTTCTTGTAAGCAATTCAGCCCTAAATTTTGGCGTGGCTCTGTCTTATTGATTTTCAGTTTTCCCAAGGTATATTCCCTAGACTGGAGGCGCCCTTGGCTCTGTAGCTCTGTTGTTTACTTGTTTTAGGGAACACAATGCACTCCTCCAGTGAGGCAGTTGGCAATTTACATCCTGCCCATCAGCCTAACAAGGCTCCCTGTTCTCCAGGGCCTGTCTTGCCTTTCTGGTTTTTACACATTTTGTGGATGTCCCTTTTGACCAGTGGGAAGTGATACTACTTTGTAGTGCATATTTGCATTGCCCGCTTGCTTGCTTGGCCAAAAAGGGTGTATGCGTTTTCTCCTGAATATATTCAGGAGAATACGCATACGGCCTTTTTGGCCAAGTGCATCAGTGTCAAAGTTGTGCCCCTCTTCCTGTGCTTTCAATGTGATTGCAACGTACCTCTTGAAATCTGTTTCCTGCTATTCAGCCTCGCTTTCAAGTCCGCCTCGTTGCCTTCCCTAAACAGATTTTTGGACGATAGTTGTCCTTTATTACTCTGCCAGTTTGTGAATTGCTGTGCCCCTGAGCTCCATTTTTCCACTCGTTTTTTGTGAGCTGAACGCAAGTCCAAAATTTTGGTTCAGGACCTATACTGGTTCCCAGTGGGTGGCTGAGACTTTGGTAAATTCTTCTTCCTGCCAGGATATTAGAGTGACATGTGCTAGTCCAAATGCCTAAGAGCTACTCTCTCATTGGTACTCCCTCTTCCCTTTCATCCTCTGCCAAATTGGCAACCTGTGTGAACCAGGAGGTTAAGGGGGTGTCTCTCCAAGTTGGGGGATTGATAGTAAAGCAGTTGGAAAGTCAAAACGGAGCACCAGGTGAGGGACTATTCATTGAGTTTTAGAATCCTTTCGTATTCACCCTGTGTCCATTCTCTAGGTTTTTCGTACATGTTATAGCTGTTGTAATATTCCCTTCAACCTGGAGAGTTGGGACCCAAGGAATGGGTGCCATGCCTTATTGCTTTAAAGGGTCTGCATTTGCTCACCCAATCTCACCAATCCTCTCTGTCCCAAGTGTCCAGCCTTATGCCACATCCAGCTGTCATTGTCGATAGGGTCATTCCACGTTTCATCAGAGACCCTGAAGGATTTGTAAAGAATTTCCCTGTTTTTTTGTTTTGTTTTTGAAATTCCTTTTTATAGTGGGTTTGAGCTGATTCTCGCTGCCATGTTTATGCCAGTCTAGACACACTTGATTCCCTTACGCAGACATATCAATACATAGGTTTTAAGATTCTTACTAGTGAGATATATTCCTCTGCGGTAAATATGGGGTTTTGAGTCCCTTTCACTGAGGAAGTTGTAGGTCTTGTCTGTTCCATAGTTGGTTTCTGGAACGTTATTTGTACTTATATCAAACTCTGGTTTTATGCATCACCCCACCTCTCCTTCCCCCTTAAGCAGTCATAAGAGTTTTTTCTAAATGAGAGACTCTGTTCTCTTTCCTAACTCAGTTCATGTGTAGCCATGTTTACAGGATCTTCATAAGTGATATCTTATGATAAGATTTTTTTTCTGTGTGACTAATTTCCCTTAGATTCATCATACCTAAATCCACTCCTTATGCTGCTACTGGCCTTATATACATTGATTTCATGTCTGAGTGATATTCCATTGTGCAAAATTACCACAAGTTCTTTATGCATTTCTCTTTTTCCTGGCATATTTTAGGTGTACCAAAGTTGAGGTCCTTGTATGCAGAGCAGCCCTAAATTTTGGGGTGCCTGTGTCTTATTGATATTTAATCTTCCCAAGTTATATACCCATGAGTTGAAGTCCCCTTTGCTCGGGGGCTTTGTATTTTAGATGTTTTAGGAAACAGCATACACTTCTTCAGAATGGCTCTTGGATATTTATACCCCACCCATCAGCGTGACTAGGCTCCCTGTTTTCCATGGCCTCTCCTGCATTTCTGGTTTGCACACATTTTTTGGATGGCCTTTCTGAGCAGTGGAAATTGAGACTTCTTTGTTGTGTGGATTTGCATTTCCCTCTTGTTTGGTTGGCCAAAATCTCTGTATGTGTTTTTTTCCTGAAGATATTCACGAAAAAAACGCATACACCCTTTTGCCCAACTGCATCATTTTAGAAATTCTGCTGCTTTTCATATGCTTTAAATGTGAGTAGAATCTACCTTTTGAAATCTGTTTCCTGCAATTCTGCCTCTCATTCAGATCCTCTTCGTTGCCTTACCTGAATATATTTTTGGATGTTGGTTATCATTTATATCTTTGCAGGTCTTTGAATTGTCTGCTCCTGAGCTCCATTTTGCAACTCGCTTTTTTTGTGAGCTGGCCGCCAAACCATTGGATTGCTTCCAGCCCTATTCTGGTTCTGGGGAGGCAGGCTGAGCCTTTGGTTAATTCTTCTTCCTAATGGGAAATTAGAGTGACATATGCCTGTCAAAACTCCTACAGCTAATCTCTCATTGGTTCCCCCTCTTCCCATTTATCCTCTGCACAAATTGAAAACTGTGTAAAACAGGAGGTTAAAGGTGCTGATTCTCCAAGTGGGGAGATTGTTAGTAATGTAGCTGGAATGGCGAACCCCAGCACCAGGAGATCAAAAATGAGGTGCATTTTAGACACCTTTCCTGAGCACACGGTGTACATTCATCTCGGTTTCCCAGGCATGTATTCACTGTCACAAGATTCCCTTGAACCTGCAGATTTGGGACCCATGGAATGGGTACCAGGCAGTATTACTTTAAAAGGTCTGCATTTCCTCACCCAGCCTCTCTAACATCTCTTAGCGTGCATAGCTTCCAGCCTTATATATCATCCTGCTGTGGGTCTACATGTGTTCAATCCATATTACATCGTAGCCCTTCAACAAAAGTTGTAAGAATTTTTGTCTGTCTCACTGTTTTTATAAATATTTTTAAATTTATTTTTATATTGGTTACAGCTGATTTTCAAAGCTCTGTGTTTTGCTGCTGTACATCCACTTGATTCATGTACTGTGAGACAACAATAAATTCTTTTTCAGATGCTTACCAGTCTTATGTATTATTTTCCAGTGACTTGAGTGGGCTGAGTGCAGTTCTTTGAGGTACCGTGTAGGCCTTGTCAGTTATTCAATGTGGTACTTGGAATGGTATCTTTGCTAATTTCAACCTCCTCGATAATACCTCACCATTCCCCACCTTTCCCATTTAGCAGCCTTATGTCTATTTTCTACATATTTGAGTATGTTTCTGTTTTGTAATTTATTTCATGTGTAGCCATTTTTGATTCCACCTTTAAGTGACATCTTATGATATGTGTCTTTTTCTTTCTGACATATGTCACTTAGAATGATCGTAGGTAACTCCTCCAGAGTTGTTCCAACTGGCCTTATTTCATTGATTTCTGGATGAGTAATATTCCACTCTACATAAGTACCCCATCTCTTTTATCCATTTTATCCTTCCAGGGACATTTAGGTTATATCCAAGTGGAGGCCCTTTTTAACAGAGAGGTGGTAAACGTTGGGGTGCCTGTTTTCTTTTGATTTTTGTTTTTCCCAAGGTATATGCGCATGAGTGCAAGTGCCCTATGCTCTGTAGATCATTTTTTAGATGTTTTAGCAAACACAATACACTTCTCCAGAGTGGCCATTGGCAAATTACATTTCCACTATCAGCCTCACAGGGCTCCCTTTTCTCCTCGCCCTGTCCTGCATTTCTGGTGTTTACACTTTATGTGGATGGCCCTTCTGACTGATGTGAAGTGATATATTTTGTAGTATTGATTTCCAGTGTCCACCTGTTTGGTTGGATAAAAAGTGTGTATGGCCTTTACTTGAATATATTCAGAAAAAATGCATACGCCCTTTTTGGCCAACTGCATCATTGGCGACGTTCAGCCCCTTTTCTTGTGCTTTAATGGGGAGTCCTTTCTACCTCTTCAAATATGTTTCCTGCCACTCTCCCTTGCTTACAAGTCTTTTTCTGTGGCTTACCTCAAGACATTTTTCGACGATAGATATTTTCAACTCTGCAGTTTCATGAATTTTAGTGCCCCTGAGTTCCATTTTTCAACTTGTGTTTTTGGAAACTGGACACAAAACAGCGGGATTTCCTCTAGCCCTATTCTGTTTCCGTGGGCAATTCTAGCCTTTGATGAATTTTTCTTCCGGATTGGAAATTAGAGTGACATGTGCCTGTCCGCACACCTAAGACTGGTCTCTAAATTTTTCTCATCCTTCCGCTTCATGCTCTGGACAAATTCCAAACTCTGTGCAACAGGATGTTGACGGTGTTGATATCCCCAAGTGAGGAGATTGTTAGGAAAGATGCTGGCGGGGTGAACCCGAGCACCAGGCGATGAGGAGATGAGGTGCCTTTTCCAAACTCTTTCCGATCAAATGGTGTACCATCCTCTAGGTGTGACAGGCATGTTTTAGCTGTAGGAAGGGTCATGTGCATGTAAGGAGAACACCAGGGATTTTTCCAAATCAGTGCCTCCCCGAACCCCAAACTGGGGAATTTTTAAGCTACGGCTACACGTATGTCCATTAAGATCCTTGGGAAATAGGCAGAGCCCAAACTTTAGATGATTGAAATCTTCAGGGTCAGAAGCGCTCACCATCGGCCTTGCTTAGGTTACATTTTATCTGTCATTGATAGATGATGTCAATAAAAATATCGATTCTTTTTCAGATTATTTCCCCTTATAGGTTATTGCAAAATATTCAGTGTAGTTCCCTGGGCTATACAGTAGTTCCTTGTTGATGATCTATTTTATACATAGCAGTGTGTATGTGTTAATCCCAAACTGTTAATTTATCCCTTCTCCTACCTTTCCCCTTTGGTAATAATAAATTATAAGATTTTATACTTCTCAGAAATGGGGGAGCTGAAAGAGAGGTATCCTTTTCAATGGAAAAGCATTCAAAACAAGATTGAAGCTTCAGCCAAGAGTATTCGATCTACATCCATGGAAATAAATCACTTCATTTATCTAATGTTGACCTGACAAATAAGACAGACGTCTTCACTGAACTTGCTTATAGGAAAGTGATGGAAATATCAAATGTAAGTCTTAAAAACATCTTATTTTACCCGAGCATTATACACTGCTCTATGTTAACTACAGTTTGGCTCACACACCTGTTCATTGAAGTTACAATGTTCTCAATTTCTGTTACTGATCCTCCAGAGTGGACCCCAACAGGAGTCCCCGTGCCCAGTGTCATTGGAGCCAACAGATCAAGACTGAGTTTGGTTCAGAAGCAAAGGAAACATTATTTTGAAAACAGAATGGAGAGGTGAGAACGTGCACTGCCCCACGGGCTGTGGGCTGGGCTGCTGTGTAGGGATCCCGGCAGCGTCAGTGGGAGGGAGGGGATGGAGCTCTCGAGGGCTGGGTTGGCTGCAGCTCGGGCTCTATGCCGCAGAGTTTGCATGGGACCCCGCTAGCTGAGGTGTCGACCCAGCCATTCTGCACTAGGAAATCGGGTCTGAAGTGACGGGTGTGGGACCTCTGCATGCGGAACCCTAGGAACACGTGAAATTAGACAAAGCACAAAGGAAAAACAGGTTAGACTTTATTTTATTGCCCAGATTCTCTTTTTATCTCCCAGGAATTTTTAATGAACGTTGCCGGAGATGAACACCTCCTCTGCTTTTTGTTCCATTCCTCATCCTTGGGGTGTTGAGGGTGCAGACCCCTCTTTTGTAACTGCTTCATGCTGTGGTGGGAGCCCTGATACATGGGGGGAGGGGCAAAATGTCTCCCCACCAGGCTCCAGGTGAGGTTGATTGTCCCAAGGCCTCCTGCCTCACTTCTCGTCCGCCTGAGCACCAGCATTGGAAGTGTTATAGATTCTAATGACCTTTAAGGTCCGGGAAAGAGATGCGCAGAGATGCTGCGGTGGCAGGTTTCACCCCACCCCACATTTGTTCGGCGACCTTAGGCTGACGGATTTTGCCAGCCTAGATGCTCTGACCAGTAGTCTGTGCTTTCTTTAATTAGGTCCCTGAATTAATGTACAAACAGCACCATGTGTGAGAGCCCTGCCTGCACAACTCCCAGACAGTCCAGGGCCAGTGGTGATCCAGGGCCATGAGGTCCACTGAGTCAACGGCCTTTAGAAGTAGCCAGCAGTCCAGCCGGTCATATTGGCCACCATCACCGTGGTGTCTGTAGGGTTTTCTATGGTGAAAGCATGATATACATTTCCCCCGCCAAGCTTATTAGCTCCCCTCTGGGTGCAGTAAGTCCTGCAAGCAGTAGTCTGCTCTTTCGGGGCACAGTCTTGTTGTTTTCTGAGAGAAACTCCAGGTCAAGTGATGGTCACACGAGTCATCTTGGTGGCCCGTTGCCCCCGTTTGTCTCTCTGGAGGTTGGCATTGGAGGGCTTCCTCACTCGAGGTCAGTGTGTCCACAGAGTGACCCCTGCAACTTCAGGGCATGATGCGTGGTTAGGATCACCACGTGGGGTCCTTTTCCCTTAGGAGGGAGCTGGCCTTGTGGGCTGCTGATTTCCATCTTTTTAGATACCCCAGTATCCTGGCCTGATGAGTCGGTGGGCAAAGCCCTTGGTGACCATAGTTTATCATACCTGAAGGGCATTCTTGTGTTGCTCCATTTCAAGTGGTCCCAGTTTTTGCACTAAGGCCCCAAGGGCAATTAACCTTTGACCGGGTATGTAAAGGTCAAAGGGTTTAGCTAAATTAGGGAGTTCCTGGGCAAGGGTCTGAATTGACTGCTCTTTCCATTCTTGAGAGGCTGCTTCTGGATTCTATTCAAAAGGATCATCATCTTTTCATGTCAGTGTTTCATGTAGAGGCCCAGCTATTAGACTGTAGTTAGGGATCCAGATGCAGAAAACCTTGGCCTCCCCAGGAACCCCTAAGCTGTCCTCTAGGTTTAGAAGAGGTAAGGCTGCAAATGGCTTCTTCCCTATCCTGGGATGCGTTTCTCCGAATATCTGTGAGAATGAAGCTCAGGCATGTCACCTTAGCCTGGGATATTTGAGCCTTTTTCTTGGACACCTTCTATCCTTTCTTGGCTAGGTAGTTCAGAGGCGTCTTTAGTAGGCCTGGCGATCAGAATGTCCGCTGCATATTGAAGGAGGGTTCCCTTTCACAGAGGTAGAACTTTTAGGTCTTTAGAGGACATTTCCCCAGTGATGGTGTGGGGATTTTTGAACCATTGGGGCAGGACGGCCCAGCATTATTGCTTTGGTTGCATGTTGTGTCCTGCCACTCACAAGCCAAAAATTCTTGTGACTCTGAGATGAATGGAATACAGAAGAAGGCATCATTGAAGTCTAATACAGAATGCCATGGCCTGGTGGATGGTAGAATGACCAGCAGGGTGTAGGAAATAGGAGCTACTGGATGTATATCCTCGGTGGCTTCACTGACTGTCCTGATATCCTTTACCAGGTTTCCAGCAGCCCATGGGGCTCTCGTGGTCAGGCCAATCCCAGGATATGGAGCTCACCTGGGCTGCACCCCCACCCCACAGCCCACGGGGCTCTCGTGGTCAAGTCCCTCCCAGGGTATGGAGCTCACCTGTGCAGCTACCCAGCAGCCCATGGGGCTCTCATAGTCAGGCCCTTCCCAGGATACGGAGCTCCCCTGGGCAGGTAACCCAGCAGGGCTGGAAACACAGGAACTGTGCACATAGCCCACCATGCAGAGAACCCCCAGCTCACCTGTCGCTCACAGCTGACACAGAACACCACAGAGCAGGACTTGAACTAACAAACAGCAGCTCTGACAGGTCTGTGACCCTGGCTATCACTCTGTGCAGCCTCTCTCTGCCTGGTCTTCCAGACACTTCCACTGCAGCCAGGCACCAGACCTCTGTCTCCACCCACCATCGCTCCTCTCCCTGACTCCTGGGTTCCTCTCATTAGTATAGGGTCTTCTTGAAGTTGTTTTCCACTCATGGACCAGATAAAATGAGAAGAAAACAAGCCGCAGCTGCAGCCCCTTGTCTATCCTGACTCTCAAGAGCCCACACCTGTTCCTTGGGCGTGGCCCGTTTAGCAAGGTTCATTTTCTGCAACTGTGAGTCCCTGAGGGGTGAGGATTGGCTGATTTGGGCAGCCTGACGCTGCCTGCCAGCCCTCCCCACGTGTGCCTGGTTGAGGTCAATATAAACACCTCTCCAGTCAGCAAGAGCCCCTGTAGCTGTACCTGACGCCATATTCTCGGCCCCGTCAGCAGTGTCGGGGCTGGGGTGGTGGGAGGGAGTGAGGGGCCGTGGCTTTGTGGGTGGCCCATTGTGAGTGAGGCTCTGCTGGACTTTCTGCAGGAGTTGCCAGGCTGCCACCTGCTAAAGAAGAGGATGTGTCACCCATACCTGCCACTGGAATGTCTCCCCAGGCAGAGGTGAGGAAGTAAAAAAGCAGTGGGGGCCGTGGCAGGAGGGGTATCACAGGTAGGGAAATGGAAAGCTTCCAGAAGAGCATCTGAGGCCAGGACCATCCTGGCTGGCCTGCAGGCACCAAGTCGGCCTGCGTGCTGTCGCTGGTGTGGCTCCACAGCCCTTCCTCTAGGCTTGCAAGTTCTTGTGCATATTCATGTGTTTTACCTGGAAAGGGTGGGAAGAGTTCAGCTGCAGCAGGACTGGGGCTCAGCTCACATTGACTCACAGACGCCTCGACACAGTCCCCCAGCTTTGCAATGAGGTTGCTCCTTGTGGGGCTGACTGCATGGGAGAAGATTTCCCACCTCTGACCAACTTAAGAATCTTTTACCACTGGAGCAAGTGCCCTGATACGATTTTCCTCTGTATAACTGGTGGGTTCTGTTTTTTTCTTTTTTCTTTTTTTTTATTTTTGGTTCAAGGTAGATTTTATTTATTCCTCTTTTTTTTTAATTTGGAGATATAAACATGGAAATAATGCATTAAGATAAAGACGTCTATGTGAAGGGAAAAACTTTTTTTGGTTTATTTTATTAAATGTTATTTATTTTTAATTTTTTTAAAATTTATTTATTTCTTTTATACAGCAGGTTCTTATTGGATATCTATTTTATACATATAAGTGTGCACATGTGAATCCCAGTCTCCCAATTCATCCCACCACCACCCTCACATGGCATTACCCCCTTGGTGTCCATATGTTTGTTCTCTACATCTGTGTCTCTATCTCTGCCCTGCAAACCGGTTCATCTGTACCATTTTTCTAGGTTCCACATATATGCATTAACATACAATATTTGTTTTTCTCTTTCTGACTTACTTCACTCTGTATGACAGTCTCTAGATCCATCAAGGTCTCTACAAATGACCCAATTTCATTCCTATGTATGGCTGAGTAATATTCCATTGTATATATGTACCACATCTTTATCCATTCATCTGTCTGTGGGCACTTAGTTTGCTTTCATTACCTGGCTATTGTAAATAGTGCTGCAATGAACATTGTGGTGAATGTGTCTTTTTGATTTATGGTTTTCTCTGGGTATATGCCCAGTAGTGGGATTGCTGGATTATATGGTAATTCTATTTTTAGTTTTTTAAGGAACCTCCATACTGTTCTCCATAGAGACTATATCAATTTACATTCCCAACAATAGTGGAAGAAGGTTCCTTTTCTCCACAGCGTCTCCAGCATTTGTTGTTTGTAGATTTTCTGATGATGCCCATTCTAACAGGTGTGACGTGATACCTCATTGTAGTTTCGATTTCCATTTCTCTAATAATTAGTGATGTTGAGCAGATTTTCATGTGCGTACTGGCCATCTCTATGTCTTCTTGGAAGATATGTCTATTTAGATCTTCTTCCATTTTTGTATTGGGTTGTTTGTTTTATTAATATTGAGCTGCATGAGCTGTTTATATATATATATTGGAGATTAATTATTTGTCCATTGATTCATTTGCAAATATTTTCTGCCATTCTGAGGGTTGTCTTTTCGTCTTGTTTGTAGTTTCCTTTGCTTTGTAAAAGCTTTTACATTTCATTAGGTCCCATCTGTTTAGTTTTCTTTTTTATTTCATTACTACAGGAGGTGGATCAAAAAAGATCTTGCTGTGATTTACGTCAGAGTATCCTTCGTAAGTTTTCCTCTCAGAGTTTTATACTGTCCCGTCTTACATTAAGGTCTCTAATCCATTTTGAATATATTTTTATGTATGGTGTTGGGGAGTGTTCTAATTTCATTCTTTTACATGTAGCTGTCCATATTTCCCAGCACCAATGATTGAAGAGACTGTCTTATCTCCATTGTATAGTCTTGCCTCCTTTGTCATAGATTAGTTGACCATAGG
This sequence comes from Mesoplodon densirostris, assembly GCF_025265405.1. Classification (NCBI taxonomy): domain Eukaryota; kingdom Metazoa; phylum Chordata; class Mammalia; order Artiodactyla; family Ziphiidae; genus Mesoplodon; species Mesoplodon densirostris. The sequence continues at coordinate 608,532 of NW_026778231.1, read as the reverse complement.
TGTGTAGGTTTATCCCTGGGCATTCTTTTTTTTTTTTTCCTTTTACACGTTTATTGGAGTATAATTGTTTTACAATGGAGTGTTAGTTTCTGCTGTATAACAAAGTGAATCAGCTATACATATACAAATATCACCAGATCCCCTCCCTCTTGCATCTCCCTCCCACACTCCATATCCCACCCCTTTATGTGGTCACAAAGCACCGAGCTGATCTCCCTGTTCTATGTGGCTGCTTTCCAGTAGCTATCAGTGTTACATTTGGTAATGTATTTATGTCCATGCCACTCTGTCACTTCGTCTCAGCTTACCCATCCCCCTTCCAGTGTCCTCAAGTCCTTTCTCTACGTCTGTGTCCTTAATCCTGTCCTGCCACTAGGTTCTTCAAAATCTTTTTTTTTCTTCATTAGATTCCGTATATCTCTGTTAACATACAGTATTTGTTTTTCCCTTTCTGACTTACTTCACTTTGTAGGACAGATTCTAAGTCCATCCACCTCAGTACAAATAACTCAGTTTTGCTTCTTTTTATGGCTGAGTAATATTCCATTGTATATATGTGCCAGATCTTCTTTATCCATTCATCTGTCGATGGACACTTAGGTTGCTTCTATGTCCTGGCTATTGTAAATAGAGCTGCAATGAACATTTTTGTACATAACTCTTTTTGAATTATGGTTTTCGCAAGGCAAATGCCCAGTAGTTGGATTGTTGTGTCGTATGGTACCTCTATTGTTAGCTATTTAGAGGAACCTCCGGAGTGTTCTCCCTAGTGCCCATATCAATTTACATTCCCACCCACAGTGCAAGTGTGTTCCCTTTTCTCCAATAAAGGCCTCTCCAGCATTTATTGTTTTGTAGATTTTTTTGGATGATTGCCACTCTGACTGCTGTGCGGTGATACCTCACGGTAGTTTTGATTTGCATTTCTCTAATGATTAGTGATGTTCAGCATCCTTTCATGTGTTTCTTGGTAATCTGTATATCTTCTTTGGAGAAATGTCTATTTAAGTCTTCTGCCCGTTTTTGGATTGGGTTGTTTGTTTTTGTGATATTGAGCTACATGTGGTGCTTGTAAAGTTTGGAGATTAATCCTTTGTCAATTGCTTCATTTGAAAATATTTTCTCCCATTCTGAGGGTTGTTTCTGCATCTTGTTTATGTTTTCCTATACTGTGTAAAAGCTTTTAAGTTTCATTAGGTCCCATTTGTTGATTTCTGTTTTTATTTCCATTTCTCTAGGAGGTGAGTCAAAAAGGATCTTGCTGTGATTTATGTCATAGAGTGTTCTGCCTATGGTTTCCTCTAAGTGTTTTATAGTGTCTGGTCTTCTATTTAGATCTCTAATCCATTTAGAGTTTATTTTTGTGTATGGTGTTATGGAGTGTTCTAATTTCATTCTTTTATGTGTAGGGGTCCAGTTTTCCCAGCACCAATTACTGAAGAGACTGTCTTTTCTCCATTGTATATCCTTAGCTCCTTTGTCATAGATGAGATAGCCATAGGTATGTAGGTTTATCTCTGGGCTTTCTGTCCTGTTCCATTGATCTGTGTTTATGCCAATCTACATACACTTGATTCCATTATGGAGACTTATAAATACATAGGTTTCAAGATTATTACCAGTCAGATATATTCCTCTTCAGTGAATAGGGTGTTTTGTGTCCAGTTCATTGAGAAAGGAGTAGGTCTTGTCTATTACATATTTGGTATATGGAATGGTATCTGTGCTAATTTCAAACTCTGCTTTTACACATCACCCCACGTCACCTTTCCCCTTAAGGAGGCATAAGTGTGTTTTCTAAATGTGTAACTCTGTTCTCTTTTGTAATTCAGTTCATGTGTAGCCATGTTTACATTCCCTCTATAAGTGATATATTACAATAAGTTTCTTTTTCTTTGAGGCTCATTTCACTTAGCATCCTCGTACCTAAAGCCACTCATTATGCTGCTATTGGCCTTATGACATTGATTTTATGTCTGAGTGACATTCCATTGTATATAAGTACCACAACATCTATATCAATTTTTTTCCTTTCCTGGGATATTTAAAGTGTACCAAAGTCGAGGTTCTTGTAAACAGAGCAGCCCTAAACTTTGGGCTGGCTGTGTGTTGTGGATTTTTAGTTTTCCCAAAATACACGCCCATGAGTGGAAGTGTGCTATGCTCTGTAGCTCTGTTTTAGAAAACAACATACAGTTCTCCAGAGAGGCTGTTGGCAATTTACATCCTCTCCATCGGTGTAACCAGGCTCCCTTTTCTCCATGGCCTGTCCTGCATTTGTGGTTTTTACACTGTTTGTGGATGGCCCTTTTGACTGGAGGTAAGGGACACTTCTATGTGGTGTGGATTTTCAATGCCTGATGGCTTGCTTGGCCAAAAAGGGCGTATGCATTTTTTCCCAATTATATTCAAGAAAATACACATAATCCCTTTTCGGTCAAGGGCAACATTGTTGAAGTTCTGTCGCTTTTCATGTGCTTTAAAGATGACTCCAGTGTACCTCTTGAAATCTGTTTCCTTCAATTCTGCCTTGCATTCAAATCCTCTTCACTGCCTTACCTCAATATATTTCTGGATGATAGTTGTCCTTTAAAACTCTGCAAGTTTGTGAATTGCTGTGTCCCTGAGCTCCATTTTTCAACTCGCCTATTTGTGAGCTGGCTGCAATACCGCAGGATGGCTTTAGGCCCTAGTCTGGTTCCAGGGCTTCAGGCTGAGCCTTTGGTTAATTCTTCTTCCTGATGGGAAACTAGAGTGACATGTGCCCATCCAAACACCTACAGCTAATCTCTCATTTGTTTCCCCTCTTCCTTTTCATCCTCTGCACAATTTGCAAACTGTGCATACAGGAGGGTAAAGGCGCTGACATTCCAAGTGAGGAGATTTTTAGTAATGCAGATGGAATGGTGAAGCCGAGCACGACGAAAGGAAAAATGAGGTACCTTTTAGAAAACTTTCCCAATCGCACAGTGAAACATCCACTGGGTGTCCCATGCATGTTTTAACTGTAGGAAGATTCCCTTAAACCTGGAGAGTTGGCACCACTAGAATGGGTAGCACACAGTATTGCTCTAAGTGGTGTTCTTTTGCTCACACAACCTCAGCAAACTTGTCAGCCCCAAGTGTCCAGTCTTATGTCTCATCCAGCTGTGGGTGTAAAGGTGGTCAATCCAGGTGGGATCACAGGCCCTGAACGTAATTTTTAAGGCTTTCTCTCTGTTTTGCTGTTTTTGCATTTTGCTTTTGAAACTTAATTTTATAAGGGGGTTTAGCTGAATTTCAGTGCTGTGTTCATGCCATTATACACACATATGATACCTTTATGGAGACATGAGAATACATATGTTTTAAAATTCTAGAGTCAGATATATTCCTCTGCAATGAATAGGGGGCGTTAAGTCCAGTTCATTGTTCCGGCAGTAGGTGTTGTCTATTACATACTTGGTTTGTGTAACAGTATCTGTGCTAATTTAAAACTGTGGTTTTATGCATCACCCCACCTCGCCTTTCCCCTTAAGCAGGCAGAAGATTGTTTTCTAAATGTATGACTCTATTGTGTTTGAAATTCAGTTCATGTTTACATTCACACTATGAGTGATATCTTATGATAAGATTTGTTATTCTGTTATCTTTCCTAACTCAGTTCATGTGTAGCCATGTTTACAGGATTTTCATAAGTGATATCTTATGATAAGTTTCTTTTTCAGTGTGACTTATTTCACTTAGAATCATCGTACGTGAATCCACTCATTTTGCTGCTACTTGCCTTATGACATTGATTTCATGGCTAACGGATATTACATCGTACACAAGTACCACAGTTTCTTGAAATATTTTTGTCTTTCCTGGGATATATAAGGTGTACCCACGATGAGGTTCTTGTAAGCAGTGCAGCCTTATATTTTGGCATGCCTGTGTCTTATTGATTTTCAGTTTTCCAAAGATATATTCCCTAGACTGGAACACCCCATTGCTCTGTAGCTCTGTTGTTTATTTGTTTTAGGGAACACAATGCACTCCTCCAGAGAGGCAGTTAGCAATTTACATGCCACCCATTAGCCTAAAAAAGCTCCCTGTTCTCCAGGGCCTGTCTTGCCTTTCTGGTTGTTACATATTTTGTGGATGTCCCTTTTGACCGGTGGGAACTGAAACTTATTTGTAGTGCAGATTTGCATTGCCTGCTTGCTTGCTTGGCCAAAAAGGGCGTATGCGTTTTCTCCTGAATATATTCAGGAGAAAACGCATACGCCCTTTTTGGCCAAGTGCATCATTGTTGAAGTTGTGCCCCTCTTCCTGTGCTTTCAAGGCGATTCCAAGGTACCTCTTGAAATCTGTTTCCTGCTATTCTGCCTCGCTTTCAAGTCCACCTCATTGCCTTGCCTCAACAGATTTTTTGACGATACTTGTCCTTTATTACTCTGCCAGTTTGTGAATTGCTGTGCCCATGAGCTCCATTTCTCAACTCGTTTTTTGTGAGCTGAACTCAAGTCCAAAATTTTGGATCATGTCCTATACTGGTTCCCGGTGGGTGGCTGAGACTTTGGTTAATTCTTCTTCCTGCCGGGAAATATAGAGTGACATGTGCCCGTCCAAATGCCTAACAGCTACTCTCTCATGGGTTCTCCCTCGTCCCTTCCATCCTCTGCCAAATTGGGAACCTGTGCAAACCAGGAGGTTAAAGGGCCTGTCTCTCCAAGTTGGGAGATTGATAGTAAGGCAGTTGGAAAGTCAAACTGGAGCACCAGGAGAGGGACTATTCGTTGAGTTTTAGAAACCTTTCGTATTCACAGTGTGTACATTCTCTAGGTTTCCTGTACATGTTATAGCTGAAGTAATATTCCCTTCAACCTGGAGAGGTGGGAACCATGGAATGTGGGCCATGCATTATTGCTTGAAAGGGTCTGCATTTGCTCACCCAATCTCACCAATCCTCTCAGTCCCAAGTGTCCAGCCTTATGCCACATCCAGCTGTCATTGTAGATAGGGTCTTTCCAGGTTTCCTCAGACACCCTGAAGGAATTGTAAAGAATTTCCCTGTTTTTTGGTTTTGCTTTTGAAATTCCTTTTTATAGTGGGTTTGAGCTGATTCTCGCTGCCATGTTTATGCCACTCTAGACACACTTGATTCCCTTATGGAGACATATCAATACATAGGTTTTAAGATTCTTACTAGTCAGATATATTCCTCTGTGGGAAATATGGGGATTTGAGTCTCTTTCACTGAGGAAGGTGTAGGTCTTGTCTATTCCAAAGTTGGTTTTTGGAACGGTCCCTGTGCTTATATCAAACTCTGGTTTTATGCATCACCCCACCTCTCCTTCCCCTTCATGCAGGCATAAGAGTGTTTTCTACATGTGAGACTGTGTTCTCTTTCCTAACTCAGTTCATGTGTAGCCATGTTTACAGGATCTTCATAAGTGATATCTTATGATAAGTTTCATTTTCTGTGTGACATATTTCACTTAGAATCATCGTACCTGAATCTACTCATTTTGGTGCAACTGGTCTTATGACATTGATTTCATGGCTGAGGGATATTCCATCGTACGTAAGTACCACAATGTTTTGAACCATTTTTATATTTCCTGGGATATTTAAGGTGTGCCCAAGTTGAGGTTCTTGTAGTCAGTGCAGCCCTAAATTCGGAGGTTGCTCTTTCTTATTGATTTTCAGTTTTCCCAAGGTATATTCCCTAGACTGGAAGTGGCCTTGGCTCTGTAGCTCTGTTGTTTACTTGTTTTAGGAAACACAATGCACTCCTCCAGTGAGGCAGTTGGCAATTTACATCCCACCCATCAGCATAACAAGGCTCCCTGTTCTCCAGTGCCTGTCTTGCCTTTCTGATTTTTACACATTTTGTGGATGTCCCTTTTGACCGGTGGGAAGTGATACTTCTTTGTAGTGCAGATTTGCATTGCCCGCTTGCTTGCTTGGCCAAAAAGGGCGTATGCGATTTCTCCTGAATATATTCAGGAGAAAACGCATACGCCCTTTTTGGCCAAGTGCATCATTGTCCAAGTTGTGCCCCTCTTCCTGTGCTTTACAGGCGATTCCAACGTACCTCTTGAAATCTGATTCCTGCTATTTTGCCTCGCTTTCAAGTCCGCCTCGTTGACTTCCCTCAAGAGATTTTTGGACGATAGTTGTCCTTTATCACTCTGCCAGTTTGTGAATTGCTGTGCCCCTGAGCTCCATTTCTCAACTCGTTTTTTGGGAGCTGAACGCAAGTCCAAAATTTTGGATCATGTCCTATACTGGTTCCCGGTGGGTGGCTGAGACTTTGGTTAATTCTTCTTCCTGCCGGGAAATTAGAGTGACATGTGCCCGTCCAAATGCCTAACAGCTACTCTCTCATGGGTTCTCCCTCGTCCCTTCCATCCTCTGCCAAATTGGGAACCTGTGCAAACCAGGAGGCTAAAGGGCCTGTCTCTCCAAGTTGGGAGATTGATAGTAAGGCAGTTGGAAAGTCAAACTGGAGCACCAGGAGAGGGACTATTCGTTGAGTTTTAGAAACCTTTCGTATTCACAGTGTGTCCATTCTCTAGGTTTCCTGTACATGTTATAGCTGTAGTAATATTCCCTTGAACCTGGAGAGTTGGGACCCATGGAATGGGGGCCATGCATTATTGCTTGAAAGGGTCTGCATTTGCTCACCCAATCTCACCAATCCTCTCAGTCCCAAGTGTCCAGCCTTATGCCACATACAGCTGTCATTGTAGATAGGGTCTTTCCAGGTTTCCTCAGACACCCTGAAGGAATTGTAAAGAATTTCCCTGTTTTTTGGTTTTGCTTTTGAAATTCCTTTTTATAGTGGGTTTGAGCTGATTCTCGCTGCCATGTTTATGCCACTCTAGACACACTTGATTCCCTTATGGAGACATATCAATACATAGGTTTTAAGATTCTTACTAGTCAGATATATTCCTCTGTGGGAAATATGGGGTTTTGAGTCTCTTTCACTGAGGAAGGTGTAGGTCTTGTCTATTCCAAAGTTTGTTTTTGAAACGGTCCCTGTGCTTATATCAAACTCTGGTTTTATGCATCACCCCACCTCTCCTTCCCCTTTATGCAGGCATAAGAGTGTTTTCTAAATGTGAGACTCTGTTCTCTTTCCTAACTCAGTTCACGTGTAGCCATGTTTACAGGATCTTCATAAGTGATATCTTATGATAAGTTTCTTTTTCTGTATGACTTATTTCACTTAGAATCATCGTACCTGAATCCACTCACTTTTCTGCTACTGGTCTTATGACATTGATTTCATGGCTGAGGGATATTCCATCGTACGTAAGTACCACAATGTTTTGAACCATTTTTATATTTCCTGGGATATTTAAGGTGTACCCAAGTTGAGGTTCTTGTAGTCAGTGCAGCCCTAAATTTGGAGGTGGCTCTTTCTTATTGATTTTCAGTTTTCCCAAGGTATATTCCCTAGACTGGAAGTGGCCTTGGCTCTGTAGCTCTGTTGTTTACTTGTTTTAGGGAACACAATGCACTCCTCCAGTGAGGCAGTTGGCAATTTACATCCCGCCCATGAGCATAACAAGGCTCCCAGTTCTCCAGGGCCTGTCTTGCCTTTCTGGTTTTTACACATTTTGTGGATGTCCCTTTTGACCGGTGGGAAGTGATACTTCTTTGTAGTGCAGATTTGCATTGCCCGCTTGCTTGCTTGGCCAAAAAGGGCGTATGCGTTTTCTCCTGAATATATTCAGGAGAAAACACATACGCCCTTTTTGGCCAAGTGCACCTTTGTCCAAGTTGTGCCCCTCTTCCTGTGCTTTACAGGCGATTCCAACGTACCTCTTGAAATCTGTTTCCTGCTATTTTGCCTCGCTTTCAAGTCCGCCTCGTTGACTTCCCTCAACAGATTTTTGGACGATAGTTGTCCTTTATCACTCTGCCAGTTTGTGAATTGCTGTGCCCCTGAGCTCCATTTCTCAACTCGTTTTTTGTGAGCTGAACGCAAGTCCAAAATTTTGGATCATGTCCTATACTGGTTCCCGGTGGGTGGCTGAGACTTTGGTTAATTCTTCTTCCTGCCGGGAAATTAGATTGACATGTGCCCGTCCAAATGCCTAACAGCTACTCTCTCATGGGTTCTCCCTCGTCCCTTCCATCCTCTGCCAAATTGGGAACCTGTGCAAACCAGGAGGTTAAAGGGCCTGTCTCTCCAAGTTGGGAGATTGATAGTAAGGCAGTTGGAAAGTCAAACTGGAGCACCAGGAGAGGGACTATTCGTTGAGTTTTAGAAACCTTTCGTATTCACAGTGTGTCCATTCTCTAGGTTTCCTGTACATGTTATAGCTGTAGTAATATTCCCTTGAACCTGGAGAGTTGGGACCCATGGAATGGGGGCCATGCATTATTGCTTGAAAGGGTCTGCATTTGCTCACCCAATCTCACCAATCCTCTCAGTCCCAAGTGTCCAGCCTTATGCCACATCCAGCTGTCATTGCAGATAGGGTCTTTCCAGGTTTCCTCAGACACCCTGAAGGAATTGTAAAGAATTTCCCTGTTTTTTGGTTTTGCTTTTGAAATTCCTTTTTATAGTGGGTTTGAGCTGATTCTCGCTGCCATGTTTATGCCACTCTAGACACACTTGATTCCCTTATGGAGACATATCAATACATAGGTTTTAAGATTCTTACTAGTCAGATATATTCCTCTGTGGGAAATATGGGGTTTTGAGTCTCTTTCACTGAGGAAGGTGTAGGTCTTGTCTATTCCAAAGTTGGTTTTTGGAACGGTCCCTGTGCTTATATCAAACTCTGGTTTTATGCATCACCCCACCTCTCCATCCCCTTTATGCAGGCATAAGACTGTTTTCTAAATGTGAGACTCTGTTCTCTTTCCTAACTCAGTTCACGTGTAGCCATGTTTACAGGATCTTCATAAGTGATATCTTATGATAAGTTCCTTTTTCTGTGTGACTTATTTCACTTAGAATCATCGTACCTGAATCCACTCACTTTGCTGCTACTGGTCTTATGACATTGATTTCATCGCTGAGGGATATTCCATCGTACGTAAGTACCACAATGTTTTGAACCATTTGTATATTTCCTGGGATATTTAAGGTGTACCCAAGTTGAGGTTCTTGTAGTCAGTGCAGCTCTAAATTTGGAGGTGGCTCTTTCTTATTGATTTTCAGTTTTCCCAAGGTATATTCCCTAGACTGGAAGTGGCCTTGGCTCTGTAGCTCTGTTGTTTACTTGTTTTAGGGAACACAATGCACTCCTCCAGTGAGGCAGTTGGCAATTTACATCCCGCCCATCAGCATGACAAGGCTCCCTGTTCTCCAGGGCCTGTCTTGCCTTTCTGGTTTTTACACATTTTGTGGATGTCCCTTTTGACCGGTGGGAAGTGATACTTCTTTGTAGTGCAGATTTGCATTGCCCGCTTGCTTGCTTGGCCAAAAAGGGTGTATGCGTTTTCTCCTGAATATATTCAGGGAAAAACGCATACGCCCTTTTTGACCAAGTGCATCATTATCGAACTTGTGCCCCTCTTCTTGGGCTTTACAGGCGATTCCAAAGTACCTCTTTAAATCTGTTTCCTGCTATTCTGCATCGCATTAAAGTCCGCCTCGTTGCCTTCCCTCAACAGATTTTTGGACGATAGTTGTGTTTTATTACTCTGCCAGTTTGTGAATTGCTGTGCCACTGAGCTCCATTTTTCAACTCGTTTTTAGTGAGCTGAACGCAAGTCCAAAATTTTGGTTCAGGACCTATACTGGTTCCCAGTGGGTGGCTGAGACTTTGGTTAATTCTTCTTCCTACCGGTATATTAGAGTGACACGTGCCCGTCCAAATGCCTAACAGCTACTCTCTCATTGGTTCTCCCTCTTCCCTTTCATCCTCTGCCAAATTGGCAACCTGTTCGAACCAGGAGGTAAATGGCGCTGTGTCTCCAAGTTTGGAGATTGATAGTAAAGCAGTTGGAAAGTCAAACCAGAGCACCAGGAGTGGGACTATTCATTGAGATTTAGAAACATTTCATATTCGCAGTGTGTCCATTCTCTAGGTTTCCTGTTCCAGTTCTTGCTGTATTAATATTCCCTTCAACCTCGAGAGTTGGGACCCATGGAATGGGGGCCACGCATTCTTGCTTTAATGGGTCTGCATTTGCTCACCCAATCTCACCAATCCTCTCAGTCCCAAGTGTCCAGCCTTATGCCATATCCAGCTGTCATTGTAGATAGGTTCATTCCACGTTTCATCAGAGACCCTGAAGGAATTGTAAAGACTTTCCCTGTTTTTTTGTTTTGTTTTTGAAATTCCTTTTTATAGTGGGTTTGAGCTGATTCTCGCTGCCATGTTTATGCCAGTCAAGACACACTTGATAACCTTATGGAGACATATCAATACATAGGTTTTAAGATTCTTACTAGTCAGATCTATTCCTCTGCGGGAAATATGTGGTTTTGAGTCCCTTTCACTGAGGAAGGTGTAGGTCTTATCTATTCCATAGTAAGTTTTTGGAACGGTCCCTGTGATTATATCAAACTCTGGTTTTATGCATTACCCCACTCTCTTTCTCCCTTAAGCATGCATACGAGTTTTTTTCTAAATGTGAGACACTGTTCTCTTTCCTAACTCAGTTCATATGTAGCCATGTTTACAGGATCTCCAAAAGTCATATCTTATGATAAGTTTCTTTTTCTGTGTGACTTATTTCACTTAGAATCATCGTACCTGAATCGACTCATTTTGCTGCTACTGGTCTTATGACATTGATTTCATGGATGAGGTATATTACATCTTTCGTATGTACCACAATTTTTTGAATCCATTTTATATTTCCTGGGATATTTAAGGTGTACCCAAGTTGAGGTTCTTGTAAGCAGTGCAGCCCTAAATTTTGGGGTGACTCTGTCTTATTGATTTTCAGTTTTCCCAAGATATATTCCCTAGACTGAAAGTGCCCTTGGCTCTGTAGCTCTGTTGTTTACTTGTTTTAGGGAACACAGTGCACTCCTCCAGAGAGGCAGTTGGCAATTTACATCCGGACCATCAGCATAAAAAGGCTCCGTGTTCTCCAGGCCCTGTCATGCCTTTCTGGTTTTTACACATTTTGTGGATGTCCCTTTTGACCGGTGGGAAGTGACACTTCTTTGTAGTGCAAATTTGCATTGCCCGCTTGCTTGCTTGGCCAAAAAGGGTGTATGCGTTTTCTCCTGAATATATTCAGGAGAAAACGCATACACCCTTTTTCTCCAATTGCATCAGTGTCAAAGTTGTGCCTCTCTTCCTGTGCTTTAAAGGCGATTCCAACGTACCTCTTGAAATCTGTTTCCTGCTATTCGGCATCGCTTTCAAGTCCGCCTCGTTTCCTTCCCTCAACAGATTTATGGACGATAGATGTCCTGTATTACTCTGCCAGTTTGTGAATTGCTGTGCCCCTGAGCTCCATTTTACAACTCGATTTTTGTGAGCTGAACGCAATTCCAAAATTTTGGTTCAGGATCTATACTGGTTCCCGGTGGGTGGCTGAGACTTTGGTTAATTCTTCTTCCTGCCGGGAAATTAGTATGAAATGTGCCTGTCCAAATGCCTAACAGCTACTCTCTCATTGTTTCTTCCTCTTCCCTTTCATCCTCTGCCAAATTGACAACCTGTGCGAACCAGGAGGTTAAAGGGGCTGTCTCTCCTAGTTGGTTGATTGATAGTAAAGCAGTTGGAAAGTCAAACCAGAGCAGCAGTAGAGGGACTATTCGTTGAGTTTTAGAAACCTTTCGTATTCACAGTGTGTCCATTCTCTAGGTTTCTTGTACATGTTATAGCTGTAGTAATATTCCCTTGAACCTGGAGAGTTGGGACCCATGGAATGGGGCCATGCATTATTGCTTGAAAGGGTCTGCATTTGCTCACCCAATCTCACCAATCCTCTCAGTCCCAAGTGTCCAGCCTTATGCCACATCCAGCTGTCATTGTAGATAGGGTCATTCCAGGTTTCATCAGAGACCCCGAAGGAATTTTAAAGAATTTCCCGGTTTTTTTTGTTTTGTTTTTGTAATTCCTTTTTATAGTGGGTTTGAGCTGATTCTCGCTGCCATGTTTATGCCAATCTAGACACACTTGATTCCCTTATGGAGACATATCAATACATAGGTTTTAAGATTCTTACTAGTCAGATATATTCCTCTGTGGGAAATATGGGGTATTTGAGTCTCTTTCCCTGAGGAAGGTGTAGGTCTTGTCTATTCCAAAGTTGGTTTTTGGAACGGTCCCTGTGCTTATATCAAACTCTGGTTTTATGCATCACCCCACCTCTCCTTCCCCTTCATGCAGGCATAAGAGTGTTTTCTAAATGTGAGACTGTGTTCTCTTTCCTAACTCAGTTCATGTGTAGCCATGTTTACAGGATATTCATAAGTGATATCTTATGATAAGTTTCTTTTTCTGTGTGAGTTATTTCACTTAGAATCATCGTACCTGAATCAACTCACCTTGCTGCTTCTGGCCTTATGACATTGATTTCATGGCTGAGGGATATTCCATCGTACGTAAGTACCACAATGTTTTGAACCATTTTTATATTTCCTGGGATATTTAAGGTGTACCCAAGTTGAGGTTCTTGTAGTCAGATCAGCCCTAAATTCGGAGGTTGCTCTTTCTTATTGATTTTCAGTTTTCCCAAGGTATATTCCCTAGACTGGAAGTGGCCTTGGCTCTGTAGCTCTGTTGTTTCCTTGTTTTAGGGAACACAATGCACTCCTCCAGTGAGGCAGTTGGCAATTTACATCCCGCCCATCAGCATAACAAGGCTCCCTGTTCTCCAGGGCCTGTCTTGCCTTTCTGGTTTTTACACATTTTGTGGATGTCCCTTTTGACCGGTGGGAAGTGATACTTCTTTGTAGTGCAGATTTGCATTGCCCGCTTGTTTGCTTGGCCAAAAAGGGCGTATGCGTTTTCTCCTGAATATATACAGGAAAAAACGCATACGCCCTTTTTGGCCAAGTGCACCATTGTCCAAGTTGTGCCCCTCTTCCTGTGCTTTACAGGCGATTCCAAGGTACCTCTTTAAATCTGTTTCCTGCTATTTTGCCTCGCTTTCAAGTCCGCCTCGTTGACTTCCCTCAACAGATTTTTGGACGATAGTTGTCCTTTATCACTCTGCCAGTTTGTGAATTGCTGTGCCCCTGAGCTCCATTTCTCACCTCGTTTTTTGTGAGCTGAACGCAAGTCCAAAATTTTGGTTCAGGACCTATACTGGTTCCCGGTGGGTGGCTGAGACTTTGGTTAATTCTTATTCCTACCGGTATATTAGAGTGACACGTGCCCGTCCAAATGCCTAACAGCTACTCTCTCATTGGTTCTCCCTCTTCCCTTTCATCCTCTGCCAAATTGGCAACCTATTCGAACCAGGAGGTAAATGGTGCTGTGTCTCCAAGTTTGGAGATTGATAGTAAAGCAGTTGGAAAGTCAAACCAGAGCACCAGGAGAGGGAGTATTCATTGAGATTTAGAAACATTTCGTATTCACAGTGTGTCCATTCTCTAGGTTTCCTGTACCAGTTCTTGCTGTATTAATATTCCCTTGAACCTGGAGAGTTGGGACCCATGGAATGGGGGCCACGCATTCTTGCTTTAATGGGTCTGCATTTGCTCACCCAATCTCACCAATCCTCTCAGTCCCAAGTGTCCAGCCTTATGCCATATCCACCTGTCATTGTAGATAGGTTCATTCCACGTTTCATCAGAGACCCTGAAGGAATTGTAAAGACTTTCCCTGTTTTTTTGTTTTGTTTTTGAAATTCCTTTTTATAGTGGTTTTGAGCTGATTCTCGCTGCCATGTTTATGCCAGTCAAGACACACTTGATAACCTTATGGAGACATATCAATACATAGGTTTTAAGATTCTTACTAGTCAGATCTATTCCTCTGCGGGAAATATGTGGTTTTGAGTCCCTTTCACTGAGGAAGGTGTAGGTCTTATCTATTCCATAGTAAGTTTTTGGAACGGTCCCTGTGATTATATCAAACTCTGGTTTTATGCATTACCCCACTCTCTTTCTCCCTTAAGCATGCATACGAGTTTTTTTCTAAATGTGAGACACTGTTCTCTTTCCTAACTCAGTTCATATGTAGCCATGTTTACAGGATCTCCAAAAGTCATATCTTATGATAAGTTTCTTTTTCTGTGTGACTTATTTCACTTAGAATCATCGTACCTGAATCGACTCATTTTGCTGCTACTGGTCTTATGACATTGATTTCATGGCTGAGGGATATTCCATCGTACGTAAGTACCACAATGTTTTGAACCATTTTTATATTTCCTGGGATATTTAAGGTTTACCCAAGTTGAGGTTCTTGTAGCCAGTGCAGCCCTAAATTTGGAGGTGGCTCTTTCTTATTGATTTTCAGTTTTCCCCAGGTATATTCCCTAGACTGGAAGTGGCCTTGGCTCTGTAGCTCTGTTGTTTACTTGTTTTAGGGAACACAATGCACTCCTCCAGTGAGGCAGTTGGCAATTTACATCCCGCCCATCAGCATAACAAGGCTCCCAGTTCTCCAGGGCCTGTCTTGCCTTTCTGGTTTTTACACATTTTGTGGATGTCCCTTTTGACCGGTGGGAAGTGATACTTCTTTGTAGTGCAGATTTGCATTGCCCGCTTGCTTGCTTGGCCAAAAAGGGCGTATGCGTTTTCTCCTGAATATATTCAGGAGAAAACGCATACGCCCTTTTTGGCCAAGTGCACCATTGTCCAAGTTGTGCCCCTCTTCCTGTGCTTTACAGGCGATTCCAAGGTACCTCTTGAAATCTGTTTCCTGCTATTTTGCCTCGCTTTCAAGTCCGCCTCGTTGACTTCCCTCAATAGATTTTTGGACGATAGTTGTCCTTTATCACTCTGCCAGTTTGTGAATTGCTGTGCCCCTGAGCTCCATTTCTCAACTCGTTTTTTGTGAGCTGAACACAAGTCCAAAATTTTGGATCATGTCCTATACTGGTTCCCGGTGGGTGGATGAGACTTTGGTTAATTCTTCTTCCTGCCGGGAAATTAGAGTGACATGTGCCCGTCCAAATGCCTAACAGCTACTCTCTCATTGTTTCTTCCTCTTCCCTTTCATCCTCTGCCAAATTGACAACCTGTGCGAACCAGGAGGTTAAAGGGGCTGTCTCTCCTAGTTGGTTGATTGATAGTAAAGCAGTTGGAAAGTCAAACCAGAGCAGCAGTAGAGGGACTATTCGTTGAGTTTTAGAAACCTTTCCAATTCACAGTGTGTCCATTCTCTAGGTTTCCTGTACATGTTATAGCTGTAGTAATATTCCCTTGAACCTGGAGAGTTGGGACCCATGGAATGGGGCCATGCATTATTGCTTTATAGGGTCTGCATTTGCTCACCCAATCTCACCAATCCTCTCAGTCCCAAGTGTCCAGCCTTATGCCACATCCAGCTGTCATTGTAGATAGGGTCATTCCAGGTTTCATCAGAGACCCCGAAGGAATTTTAAAGAATTTCCCGTTTTTTTTTGTTTTGTTTTTGTAATTCCTTTTTATAGTGGGTTTGAGCTGATTCTCGCTGCCATGTTTATGCCAATCTAGACACACTTGATTCCCTTATGGAGACATATCAATACATAGGTTTTAAGATTCTTACTAGTCAGATATATTCCTCTGTGGGAAATATGGGGTATTTGAGTCTCTTTCCCTGAGGAAGGTGTAGGTCTTGTCTATTCCAAAGTTGGTTTTTGGAACGGTCCCTGTGCTTATATCAAACTCTGGTTTTATGCATCACCCCACCTCTACTTCCCCTTTATGCAGGCATAAGAGTGTTTTCTAAATGTGAGACTGTGTTCTCTTTCCTAACTCAGTTCATGTGTAGCCATGTTTACAGGATCTTCATAAGTGATATCTTATGATAAGTTTCTTTTTCTGTGTGAGTTATTTCACTTAGAATCATCGTACCTGAATCCACTCACTTTGCTGCTACTGGTCTTATGACATTGATTTCATGGCTGAGGAATATTCCAAAGTACGTAAGTACCACAATGTTTTGAACCATTTTTATATTTCCTGGGATATTTAAGGTGTACCCAAGTTGAGGTTCTTGTAGTCAGTGCAGCCCTAAATTTGGAGGTGGCTCTTTCTTATTGATTTTCAGTTTTCCCAAGGTATATTCCCTAGACTGGAAGTGGCCTTGGCTCTGTAGCTCTGTTGTTTACTTGTTTTAGGGAACACAATGCACTCCTCCAGTGAGGCAGTTGGCAATTTACATCCCGCCCATCAGCATAACAAGGCTCCCTGTTCTCCAGGGCCTGTCTTGCCTTTCTGGTTTTTACACATTTTGTGGATGTCCCTTTTGACCGGTGGGAAGTGATACTTCTTTGTAGTGCAGATTTGCATTGCCCGCTTGCTTGCTTGGCCAAAAAGGGCGTATGCGTTTTCTCCTGAATATATTCAGGAGAAAACGCATACGCCCTTTTTGGCCAAGTGCACCATTGTCCAAGTTGTGCCCCTCTTCCTGTGCTTTACAGGCGATTCCAAGGTACCTCTTGAAATCTGTTTCCTGCTATTTTGCCTCACTTTCAAGTCCGCCTCGTTGACTTCCCTCAACAGATTTTTGGACGATAGTTGTCCTTTATCACTCTGCCAGTTTGTGAATTGCTGTGCCCCTGAGCTCCATTTCTCAACTCGTTTTTTGTGAGCTGAACACAAGTCCAAAATTTTGGATCATGTCCTATACTGGTTCCCAGTGGGTGGCTGAGACTTTGGTTAATTCTTCTTCCTGCCGGGAAATTAGAGTGACATGTGCCCGTCCAAATGCCTAACAGCTACTCTCTCATGGGTTCTCCCTCGTCCCTTCCATCCTCTGCCAAATTGGGAACCTGTGCAAACCAGGAGGTTAAAGGGCCTGTCTCTCCAAGTTGGGAGATTGATAGTAAGGCAGTTGGAAAGTCAAACTGGAGCACTAGGAGAGGGACTATTCGTTGAGTTTTAGAAACCTTTCGTATTCACAGTGTGTCCATTCTCTAGGTTTCCTGTACATGTTATAGCTGTAGTAATATTCCCTTGAACCTGGAGAGTTGGGACCCATGGAATGGGGGCCATGCATTATTGCTTGAAAGGGTCTGCATTTGCTCACCCAATCTCACCAATCCTCTCAGTCCCAAGTGTCCAGCCTTATGCCACATCCAGCTGTCATTGTAGATAGGGTCTTTCCAGGTTTCCTCAGACACCCTGAAGGAATTGTAAAGAATTTCCCTGTTTTTTGGTTTTGCTTTTGAAATTCCTTTTTATAGTGGGTTTGAGCTGATTCTCGCTGCCATGTTTATGCCACTCTAGACAAACTTGATTCCCTTATGGAGACATATCAATACATAGGTTTTAAGATTCTTACTAGTCAGATATATTCCTCTGTGGGAAATATGGGGTATTTGAGTCTCTTTCCCTTAGGAAGGTGTAGGTCTTGTCTATTCCAAAGTTGGTTTTTGGAACGGTCCCTGTGCTTATATCAAACTCTGGTTTTATGCATCACCCCACCTCTCCTTCCCCTTCATGCAGGCATAAGAGTGTTTTCTAAATGTGAGACTGTGTTCTCTTTCCTAACTCAGTTCATGTGTAGCCATGTTTACAGGAACTTCATAAGTGATATCTTATGATAAGTTTCTTTTTGTGTGTGAGTTATTTCACTTAGAATCATCGTACCTGAATCAACTCACTTTGCTGCTTCTGGCCTTATGACATTGATTTCATGGCAGAGGGATATTCCATCGTACGTAAGTACCACAATGTTTTGAACCATTTTTATATTTCCTGGGATATTTAAGGTGTACCCAAGTTGAGGTTCTTGTAGTCAGTTCAGCCCTAAATTCGGAGGTTGCTCTTTCTTATTGATTTTCAGTTTTCACAAGGTATATTCCCTAGACTGGAAGTGGCCTTGGCTCTGTAGCTCTGTTGTTTCCTTGTTTTAGGGAACACAATGCACTCCTCCAGTGAGGCAGTTGGCAATTTACATCCCGCCCATCAGCATAACAAGGCTCCCTGTTCTCCAGGGCCTGTCTTGCCTTTCTGGTTTTTACACATTTTGTGGATGTCCCTTTTGACCGGTGGGAAGTGATACTTCTTTGTAGTGCAGATTTGCATTGCCCGCTTGCTTGCTTGGCCAAAAAGGGCGTATGCGTTTTCTCCTAATATATTCAGGAAAAAACGCATATGCCCTTTTTGGCCAAGTGCATCATTGTCGAACTTGTGCCCCTCTTCCTGTGCTTTACAGGCGATTCCAACGTACCTCTTTAAATCTGTTTCCTGCTATTCTGCCTCGCATTCAAGTCCGCCTCGTTGCCTTCCCTCAACAGATTTTTGGACGATAGTTGTGCTTTATTACTCTGCCAGTTTGTGAATTGCTGTGCCCCTGAGCTCCATTTTTCAACTCGTTTTTAGTGAGCTGAACGCAAGCCCAAAATTTTGGTTCAGGACCTATACTGGTTCCCGGTGGGTGGCTGAGACTTTGGTTAATTCTTCTTCCTACCGGTATATTAGAGTGACTCCTGCCCGTCCAAATGCCTAACAGCTACTCTCTCATTGGTTCTCCCTCTTCCCTTTCATCCTTTGCCAAATTGGCAACCTGTTCGAACCAGGAGGTAAATGGCGCTGTGTCTCCAAGTTTGGAGATTGATAGTAAAGCAGTTGGAAAGTCAAACCAGAGCACCAGGAGAGGGACTATTCGTTGAGATTTAGAAACCTTTCGTATTCACAGTGTGTCCATTCTCTTGGTTTCCTGTACATGTTATAGCTGTAGTAATATTCCCTTGAACCTGGAGAGTTGGGACCCATGGAATGGGGGCCATGCATTATTGCTTGAAAGGGTCTGCATTTGCTCACCCAATCTCACCAATCCTCTCAGTCCCAAGTGTCCAGCCTTATGCCACATCCAGCTGTCATGGTAGATAGGGTCTTTCCAGGTTTCCTCAGACACCCTGAAGGAATTGTAAAGAATTTCCCTGTTTTTTGGTTTTGCTTTTGAAATTCCTTTTTATAGTGGGTTTGAGCTGATTCTCGCTGCCATGTTTATGCCACTCTAGACACACTTGATTCCCTTATGGAGACATATCAATACATAGGTTTTAAGATTCTTACTAGTCAGATATATTCCTCTGTGGAAAATATGGGGATTTGAGTCTCTTTCACTGAGGAAGGTGTCGGTCTTGTCTATTCCAAAGTTGGTTTTTGGAACGGTCCCTGTGCTTATATCAAACTCTGGTTTTATGCATCACCCCACCTCTCCTTCCCCTTTATGCAGGCATAAGAGTGTTTTCTAAATGTGAGACTCTGTTCTCTTTCCTAACTCAGTTCACGTGTAGCCATGTTTACAGGATCTTCATAAGTGATATCTTATGATAAGTTTCTTTTTCTGTGTGACTTATTTCACTTAGAATCATCGTACCTGAATCCACTCACTTTGCTGCTACTGGTCTTATGACATTGATTTCATGGCTGAGGGATATTCCATCGTACGTAAGTACCACAATGTTTTGAACCATTTTTATATTTCCTGGGATATTTAAGGTGTACCCAAGTTGAGGTTCTTGTAGTCAGTGCAGCCCTAAATTTGGAGGTGGCTCTTTCTTATTGATTTTCAGTTTTCCCAAGGTATATTCCCTAGACTGGAAGTGGCCTTGGCTCTGTAGCTCTGTTGTTTACTTGTTTTAGGGAACACAATGCACTCCTCCAGTGAGGCAGTTGGCAATTTACATCCCGCCCATCAGCATAACAAGGCTCCCAGTTCTCCAGGGCCTGTCTTGCCTTTCTGGTTTTTACACATTTTGTGGATGTCCCTTTTGACCGGTGGGAAGTGATACTTCTTTGTAGTGCAGATTTGCATTGCCCGCTTGCTTGCTTGGCCAAAAAGGGCGTATGCGTTTTCTCCTGAATATATTCAGGAGAAAACGCATACGCCCTTTTTGGCCAAGTGCACCATTGTCCAAGTTGTGCCCCTCTTCCTGTGCTTTACAGGCGATTCCAAGGTACCTCTTGAAATCTGTTTCCTGCTATTTTGCCTCACTTTCAAGTCCGCCTCGTTGACTTCCCTCAACAGATTTTTGGACGATAGTTGTCCTTTATCACTCTGCCAGTTTGTGAATTGCTGTGCCCCTGAGCTCCATTTCTCAACTCGTTTTTTGTGAGCTGAACACAAGTCCAAAATTTTGGATCATGTCCTATACTGGTTCCCAGTGGGTGGCTGAGACTTTGGTTAATTCTTCTTCCTGCCGGGAAATTAGAGTGACATGTGCCCGTCCAAATGCCTAACAGCTACTCTCTCATGGGTTCTCCCTCGTCCCTTCCATCCTCTGCCAAATTGGGAACCTGTGCAAACCAGGAGGTTAAAGGGCCTGTCTCTCCAAGTTGGGAGATTGATAGTAAGGCAGTTGGAAAGTCAAACTGGAGCACTAGGAGAGGGACTATTCGTTGAGTTTTAGAAACCTTTCGTATTCACAGTGTGTCCATTCTCTAGGTTTCCTGTACATGTTATAGCTGTAGTAATATTCCCTTGAACCTGGAGAGTTGGGACCCATGGAATGGGGGCCATGCATTATTGCTTGAAAGGGTCTGCATTTGCTCACCCAATCTCACCAATCCTCTCAGTCCCAAGTGTCCAGCCTTATGCCACATC
The DNA here is from genome assembly GCF_025265405.1 of Mesoplodon densirostris. Taxonomy (NCBI): domain Eukaryota; kingdom Metazoa; phylum Chordata; class Mammalia; order Artiodactyla; family Ziphiidae; genus Mesoplodon; species Mesoplodon densirostris. The sequence continues at coordinate 587,914 of NW_026778231.1, read as the reverse complement.
CAGCTGTCATTGTAGATAGGGTCTTTCCAGGTTTCCTCAGACACCCTGAAGGAATTGTAAAGAATTTCCCTGTTTTTTGGTTTTGCTTTTGAAATTCCTTTTTATAGTGGGTTTGAGCTGATTCTCGCTGCCATGTTTATGCCACTCTAGACAAACTTGATTCCCTTATGGAGACATATCAATACATAGGTTTTAAGATTCTTACTAGTCAGATATATTCCTCTGTGGGAAATATGGGGTATTTGAGTCTCTTTCCCTTAGGAAGGTGTAGGTCTTGTCTATTCCAAAGTTGGTTTTTGGAACGGTCCCTGTGCTTATATCAAACTCTGGTTTTATGCATCACCCCACCTCTCCTTCCCCTTCATGCAGGCATAAGAGTGTTTTCTAAATGTGAGACTGTGTTCTCTTTCCTAACTCAGTTCATGTGTAGCCATGTTTACAGGAACTTCATAAGTGATATCTTATGATAAGTTTCTTTTTGTGTGTGAGTTATTTCACTTAGAATCATCGTACCTGAATCAACTCACTTTGCTGCTTCTGGCCTTATGACATTGATTTCATGGCAGAGGGATATTCCATCGTACGTAAGTACCACAATGTTTTGAACCATTTTTATATTTCCTGGGATATTTAAGGTGTACCCAAGTTGAGGTTCTTGTAGTCAGTTCAGCCCTAAATTCGGAGGTTGCTCTTTCTTATTGATTTTCAGTTTTCACAAGGTATATTCCCTAGACTGGAAGTGGCCTTGGCTCTGTAGCTCTGTTGTTTCCTTGTTTTAGGGAACACAATGCACTCCTCCAGTGAGGCAGTTGGCAATTTACATCCCGCCCATCAGCATAACAAGGCTCCCTGTTCTCCAGGGCCTGTCTTGCCTTTCTGGTTTTTACACATTTTGTGGATGTCCCTTTTGACCGGTGGGAAGTGATACTTCTTTGTAGTGCAGATTTGCATTGCCCGCTTGCTTGCTTGGCCAAAAAGGGCGTATGCGTTTTCTCCTAATATATTCAGGAAAAAACGCATATGCCCTTTTTGGCCAAGTGCATCATTGTCGAACTTGTGCCCCTCTTCCTGTGCTTTACAGGCGATTCCAACGTACCTCTTTAAATCTGTTTCCTGCTATTCTGCCTCGCATTCAAGTCCGCCTCGTTGCCTTCCCTCAACAGATTTTTGGACGATAGTTGTGCTTTATTACTCTGCCAGTTTGTGAATTGCTGTGCCCCTGAGCTCCATTTTTCAACTCGTTTTTAGTGAGCTGAACGCAAGCCCAAAATTTTGGTTCAGGACCTATACTGGTTCCCGGTGGGTGGCTGAGACTTTGGTTAATTCTTCTTCCTGCCTGGAAATTAGAGTGACATGTGCCCGTCCAAATGCCTAACAGCTACTCTCTCATGGGTTCTCCCACGTCCCTTCCATCCTCTGCCAAATTGGGAACCTGTGCAAACCAGGAGGTTAAAGGGCCTGTCTCTCCAAGTTGGGAGATTGATAGTAAGGCAGTTGGAAAGTCAAACTGGAGCACCAGGAGAGGGACTATTCGTTGAGTTTTAGAAACCTTTCGTATTCACAGTGTGTCCATTCTCTAGGTTTCCTGTACATGTTATAGCTGTAGTAATATTCCCTTGAACCTGGAGAGTTGGGACCCATGGAATGGGGGCCATGCATTATTGCTTGAAAGGGTCTGCATTTGCTCACCCAATCTCACCAATCCTCTCAGTCCCAAGTGTCCAGCCTTATGCCACATCCAGCTGTCATGGTAGATAGGGTCTTTCCAGGTTTCCTCAGACACCCTGAAGGAATTGTAAAGAATTTCCCTGTTTTTTGGTTTTGCTTTTGAAATTCCTTTTTATAGTGGGTTTGAGCTGATTCTCGCTGCCATGTTTATGCCACTCTAGACACACTTGATTCCCTTATGGAGACATATCAATACATAGGTTTTAAGATTCTTACTAGTCAGATATATTCCTCTGTGGGAAATATGGGGTTTTGAGTCTCTTTCACTGAGGAAGGTGTCGGTCTTGTCTATTCCAAAGTTGGTTTTTGGAACGGTCCCTGTGCTTATATCAAACTCTGGTTTTATGCATCTCCCCACCTCTCCTTCCCCTTTATGCAGGCATAAGAGTGTTTTCTAAATGTGAGACTCTGTTCTCTTTCCTAACTCAGTTCACGTGTAGCCATGTTTACAGGATCTTCCTAAGTGATATCTTATGATAAGTTTCTTTTTCTGTGTGACTTATTTCACTTAGAATCATCGTACCTGAATCCACTCACTTTGCTGCTACTGGTCTTATGACATTGATTTCATGGCTGAGGGATATTCCATCGTACGTAAGTACCACAATGTTTTGAACCATTTTTATATTTCCTGGGATATTTAAGGTGTACCCAAGTTGAGGTTCTTGTAGCCAGTGCAGCCCTAAATTTGGAGGTGGCTCTTTCTTATTGATTTTCAGTTTTCCCCAGGTATATTCCCTAGACTGGAAGTGGCCTTGGCTCTGTAGCTCTGTTGTTTACTTGTTTTAGGGAACACAATGCACTCCTCCAGTGAGGCAGTTGGCAATTTACATCCCGCCCATCAGCATAACAAGGCTCCCTGTTCTCCAGGGCCTGTCTTGCCTTTCTGGTTTTTACACATTTTGTGGATGTCCCTTTTGACCGGTGGGAAGTGATACTTCTTTGTAGTGCAGATTTGCATTGCCCGCTTGCTTGCTTGGCCAAAAAAGGCGTATGCGTTTTCTCCTGAATATATTCAGGAGAAAACGCATACGCCCTTTTTGACCAAGTGCACCATTGTCCAAGTTGTGCCCCTCTTCCTGTGCTTTACAGGCGATTCCAACGTACCTCTTGAAATCTGTTTCCTGCTATTTTGCCTCACTTTCAAGTCCGCCTCGTTGACTTCCCTCAACAGATTTTTGGACGATAGTTGTCCTTTATCACTCTGCCAGTTTGTGAATTGCTGTGCCCCTGAGCTCCATTTCTCAACTCGTTTTTTGTGAGCTGAACGCAAGTCCAAAATTTTGGATCATGTCCTATACTGGTTCCCGGTGGGTGGCTGAGACTTTGGTTAATTCTTCTTCCTGCCGGGAAATTAGAGTGACATGTGCCCGTCCAAATGCCTAACAGCTACTCTCTCATGGGTTCTCCCTCGTCCCTTCCATCCTCTGCCAAATTGGGAACCTGTGCAAACCAGGAGGTTAAAGGGCCTGTCTCTCCAAGTTGGGAGATTGATAGTAAGGCAGTTGGAAAGTCAAACTGGAGCACCAGGAGAGGGACTATTCGTTGAGTTTTAGAAACCTTTCATATTCACAGTGTGTCCATTCTCTAGGTTTCCTGTACATGTTATAGCTGTAGTAATATTCCCTTGAACCTGGACAGTTGGGACCCATGGAATGGGGGCCATGCATTATTGCTTGAAAGGGTCTGCATTTGCTCACCCAATCTCACCAATCCTCTCAGTCCCAAGTGTCCAGCCTTATGCCACATACAGCTGTCATTGTAGATAGGGTCTTTCCAGGTTTCCTCAGACACCCTGAAGGAATTGTAAAGAATTTCCCTGTTTTTTGGTTTTGCTTTTGAAATTCCTTTTTATAGTGGGTTTGAGCTGATTCTCGCTGCCATGTTTATGCCACTCTAGACACACTTGATTCCCTTATGGAGTCATATCAATACATAGGTTTTAAGATTCTTACTAGTCAGATATATTCCTCTGCGGGAAATATGGGGTTTTGAGTCTCTTTCACTGAGGAAGGTGTCGGTCTTGTCTATTCCAAAGTTGGTTTTTGGAACGGTCCCTGTGCTTATATCAAACTCTGGTTTTATGCATCACCCCACCTCTCCATCCCCTTTATGCAGGCATAAGAGTGTTTTCTAAATGTGAGACTCTGTTCTCTTTCCTAACTCAGTTCACGTGTAGCCATGTTTACAGGATCTTCATAAGTGATATCTTATGATAAGTTTCTTTTTCTGTGTGACTTATTTCACTTAGAATCATCGTACCTGAATCCACTCACTTTGCTGCTACTGCTCTTATGACATTGATTTCATGGCTGAGGAATATTCCATCGTACGTAAGTACCACAATGTTTTGAACCATTTTTATATTTCCTGGGATATTTAAGGTGTACCCAAGTTTAGGTTCTTGTAGTCAGTGCAGCCCTAAATTTGGAGGTGGCTCTTTCTTATTGATTTTCAGTTTTCCCAAGGTATATTCCCTAGACTGGAAGTGGCCTTGGCTCTGTAGCTCTGTTGTTTACTTGTTTTAGGGAACACAATGCACTCCTCCAGTGAGGCAGTTGGCAATTGACATCCCGCCCATCAGCATAACAAGGCCCCCTGTTCTCCAGGGCCTGTCTTGCCTTTCTGGTTTTTACACATTTTGTGGATGTCCCTTTTGACCGGTGGGAAGTGATACTTCTTTGTAGTGCAGATTTGCATTGCCCGCTTGCTTGCTTGGCCAAAAAGGGCGTATGCGTTTTCTCCTGAATATATTCAGGGAAAAACGCATACGCCCTTTTTGGCCAAGTGCATCATTGTCGAACTTGTGCCCCTCTTCCTGTGCTTTACAGGCGATTCCAACGTACCTCTTTAAATCTGTTTCCTGCTATTCTGCATCGCATTAAAGTCCGCCTCGTTGCCTTCCCTCAACAGATTTTTGGACGATAGTTGTGTTTTATTACTCTGCCAGTTTGTGAATTGCTGTGCCCCTGAGCTCCATTTTTCAACTCGTTTTTAGTGAGCTGAACGCAAGTCCAAAATTTTGGTTCAGGACCTATACTGGTTCCCGGTGGGTGGCTGAGACTTTGGTTAATTCTTCTTCCTACCGGTATATTAGAGTGACACGTGCCCGTCCAAATGCCTAACAGCTACTCTCTCATGGGTTCTCCCTCTTCCCTTTCATCCTCTGCCAAATTGGCAACCTATTCGAACCAGGAGGTAAATGGCGCTGTGTCTCCAAGTTTGGAGATTGATAGTAAAGCAGTTGGAAAGTCAAACCAGAGCACCAGGAGAGGGACTATTCATTGAGATTTAGAAACATTTCGTATTCACAGTGTGTCCATTCTCTAGGTTTCCTGTACCAGTTCTTGCTGTATTAATATTCCCTTCAAGCTCGAGAGTTGGGACCCATGGAATGGGGGCCACGCATTCTTGCTTTAATGAGTCTGCATTTGCTCACCCAATCTCACCAATCCTCTCAGTCCCAAGTGTCCAGCCTTATGCCATATCCAGCTGTCATTGTAGATAGGTTCATTCCACGTTTCATCAGAGACCCTGAAGGAATTGTAAAGACTTTCCCTGTTTTTTTGTTTTGTTTTTGAAATTCCTTTTTTTAGTGGGTTTGAGCTGATTCTCGCTGCCATGTTTATGCCAGTCAAGACACACTTGATAACCTTATGGAGACATATCAATACATAGGTTTTAAGATTCTTACTAGTCAGATCTATTCCTCTGCGGGAAATATGTGGTTTTGAGTCCCTTTCACTGAGGAAGGTGTAGGTCTTATCTATTCCATAGTAAGTTTTTGGAACGGTCCCTGTGATTATATCAAACTCTGGTTTTATGCATTACCCCACCTCTCTTTCTCCCTTAAGCATGCATACGAGTTTTTTTCTAAATGTGAGACACTGTTCTCTTTCCTAAATCAGTTCATATGTAGCCATGTTTACAGGATCTCCAAAAGTCATATCTTATGATAAGTTTCTTTTTCTGTGTGACTTATTTCACTTAGAATCATCGTACCTGAATCGACTCATTTTGCTGCTACTGGTCTTATGACATTGATTTCATGGATGAGGGATATTACATCTTTCGTATGTACCACAATTTTTTGAATCCATTTTATATTTCCTGGGATATTTAAGGTGTACCCAAGTTGAGGTTCTTGTAAGCAGTGCAGCCCTAAATTTTGGGGTGACTCTGTCTTATTGATTTTCAGTTTTCCCAAGATATATTCCCTAGACTGAAAGTGCCCTTGGCTCTGTAGCTCTGTTGTTTACTTGTTTTAGGGAACACAGTGCACTCCTCCAGAGAGGCAGTTGGCAATTTACATCCGGACCATCAGCATAAAAAGGCTCCGTGTTCTCCAGGCCCTGTCATGCCTTTCTGGTTTTTACACATTTTGTGGATGTCCCTTTTGACCGGTGGGAAGTGACACTTCTTTGTAGTGCAAATTTGCATTGCCCGCTTGCTTGCTTGGCCAAAAAGGGCGTATGCGTTTTCTCCTGAATATATTCAGGAGAAAACGCATACGCCCTTTTTCTCCAATTGCATCAGTGTCAAAGTTGTGCCTCTCTTCCTGTGCTTTAAAGGCGATTCCAACGTACCTCTTGAAATCTGTTTCCTGCTATTCGGCATCGCTTTCAAGTCCGCCTCGTTTCCTTCCCTCAACAGATTTATGGACGATAGATGTCCTGTATTACTCTGCCAGTTTGTGAATTGCTGTGCCCCTGAGCTCCATTTTACAACTCGTTTTTTGTGAGCTGAACGCAATTCCAAAATTTTGGTTCAGGATCTATACTGGTTCCCGGTGGGTGGCTGAGACTTTGGTTAATTCTTCTTCCTGCCGGGAAATTAGTATGAAATGTGCCTGTCCAAATGCCTAACAGCTACTCTCTCATTGTTTCTTCCTCTTCCCTTTCATCCTCTGCAAATTGACAACCTGTGCGAACCAGGAGGTTAAAGGGGCTGTCTCTCCTAGTTGGTTGATTGATAGTAAAGCAGTTGGAAAGTCAAACCAGAGCAGCAGTAGAGGGACTATTCGTTGAGTTTTAGAAACCTTTCGTATTCACAGTGTGTCCATTCTCTAGGTTTCCTGTACATGTTATAGCTGTAGTAATATTCCCTTGAACCTGGAGAGTTGGGACCCATGGAATGGGGCCATGCATTATTGCTTTAAAGGGTCTGCATTTGCTCACCCAATCTCACCAATCCTCTCAGTCCCAAGTGTCCAGCCTTATGCCACATCCAGCTGTCATTGTAGATAGGGTCATTCCAGGTTTCATCAGAGACCCCGAAGGAATTTTAAAGAATTTCCCGTTTTTTTTGTTTTGTTTTTGTAATTCCTTTTTATTGTGTGTTTGAGCTGATTCTCGCTGCCATGTTTATGCCATTCTAGACTCAGTAGATTCCCTTATGGATACATATCAATAAATAAGTTTTATGATTCTTACTCGTGAGAAATATTCATCTCTGGGAAATATGGGGTTTTGAGTCCCTTTCACTGAGGAAGGTGTAGGTCTTGTCTATTCCATAGTTGGTTTTTGGAATGGTACCTGTGCTTATATCAAACTCTGGTTTTATGCATCACCACACCTCTCCTTCCTCCTTAAGAAGGCATAAGAGTGTTTTCTAAATGTGAGACTCTGTTCTCTTTCCTAACTCAGTTCATGTGTAGCCATGATTACAGGATCTTCATAAGTGATATCTTATGATAAGTTTCATTTTCTGTGTGACATATTTCACTTAGAATCATCGTACCTGAATCCACTCATTTTGGTGCAACTGGTCTTATGACATTGATTTCATGGCTGAGGGATATTCCATCGTACGTAAGTACCACAATTTTTTGAACCAATTTTATATTTCCTAGGATATTTAAGGTGTACCCATGTTGAGGTTCTTGTAAGCAGTGCAGCCCTAAATTTTGGGGTGGCTCTGTCTTATTGATTTTCAGTTTTCCCAAGGTATATTCCCTAGACTGGAAGCGCCCTTGGCTCTGTAGCTCTGTTGTTTACTTGTTTTAGGGAACACAATGCACTCTTCCAGAGAGGCAGTTGGCAATTTACATCCCGCCCATCAGCATAACAAGTCTCCTTGTTCTCCAGGGTCTGTCTTGCCTTTCAGGTTTTTACACATTTTGTGGATGTCCCTTTTGACCGTTGGGAAGTGATACTTCTTTGTAGTGCAGATTTGCATTGCCCGCTTGCTTGCTTGGCTAAAAAGGGCGTATGCGTTTTCTCCTGAATATATTCAGGAGAAAACGCATACGCCCTTTTTGTCCAAGTGCATCATTGTCCAAGTTGTGCCCCTCTTCCTGTGCTTTAAAGGTGATTCCAACGTACCTCTTGAAATCTGTTTCCTGCCATTCTGCCTCACATTCAAGTCCGCCTCGTTGCCTTCCCTCAACAGATTTTTGGACGATAGTTGTCCTTTATTACTCTGCCAGTTTGTGAATTGCTGTGCCCCTGAGCTCAATTTTTCAACTCGTTTTTTGTGAGCTGAACGCAAGTCCAAAATTTTGGTTCAGGACTTATACTGGTTCCCGGTGGGTGGGAGAGATTTTGGTTAATTCTTCTTCCTGCCGGGAAATTAGAGTGACATGTGCCCGTCCAAATGCCTAACAGCTACTCTCTCATTGGATCTCCCTCTTCCCATTCCTCCTCAGCCAAATTGGCAACCTGTGCAAACCAGGAGGTAAAAGGGGCTGTCTCTCCATGTTGGGAGATTGATAGTAAATCAGTTGGAAAGTCAAACCAGAGCACCAGGAGAGGGACAATTCATTGAGTTTTAGTAACCTTTCGTATTCCCAGTGTGTCCATTCTCTAGGTTTCCCGTACATGTTATAGCTGTCGTAATATTCACTTCAATCTGAAGAGTTGGGACCCATGGAATGGGTCCATGCATTATTGCTTTAAAGGGTCTGCTTTTGCTCACCCAATCTCACCAGTCCTCTCAGTCCCAAGTGTCCAGCCTTATGCCACATCCAGCTGTCATTGGAGATAGAGTCATTTCAGGTTTCATCAGAGACCCTGAGGGAATTATAAAGAATTTCCCTGTTTTTTTCTTTTGTTTTTGAAATTACTTTTTATAGTGGGTTTGAGCTGATTCTCGCTGCCATGTTTATGCCACTCTAGACACACTTGATTCCCTTATGCAGATATATCAATACATTGGTTTTAATATTCTTACAAGTGAAATATATTCCTCTGCAGGAAATATGGGGTTTTGATTCCCTTTCACTGAGGAAGGTGTAGGTCTTTTCTATTCAATAGTTGGTTTTTGGAACATGGCCTGAGCTTATATCAAACTCTGGTTTTATTCATCACCCCACCTCTCCTTCCCCTTTAAGAAGGCATAAGAGTGTTTTCTAAATGTGAGACTCTGTTCTCTTTCCTAACTCAGTTCATGTGTAGCCATGTTTAAAGGAGCTTCATAAGTGATATCTTATGATAGGTTTCTTTTTCTGTGTGACTTATTTCACTTAGAATCATCATACCTGAATCGACTCATTTTGTGCAACTGGTCTTATGACATTGATTTCATGGCTGAGGGATATTCCATCGTACGTAAGTACCACAATATTTTGAACCAATTTTATATTTCCTCGGATATTTAAGGTGTACCCAAGTTGAGGTTCTTGTAAGCCGTGCAGCCCTAAATTTTGGGGTGGCTCTGTCTTATTGATTTTCAGTTTTCCCAAGGTATATTCCCTAGACAGGAAGCGCCCTTGGCTCTGTAGCTCTGTTGTTTACTTGTTTTAGGTAACGCAATGCACTCCTCCAGAGAGGCAGTTGGCAATTTACATCCTGCCCATCAGCATAACATGGCTCCATGTTCTCCAGGGCATGTCTTGCCTTTCAGGTTTTTACACATTTTGTGGATGTCCCTTTTGACCGTTTGGTGTGATACTTCTTTGTAGTGCAGATTTGCATTGCCCGCTTGCTTGCTTGGCCAAAAAGGGCATATGCGTTTTCTCCTGAATATATTCAGGAGAAAACGCATATGCCCTTTTTGTCCAATTCCATCAGTGTCAAAGTTGTGCCCCTCTTCCTGTGCTTTAAAGGCGATTCCAACGTACCTCTTGAAATCTGTTTCCTTCTCTTCTGCCTCACTTTCAAGTCTGGCTCGCTGCATTCCCTCAACAGATTTTTGGACGGTAGTTGTCCTTTATCACTCTGCCAGTTTGTGAATTGCTGTGCTCCTGAGCTCCATTTCTCAACTCTTTTTTTGTGAGCTGAACACAAGTCCAAAATTTTGGATCATGTCCTATACTGGTTCCCGGTGGGTGGCTGAGACTTTGGTTAATTCTTCTTCCTGCTGGGAAATTAGAGTGACATGTGCCCGTCCAAATGCCTAACAGCTACTCTCTCATGGGTTCTCCCTCGTCCCTTCCATCCTCTGCCAAATTGGGAACCTGTGAAAACCAGGAGGTTAAAGGGCCTGTCTCTCCAAGTTGGGAGATTGATAGTAAGGCAGTTGGAAAGTCAAACTGGAGCACCAGGAGAGGGACTAATCGTTGAGTTTTAGAAACCTTTCGTATTCACTATGTGTACATTCTCTAGGTTTCCTGTACATGTTATAGCTGTAGTAATATTCCCTTGAACCTGGAGAGTTGGGACCCATGGAATGGGGGCTATGCATTACTGCTTGAAAGGGTCTGCATTTGCTCACCCAATCTCACCAATCCTCTCAGTCCCAAGTGTCCAGCCTTATGCCACATCCAGCTGTCATTGTAGATAGGGTCTTTCCAGGTTTCCTCAGACACCCTGAAGGAATTGTGAAGAATTTCCCTGTTTTTTGGTTTTGCTTTTGAAATTCCTTTTTATAGTGGGTTTGAGCTGATTCTCGCTGCCATGTTTATGCCACTCTAGACACACTTGATTCCCTTATGGAGACATATCAATACATAGGTTTTAAGATTCTTACTAGTCAGATACTTTCCTCTGTGGGAAATATGGGGTTTTGAGTCTCTTTCACTGAGGAAGGTGTAGGTCTTGTCTATTCCAAAGTTGGTTTTTGAAACGGTCCCTGTGCTTATATCAAACTCTGGTTTTATGCATCACCCCACCTCTCCTTCACCTTTTTGCGGGCATAAGAGTGTTTTCTAAATGTGAGACTCTGTTCTCTTTCCTAACTCAGTTCATGTGTAGCCATGATTACAGGATCTTCATAAGTGATATCTTATGATAAGTTTCATTTTCTGTGTGACATATTTCACTTAGAATCATCGTACCTGAATCCACTCATTTTGGTGCAACTGGTCTTATGACATTGATTTCATGGCTGAGGGATATTCCATCGTACGTAAGTACCACAATTTTTTGAACCAATTTTATATTTCCTAGGATATTTAAGGTGTACCCATGTTGAGGTTCTTGTAAGCAGTGCAGCCCTAAATTTTGGGGTGGCTCTGTCTTATTGATTTTCAGTTTTCCCAAGGTATATTCCCTAGACTGGAAGCGCCCTTGGCTCTGTAGCTCTGTTGTTTACTTGTTTTAGGGAACACAATGCACTCTTCCAGAGAGGCAGTTGGCAATTTACATCCCGCCCATCAGCATAACAAGTCTCCTTGTTCTCCAGGGTCTGTCTTGCCTTTCAGGTTTTTACACATTTTGTGGATGTCCCTTTTGACCGTTGGGAAGTGATACTTCTTTGTAGTGCAGATTTGCATTGCCCGCTTGCTTGCTTGGCTAAAAAGGGCGTATGCGTTTTCTCCTGAATATATTCAGGAGAAAACGCATACGCCCTTTTTGGCCAAGTGCATCATTGTCCAAGTTGTGCCCCTCTTCCTGTGCTTTAAAGGTGATTCCAACGTACCTCTTGAAATCTGTTTCCTGCCATTCTGCCTCACATTCAAGTCCGCCTCGTTGCCTTCCCTCAACAGATTTTTGGACGATAGTTGTCCTTTATTACTCTGCCAGTTTGTGAATTGCTGTGCCCCTGAGCTCAATTTTTCAACTCGTTTTTTGTGAGCTGAACGCAAGTCCAAAATTTTGGTTCAGGATTTATACTGGTTCCCGGTGGGTGGGAGTGATTTTGGTTAATTCTTCTTCCCGCCGGGAAATTAGAGTGACATGTGCCCGTCCAAATGCCTAACAGCTACTCTCTCATTGGATCTCCCTCTTCCCATTCCTCCTCAGCCAAATTGGCAACCTGTGCAAACCAGGAGGTAAAAGGGGCTGTCTCTCCATGTTGGGAGATTGATAGTAAATCAGTTGGAAAGTCAAACCAGAGCACCAGGAGAGGGACAATTCATTGAGTTTTAGTAACCTTTCGTATTCCCAGTGTGTCCATTCTCTAGGTTTCCCGTACATGTTATAGCTGTCGTAATATTCACTTCAATCTGAAGAGTTGGGACCCATGGAATGGGTCCATGCATTATTGCTTTAAAGGGTCTTCTTTTGCTCACCCAATCTCACCAGTCCTCTCAGTCCCAAGTGTCCAGCCTTATGCCACATCCAGCTGTCATTGGAGATAGAGTCATTTCAGGTTTCATCAGAGACCCTGAGGGAATTATAAAGAATTTCCCTGTTTTTTTCTTTTGTTTTTGAAATTACTTTTTATAGTGGGTTTGAGCTGATTCTCGCTGCCATGTTTATGCCACTCTAGACACACTTGATTCCCTTATGCAGATATATCAATACATTGGTTTTAATATTCTTACAAGTGAAATATATTCCTCTGCAGGAAATATGGGGTTTTGATTCCCTTTCACTGAGGAAGGTGTAGGTCTTGTCTATTCAATAGTTGGTTTTTGGAACATGGCCTGAGCTTATATCAAACTCTGGTTTTATTCATCACCCCACCTCTCCTTCCCCTTTAAGAAGGCATAAGAGTGTTTTCTAAATGTGAGACTCTGTTCTCTTTCCTAACTCAGTTCATGTGTAGCCATGTTTAAAGGAGCTTCATAAGTGATATCTTATGATAGGTTTCTTTTTCTGTGTGACTTATTTCACTTAGAATCATCATACCTGAATCGACTCATTTTGTGCAACTGGTCTTATGACATTGATTTCATGGCTGAGGGATATTCCATCGTACGTAAGTACCACAATATTTTGAACCAATTTTATATTTCCTCGGATATTTAAGGTGTACCCAAGTTGAGGTTCTTGTAAGCCGTGCAGCCCTAAATTTTGGGGTGGCTCTGTCTTATTGATTTTCAGTTTTCCCAAGGTATATTCCCTAGACAGGAAGCGCCCTTGGCTCTGTAGCTCTGTTGTTTACTTGTTTTAGGTAACACAATGCACTCCTCCAGAGAGGCAGTTGGCAATTTACATCCCGCCCATCAGCATAACATGGCTCCATGTTCTCCAGGGCATGTCTTGCCTTTCAGGTTTTTACACATTTTGTGGATGTCCCTTTTGACCGTTTGGTGTGATACTTCTTTGTAGTGCAGATTTGCATTGCCCGCTTGCTTGCTTGGCCAAAAAGGGCATATGCGTTTTCTCCTGAATATATTCAGGAGAAAACGCATACACCCTTTTTGTCCAATTCCATCAGTGTCAAAGTTGTGCCCCTCTTCCTGTGCTTTAAAGGCGATTCCAACGTACCTCTTGAAATCTGTTTCCTTCTCTTCTGCCTCACTTTCAAGTCTGGCTCGCTGCATTCCCTCAACAGATTTTTGGACGGTAGTTGTCCTTTATCACTCTGCCAGTTTGTGAATTGCTGTGCTCCTGAGCTCCATTTCTCAACTCTTTTTTTGTGAGCTGAACACAAGTCCAAAATTTTGGATCATGTCCTATACTGGTTCCCGGTGGGTGGCTGAGACTTTGGTTAATTCTTCTTCCTGCCGGGAAATTAGAGTGACATGTGCCCGTCCAAATGCCTAACAGCTACTCTCTCATGGGTTCTCCCTCGTCCCTTCCATCCTCTGCCAATTTGGGAACCTGTGAAATCCAGGAGGTTAAAGGGCCTGTCTCTCCAAGTTGGGAGTTTGATAGTAAGGCAGTTGGAAAGTCAAACTGGAGCACCAGGAGAGGGACTAATCGTTGAGTTTTAGAAACCTTTCGTATTCACTATGTGTACATTCTCTAGGTTTCCTGTACATGTTATAGCTATAGTAATATTCCCTTGAACCTGGAGAGTTGGGACCCATGGAATGGGGGCTATGCATTACTGCTTGAAAGGGTCTGCATTTGCTCATCCAATCTCACCAATCCTCTCAGTCCCAAGTGTCCAGCCTTATGCCACATCCAGCTGTCATTGTAGATAGGGTCTTTCCAGGTTTCCACAGACACCCTGAAGGAATTGTAAAGAATTTCCCTGTTTTTTGGTTTTGCTTTTGAAATTCCTTTTTATAGTGGGTTTGAGCTGATTCTCGCTGCCATGTTTATGCCACTCTAGAGACACTTGATTCCCTTATGGAGACATATCAATACATAGGTTTTAAGATTCTTACTAGTCAGATATTTTCCTCTGTGGGAAATTCGGGGTTTTGAGTCTCTTTCACTGAGGAAGGTGTAGGTCTTGTCTATTCCAAAGTTGGTTTTTGAAACGGTCCCTGTGCTTATATCAAACTCTGGTTTTATGCATCACCCCACCTCTCCTTCCCCTTTATGCGGGCATAAGAGTGTTTTCTAAATGTGAGACTCTGTTCTCTTTCCTAACTCAGTTCATGTGTAGCCATGATTACAGGATCTTCATAAGTGATATCTTATGATAAGTTTCATTTTCTGTGTGACATATTTCACTTAGAATCATCGTACCTGAATCCACTCATTTTGGTGCAACTGGTCTTATGACATTGATTTCATGGCTGAGGGATATTCCATCGTACGTAAGTACCACAATTTTTTGAACCAATTTTATATTTCCTAGGATATTTAAGGTGTACCCATGTTGAGGTTCTTGTAAGCAGTGCAGCCCTAAATTTTGGGGTGGCTCTGTCTTATTGATTTTCAGTTTTCCCAAGGTATATTCCCTAGACTGGAAGCGCCCTTGGCTCTGTAGCTCTGTTGTTTACTTGTTTTAGGGAACACAATGCACTCTTCCAGAGAGGCAGTTGGCAATTTACATCCCGCCCATCAGCATAACAAGTCTCCTTGTTCTCCAGGGTCTGTCTTGCCTTTCAGGTTTTTACACATTTTGTGGATGTCCCTTTTGACCGTTGGGAAGTGATACTTCTTTGTAGTGCAGATTTGCATTGCCCGCTTGCTTGCTTGGCCAAAAAGGGCGTATGCGTTTTCTCCTGAATATATTCAGGAGAAAACGCATACGCCCTTTTTAGCCAAGTGCATCATTGTCCAAGTTGTGCCCCTCTTCCTGTGCTTTAAAGGTGATTCCAACGTACCTCTTGAAATCTGTTTCCTGCCATTCTGCCTCACATTCAAGTCCGCCTCGTTGCCTTCCCTCAACAGATTTTTGGACGATAGTTGTCCTTTATTACTCTGCCAGTTTGTGAATTGCTGTGCCCCTGAGCTCAATTTTTCAACTCGTTTTTTGTGAGCTGAACGCAAGTCCAAAATTTTGGTTCAGGACTTATACTGGTTCCCGGTGGGTGGGAGAGATTTTGGTTAATTCTTCTTCCCGCCGGGAAATTAGAGTGACATGTGCCCGTCCAAATGCCTAACAGCTACTCTCTCATTGGATCTCCCTCTTCCCATTCCTCCTCAGCCAAATTGGCAACCTGTGCAAACCAGGAGGTAAAAGGGGCTGTCTCTCCATGTTGGGAGATTGATAGTAAATCAGTTGGAAAGTCAAACCAGAGCACCAGGAGAGGGACAATTCATTGAGTTTTAGGAACCTTTCGTATTCCCAGTGTGTCCATTCTCTAGGTTTCCCGTACATGTTATAGCTGTCGTAATATTCACTTCAATCTGAAGAGTTGGGACCCATGGAATGGGTCCATGCATTATTGCTTTAAAGGGTCTGCTTTTGCTCACCCAATCTCACCAGTCCTCTCAGTCCCAAGTGTCCAGCCTTATGCCACATCCAGCTGTCATTGGAGATAGAGTCATTTCAGGTTTCATCAGAGACCCTGAGGGAATTATAAAGAATTTCCCTGTTTTTTTCTTTTGTTTTTGAAATTACTTTTTATAGTGGGTTTGAGCTGATTCTCGCTGCCATGTTTATGCCACTCTAGACACACTTGATTCCCTTATGCAGATATATCAATACATTGGTTTTAATATTCTTACAAGTGAAATATATTCCTCTGCAGGAAATATGGGGTTTTGATTCCCTTTCACTGAGGAAGGTGTAGGTCTTGTCTATTCAATAGTTGGTTTTTGGAACATGGCCTGAGCTTATATCAAACTCTGGTTTTATTCATCACCCCACCTCTCCTTCCCCTTTAAGTAGGCATAAGAGTGTTTTCTAAATGTGAGACTCTGTTCTCTTTCCTAACTCAGTTCATGTGTAGCCATGTTTAAAGGAGCTTCATAAGTGATATCTTATGATAGGTTTCTTTTTCTGTGTGACTTATTTCACTTAGAATCATCATACCTGAATCGACTCATTTTGTGCAACTGGTCTTATGACATTGATTTCATGGCTGAGGGATATTCCATCGTACGTAAGTACCACAATATTTTGAACCAATTTTATATTTCCTCGGATATTTAAGGTGTACCCAAGTTGAGGTTCTTGTAAGCCGTGCAGCCCTAAATTTTGGGGTGGCTCTGTCTTATTGATTTTCAGTTTTCCCAAGGTATATTCCCTAGACAGGAAGCGCCCTTGGCTCTGTAGCTCTGTTGTTTACTTGTTTTAGGTAACACAGTGCACTCCTCCATAGAGGCAGTTGGCAATTTACATCCCGCCCATCAGCATAACATGGCTCCATGTTCTCCAGGGCATGTCTTGCCTTTCAGGTTTTTACACATTTTGTGGATGTCCCTTTTGACCGTTTGGTGTGATACTTCTTTGTAGTGCAGATTTGCATTGCCCGCTTGCTTGCTTGGCCAAAAAGGGCGTATGCGTTTTCTCCTGAATATATTCAGGAGAAAACGCATACGCCCTTTTTGGCCAAGTGCACCATTGTCCAAGTTGTGCCCCTCTTCCTGTGCTTTACAGGCGATTCCAAGGTACCTCTTGAAATCTGTTTCCTGCTATATTGCCTCGCTTTCAAGTCCGCCTCGTTGACTTCCCTCAACAGATTTTTGGACGATAGTTGTCCTTTATCACTCTGCCAGTTTGTGAATTGCTGTGCCCCTGAACTCCTTTTCTCAACTCGTTTTTTGTGAGCTGAACGCAAGTCCAAAATTTTGGATCATGTCCTATACTGGTTCCCGGTGGGTGGCTGAGACTTTGGTTAATTCTTCTTCCTGCCGGGAAATTAAAGTGACATGTGCCCGTCCAAATGCCTAACAACTACTCTCTCATGGGTTCTCCCTCGTCCCTTCCATCCTCTGCCAAATTGGGAACCTGTGCAAACCAGGAGGTTAAAGGGCCTGTCTCTCCAAGTTGGGAGTTTGATAGTAAGGCAGTTGGAAAGTCAAACTGGAGCACCAGGAGAGGGACTATTCGTTGAGTTTTAGAAACCTTTCGTATTCACAGTGTGTCCATTCTCTAGGTTTCCTGTACATGTTATAGCTGTAGTAATATTCCCTTGAACCTGGACAGTTGGGACCCATGGAATGGGGGCCATGCATTATTGCTTGAAAGGGTCTGCATTTGCTCACCCAATCTCACCAATCCTCTCAGTCCCAAGTGTCCAGCCTTATGCCACATCCAGCTGTCATTGTAGATAGGGTCTTTCCAGGTTTCCTCAGACACCCTGAAGGAATTGTAAAGAATTTCCCTGTTTTTTGGTTTTGCTTTTGAAATTCCTTTTTATAGTGGGTTTGAGCTGATTCTCGCTGCCATGTTTATGCCACTCTAGACACACTTGATTCCCTTATGGAGTCATATCAATACATAGGTTTTAAGATTCTTACTAGTCAGATATATTCCTCTGCGGGAAATATGGGGTTTTGAGTCTCTTTCACTGAGGAAGGTGTCGGTCTTGTCTATTCCAAAGTTGGTTTTTGGAACGGTCCCTGTGCTTATATCAAACTCTGGTTTTATGCATCACCCCACCTCTCCATCCCCTTTATGCAGGCATAAGAATGTTTTCTAAATGTGAGACTCTGTTCTCTTTCCTAACTCAGTTCACGTGTAGCCATGTTTACAGGATCTTCATAAGTGATATCTTATGATAAGTTTCTTTTTCTGTGTGACTTATTTCACTTAGAATCATCGTACCTGAATCCACTCACTTTGCTGCTACTGGTCTTATGACATTGATTTCATGGCTGAGGAATATTCCATCGTATGTAAGTACCACAATGTTTTGAACCATTTTTATATTTCCTGGGATATTTAAGGTGTACCCAAGATTAGGTTCTTGTAGTCAGTGCAGCCCTAAATTTGGAGGTGGCTCTTTTTTATTGATTTTCAGTTTTCCCAAGGTATATTCCCTAGACTGGAAGTGGCCTTGGCTCTGTAGCTCTGTTGTTTACTTGTTTTAGGGAACACAATGCACTCCTCCAGTGAGGCAGTTGGCAATTGACATCCCGCCCATCAGCATAACAAGGCCCCCTGTTCTCCAGGGCCTGTCTTGCCTTTCTGGTTTTTACACATTTTGTGGATGTCCCTTTTGACCGGTGGGAAGTGATACTTCTTTGTAGTGCAGATTTGCATTGCCCGCTTGCTTGCTTGGCCAAAAAGGGCGTATGCGTTTTCTCCTGAATATATTCAGGGAAAAACGCATACGCCCTTTTTGGCCAAGTGCATCATTGTCGAACTTGTGCCCCTCTTCCTGTGCTTTACAGGCGATTCCAACGTACCTCTTTAAATCTGTTTCCTGCTATTCTGCATCGCATTAAAGTCCGCCTCGTTGCCTTCCCTCAACAGATTTTTGGACGATAGTTGTGTTTTATTACTCTGCCAGTTTGTGAATTGCTGTGCCCCTGAGGTCCATTTTTCAACTCGTTTTTAGTGAGCTGAACGCAAGTCCAAAATTTTGGTTCAGGACCTATACTGGTTCCCGGTGGGTGGCTGAGACTTTGGTTAATTCTTCTTCCTACCGGTATATTAGAGTGACACGTGCCCGTCCAAATGCCTAACAGCTACTCTCTCATTGGTTCTCCCTCTTCCCTTTCATCCTCTGCCAAATTGGCAACCTATTCGAACCAGGAGGTAAATGGCGCTGTGTCTCCATGTTTGGAGATTGATAGTAAAGCAGTTGGAAAGTCAAACCAGAGCACCAGGAGAGGGACTATTCATTGAGATTTAGAAACATTTCATATTCACAGTGTGTCCATTCTCTAGGTTTCCTGTTCCAGTTCTTGCTGTATTAATATTCCCTTCAACCTCGAGAGTTGGGACCCATGGAATGGGGGCCACGCATTCTTGCTTTAATGGGTCTGCATTTGCTCACCCAATCTCACAAATCCTCTCAGTCCCAAGTGTCCAGCCTTATGCCATATCCAGCTGTCATTGTAGATAGGTTCATTCCACGTTTCATCAGAGACCCTGAAGGAATTGTAAAGACTTTCCCTGTTTTTTTGTTTTGTTTTTGAAATTCCTTTTTATAGTGGGTTTGAGCTGATTCTCGCTGCCATGTTTATGCCAGTCAAGACACACTTGATAACCTTATGGAGACATATCAATACATAGGTTTTAAGATTCTTACTAGTCAGATCTATTCCTCTGCGGGAAATATGTGGTTTTGAGTCCCTTTCACTGAGGAAGGTGTAGGTCTTATCTATTCCATAGTAAGTTTTTGGAACGGTCCCTGTGATTATATCAAACTCTGGTTTTATGCATTACCCCACCTCTCTTTCTCCCTTAAGCATGCATACGAGTTTTTTTCTAAATGTGAGACACTGTTCTCTTTCCTAACTCAGTTCATATGTAGCCATGTTTACAGGATCTCCAAAAGTCATATCTTATGATAAGTTTCTTTTTCTGTGTGACTTATTTCACTTAGAATCATCGTACCTGAATCGACTCATTTTGCTGCTACAGGTCTTATGACATTGATTTCATGGATGAGGGATATAACATCTTTCGTATGTACCACAATTTTTTGAATCCATTTTATATTTCCTGGGATATTTAAGGTGTACCCAAGTTGAGGTTCTTGTAAGCAGTGCAGCCCTAAATTTTGGGGTGACTCTGTCTTATTGATTTTCAGTTTTCCCAAGATATATTCCCTAGACTGAAAGTGCCCTTGGCTCTGTAGCTCTGTTGTTTACTTGCTTTAGGGAACACAGTGCACTCCTCCAGAGAGGCAGTTGGCAATTTACATCCGGACCATCAGCATAAAAAGGCTCCGTGTTCTCCAGGCCCTGTCATGCCTTTCTGGTTTTTACACATTTTGTGGATGTCCCTTTTGACCGGTGGGAAGTGACACTTCTTTGTAGTGCAAATTTGCATTGCCCACTTGCTTGCTTGGCCAAAAAGGGCGTATGCGTTTTCTCCTGAATATATTCAGGAGAAAACGCATACGCCCTTTTTCTCCAATTGCATCAGTGTCAAAGTTGTGCCTCTCTTCCTGTGCTTTAAAGGCGATTCCAACGTACCTCTTGAAATCTGTTTCCTGCTATTCAGCATCGCTTTCAAGTCCGCCTCGTTTCCTTCCCTCAACAGATTTATGGACGATAGATGTCCTGTATTACTCTGCCAGTTTGTGAATTGCTGTGCCCCTGAGCTCCATTTTACAACTCGATTTTTGTGAGCTGAACGCAATTCCAAAATTTTGGTTCAGGATCTATACTGGTTCCCGGTGGGTGGCTGAGACTTTGGTTAATTCTTCTTCCTGCCGGGAAATTAGTATGAAATGTGCCTGTCCAAATGCCTAACAGCTACTCTCTCATTGTTTCTTCCTCTTCCCTTTCATCCTCTGCCAAATTGACAACCTGTGCGAACCAGGAGGTTAAAGGGGCTGTCTCTCCTAGTTGGTTGATTGATAGTAAAGCAGTTGGAAAGTCAAACCAGAGCAGCAGTAGAGGGACTATTCGTTGAGTTTTAGAAACCTTTCGTATTCACAGTGTGTCCATTCTCTAGGTTTCCTGTACATGTTATAGCTGTTGTAATATTCCCTTGAACCTGGAGAGTTGGGACCCATGGAATGGGGCCATGCATTATTGCTTTAAAGGTTCTGCATTTGCTCACCCAATCTCACCAATCCTCTCAGTCCCAAGTGTCCAGCCTTATGCCACATCCAGCTGTCATTGTAGATAGGGTCATTCCAGGTTTCATCAGAGACCCCGAAGGAATTTTAAAGAATTTCCCGTTTTTTTTGTTTTGTTTTTGTAATTCCTTTTTATTGTGTGTTTGAGCTGATTCTCGCTGCCATGTTTATGCCATTCTAGACTCAGTAGATTCCCTTATGGATACATATCAATAAATAAGTTTTATGATTCTTACTCGTGAGAAATATTCATCTCTGGGAAATATGGGGTTTTGAGTCCCTTTCACTGAGGAAGGTGTAGGTCTTGTCTATTCCATAGTTGGTTTTTGGAATGGTACCTGTGCTTATATCAAACTCTGGTTTTATGCATCACCACACCTCTCCTTCCCCCTTAAGAAGACATAAGAGTGTTTTCTAAATGTGAGACTCTGTTCTCTTTCCTAACTCAGTTCATGTGTAGCCATGTTTACAGGATCTTCATAAGTGATATCTTATGATAAGTTTCATTTTCTGGGTGACATATTTCACTTAGAATCATCGTACCTGAATCCACTCATTTTGGTGCAAGTGGTCTTATGACATTGATTTCATGGCTGAGGGATATTCCATCGTACGTAAGTACCACAATTTTTTGAACCAATTTTATATTTCCTAGGATATTTAAGGTGTACCCATGTTGAGGTTCTTGTAAGCAGTGCAGCCCTAAATTTTGGGGTGGCTGTGTCTTATTGATTTTCAGTTTTCCCAAGGTATATTCCCTAGACTGGAAGCACCCTTGGCTCTGTAGCTCTGTTGTTTACTTGTTTTAGGTAACACAATGCACTCCTCCAGAGAGGCAGTTGGCAATTTACATCCCGCCCATCAGCATAACATGGCTCCATGTTCTCCAGGGCATGTCTTGCCTTTCAAGTTTTTACACATTTTGTGGATGTCCCTTTTGACCGTTTGGTGTGATACTTCTTTGTAGTGCAGATTTGCATTGCCCGCTTGCTTGCTTGGCCAAAAAGGGCGTATGCGTTTTCTCCTGAATATATTCAGGAGAAAACGCATACGCCCT
This sequence comes from Mesoplodon densirostris, assembly GCF_025265405.1. Taxonomy (NCBI): domain Eukaryota; kingdom Metazoa; phylum Chordata; class Mammalia; order Artiodactyla; family Ziphiidae; genus Mesoplodon; species Mesoplodon densirostris. The sequence continues at coordinate 566,030 of NW_026778231.1, read as the reverse complement.
TTTTGGCCAAGTGCACCATTGTCCAAGTTGTGCCCCTCTTCCTGTGCTTTACAGGGGATTCCAACGTACCTCTTCAAATCTGTTTCCTGCTATATTGCCTCGCTTTCAAGTCCGCCTCGTTGACTTCCCTCAACAGATTTTTGGACGATAGTTGTCCTTTATCACTCTGCCAGTTTGTGAATTGCTGTGCCCCTGAGCTCCTTTTCTCAACTCGTTTTTTGTGAGCTGAACGCAAGTCCAAAATTTTGGATCATGTCCTATACTGGTTCCCGGTGGGTGGCTGAGACTTTGGTTAATTCTTCTTCCTGCCGGGAAATTAGAGTGACATGTGCCCGTCCAAATGCCTAAGAGCTACTCTCTCATGGGTTCTCCCTCGTCCCTTCCATCCTCTGCCAAATTGGGAACCTGTGTAAACCAGGAGGTTAAAGGGCCTGTCTCTCCAAGTTGGGAGATTGATAGTAAGGCAGTTGGAAAGTCAAACTGGAGCACCAGGAGAGGGACTATTCGTTGAGTTTTAGAAACCTTTCGTATTCACTGTGTGTCCATTCTCTAGGTTTCCTGTACATGTTATAGCTGTAGTAATATTCCCTTGAACCTGGACAGTTGGGACCCATGGAATGGGGGCCATGCATTATTGCTTGAAAGGGTCTGCATTTGCTCACCCAATCTCACCAATCCTCTCAGTCCCAAGTGTCCAGCCTTATGCCACATCCAGCTGTCATTGTAGATAGGGTCTTTCCAGGTTTCCTCAGACACCCTGAAGGAATTGTAAAGAATTTCCCTGTTTTTTGGTTTTGCTTTTGAAATTCCTTTTTATAGTGGGTTTGAGCTGATTCTCGCTGCCATGTTTATGCCACTCTAGACACACTTGATTCCCTTATGGAGTCATATCAATACATAAGTTTTAAGATTCTTACTAGTCAGATATATTCCTCTGCGGGAAATATGGGGTTTTGAGTCTCTTTCACTGAGGAAGGTGTCGGTCTTGTCTATTCCAAAGTTGGTTTTTGGAACGGTCCCTGTGCTTATATCAAACTCTGGTTTTATGCATCACCCCACCTCTCCATCCCCTTTATGCAGGCATAAGAGTGTTTTCTAAATGTGAGACTCTGTTCTTTTTCCTAACTCAGTTCACGTGTAGCCATGTTTACAGGATCTTCATAAGTGATATCTTATGATAAGTTTCTTTTTCTGTGTGACTTATTTCACTTAGAATCATCGTACCTGAATCCACTCACTTTGCTGCTACTGCTCTTATGACATTGATTTCATGGCTGAGGAATATTCCATCGTACGTAAGTACCACAATGTTTTGAACCATTTTTATATTTCCTGGGATATTTAAGGTGTACCCAAGATTAGGTTCTTGTAGTCAGTGCAGCCCTAAATTTGGAGGTGGCTCTTTCTTATTGATTTTCAGTTTTCCCAAGGTATATTCCCTAGACTGGATGTGGCCTTGGCTCTGTAGCTCTGTTGTTTACTTGTTTTAGGGAACACAATGCACTCCTCCAGTGAGGCAGTTGGCAATTGACATCCCGCCCATCAGCATAACAAGGCCCCCTGTTCTCCAGGGCCTGTCTTGCCTTTCTGGTTTTTACACATTTTGTGGATGTCCCTTTTGACCGGTGGGAAGTGATACTTATTTGTAGTGCAGATTTGCATTGCCCGCTTGCTTGCTTGGCCAAAAAGGGCGTATGCGTTTTCTCCTGAATATATTCAGGGAAAAACGCATACGCCCTTTTTGGCCAAGTGCATCATTGTCGAACTTGTGCCCCTCTTCCTGTGCTTTACAGGCGATTCCAACGTACCTCTTTAAATCTGTTTCCTGCTATTCTGCATCGCATTAAAGTCCGCCTCGTTGCCTTCCCTCAACAGATTTTTGGACGATAGTTGTGTTTTATTACTCTGCCAGTTTGTGAATTGGTGTGCCCCTGAGCTCCATTTTTCAACTCGTTTTTAGTGAGCTGAACGCAAGTCCAAAATTTTGGTTCAGGACCTATACTGGTTCCCGGTGTGTGGCTGAGACTTTGGTTAATTCTTCTTCCTACCGGTATATTAGAGTGACACGTGCCCGTCCAAATGCCTAACAGCTACTCTCTCATTGGTTCTCCCTCTTCCCTTTCATCCTCTGCCAAATTGGCAACTTATTCGAACCAGGAGGTAAATGGCGCTGTGTCTCCAAGTTTGGAGATTGATAGTAAAGCAGTTGGAAAGTCAAACCAGAGCACCAGGAGAGGGACTATTCATTGAGATTTAGAAACATTTCATATTCACAGTGTGTCCATTCTCTAGGTTTCCTGTTCCAGTTCTTGCTGTATTAATATTCCCTTCAACCTCGAGAGTTGGGACCCATGGAATGGGGGCCACGCATTCTTGCTTTAATGGGTCTGCATTTGCTCACCCAATCTCACAAATCCTCTCAGTCCCAAGTGTCCAGCCTTATGCCATATCCAGCTGTCATTGTAGATAGGTTCATTCCACGTTTCATCAGAGACCCTGAAGGAATTGTAAAGACTTTCCCTGCTTTTTTGTTTTGTTTTTGAAATTCCTTTTTATAGTGGGTTTGAGCTGATTCTCGCTGCCATGTTTATGCCAGTCAAGACACACTTGATAACCTTATGGAGACATATCAATACATAGGTTTTAAGATTCTTACTAGTCAGATCTATTCCTCTGCGGGAAATATGTGGTTTTGAGTCCCTTTCACTGAGGAAGGTGTAGGTCTTATCTATTCCATAGTAAGTTTTTGGAACGGTCCCTGTGATTATATCAAACTCTGGTTTTATGCATTACCCCACCTCTCTTTCTCCCTTAAGCATGCATACGAGTTTTTTTCTAAATGTGAGACACTGTTCTCTTTCCTAACTCAGTTCATATGTAGCCATGTTTACAGGATCTCCAAAAGTCATATCTTATGATAAGTTTCTTTTTCTGTGTGACTTATTTCACTTAGAATCATCGTACCTGAATCGACTCATTTTGCTGCTACTGGTCTTATGACATTGATTTCATGGATGAGGGATATTACATCTTTCGTATGTACCACAATTTTTTGAATCCATTTTATATTTCCTGGGATATTTAAGGTGTACCCAAGTTGAGGTTCTTGTAAGCAGTGCAGCCCTAAATTTTGGGGTGACTCTGTCTTATTGATTTTCAGTTTTCCCAAGATATATTCCCTAGACTGAAAGTGCCCTTGGCACTGTAGCTCTGTTGTTTACTTGTTTTAGGGAACACAGTGCACTCCTCCAGAGAGGCAGTTGGCAATTTACATCCGGACCATCAGCATAAAAATGCTCCGTGTTCTCCAGGCCCGGTCATGCCTTTCTGGTTTTTACACATTTTGTGGATGTCCCTTTTGACCGGTGGGAAGTGACACTTCTTTGTTGTGCAAATTTGCATTGCCCGCTTGCTTGCTTGGCCAAAAAGGGCGTATGCGTTTTCTCCTGAATATATTCAGGAGAAAACGCATACGCCCTTTTTCTCCAATTGCATCAGTGTCAAAGTTGTGCCTCTCTTCCTGTGCTTTAAAGGCGATTCCAATGTACCTCTTGAAATCTGTTTCCTGCTATTCAGCATCACTTTCAAGTCCGCCTCGTTTCCTTCCCTCAACAGATTTATGGACGATAGATGTCCTGTATTACTCTGCCAGTTTGTGAATTGCTGTGCCCCTGAGCTCCATTTTACAACTCGATTTTTGTGAGCTGAACGCAATTCCAAAATTTTGGTTCAGGATCTATACTGGTTCCCAGTGGGTGGCTGAGACTTTGGTTAATTCTTCTTCCTGCCGGGAAATTAGTATGAAATGTGCCTGTCCAAATGCCTAACAGCTACTCTCTCATTGGTTCTCCCTCTTCCCTTTCATCCTCTGCCAAATTGGCAACTTATTCGAACCAGGAGGTAAATGGCGCTGTGTCTCCAAGTTTGGAGATTGATAGTAAAGCAGTTGGAAAGTCAAACCAGAGCACCAGGAGAGGGACTATTCATTGAGATTTAGAAACATTTCATATTCACAGTGTGTCCATTCTCTAGGTTTCCTGTTCCAGTTCTTGCTGTATTAATATTCCTTTCAACCTCGAGAGTTGGGACCCATGGAATGGGGGCCACGCATTCTTGCTTTAATGGGTCTGCATTTGCTCACCCAATCTCACAAATCCTCTCAGTCCCAAGTGTCCAGCCTTATGCCATATCCAGCTGTCATTGTAGATAGGTTCATTCCACGTTTCATCAGAGACCCTGAAGGAATTGTAAAGACTTTCCCTGTTTTTTTGTTTTGTTTTTGAAATTCCTTTTTATAGTGGGTTTGAGCTGATTCTCGCTGCCATGTTTATGCCAGTCAAGACACACTTGATAACCTTATGGAGACATATCAATACATAGGTTTTAAGATTCTTACTAGTCAGATCTATTCCTCTGCGGGAAATATGTGGTTTTGAGTCCCTTTCACTGAGGAAGGTGTAGGTCTTATCTATTCCATAGTAAGTTTTTGGAACGGTCCCTGTGATTATATCAAACTCTGGTTTTATGCATTACCCCACCTCTCTTTCTCCCTTAAGCATGCATACGAGTTTTTTTCTAAATGTGAGACACTGTTCTCTTTCCTAACTCAGTTCATATGTAGCCATGTTTACAGGATCTCCAAAAGTCATATCTTATGATAAGTTTCTTTTTCTGTGTGACTTATTTCACTTAGAATCATCGTACCTGAATCGACTCATTTTGCTGCTACTGGTCTTATGACATTGATTTCATGGATGAGGGATATTACATCTTTCGTATGTACCACAATTTTTTGAATCCATTTTATATTTCCTGGGATATTTAAGGTGTACCCAAGTTGAGGTTCTTGTAAGCAGTGCAGCCCTAAATTTTGGGGTGACTCTGTCTTATTGATTTTCAGTTTTCCCAAGATATATTCCCTAGACTGAAAGTGCCCTTGGCACTGTAGCTCTGTTGTTTACTTGTTTTAGGGAACACAGTGCACTCCTCCAGAGAGGCAGTTGGCAATTTACATCCGGACCATCAGCATAAAAAGGCTCCGTGTTCTCCAGGCCCGGTCATGCCTTTCTGGTTTTTACACATTTTGTGGATGTCCCTTTTGACCGGTGGGAAGTGACACTTCTTTGTAGTGCAAATTTGCATTGCCCGCTTGCTTGCTTGGCCAAAAAGGGCGTATGCGTTTTCTCCTGAATATATTCAGGAGAAAACGCATACGCCCTTTTTCTCCAATTGCATCAGTGTCAAAGTTGTGCCTCTCTTCCTGTGCTTTAAAGGCGATTCCAATGTACCTCTTGAAATCTGTTTCCTGCTATTCAGCATCGCTTTCAAGTCCGCCTCGTTTCCTTCCCTCAACAGATTTATGGACGATAGATGTCCTGTATTACTCTGCCAGTTTGTGAATTGCTGTGCCCCTGAGCTCCATTTTACAACTCGATTTTTGTGAGCTGAACGCAATTCCAAAATTTTGGTTCAGGATCTATACTGGTTCCCAGTGGGTGGCTGAGACTTTGGTTAATTCTTCTTCCTGCCGGGAAATTAGTATGAAATGTGCCTGTCCAAATGCCTAACAGCTACTCTCTCATTGTTTCTTCCTCTTCCCTTTCATCCTCTGCCAAATTGACAACCTGTGCGAACCAGGAGGTTAAAGGGGCTGTCTCTCCTAGTTGGTTGATTGATAGTAAAGCAGTTGGAAAGTCAAACCAGAGCAGCAGTAGAGGGACTATTCGTTGAGTTTTAGAAACCTTTCGTATTCACAGTGTGTCCATTCTCTAGGTTTCCTGTACATGTTATAGCTGTAGTAATATTCCCTTGAACCTGGAGAGTTGGGACCCATGGAATGGGGCCATGCATTATTGCTTTAAAGGTTCTGCATTTGCTCACCCAATCTCACCAATCCTCTCAGTCCCAAGTGTCCAGCCTTATGCCACATCCAGCTGTCATTGTAGATAGGGTCATTCCAGGTTTCATCAGAGACCCCGAAGGAATTTTAAAGAATTTCCCGTTTTTTTTGTTTTGTTTTTGTAATTCCTTTTTATTGTGTGTTTGAGCTGATTCTCGCTGCCATGTTTATGCCATTCTAGAATCAGTAGATTCCCTTATGGATACATATCAATAAATAAGTTTTATGATTCTTACTCGTGAGAAATATTCATCTCTGGGAAATATGGGGTTTTGAGTCCCTTTCACTGAGGAAGGTGTAGGTCTTGTCTATTCCATAGTTGGTTTTTGGAATGGTACCTGTGCTTATATCAAACTCTGGTTTTATGCATCACCACACCTCTCCTTCCCCCTTAAGAAGGCATAAGAGTGTTTTCTAAATGTGAGAATCTGTTCTCTTTCCTAACTCAGTTCATGTGTAGCCATGTTTACAGGATCTTCATAAGTGATATCTTATGATAAGTTTCATTTTCTGTGTGACATATTTCACTTAGAATCATCGTACCTGAATCCACTCATTTTGGTTCAACTGGTCTTATGACATTGATTTCATGGCTGAGGGATATTCCATCGTACGTAAGTACCACAATTTTTTGAACCAATTTTATATTTCCTAGGATATTTAAGGTGTACCCATGTTGAGGTTCTTGTAAGCAGTGCAGCCCTAAATTTTGGGGTGGCTCTGTCTTATTGATTTTCAGTTTTCCCAAGGTATATTCCCTAGACTGGAAGCGCCCTTGGCTCTGTAGCTCTGTTGTTTACTTGTTTTAGGGAACACAATGCACTCTTCCAGAGAGGCAGTTGGCAATTTACATCCCGCCCACTAGCATAACAAGGCTCCTTGTTCTCCAGGGTCTGTCTTGCCTTTCAGGTTTTTACACATTTTGTGGATGTCCCTTTTGACCGTTGGGAAGTGATACTTCTTTGTAGTGCAGATTTGCATTGCCCGCTTGCTTGCTTGGCCAAAAAGGGCGTATGCGTTTTCTCCTGAATATATTCAGGAGAAAACGCATACGCCCTTTTTGGCCAAGTGCATCATTGTCCAAGTTGTGCCCCTCTTCCTGTGCTTTAAAGGTGATTCCAACGTACCTCTTGAAATCTGTTTCCTGCCATTCTGCCTCACATTCAAGTCCGCCTCGTTGCCTTCCCCCAACAAATTTTTGGACGATAGTTGTCCTTTATTACTCTGCCAGTTTGTGAATTGCTGTGCCCATGAGCTCCATTTCTCAACTCGTTTTTTGTGAGCTGAACGCAAGTCCAAAATTTTGGTTCAGGACTTATACTGGTTCCCGGTGGGTGGGAGAGATTTTGGTTAATTCTTCTTCCTGCCGGGAAATTAGAGTGACATGTGCCCGTCCAAATGCCTAACAGCTACTCTCTCATTGGATCTCCCTCTTCCCATTCCTCCTCAGCCAAATTGGCAACCTGTGCAAACCAGGAGGTAAAAGGGGCTGTCTCTCCATGTTGGGAGATTGATAGTAAATCAGTTGGAAAGTCAAACCAGAGCACCAGGAGAGGGACAATTCATTGAGTTTTAGTAACCTTTCGTATTCCCAGTGTGTCCATTCTCTAGGTTTCCCGTACATGTTATAGCTGTCGCAATATTCACTTCAATCTGAAGAGTTGGGACCCATGGAATGGGTCCATGCATTATTGCTTTAAAGGGTCTGCTTTTGCTCACCCAATCTCACCAGTCCTCTCAGTCCCAAGTGTCCAGCCTTATGCCACATCCAGCTGTCATTGGAGATAGAGTCATTTCAGGTTTCATCAGAGACCCTGAGGGAATTATAAAGAATATCCCTGTTTTTTTCTTTTGTTTTTGAAATTACTTTTTATAGTGGGTTTGAGCTGATTCTCGCTGCCATGTTTATGCCACTCTAGACACACTTGATTCCCTTATGCAGATATATCAATACATTGGTTTTAATATTCTTACAAGTGAAATATATTCCTCTGCAGGAAATATGGGGTTTTGATTCCCTTTCACTGAGGAAGGTGTAGGTCTTGTCTATTCAATAGTTGGTTTTTGGAACATGGCCTGAGCTTATATCAAACTCTGGTTTTATTCATCACCCCACCTCTCCTTCCCCTTTAAGAAGGCATAAGAGTGTTTTCTAAATGTGAGACTCTGTTCTCTTTCCTAACTCAGTTCATGTGTAGCCATGTTTAAAGGAGCTTCATAAGTGATATCTTATGATAGGTTTCTTTTTCTGTGTGACTTATTTCACTTAGAATCATCATACCTGAATCGACTCATTTTGTGCAACTGGTCTTATGACATTGATTTCATGGCTGAGGGATATTCCATCGTACGTAAGTACCACAATATTTTGAACCAATTTTATATTTCCTCGGATATTTAAGGTGTACCCAAGTTGAGGTTCTTGTAAGCCGTGCAGCCCTAAATTTTGGGGTGGCTCTGTCTTATTGATTTTCAGTTTTCCCAAGGTATATTCCCTAGACAGGAAGCGCCCTTGGCTCTGTAGCTCTGTTGTTTACTTGTTTTAGGTAACACAATGCACTCCTCCAGAGAGGCAGTTGGCAATTTACATCCCGCCCATCAGCATAACATGGCTCCATGTTCTCCAGGGCATGTCTTGCCTTTCAGGTTTTTACACATTTTGTGGATGTCCCTTTTGACCGTTTGGTGTGATACTTCTTTGTAGTGCAGATTTGCATTGCCCGCTTGCTTGCTTGGCCAAAAAGGGCGTATGCGTTTTCTCCTGAATATATTCAGGAGAAAACGCATACGCCCTTTTTGTCCAATTCCATCAGTGTCAAAGTTGTGCCCCTCTTCCTGTGCTTTAAAGGCGATTCCAACGTACCTCTTGAAAACTGTTTCCTTCTCTTCTGCCTCACTTTCAATTCTGGCTCGCTGCATTCCCTCAACAGATTTTTGGACGGTAGTTGTCCTTTATCACTCTGCCAGTTTGTGAATTGCTGTGCTCCTGAGCTCCATTTCTCAACTCTTTTTTTGTGAGCTGAACACAAGTCCAAAATTTTGGATCATGTCCTATACTGGTTCCCGGTGGGTGGCTGAGACTTTGGTTAATTCTTCTTCCTGCCGGGAAATTAGAGTGCCATGTGCCCGTCCAAATGCCTAACAGCTACTCTCTCATGGGTTCTCCCTCGTCCCTTCCATCCTCTGCCAAATTGGGAACCTGTGAAAACCAGGAGGTTAAAGGGCCTGTCTCTCCAAGTTGGGAAATTGATAGTAAGGCAGTTGGAAAGTCAAACTGGAGCACCAGGAGAGGGACTAATCGTTGAGTTTTAGAAACCTTTCGTATTCACTATGTGTACATTCTCTAGGTTTCCTGTACATGTTATAGCTGTAGTAATATTCCCTTGAACCTGGAGAGTTGGGACCCATGGAATCGGGGCTATGCATTACTGCTTGAAAGGGTCTGCATTTGCTCACCCAATCTCACCAATCCTCTCAGTCCCAAGTGTCCAGCCTTATGCCACATCCAGCTGTCATTGTAGATAGGGTCTTTCCAGGTTTCCTCAGACACCCTGAAGGAATTGTAAAGAATTTCCCTGTTTTTTGGTTTTGCTTTTGAAATTCATTTTTATAGTGGGTTTGAGCTGATTCTCGCTGCTATGTTTATGCCACTCTAGACACACTTGATTCCCTTATGGAGACATATCAATACGTAGGTTTTAAGATTCTTACTAGTCAGATATATTCCTCTGCGGGAAATATTGGTATTTGAGTCTCTTTCCCTGAGGAAGGTGTAGGTCTTGTCTATTCCAAAGTTGGTTTTTGGAACGGTCCCTGTGCTTATATCAAACTCTGGTTTTATGCATCACCCCACCTCTCCTTCCCCTTCATGCAGGCATAAGAGTGTTTTCTAAATGTGAGACAGTGTTCTCTTTCCTAACTCAGTTCATGTGTAGCCATGTTTACAGGATCTTCATAAGTGATATCTTATGATAAGTTTCTTTTTCTGTGTGAGTTATTTCACTTAGAATCATCGTACCTGAATCAACTCACTTTGCTGCTTCTGGCCTTATGACATTGATTTCATGGCTGAGGGATATTCCATCGTACGTAAGTACCACAATGTTTTGAACCATTTTTATATTTCCTGGGATATTTACGGTGTACCCAAGTTGAGGTTCTTGTAGTCAGTGCAGCCCTAAATTCGGAGGTTGCTCTTTCTTATTGATTTTCAGTTTTCCCAAGGTATATTCCCTAGACTGGAAGTGGCCTTGGCTCTGTAGCTCTGTTGTTTCCTTGTTTTAGGGAACACAATGCACTCCTCCAGTGAGGCAGTTGGCAATTTACATCCCGCCCATCAGCATAATAAGGCTCCCTGTTCTCCAGGGCCTGTCTTGCCTTTCTGGTTTTTACACATTTTGTGGATGTCCCTTTTGACCGGTGGGAAGTGATACTTCTTTGTAGTGCAGATTTGCATTGCCCGCTTGCTTGCTTGGCCAAAAAGGGCGTATGCGTTTTCTCCTGATTATATTCAGGAAAAAACGCATACGCCCTTTTTGGCCAAGTGCATCATTGTCGAACTTGTGCCCCTCTTCCTGTGCTTTACAGGCGATTCCAACATACCTCTTTAAATCTGTTTCCTGCTATTCTGCCTCGCATTCAAGTCCGCCTCGTTGCCTTCCCTCAACAGATTTTTGGACGATAGTTGTGCTTTATTACTCTGCCAGTTTGTGAATTGCTGTGCCCCTGAGCTCCATTTTTCAACTCGTTTTTAGTGAGCTGAACGCAAGCCCAAAATTTTGGTTCAGGACCTATACTGGTTCCCGGTGGGTTGCTGAGACTTTGGTTAATTCTTCTTCCTACCGGTATATTAGAGTGACACCTGCCCGTCCAAATGCCTAACAGCTACTCTCTCATTGGTTCTCCCTCTTCCCTTTCATCCTTTGCCAAATTGGCAACCTGTTCGAACCAGGAGGTAAATGGCGCTGTGTCTCCAAGTTTGGAGATTGATAGTAAAGCAGTTGGAAAGTCAAACCAGAGCACCAGGAGAGGGACTATTCGTTGAGATATAGAAACATTTCATATTCACAGTGTGTCCATTCTCTAGGTTTCCTGTACCAGTTCTTGCTGTATTAATATTCCCTTCAAGCTCGAGAGTTGTGACCCATGGAATGGGGGCCATGCATTATTGCTTGAAAGGGTCTGCATTTGCTCACCCAATCTCACCAATCCTCTCAGTCCCAAGTGTCCATCCTTATGCCACATACAGCTGTCATTGTAGATAGGGTCTTTCCAGGTTTCCTCAGACACCCTGAAGGAATTGTAAAGAATTTCCCTGTTTTTTGGTTTTGCTTTTGAAATTCCTTTTTATAGTGGGTTTGAGCTGATTCTCGCTGCCATGTTTATGCCACTCTAGATACACTTGATTCCCTTATGGAGACATATCAATACATAGGTTTTAAGATTCTTACTAGTCAGATATTTTCCTCTGTGGGAAATATGGGGTTTTGAGTCTCTTTCACTGAGGAAGGTGTAGGTCTTGTCTATTCCAAAGTTGGTTTTTGAAACGGTCCCTGTGCTTATATCAAACTCTGGATTTATGCATCACCCCACCTCTCCTTCCCCTTTATGCGGGCATAAGAGTGTTTTCTAAATGTGAGACTCTGTTCTCTTTCCTAACTCAGTTCACGTGTAGCCATGTTTACAGGATCTTCGTAAGTGATATCTTATGATAAGTTTCTTTTTTCTGTGTGACTTATTTCACTTAGAATCATCGTACCTGAATCCACTCACTTTTCTGCCACTGGTCTTATGACATTGATTTCATGGCTGAGGAATATTCCATCGTACGTAAGTACCACAATGTTTTGAACCATTTTTATATTTCCTGGGATATTTAAGGTGTACCCAAGTTGAGGTTCTTGTAGTCAGTGCAGCCCGAAATTTGGAGGTGGCTCTTTCTTATTGATTTTCAGTTTTCCCAAGGTATATTCCCTTGACTGGAAGTGGCCTTGGCTCTGTAGCTCTGTTGTTTACTTGTTTTAGGGAACACAATGCACTCCTCCAGTGAGGCAGTTGGCAATTTACATCCCTCCCATCAGCATAACAAGGCTCCCTGTTCTCCAGGGCCTGTCTTGCCTTTCTGGTTTTTACACATTTTTTGGATGTCCCTTTTGACCGGTGGGAAATGATACTTCTTTGTAGTGCAGATTTGCATTGCCCGCTTGCTTGCTTGGCCAAAAAGGGCGTATGCATTTTCTCCTGAATATATTCAGGAGAAAACGCATACGCCCTTTTTGGCCAAGTGCACCATTGTCCAAGTTGTGCCCCTCTTCCTGTGCTTTACAGGCGATTCCAAGGTACCTCTTGAAATCTGTTTCCTGCTATTTTGCCTCGCTTTCAAGTCCGCCTCGTTGACTTCCCTCAACAGATTTTTGGACGATAGTTGTCCTTTATCACTCTGCCAGTTTGTGAATTGCTGTGCCCCTGAGCTCCATTTCTCAACTCGTTTTTTGTGAGCTGAACGCAAGTCCAAAATTTTGGATCATGTCCTATACTGGTTCCCGGTGGGTGGCTGAGACTTTGGTTAATTCTTCTTCCTGCTGGGAAATTAGAGTGACATGTGCCCGTCCAAATGCCTAACAGCTACTCTCTCATGGGTTCTCCCTCGTCCCTTCCATCCTCTGCCAAATTGGGAACCTGTGCAAACCAGGAGGTTAAAGGGCCTGTCTCTCCAAGTTGGGAGATTGATAGTAAGGCAGTTGGAAAGTCAAACTGGAGCACCAGGAGAGGGACTATTCGTTGAGTTTTAGAAACCTTTCGTATTCACAGTGTGTCCATTCTCTAGGTTTCCTGTACATGTTATAGCTGTAGTAATATTCCCTTGAACATGGAGAGTTGGGACCCATGGAATGGGGGCCATGCATTATTGCTTGAAAGGGTCTGCATTTGCTCACCCAATCTCACCAATCCTCTCAGTCCCAAGTGTCCAGCCTTATGCCACATCCAGCTGTCATTGTAGATAGGGTCTTTCCAGGTTTCCTCAGACACCCTGAAGGAATTGTAAAGAATTTCCCTGTTTTTTGGTTTTGCTTTTGAAATTCCTTTTTATAGTGGGTTTGAGCTGATTCTCGCTGCCATGTTTATGCCACTCTAGACACACTTGATTCCCTTATGGAGTCATATCAATACATAGGTTTTAAGATTCTTACTAGTCAGATATATTCCTCTGCGGGAAATATGGGGTTTTGAGTCTCTTTCAGTGAGGAAGGTGTAGGTCTTGTCTATTCCAAAGTTGGTTTTTGGAACGGTCCCTGTGCTTATATCAAACTCTGGTTTTATGCATCACCCCACCTCTCCATCCCCTTTATGCAGGCATAAGAGTGTTTTCTAAATGTGAGACTCTGTTCTCTTTCCTAACTCAGTTCACGTGTAGCCATGTTTACAGGATCTTCATAAGTGATATCTTATGATAAGTTTCTTTTTCTGTGTGACTTATTTCACTTAGAATCATCGTACCTGAATCCACTCACTTTGCTGCTACTGGTCTTATGACATTGATTTCATGGCTGAGGAATATTCCATCGTACGTAAGTACCACAATGTTTTGAACCATTTTTATATTTCCTGGGATATTTAAGGTGTACCCAAGTTTAGGTTCTTGTAGTCAGTGCAGCCCTAAATTTGGAGGTGGCTCTTTCTTATTGATTTTCAGTTTTCCCAAGGTATATTCCCTAGACTGGAAGTGGCCTTGGCTCTGTAGCTCTGTTGTTTACTTGTTTTAGGGAACACAATGCACTCCTCCAGTGAGGCAGTTGGCAATTGACATCCCGCCCATCAGCATAACAAGGCCCCCTCTTCTCCAGGGCCTGTCTTGCCTTTCTGGTTTTTACACATTTTGTGGATGTCCCTTTTGACCGGTGGGAAGTGATACTTCTTTGTAGTGCAGATTTGCATTGCCCGCTTGCTTGCTTGGCCAAAAAGGGCGTATGCGTTTACTCCTGAATATATTCAGGAGAAAACGCATACGCCCTTTTTGGCCAAGTGCACCATTGTCCAAGTTGTGCCCCTCTTCCTGTGCTTTACAGGCGATTCCAAGGTACCTCTTGAAATCTGTTTCCTGCTATTTTGCCTCGCTTTCAAGTCCGCCTCGTTGACTTCCCTCAACAGATTTTTGGACGATAGTTGTCCTTTATCACTCTGCCAGTTTGTGAATTGCTGTGCCCCTGAGCTCCATTTCTCAACTCGTTTTTTGTGAGCTGAACGCAAGTCCAAAATTTTGGATCATGTCCTATACTGGTTCCCGGTGGGTGGCTGAGACTTTGGTTAATTCTTCTTCCTGCTGGGAAATTAGAGTGACATGTGCCCGTCCAAATGCCTAACAGCTACTCTCTCATGGGTTCTCCCTCGTCCCTTCCATCCTCTGCCAAATTGGGAATCTGTGCAAACCAGGAGGTTAAAGGGCCTGTCTCTCCAAGTTGGGAGATTGATAGTAAGGCTGTTGGAAAGTCAAACTGGAGCACCAGGAGAGGGACTATTCGTTGAGTTTTAGAAACCTTTCGTATTCACAGTGTGTCCATTCTCTAGGTTTCCTGTACATGTTATAGCTGTAGTAATATTCCCTTGAACATGGAGAGTTGGGACCCATGGAATGGGGGCCATGCATTATTGCTTGAAAGGGTCTGCATTTGCTCACCCAATCTCACCAATCCTCTCAGTCCCAAGTGTCCAGCCTTATGCCACATCCAGCTGTCATTGTAGATAGGGTCTTTCCAGGTTTCCTCAGACACCCTGAAGGAATTGTAAAGAATTTCCCTGTTTTTTGGTTTTGCTTTTGAAATTCCTTTTTATAGTGGGTTTGAGCTGATTCTCGCTGCCATATTTATGCCACTCTAGACACACTTGATTCCCTTATGGAGTCATATCAATACATAGGTTTTAAGATTCTTACTAGTCAGATATATTCCTCTGCGGGAAATATGGGGTTTTGAGTCTCTTTCAGTGAGGAAGGTGTAGGTCTTGTCTATTCCAAAGTTGGTTTTTGGAACGGTCCCTGTGCTTATATCAAACTCTGGTTTTATGCATCACCCCACCTCTCCATCCCCTTTATGCAGGCATAAGAGTGTTTTCTAAATGTGAGACTCTGTTCTCTTTCCTAACTCAGTTCACGTGTAGCCATGTTTACAGGATCTTCATAAGTGATATCTTATGATAAGTTTCTTTTTCTGTGTGACTTATTTCACTTAGAATCATCGTACCTGAATCCACTCACTTTGCTGCTACTGGTCTTATGACATTGATTTCATGGCTGAGGGATATTCCATCGTACGTAAGTACCACAATGTTTTGAACCATTTTTATATTTCCTGGGATATTTAAGGTGTACCCAAGTTTAGGTTCTTGTAGTCAGTGCAGCCCTAAATTTGGAGGTGGCTCTTTCTTATTGATTTTCAGTTTTCCCAAGGTATATTCCCTAGACTGGAAGTGGCCTTGGCTCTGTAGCTCTGTTGTTTACATGTTTTAGGGAACACAATGCACTCCTCCAGTGAGGCAGTTGGCAATTGACATCCCGCCCATCAGCATGACAAGGCTCCCAGTTCTCCAGGGCCTGTCTTGCCTTTCTGGTTTTTACTCATTTTGTGGATGTCCCTTTTGACCGGTGGGAAATGATACTTCTTTGTAGTGCAGATTTGCATTGCCCGCTTGCTTGCTTGGCCAAAAAGGGCGTATGCGTTTTCTCCTGAATATATTCAGGAGAAAACGCATACGCCCTTTTTGGCCAAGTGCACCATTGTCCAAGTTGTGCCCCTCTTCCTGTGCTTTACAGGCGATTCCAACGTACCTCTTGAAATCTGTTTCCTGCTATTTTGCCTCGCTTTCAAGTCCGCCTCGTTGACTTCCCTCAACAGATTTTTGGACGATAGTTGTCCTTTATCACTCTGCCAGTTTGTGAATTGCTGTGCCCCTGAGCTCCATTTCTCAACTCGTTTTTTGTGAGCTGAACGCAAGTCCAAAATTTTGGATCATGTCCTATACTGGTTCCCGGTGGGTGGCTGAGACTTTGGTTAATTCTTCTTCCTGCCGGGAAATTAGAGTGACATGTGCCCGTCCAAATGCCTAACAGCTACTCTCTCATGGGTTCTCCCTCGTCCCTTCCATCCTCTGCCAAATTGGGAACCTGTGCAAACCAGGAGGTTAAAGGGCCTGTCTCTCCAAGTTGGGAGATTGATAGTAAGGCAGGTGGAAAGTCAAACTGGAGCACCAGGAGAGGGACTATTCGTTGAGTTTTAGAAACCTTTCGTATTCACAGTGTGTCCATTCTCTAGGTTTCCTGTACATGTTATAGCTGTAGTAATATTCCCTTGAACCTG
This sequence comes from Mesoplodon densirostris, assembly GCF_025265405.1. Lineage (NCBI taxonomy): Eukaryota > Metazoa > Chordata > Mammalia > Artiodactyla > Ziphiidae > Mesoplodon > Mesoplodon densirostris. Next base: position 549,782 of record NW_026778231.1, on the reverse strand, counting down.
GACAGTTGGGACCCATGGAATGGGGGCCATGCATTATTGCTTGAAAGGGTCTGCATTTGCTCACCCAATCTCACCAATCCTCTCAGTCCCAAGTGTCCAGCCTTATGCCACATCCAGCTGTCATGGTAGATAGGGTCTTTCCAGGTTTCCTCAGACACCCTGAAGGAATTGTAAAGAATTTCCCTGTTTTTTGGTTTTGCTTTTGAAATTCCTTTTTATAGTGGGTTTGAGCTGATTCTCGCTGCCATGTTTATGCCACTCTAGACACACTTGATTCCCTTATGGAGTCATATCAATACATAGGTTTTAAGATTCTTACTAGTCAGATATATTCCTCTGCGGGAAATATGGGGTTTTGAGTCTCTTTCACTGAGGAAGGTGTCGGTCTTGTCTATTCCAAAGTTGGTTTTTGGAACGGTCCCTGTGCTTATATCAAACTCTGGTTTTATGCATCACCCCACCTCTCCTTCCCCTTTAAGCAGGCATAAGAGAGTTTTCTAAATGTGAGACTCTGTTCTCTTTCCTAACTCAGATCACGTGTAGCCATGTTTACAGGATCTTCATAAGTGATATCTTATGATAAGTTTCTTTTTCTGTGTGAATTATTTCACTTAGAATCATCGTACCTGAATCCACTCACTTTGCTGCTACTGCTCTTATGACATTGATTTCATGGCTGAGGGATATTCCATCGTACGTAAGTACCACAATGTTTTGAACCATTTTTATATTTCCTGGGATATTTAAGGTGTACCCAAGTTGAGGTTCTTGTTGTCAGTGCAGCCCTAAATTTGGAGGTGGCTCTTTCTTATTGATTTTCAGTTTTCCCAAGGTATATTCCCTAGACTGGAAGTGGCCTTGGCTCTGTAGCTCTGTTGTTTACTTGTTTTAGGGAACACAATGCACTCCTCCAGTGAGGCAGTTGGCAATTTACATGCCGCCCATCATCATAACAAGGCTCCCTGTTCTCCAGGGCCTGTCTTGCCTTTCTGGTTTTTACACATTTTGTGGATGTCCCTTTTGACCGGTGGGAAGTGATACTTCTTTGTAGTGCAGATTTGCATTGCCCGCTTGCTTGCTTGGCCAAAAAGGGCGTATGCGTTTTCTCCTGAATATATTCAGGAGAAAACGCATACGCCCTTTTTGGCCAAGTGCACCATTGTCCAAGTTGTGCCCCTCTTCCTGTGCTTTACAGGCGATTCCAAGGTACCTCTTGAAATCTGTTTCCTGCTATTTTGCCTCACTTTCAAGTCCGCCTCGTTGACTTCCCTCAACAGATTTTTGGACGATAGTTGTCCTTTATCACTCTGCCAGTTTGTGAATTGCTGTGCCCCTGAGCTCCATTTCTCAACTCGTTTTTTGTGAGCTGAACGCAAGTCCAAAATTTTGTATCATGTCCTATACTGGTTCCCGGTGGGTGGCTGAGACTTTGGTTAATTCTTCTTCCTGCCGGGAAATTAGAGTGACATGTGCCCGTCCAAATGCCTAACAGCTACTCTCTCATGGGTTCTCCCTCGTCCCTTCCATCCTCTGCCAAATTGGGAACCTGTGCAAACCAGGAGGTTAAAGGGCCTGTCTCTCCAAGTTGGGAGATTGATAGTAAGGCAGTTGGAAAGTCAAACTGGAGCACCAGGAGAGGGACTATTCGTTGAGTTTTAGAAACCTTTCATATTCACAGTGTGTCCATTCTCTAGGTTTCCTGTACATGTTATAGCTGTAGTAATATTCCCTTGAACCTGGAGAGTTGGGACCCATGGAATGGGGGCCATGCATTATTGCTTGAAAGGGTCTGCATTTGCTCACCCAATCTCACCAATCCTCTCAGTCCCAAGTGTCCAGCCTTATGCCACATCCAGCTGTCATTGTAGATAGGGTCTTTCCAGGTTTCCTCAGACACCCTGAAGGAATTGTAAAGAATTTCACTGTCTTTTGGTTTTGCTTTTGAAATTCGTTTTTATAGTGGGTTTGAGCTGATTCTCGCTGCCATGTTTATGCCACTCTAGACACACTTGATTCCCTTATGGAGTCATATCAATACATAGGTTTTAAGATTCTTACTAGTCAGATATATTCCTCTGCGGGAAATATGGTGTTTTGAGTCTCTTTCACTGAGGAAGGTGTAGGTCTTGTCTATTCCAAAGTTGGTTTTTGGAACGGTCCCTGTGCTTATATCAAACTCTGGTTTTATGCATCACCCCACCTCTCCTTCCCCTTTATGTAGGCATAAGAGTGTTTTCTAAATGTGAGACTCTGTTCTCTTTCCTAACTCAGTTCACGTGTAGCCATGTTTACAGGATCTTCATAAGTGATATCTTATGATAAGTTACTTTTTCTGTGTGACTTATTTCACTTAGAATCATCGTACCTGAATCCACTCACTTTGCTGCTACTGGTTTTATGACATTGATTTCATGGCTGAGGGATATTCCATCGTACGTAAGTACCACAATGTTTTGAACCATTTTTATATTTCCTGGGATATTTAAGTTGTACCCAAGTTGAGGTTCTTGTAGCCAGTGCAGCCCTAAATTTGGAGGTGGCTCTTTCTTATTGATTTTCAGTTTTCCCAAGGTATATTCCCTAGACTAGAAGTGGCCTTGGCTCTGTAGCTCTGTTGTTTATTTGTTTTAGGGAACACAATGCACTCCTCCAGTGAGGCAGTTGGCAATTTACATCCCGCCTATCAGCATAACAAGGCTCCCTGTTCTCCAGGGCCTGTCTTGCCTTTCTGGTTTTTACACATTTTGTGGATGTCCCTTTTGACCGGTGGGAAGTGATACTTCTTTGTAGTGCAGATTTGCATTGCCCGCTTGCTTGCTTGGCCAAAAAGGGCGTATGCGTTTTCTCCTGAATATATTCAGGAGAAAACGCATACGCCCTTTTTGGCCAAGTGCACCATTGTCCAAGTTGTGCCCCTCTTCCTGTGCTTTACAGGCGATTCCAACGTACCTCTTGAAATCTGTTTCCTGCTATTTTGCCTCACTTTCAAGTCCGCCTCGTTGACGTCCCTCAACAGATTTTTGGACGATAGTTGTCCTTTATCACTCTGCCAGTATGTGAATTGCTGTGCCCCTGAGCTCCATTTCTCAACTCGTTTTTTGTGAGCTGAACGCAAGTCCAAAATTTTGGATCATGTCCTATACTGGTTCCCGGTGGGTGGCTGAGACTTTGGTTAATTCTTCTTCCTGCCGGGAAATTAGATTGACATGTGCCCGTCCAAATGCCTAACAGCTACTCTCTCATGGGTTCTCCCTCGTTCCTTCCATCCTCTGCCAAATTGGGAACCTGTGCAAACCAGGAGGTTAAAGGGCCTGTCTCTCCAAGTTGGGAGATTGATAGGAAGGCAGTTGGAAAGTCAAACTGGAGCACCAGGAGAGGGACTATTCGTTGAGTTTTAGAAACCTTTCGTATTCACAGTGTGTCCATTCTCTACGTTTCCTGTACATGTTATAGCTGTAGTAATATTCCCTTGAACCTGGAGAGTTGGGACCCATGGAATGGGGGCCATGCATTATTGCTTGAAAGGGTCTGCATTTGCTCACCCAATCTCACCAATCCTCTCAGTCCCAAGTGTCCAGCCTTATGCCACATCCAGCTGTCATGGTAGATAGGGTCTTTCCAGGTTTCCTCAGACACCCTGAAGGAATTGTAAAGAATTTCCCTGTTTTTTGGTTTTGCTTTTGAAATTCCTTTTTATAGTGGGTTTGAGCTGATTCTCGCTGCCATGTTTATGCCACTCTAGACACACTTGATTCCCTTACGGAGACATATCAATACATAGGTTTTAAGATTCTTACTAGTCAGATATATTCCTCTGCGGGAAATATGGGGTTTTGAGTCTCTTTCACTGAGGAAGGTGTCGGTCTTGTCTATTGCAAAGTTGGTTTTTGGAACGGTCCCTGTGCTTATATCAAACTCTGGTTTTATGCATCACCCCACCTCTCCATCCCCTTTATGCAGGCATAAGAGTGTTTTCTATATGTGAGACTCTGTTCTCTTTCCTAACTCAGTTCACGTGTAGCCATGTTTACAGGATCTTCATAAGTGATATCTTATGATAAGTTCCTTTTTCTGTGTGACTTATTTCACTTAGAATCATCGTACCTGAATCCACTCACTTTGCTGCTACTGGTTTTATGACATTGATTTCATGGCTGAGGGATATTCCATCGTACGTAAGTACCACAATGTTTTGAACCATTTTTATATTTCCTGGGATATTTAAGGTGTACCCAAGTTGAGGTTCTTGTAGCCAGTGCAGCCCTAAATTTGGAGGTGGCTCTTTCTTATTGATTTTCAGTATTCCCAAGGTATATTCCCTAAACTAGAAGTGGCCTTGGCTCTGTAGCTCTGTTGTTTATTTGTTTTAGGGAACACAATGCACTCCTCCAGTGAGGCAGTTGGCAATTTACATCCCGCCCATCAGCATAACAAGGCTCCCTGTTCTCCAGGGCCTGTCTTGCCTTTCTGGTTTTTACACATTTTGTGGATGTCCCTTTTGACCGGTGGGAAGTGATACTTCTTTGTACTGCAGATTTGCATTGTCCGCTTGCTTGCTTGGCCAAAAAGGGCGTATGCGTTTTCTCCTGAATATATTCAGGAGAAAACGCATACGCCCTTTTTGGCCAAGTGCACCATTGTCCAAGTTGTGCCCCTCTTCCTGTGCTTTACAGGCGATTCCAACGTACCTCTTGAAATCTGTTTCCTGCTATTTTGCCTCACTTTCAAGTCCGCCTCGTTGACTTCCCTCAACAGATTTTTGGACGATAGTTGTCCTTTATCACTCTGCCAGTTTGTGAATTGCTGTGCCCCTGAGCTCCATTTCTCAACTCGTTTTTTGTGAGCTGAACGCAAGTCCAAAATTTTGGATCCTGTCCTATACTGGTTCCCGGTGGGTGGCTGAGTCTTTGGTTAATTCTTCTTCCTGCCGGGAAATTAGAGTAACATGTGCCCATCCAAATGCCTAACAGCTACTCTCTCATGGGTTCTCCCTCGTCCCTTCCATCCTCTGCCAAATTGGGAACCTGTGCAAACCAGGAGGTTAAAGGGCCTGTCTCTCCAAGTTGGGAGATTGATAGTAAGGCAGTTGGAAAGTCAAACTGGAGCACCAGGAGAGGGACTATTCGTTGAGTTTTAGAAACCTTTCGTATTCACAGTGTGTCCATTCTCTAGGTTTCCTGTACATGTTATAGCTGTAGTAATATTCCCTTGAACCTGGAGAGTTGGGACCCATGGAATGGGGGCCATGCATTATTGCTTGAAAGGGTCTGCATTTGCTCACCCAATCTCACCAATCCTCTCAGTCCCAAGTGTCCAGCCTTATGCCACATCCAGCTGTCATTGTAGATAGGGTCTTTCCAGGTTTCCTCAGACACCCTGAAGGAATTGGAAAGAATTTCCCTGTTTTTTGGTTTTGCTTTTGATATTCCTTTTTATAGTGGGTTTGAGCTGATTCTCGCTGCCATGTTTATGCCACTCTAGACACACTTGATTCCCTTATGGAGACATATCAATACATAGGTTTTAAGATTCTTACTAGTCAGATATATTCCTCTGTGGGAAATATGGGGTTTTGAGTCTCTTTCACTGAGGAAGGTGTAGGTCTTTTCAATTCCAAAGTTGGTTTTTGAAACGGTCCCTGTGCTTATATCAAACTCTGGTTTTATGCATCACCCCACCTCTCCTTCCCCTTTATGCAGGCATAAGCGTGTTTTCTAAATGTGAGACTCTGTTCTCTTTCCTAACTCAGTTCACGTGTAGCCATGTTTACAGGATCTTCATAAGTGATATCTTATGATAAGTTTCTTTTTCTGTGTGACTTATTTCACTTAGAATCATCGTACCTGAATCCACTCACTTTGCTGCTACTGGTTTTATGACATTTATTTCATGGCTGAGGGATATTCCATCGTACGTAAGTACCACAATGTTTTGAACCATTTTTATATTTCCTGGGATATTTAAGGTGTACCCAAGTTGAGGTTCTTGTAGTCAGTGCAGCCCTAAATTTGGAGGTGGCTCTTTCTTATTGATTTTCAGTTTTCCCAAGGTATATTCCCTAGACTGGAAGTGGCCTTGGCTCTGTAGCTCTGTTGTTTACTTGTTTTAGGGAACACAATGCACTCCTCCAGTGAGGCAGTTGGCAATTTACATCCCGCCCATCAGCATAACAAGGCTCCCAGTTCTCCAGGGCCTGTCTTGTCTTTCTGGTTTTTACACATTTTGTGGATGTCCCTTTTGACCGGTGGGAAGTGATACTTCTTTGTAGTGCAGATTTGCATTGCCCGCTTGCTTGCTTGGCCAAAAAGGGCGTATGCGTTTTCTCCTGAATATATTCAGGAGAAAACGCATACGCCCTTTTTGGCCAAGTGCACCATTGTCCAAGTTGTGCCCCTCTTCCTGTGCTTTACAGGCGATTCCAGGGTACCTCTTGAAATCTGTTTCCTGCTATTTTGCCTCGCTTTCAAGTCTGCCTCGTTGACTTCCCTCAACAGATTTTTGGACGATAGTTGTACTTTATCACTCTGCCAGTTTGTGAATTGCTGTGCCCCTGAGCTCCATTTCTCAACTCGTTTTTTGTGAGCTGAACGCAAGTCCAAAATTTTGGATCATGTCCTATACTGATTCCCGGTGGGTGGCTGAGACTTTGGTTAATTCTTCTTCCTGCCGGGAAATTAGATTGACATGTGCCCGTCCAAATGCCTAACAGCTACTCTCTCATGGGTTCTCCCTCATCCCTTCCATCCTCTGCCAAATTGGGAACCTGTGCAAACCAGGAGGTTAAAGGGCCTGTCTGTCCAAGTTGGGAGATTGATAGTAAGGCAGTTGGAAAGTCAAACTGGAGCACCAGGAGAGGGACTATTCGTTGAGTTTTAGAAACCTTTCGTATTCACAGTGTGTCCATTCTCTAGGTTTCCTGTACATGTTATAGCTGTAGTAATATTCCCTTGAACCTGGAGAGTTGGGACCCATGGAATGGGGGCCATGCATTATTGCTTGAAAGGGTCTGCATTCGCTCACCCAATCTCACCAATCCTCTCAGTCCCAAGTGTCCAGGCTTATGCCACATCCAGCTGTCATTGTAGACAGGGTCTTTCCAGGTTTCCTCAGACACCCTGAAGGAATTGTAAAGAATTTCCCTGTTTTTTGGTTTTGCTTTTGAAATTCCTTTTTATAGTGGGTTTGAGCTGATTCTCGCTGCCATGTTTATGCCACTCTAGACACACTTGATTCCCTTATGGAGACATATCAATACATAGGTTGTAAGATTCTTACTAGTCAGATATATTCCTCTGTGGGAAATATGGGGTTTTGAGTCTCTTTCACTGAGGAAGGTGTCGGTCTTGTCAATTCCAAAGTTGGTTTTTGAAACGGTCCCTGTGCTTATATCAAACTCTGGTTTTATGCATCACCCCACCTCTCCTTCCCCTTTATGCAGGCATAAGAGTGTTTTCTAAATGTGAGACTCTGTTCTCTTTCCTAACTCAGTTCATGTGTAGCCATGTTTACAGGATCTTCATAAGTGATATCTTATGATAAGTTTCTTTTTCTGTGTGACTTATTTCACTTAGAATCATCGTACCTGAATCCACTCACTTTGCTGCTACTGGTCTTATGACATTGATTTCATGGCTGAGGGATATTCCATCGTATGTAAGTACCACAATGTTTTGAACCATTTTTATATTTCCTGGGATATTTAAGGTGTACCCAAGTTGAGGTTCTTGTAGCCAGTGCAGCCCTAAATTTGGAGGTGGCTCTTTCTTATTGATTTTCAGTATTCCCAAGGTATATTCCCTAAACTAGAAGTGGCCTTGGCTCTGTAGCTCTGTTGTTTATTTGATTTAGGGAACACAATGCACTCCTCCAGTGAGGCAGTTGGCAATTTACATCCCGCCCATCAGCATAACAAGGCTCCCTGTTCTCCAGGGCCTGTCTTGCCTTTCTGGTTTTTACACATTTTGTGGATGTCCCTTTTGACCGGTGGGAAGTGATACTTCTTTGTAGTGCAGATTTGCATTGTCCGCTTGCTTGCTTGGCCAAAAAGGGCGTATGCGTTTTCTCCTGAATATATTCAGGAGAAAACGCATACGCCCTTTTTGGCCAAGTGCACCATTGTCCAAGTTGTGCCCCTCTTCCTGTGCTTTACAGGCGATTCCAACTTACCTCTTGAAATCTGTTTCCTGCTATTTTGCCTCACTTTCAAGTCCGCCTCGTTGACGTCCCTCAACAGATTTTTGGACGATAGTTGTCCTTTATCACTCTGCCAGTTTGTGAATTGCTGTGCCCCTGAGCTCCATTTCTCAACTCGTTTTTTGTGAGCTGAACGCAAGTCCAAAATTTTGGATCATGTCCTATACTGGTTCCCGGTGGGTGGCTGAGACTTTGGTTAATTCTTCTTCCTGCCGGGAAATTAGATTGACATGTGCCCGTCCAAATGCCTAACAGCTACTCTCTCATGGGTTCTCCCTCGTCCCTTCCATCCTCTGCCAAATTGGGAACCTGTGCAAACCAGGAGGTTAAAGGGCCTGTCTCTCCAAGTTGGGAGATTGATAGTAAGGCAGTTGGAAAGTCAAACTGGAACACCAGGAGAGGGACTATTCGTTGAGTTTTAGAAACCTTTCGTATTCACAGTGTGTCCATTCTCTAGGTTTCCTGTACATGTTATAGCTGTAGTAATATTCCCTTGAACCTGGAGAGTTGGGACCCATGGAATGGGGGCCATGCATTATTGCTTGAAAGGGTCTGCATTTACTCACCCAATCTCACCAATCCTCTCAGTCCCAAGTGTCCAGCCTTATGCCACATCCAGCTGTCATTGTAGATAGGGTCTTTCCAGGTTTCCTCAGACACCCTGAAGGAATTGTAAAGAATTTCCCTGTTTTTTGGTTTTGCTTTTGAATTTCCTTTTTATAGTGGGTTTGAGCTGATTCTCGCTGCCATGTTTATGCCACTCTAGACACACTTGATTCCCTTATGGAGTCATATCAATACATAGGTTTTAAGATTCTTACTAGTCAGATATATTCCTCTGCGGGAAATATGGGGTTTTGAGTCTCTTTCACTGAGGAAGGTGTAGGTCTTGTCTATTCCAAAGTTGGTTTTTGGAACGGTCCCTGTGCTTATATCAAACTCTGGTTTTATGCATCACCCCACCTCTCCATCCCCTTTATGCAGGCATAAGAGTGTTTTCTAAATGTGAGACTCTGTTCTCTTTCCTAACTCAGTTCATGTGTAGCCATGTTTACAGGATCTTCATAAGTGATATCTTATGATAAGTTTCTTTTTCTGTGTGACTTATTTCACTTAGAATCATCGTACCTGAATCCACTCACTTTGCTGCTACTGGTCTTATGACATTGATTTCATGGCTGAGGGATATTCCATCGTACGTAAGTACCACAATGTTTTGAACCATTTTTATATTTCCTGGGATATTTAAGGTGTACCCAAGTTGAGGTTCTTGTAACCAGTGCAGCCCTAAATTTGGAGGTGGCTCTTTCTTATTGATTTTCAGTTTTCCACAGGTATATTCCCTAGACTGGAAGTGGCCTTGGCTCTGTAGCTCTGTTGTTTACTTGTTTTAGGGAACACAATGCACTCCTCCAGTGAGGCAGTTGGCAATTTACATCCCGCCCATCAGCATAACAAGGCTCCCTGTTCTCCAGGGCCTGTCTTGCCTTTCTGGTTTTTACACATTTTGTGGATGTCCCTTTTGACCGGTGGGAAGTGATACTTCTTTGTAGTGCAGATTTGCATTGCCCGCTTGCTTGCTTGGCCAAAAAGGGCGTATGCGTTTTCTCCTGAATATATTCAGGAGAAAACGCATACGCCCTTTTTGGCCAAGTGCACCATTGTCCAAGTTGTGCCCCTCTTCCTGTGCTTTACAGGCGATTCCAGGGTACCTCTTGAAATCTGTTTCCTGCTATTTTGCCTCGCTTTCAAGTCCGCCTCGTTGACTTCCCTCAACAGATTTTTGGACGATAGTTGTCCTTTATCACTCTGCCAGTTTGTGAATTGCTGTGCCCCTGAGCTCCATTTCTCAACTCGTTTCTTGTGAGCTGAACGCAAGTCCAAAATTTTGGATCCTGTCCTATACTGGTTCCCGGTGGGTGGCTGAGACTTTGGTTAATTCTTCTTCCTGCCGGGAAATTAGAGTGACATGTGCCCGTCCAAATGCCTAACAGCTACTCTCTCATGGGTTCTCCCTCGTCCCTTCCATCCTCTGCCAAATTGGGAACCTGTGCAAACCAGGAGGTTAAAGGGCCTGTCTCTCCAAGTTGGGAGATTGATAGTAAGGCAGTTGGAAAGTCAAACTGGAGCACCAGGAGAGGGACTATTCGTTGAGTTTTAGAAACCTTTCGTATTCACAGTGTGTCCATTCTCTAGGTTTCCTGTACATGTTATAGCTGTAGTAATATTCCCTTGAACCTGGAGAGTTGGGACCCATGGAATGGGGGCCATGCATTATTGCTTGAAAGGGTCTGCATTTGCTCACCCAATCTCACCAATCCTCTCAGTCCCAAGTGTCCAGCCTTATGCCACATCCAGCTGTCATTGTAGATAGGGTCTTTCCAGGTTTCCTCAGACACCCTGAAGGAATTGTAAAGAATTTCCCTGTTTTTTGGTTTTGCTTTTGAAATTCCTTTTTAGACTGGGTTTGAGCTGATTCTCGCTGCCATGTTTATGCCACTCTAGACACACTTGATTCCCTTATGGAGTCATATCAATACATAGGTTTTAAGATTCTTACTAGTCAGATATATTCCTCTGCGGGAAATATGGGGTTTTAAGTCTCTTTCACTAAGGAAGGTGTCGGTCTTGTCAATTCCAAAGTTGGTTTTTGAAACGGTCCCTGTGCTTATATCAAACTCTGGTTTTATGCATCACCCCACCTCTCCTTCCCCTTTATGCAGGCATAAGAGTGTTTTCTAAATGTGAGACTCTGTTCTCTTTCCTAACTCAGTTCACGTGTAGCCATATTTACAGGATCTTCCTAAGTGATATCTTATGATAAGTTTCTTTTTCTGTGTGACTTATTTCACTTAGAATCATCGTACCTGAATCCACTCACTTTGCTGCTACTGGTCGTATGACATTGATTTCATGACTGAGGGATATTCCATCGTACGTAAGTACCACAATGTTTTGAACCATTTTTATATTTCCTGGGATATTTAAGGTGTACCCAAGTTGAGGTTCTTGTAGCCAGTGCAGCCCTAAATTTGGAGGTGGCTCTTTCTTATTGATTTTCAGTTTTCCCAAGGTATATTCCCTAGACTGGAAGTGGCCTTGGCTCTGTAGCTCTGTTGTTTACTTGTTTTAGGGAACACAATGCACTCCTCCAGTGAGGCAGTTGGCAATTTACATCCCGCCCATCAGCATAACAAGGCTCCCTGTTCTCCAGGGCCTGTCTTGCCTTTCTGGTTTTTACACATTTTGTGGATGTCCCTTTTGACCGGTGGGAAGTGATACTTCTTTGTAGTGCAGATTTGCATTTCCCGCTTGCTTGCTTGGCCAAAAAGGGCGTATGCGTTTTCTCCTGAATATATTCAGGAGAAAACGCATACGCCCTTTTTGGCCAAGTGCACCATTGTCCAAGTTGTGCCCCTCTTCCTGTGCTTTACAGGCGATTCCAACGTACCTCTTGAAATCTGTTTCCTGCTATTTTGCCTCACTTTCAAGTCCGCCTCGTTGACTTCCCTCAACAGATTTTTGGACGATAGTTGTCCTTTATCACTCTGCCAGTTTGTGAATTGCTGTGCCCCTGAGCTCCATTTCTCAACTCGTTTTTTGGGAGCTGAACGCAAGTCCAAAATTTTGGATCATGTCCTATACTGGTTCCCGGTGGGTGGCTGAGACTTTGGTTAATTCTTCTTCCTGCCGGGAAATTAGAGTGACATGTGCCCGTCCAAATGCCTAACAGCTACTCTCTCATGGGTTCTCCCTCGTCCCTTCCATCCTCTGCCAAATTGGGAACCTGTGCAAACCAGGAGGTTAAAGCGCCTGTCTCTCCAAGTTGGGAGATTGATAGTAAGGCAGTTGGAAAGTCAAACTGGAGCACCAGGAGAGGGACTATTCGTTGAGTTTTAGAAACCTTTCGTATTCACAGTGTGTCCATTCTCTAGGTTTCCTGTACATGTTATAGCTGTAGTAATATTCCCTTGAACCTGGAGAGTTGGGACCCATGGAATGGGGGCCATGCATTATTGCTTGAAAGGGTCTGCATTTGCTCACCCAATCTCACCAATCCTCTCAGTCCCAAGTGTCCAGCCTTATGCCACATCCAGCTGTCATTGTAGATAGGGTCTTTCCAGGTTTCCTCAGACACCCTGAAGGAATTGTAAAGAATTTCCCTGTTTTTTGGTTTTGCTTTTGAAATTCCTTTTTATAGTGGGTTTGAGCTGATTCTCGCTGCCATGTTTATGCCACTCTAGACACACTTGATTCCCTTATGGAGACATATCAATACATAGGATTTAAGATTCTTACTAGTCAGATATATTCCTCTGCGGGAAATATGGGGTTTTGAGTCTCTTTCACTGAGGAAGGTGTAGGTCTTGTCTATTCCAAAGTTGGTTTTTGGAACGGTCCCTGTGCTTATATCAAACTCTGGTTTTATGCATCACCCCACCTCTCCTTCCCCTTTATGCAGGCATAAGAGTGTTTTCTAAATGTGAGACTCTGTTCTCTTTCCTAACTCAGTTCACGTGTAGCCATGTTTACAGGATCTTCATAAGTGATATCTTATGATAAGTTTCTTTTTCTGTGTGACTTATTTCACTTAGAATCATCGTACCTGAATCCACTCACTTTGCTGCTACTGGTCTTATGACATTGATTTCATCGCTGAGGGATATTCCATCATACGTAAGTACCACAATGTTTTGAACCATTTTTATATTTCCTGGGATATTTAAGGTGTACCCAAGTTGAGGTTCTTGTAGCCAGTGCAGCCCTAAATTTGGAGGTGGCTCTTTCTTATTGATTTTCAGTATTCCCAAGGTATATTCCCTAAACTAGAAGTGGCCTTGGCTCTGTAGCTCTGTTGTTTATTTGATTTAGGGAACACAATGCACTCCTCCAGTGAGGCAGTTGGCAATTTACATCCCGCCCATCAGCATAACAAGGCTCCCTGTTCTCCAGGGCCTGTCTTGCCTTTCTGGTTTTTACACATTTTGTGGATGTCCCTTTTGACCGGTGGGAAGTGATACTTCTTTGTAGTGCAGATTTGCATTGTCCGCTTGCTTGCTTGGCCAAAAAGGGCGTATGCGTTTTCTCCTGAATATATTCAGGAGAAAACGCATACGCCCTTTTTGGCCAAGTGCACCATTGTCCAAGTTGTGCCCCTCTTCCTGTGCTTTACAGGCGATTCCAACTTACCTCTTGAAATCTGTTTCCTGCTATTTTGCCTCACTTTCAAGTCCGCCTCGTTGACGTCCCTCAACAGATTTTTGGACGATAGTTGTCCTTTATCACTCTGCCAGTTTGTGAATTGCTGTGCCCCTGAGCTCCATTTCTCAACTCGTTTTTTGTGAGCTGAACGCAAGTCCAAAATTTTGGATCATGTCCTATACTGGTTCCCGGTGGGTGGCTGAGACTTTGGTTAATTCTTCTTCCTGCCGGGAAATTAGAGTGACATGTGCCCGTCCAAATGCCTAACAGCTACTCTCTCATGGGTTCTCCCTCGTCCCTTCCATCCTCTGCCAAATTGGGAACCTGTGCAAACCAGGAGGTTAAAGGGCCTGTCTCTCCAAGTTGGGAGATTGATAGTAAGGCAGTTGGAAAGTCAAACTGGAACACCAGGAGAGGGACTATTCGTTGAGTTTTAGAAACCTTTCGTATTCACAGTGTGTCCATTCTCTAGGTTTCCTGTACATGTTATAGCTGTAGTAATATTCCCTTGAACCTGGAGAGTTGGGACCCATGGAATGGGGGCCATGCATTATTGCTTGAAAGGGTCTGCATTTACTCACCCAATCTCACCAATCCTCTCAGTCCCAAGTGTCCAGCCTTATGCCACATCCAGCTGTCATTGTAGATAGGGTCTTTCCAGGTTTCCTCAGACACCCTGAAGGAATTGTAAAGAATTTCCCTGTTTTTTGGTTTTGCTTTTGAATTTCCTTTTTATAGTGGGTTTGAGCTGATTCTCGCTGCCATGTTTATGCCACTCTAGACACACTTGATTCCCTTATGGAGTCATATCAATACATAGGTTTTAAGATTCTTACTAGTCAGATATATTCCTCTGCGGGAAATATGGGGTTTTGAGTCTCTTTCACTGAGGAAGGTGTAGGTCTTGTCTATTCCAAAGTTGGTTTTTGGAACGGTCCCTGTGCTTATATCAAACTCTGGTTTTATGCATCACCCCACCTCTCCATCCCCTTTATGCAGGCATAAGAGTGTTTTCTAAATGTGAGACTCTGTTCTCTTTCCTAACTCAGTTCATGTGTAGCCATGTTTACAGGATCTTCATAAGTGATATCTTATGATAAGTTTCTTTTTCTGTGTGACTTATTTCACTTAGAATCATCGTACCTGAATCCACTCACTTTGCTGCTACTGGTCTTATGACATTGATTTCATGGCTGAGGGATATTCCATCGTACGTAAGTACCACAATGTTTTGAACCATTTTTATATTTCCTGGGATATTTAAGGTGTACCCAAGTTGAGGTTCTTGTAGCCAGTGCAGCCCTAAATTTGGAGGTGGCTCTTTCTTATTGATTTTCAGTTTTCCACAGGTATATTCCCTAGACTGGAAGTGGCCTTGGCTCTGTAGCTCTGTTGTTTACTTGTTTTAGGGAACACAATGCACTCCTCCAGTGAGGCAGTTGGCAATTTACATCCCGCCCATCAGCATAACAAGGCTCCCTGTTCTCCAGGGCCTGTCTTGCCTTTCTGGTTTTTACACATTTTGTGGATGTCCCTTTTGACCGGTGGGAAGTGATACTTCTTTGTAGTGCAGATTTGCATTGCCCGCTTGCTTGCTTGGCCAAAAAGGGCGTATGCGTTTTCTCCTGAATATATTCAGGAGAAAACGCATACGCCCTTTTTGGCCAAGTGCACCATTGTCCAAGTTGTGCCCCTCTTCCTGTGCTTTACAGGCGATTCCAGGGTACCTCTTGAAATCTGTTTCCTGCTATTTTGCCTCGCTTTCAAGTCCGCCTCGTTGACTTCCCTCAACAGATTTTTGGACGATAGTTGTCCTTTATCACTCTGCCAGTTTGTGAATTGCTGTGCCCCTGAGCTCCATTTCTCAACTCGTTTCTTGTGAGCTGAACGCAAGTCCAAAATTTTGGATCCTGTCCTATACTGGTTCCCGGTGGGTGGCTGAGACTTTGGTTAATTCTTCTTCCTGCCGGGAAATTAGAGTGACATGTGCCCGTCCAAATGCCTAACAGCTACTCTCTCATGGGTTCTCCCTCGTCCCTTCCATCCTCTGCCAAATTGGGAACCTGTGCAAACCAGGAGGTTAAAGGGCCTGTCTCTCCAAGTTGGGAGATTGATAGTAAGGCAGTTGGAAAGTCAAACTGGAGCACCAGGAGAGGGACTATTCGTTGAGTTTTAGAAACCTTTCGTATTCACAGTGTGTCCATTCTCTAGGTTTCCTGTACATGTTATAGCTGTAGTAATATTCCCTTGAACCTGGAGAGTTGGGACCCATGGAATGGGGGCCATGCATTATTGCTTGAAAGGGTCTGCATTTGCTCACCCAATCTCACCAATCCTCTCAGTCCCAAGTGTCCAGCCTTATGCCACATCCAGCTGTCATTGTAGATAGGGTCTTTCCAGGTTTCCTCAGACACCCTGAAGGAATTGTAAAGAATTTCCCTGTTTTTTGGTTTTGCTTTTGAAATTCCTTTTTAGACTGGGTTTGAGCTGATTCTCGCTGCCATGTTTATGCCACTCTAGACACACTTGATTCCCTTATGGAGTCATATCAATACATAGGTTTTAAGATTCTTACTAGTCAGATATATTCCTCTGAGGGAAATATGGGGTTTTGAGTCTCTTTCACTAAGGAAGGTGTCGGTCTTGTCAATTCCAAAGTTGGTTTTTGAAACGGTCCCTGTGCTTATATCAAACTCTGGTTTTATGCATCACCCCACCTCTCCTTCCCCTTTATGCAGGCATAAGAGTGTTTTCTAAATGTGAGACTCTGTTCTCTTTCCTAACTCAGTTCACGTGTAGCCATGTTTACAGGATCTTCCTAAGTGATATCTTATGATAAGTTTCTTTTTCTGTGTGACTTATTTCACTTAGAATCATCGTACCTGAATCCACTCACTTTGCTGCTACTGGTCGTATGACATTGATTTCATGACTGAGGGATATTCCATCGTACGTAAGTACCACAATGTTTTGAACCATTTTTATATTTCCTGGGATATTTAAGGTGTACCCAAGTTGAGGTTCTTGTAGCCAGTGCAGCCCTAAATTTGGAGGTGGCTCTTTCTTATTGATTTTCAGTTTTCCCAAGGTATATTCCCTAGACTGGAAGTGGCCTTGGCTCTGTAGCTCTGTTGTTTACTTGTTTTAGGGAACACAATGCACTCCTCCAGTGAGGCAGTTGGCAATTTACATCCCGCCCATCAGCATAACAAGGCTCCCTGTTCTCCAGGGCCTGTCTTGCCTTTCTGGTTTTTACACATTTTGTGGATGTCCCTTTTGACCGGTGGGAAGTGATACTTCTTTGTAGTGCAGATTTGCATTTCCCGCTTGCTTGCTTGGCCAAAAAGGGCGTATGCGTTTTCTCCTGAATATATTCAGGAGAAAACGCATACGCCCTTTTTGGCCAAGTGCACCATTGTCCAAGTTGTGCCCCTCTTCCTGTGCTTTACAGGCGATTCCAACGTACCTCTTGAAATCTGTTTCCTGCTATTTTGCCTCACTTTCAAGTCCGCCTCGTTGACTTCCCTCAACAGATTTTTGGACGATAGTTGTCCTTTATCACTCTGCCAGTTTGTGAATTGCTGTGCCCCTGAGCTCCATTTCTCAACTCGTTTTTTGGGAGCTGAACGCAAGTCCAAAATTTTGGATCATGTCCTATACTGGTTCCCGGTGGGTGGCTGAGACTTTGGTTAATTCTTCTTCCTGCCGGGAAATTAGAGTGACATGTGCCCGTCCAAATGCCTAACAGCTACTCTCTCATGGGTTCTCCCTCGTCCCTTCCATCCTCTGCCAAATTGGGAACCTGTGCAAACCAGGAGGTTAAAGCGCCTGTCTCTCCAAGTTGGGAGATTGATAGTAAGGCAGTTGGAAAGTCAAACTGGAGCACCAGGAGAGGGACTATTCGTTGAGTTTTAGAAACCTTTCGTATTCACAGTGTGTCCATTCTCTAGGTTTCCTGTACATGTTATAGCTGTAGTAATATTCCCTTGAACCTGGAGAGTTGGGACCCATGGAATGGGGGCCATGCATTATTGCTTGAAAGGGTCTGCATTTGCTCACCCAATCTCACCAATCCTCTCAGTCCCAAGTGTCCAGCCTTATGCCACATCCAGCTGTCATTGTAGATAGGGTCTTTCCAGGTTTCCTCAGACACCCTGAAGGAATTGTAAAGAATTTCCCTGTTTTTTGGTTTTGCTTTTGAAATTCCTTTTTATAGTGGGTTTGAGCTGATTCTCGCTGCCATGTTTATGCCACTCTAGACACACTTGATTCCCTTATGGAGACATATCAATACATAGGATTTAAGATTCTTACTAGTCAGATATATTCCTCTGCGGGAAATATGGGGTTTTGAGTCTCTTTCACTGAGGAAGGTGTAGGTCTTGTCTATTCCAAAGTTGGTTTTTGGAACGGTCCCTGTGCTTATATCAAACTCTGGTTTTATGCATCACCCCACCTCTCCTTCCCCTTTATGCAGGCATAAGAGTGTTTTCTAAATGTGAGACTCTGTTCTCTTTCCTAACTCAGTTCACGTGTAGCCATGTTTACAGGATCTTCATAAGTGATATCTTATGATAAGTTTCTTTTTCTGTGTGACTTATTTCACTTAGAATCATCGTACCTGAATCCACTCACTTTGCTGCTACTGGTCTTATGACATTGATTTCATCGCTGAGGGATATTCCATCATACGTAAGTACCACAATGTTTTGAACCATTTTTATATTTCCTGGGATATTTAAGGTGTACCCAAGTTGAGGTTCTTGTAGTCAGTGCAGCCCTAAATTTGGAGGTGGCTCTTTCTTATTGATTTTCAGTTTTCCCAAGGTATATTCCCTAGACTGGAAGTGGCCTTGGCTCTGTAGCTCTGTTGTTTACTTGTTTTAGGGAACACAATGCACTCCTCCAGTGAGGCAGTTGGCAATTTACATCCCGCCCATCAGCATAACAAGGCTCCCTGTTCTCCAGGGCCTGTCTTGCCTTTCTGGTTTTTACACATTTTGTGGATGTCCCTTTTGACCGGTGGGAAGTGATACTTCTTTGTAGTGCAGATTTGCATTGCCCGATTGCTTGCTTGGCCAAAAAGGGCGTATGCGTTTTCTCCTGAATATATTCAGGAGAAAACGCATACGCCCTTTTTGGCCAAGTGCACCATTGTCCAAGTTGTGCCCCTCTTCCTGTGCTTTACAGGCGATTCCAACGTACCTCTTGAAATCTGTTTCCTGCTATTTTGCCTCACTTTCAAGTCCGCCTCGTTGACTTCCCTCAACAGATTTTTGGACGATAGTTGTCCTTTATCACTCTGCCAGTTTGTGAATTGCTGTGCCCCTGAGCTCCATTTCTCAACTCGTTTTTTGTGAGCTGAACGCAAGTCCAAAATTTTGGATCCTGTCCTATACTGGTTCCCGGTGGGTGGCTGAGACTTTGGTTAATTCTTCTTCCTGCCGGGAAATTAGAGTGACATGTGCCCGTCCAAATGCCTAACAGCTACTCTCTCATGGGTTCTCCCTCGTCCCTTCCATCCTCTGCCAAATTGGGAACCTGTGCAAACCAGGAGGTTAAAGGGCCTGTCTCTCCAAGTTGGGAGATTGATAGTAAGGCAGTTGGAAAGTCAAACTGGAGCACCAGGAGAGGGACTATTCGTTGAGTTTTAGAAACCTTTCGTATTCACAGTGTGTCCATTCTCTAGGTTTCCTGTACATGTTATAGCTGTAGTAATATTCCCTTGAACCTGGAGAGTTGGGACCCATGGAATGGGGGCCATGCATTATTGCTTGAAAGGGTCTGCATTTGCTCACCCAATCTCACCAATCCTCTCAGTCCCAAGTGTCCAGCCTTATGCCACATCCAGCTGTCATGGTAGATAGGGTCTTTCCAGGTTTCCTCAGACACCCTGAAGGAATTGTAAAGAATTTCCCTGTTTTTTGGTTTTGCTTTTGAAATTCCTTTTTATAGTGGGTTTGAGCTGATTCTCGCTGCCATGTTTATGCCACTCTAGACACACTTGATTCCCTTACGGAGACATATCAATACATAGGTTTTAAGATTCTTACTAGTCAGATATATTCCTCTGCGGGAAATATGGGGTTTTGAGTCTCTTTCACTGAGGAAGGTGTCGGTCTTGTCTATTGCAAAGTTGGTTTTTGGAACGGTCCCTGTGCTTATATCAAACTCTGGTTTTATGCATCACCCCACCTCTCCATCCCCTTTATGCAGGCATAAGAGTGTTTTCTATATGTGAGACTCTGTTCTCTTTCCTAACTCAGTTCACGTGTAGCCATGTTTACAGGATCTTCATAAGTGATATCTTATGATAAGTTCCTTTTTCTGTGTGACTTATTTCACTTAGAATCATCGTACCTGAATCCACTCACTTTGCTGCTACTGGTTTTATGACATTGATTTCATGGCTGAGGGATATTCCATCGTACGTAAGTACCACAATGTTTTGAACCATTTTTATATTTCCTGGGATATTTAAGGTGTACCCAAGTTGAGGTTCTTGTAGCCAGTGCAGCCCTAAATTTGGAGGTGGCTCTTTCTTATTGATTTTCAGTATTCCCAAGGTATATTCCCTAAACTAGAAGTGGCCTTGGCTCTGTAGCTCTGTTGTTTATTTGTTTTAGGGAACACAATGCACTCCTCCAGTGAGGCAGTTGGCAATTTACATCCCGCCCATCAGCATAACAAGGCTCCCAGTTCTCCAGGGCCTGTCTTGTCTTTCTGGTTTTTACACATTTTGTGGATGTCCCTTTTGACCGGTGGGAAGTGATACTTCTTTGTAGTGCAGATTTGCATTGCCCGCTTGCTTGCTTGGCCAAAAAGGGCGTATGCGTTTTCTCCTGAATATATTCAGGAGAAAACGCATACGCCCTTTTTGGCCAAGTGCACCATTGTCCAAGTTGTGCCCCTCTTCCTGTGCTTTACAGGCGATTCCAGGGTACCTCTTGAAATCTGTTTCCTGCTATTTTGCCTCGCTTTCAAGTCCGCCTCGTTGACTTCCCTCAACAGATTTTTGGACGATAGTTGTCCTTTATCACTCTGCCAGTTTGTGAATTGCTGTGCCCCTGAGCTCCATTTCTCAACTCGTTTTTTGTGAGCTGAACACAAGTCCAAAATTTTGGATCATGTCCTATACTGGTTCCCGGTGGGTGGCTGAGACTTTGGTTAATTCTTCTTCCTGCCGGGAAATTAGAGTGACATGTGCCCGTCCAAATGCCTAACAGCTACTCTCTCATGGGTTCTCCCTCGTCCCTTCCATCCTCTGCCAAATTGGGAACCTGTGCAAACCAGGAGGTTAAAGGGCCTGTCTCTCCAAGTTGGGAGATTGATAGTAAGGCAGTTGGAAAGTCCAACTGGAGCACCAGGAGAGGGACTATTCGTTGAGTTTTAGAAACCTTTCGTATTCACAGTGTGTCCATTCTCTAGGTTTCCTGTACATGTTATAGCTGTAGTAATATTCCCTTGAACCTGGAGAGTTGGGACCCATGGAATGGGGGCCATGCATTATTGCTTGAAAGGGTCTGCATTTGCTCACCCAATCTCACCAATCCTCTCAGTCCCAAGTGTCCAGCCTTATGCCACATCCAGCTGTCATTGTAGATAGGGTCTTTCCAGGTTTCCTCAGAAACCCTGAAGGAATTGTAAAGAATTTCCCTGTTTTTTGGTTTTGCTTTTGAAATTCCTTTTTATAGTGGGTTTGAGCTGATTCTCGCTGCCATGTTTATGCCACTCTAGACACACTTGATTCCCTTATGGAGTCATATCAATACATAGGTTTTAAGATTCTTACTAGTCAGATATATTCCTCTGCGGGAAATATGGGGTTTTGAGTCTCTTTCACTGAGGAAGGTGTAGGTCTTGTCTATTCCAAAGTTGGTTTTTGGAACGGTCCCTGTGCTTATATCAAACTCTGGTTTTATGCATCACCCCACCTCTCCTTCCCCTTTATGCAGGCATAAGAGTGTTTTCTAAATGTGAGACTCTGTTCTCTTTCCTAACTCAGTTCACGTGTAGCCATGTTTACAGGATCTTCATAAGTGATATCTTATGATAAGTTTCTTTTTCTGTGTGACTTATTTCACTTAGAATCATCGTACCTGAATCCACTCACTTTGCTGCTACTGGTCTTATGACATTGATTTCATGGCTGAGGGATATTCCATCGTACGTAAGTACCACAATGTTTTGAACCATTTTTATATTTCCTGGGATATTTAAGGTGTACCCAAGTTGAGGTTCTTGTAGCCAGTGCAGCCCTAAATTTGGAGGTGGCTCTTTCTTATTGATTTTCAGTTTTCCCCAGGTATATTCCCTAGACTGGAAGTGGCCTTGGCTCTGTAGCTCTGTTGTTTACTTGTTTTAGGGAACACAATGCACTCCTCCAGTGAGGCAGTTGGCAATTTACATCCCGCCCATCAGCATAACAAGGCTCCCTGTTCTCCAGGGCCTGTCTTGCCTTTCTGGTTTTTACACATTTTGTGGATGTCCCTTTTGACCGGTGGGAAGTGATACTTCTTTGTAGTGCAGATTTGCATTGCCCGCTTGCTTGCTTGGCCAAAAAGGGCGTATGCGTTTTCTCCTGAATATATTCAGGAGAAAACACATACGCCCTTTTTGGCCAAGTGCACCATTGTCCAAGTTGTGCCCCTCTTCCTGTGCTTTACAGGCGATTCCAAGGTACCTCTTGAAATCTGTTTCCTGCTATTTTGCCTCGCTTTCAAGTCCGCCTCATTGACTTCCCTCAACAGATTTTTGGACGATAGTTGTACTTTATCACTCTGCCAGTTTGTGAATTGCTGTGCCCCTGAGCTCCATTTCTCAACTCGTTTTTTGTGAGCTGAACGCAAGTCCAAAATTTTGGATCATGTCCTATACTGATTCCCGGTGGGTGGCTGAGACTTTGGTTAATTCTTCTTCCTGCCGGGAAATTAGATTGACATGTGCCCGTCCAAATGCCTAACAGCTACTCTCTCATGGGTTCTCCCTCATCCCTTCCATCCTCTGCCAAATTGGGAACCTGTGCAAACCAGGAGGTTAAAGGGCCTGTCTGTCCAAGTTGGGAGATTGATAGTAAGGCAGTTGGAAAGTCAAACTTGAGCACCAGGAGAGGGACTATTCGTTGAGTTTTAGAAACCTTTCGTATTCACAGTGTGTCCATTCTCTAGGTTTCCTGTACATGTTATAGCTGTAGTAATATTCCCTTGAACCTGGAGAGTTGGGACCCATGGAATGGGGGCCATGCATTATTGCTTGAAAGGGTCTGCATTCGCTCACCCAATCTCACCAATCCTCTCAGTCCCAAGTGTCCAGGCTTATGCCACATCCAGCTGTCATTGTAGACAGGGTCTTTCCAGGTTTCCTCAGACACCCTGAAGGAATTGTAAAGAATTTCCCTGTTTTTTGGTTTTGCTTTTGAATTTCCTTTTTATAGTGGGTTTGAGCTGATTCTCGCTGCCATGTTTATGCCACTCTAGACACACTTGATTCCCTTATGGAGACATATCAATACATAGGTTGTAAGATTCTTACTAGTCAGATATATTCCTCTGTGGGAAATATGGGGTTTTGAGTCTCTTTCACTGAGGAAGGTGTCGGTCTTGTCAATTCCAAAGTTGGTTTTTGAAACGGTCCCTGTGCTTATATCAAACTCTGGTTTTATGCATCACCCCACCTCTCCTTCCCCTTTATGCAGGCATAAGAGTGTTTTCTAAATGTGAGACTCTGTTCTCTTTCCTAACTCAGTTCATGTGTAGCCATGTTTACAGGATCTTCATAAGTGATATCTTATGATAAGTTTCTTTTTCTGTGTGACTTATTTCACTTAGAATCATCGTACCTGAATCCACTCACTTTGCTGCTACTGGTCTTATGACATTGATTTCATGGCTGAGGGATATTCCATCGTATGTAAGTACCACAATGTTTTGAACCATTTTTATATTTCCTGGGATATTTAAGGTGTACCCAAGTTGAGGTTCTTGTAGCCAGTGCAGCCCTAAATTTGGAGGTGGCTCTTTCTTATTGATTTTCAGTATTCCCAAGGTATATTCCCTAAACTAGAAGTGGCCTTGGCTCTGTAGCTCTGTTGTTTATTTGATTTAGGGAACACAATGCACTCCTCCAGTGAGGCAGTTGGCAATTTACATCCCGCCCATCAGCATAACAAGGCTCCCTGTTCTCCAGGGCCTGTCTTGCCTTTCTGGTTTTTACACATTTTGTGGATGTCCCTTTTGACCGGTGGGAAGTGATACTTCTTTGTAGTGCAGATTTGCATTGTCCGCTTGCTTGCTTGGCCAAAAAGGGCGTATGCGTTTTCTCCTGAATATATTCAGGAGAAAACGCATACGCCCTTTTTGGCCAAGTGCACCATTGTCCAAGTTGTGCCCCTCTTCCTGTGCTTTACAGGCGATTCCAACTTACCTCTTGAAATCTGTTTCCTGCTATTTTGCCTCACTTTCAAGTCCGCCTCGTTGACGTCCCTCAACAGATTTTTGGACGATAGTTGTCCTTTATCACTCTGCCAGTTTGTGAATTGCTGTGCCCCTGAGCTCCATTTCTCAACTCGTTTTTTGTGAGCTGAACGCAAGTCCAAAATTTTGGATCATGTCCTATACTGGTTCCCGGTGGGTGGCTGAGACTTTGGTTAATTCTTCTTCCTGCCGGGAAATTAGATTGACATGTGCCCGTCCAAATGCCTAACAGCTACTCTCTCATGGGTTCTCCCTCGTCCCTTCCATCCTCTGCCAAATTGGGAACCTGTGCAAACCAGGAGGTTAAAGGGCCTGTCTCTCCAAGTTGGGAGATTGATAGTAAGGCAGTTGGAAAGTCAAACTGGAACACCAGGAGAGGGACTATTCGTTGAGTTTTAGAAACCTTTCGTATTCACAGTGTGTCCATTCTCTAGGTTTCCTGTACATGTTATAGCTGTAGTAATATTCCCTTGAACCTGGAGAGTTGGGACCCATGGAATGGGGGCCATGCATTATTGCTTGAAAGGGTCTGCATTTACTCACCCAATCTCACCAATCCTCTCAGTCCCAAGTGTCCAGCCTTATGCCACATCCAGCTGTCATTGTAGATAGGGTCTTTCCAGGTTTCCTCAGACACCCTGAAGGAATTGTAAAGAATTTCCCTGTTTTTTGGTTTTGCTTTTGAATTTCCTTTTTATAGTGGGTTTGAGCTGATTCTCGCTGCCATGTTTATGCCACTCTAGACACACTTGATTCCCTTATGGAGTCATATCAATACATAGGTTTTAAGATTCTTACTAGTCAGATATATTCCTCTGCGGGAAATATGGGGTTTTGAGTCTCTTTCACTGAGGAAGGTGTAGGTCTTGTCTATTCCAAAGTTGGTTTTTGGAACGGTCCCTGTGCTTATATCAAACTCTGGTTTTATGCATCACCCCACCTCTCCATCCCCTTTATGCAGGCATAAGAGTGTTTTCTAAATGTGAGACTCTGTTCTCTTTCCTAACTCAGTTCATGTGTAGCCATGTTTACAGGATCTTCATAAGTGATATCTTATGATAAGTTTCTTTTTCTGTGTGACTTATTTCACTTAGAATCATCGTACCTGAATCCACTCACTTTGCTGCTACTGGTCTTATGACATTGATTTCATGGCTGAGGGATATTCCATCGTACGTAAGTACCACAATGTTTTGAACCATTTTTATATTTCCTGGGATATTTAAGGTGTACCCAAGTTGAGGTTCTTGTAACCAGTGCAGCCCTAAATTTGGAGGTGGCTCTTTCTTATTGATTTTCAGTTTTCCACAGGTATATTCCCTAGACTGGAAGTGGCCTTGGCTCTGTAGCTCTGTGGTTTACTTGTTTTAGGGAACACAATGCACTCCTCCAGTGAGGCAGTTGGCAATTTACATCCCGCCCATCAGCATAACAAGGCTCCCTGTTCTCCAGGGCCTGTCTTGCCTTTCTGTTTTTTACACATTTTGTGGATGTCCCTTTTGACCGGTGGGAAGTGATACTTCTTTGTAGTGCAGATTTGCATTGCCCGCTTGCTTGCTTGGCCAAAAAGGGCGTATGCGTTTTCTCCTGAATATATTCAGGAGAAAACGCATACGCCCTTTTTGGCCAAGTGCACCATTGTCCAAGTTGTGCCCCTCTTCCTGTGCTTTACAGGCGATTCCAGGGTACCTCTTGAAATCTGTTTCCTGCTATTTTGCCTCGCTTTCAAGTCCGCCTCGTTGACTTCCCTCAACAGATTTTTGGACGATAGTTGTCCTTTATCACTCTGCCAGTTTGTGAATTGCTGTGCCCCTGAGCTCCATTTCTCAACTCGTTTCTTGTGAGCTGAACGCAAGTCCAAAATTTTGGATCCTGTCCTATACTGGTTGCCGGTGGGTGGCTGAGACTTTGGTTAATTCTTCTTCCTGCCGGGAATTTAGAGTGACATGTGCCCGTCCAAATGCCTAACAGCTACTCTCTCATGGGTTCTCCCTCGTCCCTTCCATCCTCTGCCAAATTGGGAACCTGTGCAAACCAGGAGGTTAAAGGGCCTGTCTCTCCAAGTTGGGAGATTGATAGTAAGGCAGTTGGAAAGTCAAATTGGAGCACCAGGAGAGGGACTATTCGTTGAGTTTTAGAAACCTTTCGTATTCACAGTGTGTCCATTCTCTAGGTTTCCTGTACATGTTATAGCTGTAGTAATATTCCCTTGAACCTGGAGAGTTGGGACCCATGGAATGGGGGCCATGCATTATTGCTTGAAAGGGTCTGCATTTGCTCACCCAATCTCACCAATCCTCTCAGTCCCAAGTGTCCAGCCTTATGCCACATCCAGCTGTCATTGTAGATAGGGTCTTTCCAGGTTTCCTCAGACACCCTGAAGGAATTGTAAAGAATTTCCCTGTTTTTTGGTTTTGCTTTTGAAATTCCTTTTTAGACTGGGTTTGAGCTGATTCTCGCTGCCATGTTTATGCCACTCTAGACACACTTGATTCCCTTATGGAGTCATATCAATACATAGGTTTTAAGATTCTTACTAGTCAGATATATTCCTCTGCGGGAAATATGGGGTTTTAAGTCTCTTTCACTAAGGAAGGTGTCGGTCTTGTCAATTCCAAAGTTGGTTTTTGAAACGGTCCCTGTGCTTATATCAAACTCTGGTTTTATGCATCACCCCACCTCTCCTTCCCCTTTATGCAGGCATAAGAGTGTTTTCTAAATGTGAGACTCTGTTCTCTTTCCTAACTCAGTTCACGTGTAGCCATGTTTACAGGATCTTCCTAAGTGATATCTTATGATAAGTTTCTTTTTCTGTGTGACTTATTTCACTTAGAATCATCGTACCTGAATCCACTCACTTTGCTGCTACTGGTCGTATGACATTGATTTCATGACTGAGGGATATTCCATCGTACGTAAGTACCACAATGTTTTGAACCATTTTTATATTTCCTGGGATATTTAAGGTGTACCCAAGTTGAGGTTCTTGTAGCCAGTGCAGCCCTAAATTTGGAGGTGGCTCTTTCTTATTGATTTTCAGTTTTCCCAAGGTATATTCCCTAGACTGGAAGTGGCCTTGGCTCTGTAGCTCTGTTGTTTACTTGTTTTAGGGAACACAATGCACTCCTCCAGTGAGGCAGTTGGCAATTTACATCCCGCCCATCAGCATAACAAGGCTCCCTGTTCTCCAGGGCCTGTCTTGCCTTTCTGGTTTTTACACATTTTGTGGATGTCCCTTTTGACCGGTGGGAAGTGATACTTCTTTGTAGTGCAGATTTGCATTTCCCGCTTGCTTGCTTGGCCAAAAAGGGCGTATGCGTTTTCTCCTGAATATATTCAGGAGAAAACGCATACGCCCTTTTTGGCCAAGTGCACCATTGTCCAAGTTGTGCCCCTCTTCCTGTGCTTTACAGGCGATTCCAACGTACCTCTTGAAATCTGTTTCCTGCTATTTTGCCTCACTTTCAAGTCCGCCTCGTTGACTTCCCTCAACAGATTTTTGGACGATAGTTGTCCTTTATCACTCTGCCAGTTTGTGAATTGCTGTGCCCCTGAGCTCCATTTCTCAACTCGTTTTTTGTGAGCTGAACGCAAGTCCAAAATTTTGGATCATGTCCTATACTGGTTCCCGGTGGGTGGCTGAGACTTTGGTTAATTCTTCTTCCTGCCGGGAAATTAGAGTGACATGTGCCCGTCCAAATGCCTAACAGCTACTCTCTCATGGGTTCTCCCTCGTCCCTTCCATCCTCTGCCAAATTGGGAACCTGTGCAAACCAGGAGGTTAAAGCGCCTGTCTCTCCAAGTTGGGAGATTGATAGTAAGGCAGTTGGAAAGTCAAACTGGAGCACCAGGAGAGGGACTATTCGTTGAGTTTTAGAAACCTTTCGTATTCACAGTGTGTCCATTCTCTAGGTTTCCTGTACATGTTATAGCTGTAGTAATATTCCCTTGAACCTGGAGAGTTGGGACCCATGGAATGGGGGCCATGCATTATTGCTTGAAAGGGTCTGCATTTGCTCACCCAATCTCACCAATCCTCTCAGTCCCAAGTGTCCAGCCTTATGCCACATCCAGCTGTCATTGTAGATAGGGTCTTTCCAGGTTTCCTCAGACACCCTGAAGGAATTGTAAAGAATTTCCCTGTTTTTTGGTTTTGCTTTTGAAATTCCTTTTTATAGTGGGTTTGAGCTGATTCTCGCTGCCATGTTTATGCCACTCTAGACACACTTGATTCCCTTATGGAGACATATCAATACATAGGATTTAAGATTCTTACTAGTCAGATATATTCCTCTGCGGGAAATATGGGGTTTTGAGTCTCTTTCACTGAGGAAGGTGTAGGTCTTGTCTATTCCAAAGTTGGTTTTTGGAACGGTCCCTGTGCTTATATCAAACTCTGGTTTTATGCATCACCCCACCTCTCCTTCCCCTTTATGCAGGCATAAGAGTGTTTTCTAAATGTGAGACTCTGTTCTCTTTCCTAACTCAGTTCACGTGTAGCCATGTTTACAGGATCTTCATAAGTGATATCTTATGATAAGTTTCTTTTTCTGTGTGACTTATTTCACTTAGAATCATCGTACCTGAATCCACTCACTTTGCTGCTACTGGTCTTATGACATTGATTTCATCGCTGAGGGATATTCCATCATACGTAAGTACCACAATGTTTTGAACCATTTTTATATTTCCTGGGATATTTAAGGTGTACCCAAGTTGAGGTTCTTGTAGTCAGTGCAGCCCTAAATTTGGAGGTGGCTCTTTCTTATTGATTTTCAGTTTTCCCAAGGTATATTCCCTAGACTGGAAGTGGCCTTGGCTCTGTAGCTCTGTTGTTTACTTGTTTTAGGGAACACAATGCACTCCTCCAGTGAGGCAGTTGGCAATTTACATCCCGCCCATCAGCATAACAAGGCTCCCTGTTCTCCAGGGCCTGTCTTGCCTTTCTGGTTTTTACACATTTTGTGGATGTCCCTTTTGACCGGTGGGAAGTGATACTTCTTTGTAGTGCAGATTTGCATTGCCCGATTGCTTGCTTGGCCAAAAAGGGCGTATGCGTTTTCTCCTGAATATATTCAGGAGAAAACGCATACGCCCTTTTTGGCCAAGTGCACCATTGTCCAAGTTGTGCCCCTCTTCCTGTGCTTTACAGGCGATTCCAACGTACCTCTTGAAATCTGTTTCCTGCTATTTTGCCTCACTTTCAAGTCCGCCTCGTTGACTTCCCTCAACAGATTTTTGGACGATAGTTGTCCTTTATCACTCTGCCAGTTTGTGAATTGCTGTGCCCCTGAGCTCCATTTCTCAACTCGTTTTTTGTGAGCTGAACGCAAGTCCAAAATTTTGGATCATGTCCTATACTGGTTCCCGGTGGGTGGCTGAGACTTTGGTTAATTCTTCTTCCTGCCGGGAAATTAGAGTGACATGTGCCCGTCCAAATGCCTAACAGCTACTCTCTCATGGGTTCTCCCTCGTCCCTTCCATCCTCTGCCAAATTGGGAACCTGTGCAAACCAGGAGGTTAAAGGGCCTGTCTCTCCAAGTTGGGAGATTGATAGTAAGGCAGTTGGAAAGTCAAACTGGAGCACCAGGAGAGGGACTATTCCTTGAGTTTTAGAAACCTTTCGTATTCACAGTGTGTCCATTCTCTAGGTTTCCTGTACATGTTATAGCTGTAGTAATATTCCCTTGAACCTGGAGAGTTGGGACCCATGGAATGGGGGCCATGCATTATTGCTTGAAAGGGTCTGCATTTGCTCACCCAATCTCACCAATCCTCTCAGTCCCAAGTGTCCAGCCTTATGCCACATCCAGCTGTCATTGTAGATAGGGTCTTTCCAGGTTTCCTCAGACACCCTGAAGGAATTGTAAAGAATTTCCCTGTTTTTTGGTTTTGCTTTTGAAATTCCTTTTTATAGTGGGTTTGAGCTGATTCTCGCTTCCATGTTTATGCCACTCTAGACACACTTGATTCCCTTATGGAGACATATCAATACATAGGTTTTAAGATTCTTACTAGTCAGATATATTCCTCTGTGGGAAATATGGGGTTTTGAGTCTCTTTCACTAAGGAAGGTGTCGGTCTTGTCAATTCCAAAGTTGGTTTTTGAAACGGTCCCTGTGCTTATATCAAACTCTGGTTTTATGCATCACCCCACCTCTCCTTCCCCTTTATGCAGGCATAAGAGTGTTTTCTAAATGTGAGACTCTGTTCTCTTTCCTAACTCAGTTCACGTGTAGCCATGTTTACAGGATCTTCATAAGTGATATCTTATGATAAGTTTCTTTTTCTGTGTGACTTATTTCACTTAGAATCATCGTACCTGAATCCACTCACTTTGCTGCTACTGGTCGTATGACATTGATTTCATGGCTGAGGGATATTCCATCGTACGTAAGTACCACAATGTTTTGAACCATTTTTATATTTCCTGGGATATTTAAGGTGTACCCAAGTTGAGGTTCTTGTAGTCAGTGCAGCCCTAAATTTGGAGGTGGCTCTTTCTGATTGATTTTCAGTTTTCCCAAGGTATATTCCCTAGACTGGAAGTGGCCTTGGCTCTGTAGCTCTGTTGTTTACTTGTTTTAGGGAACACAATGCACTCCTCCAGTGAGGCAGTTGGCAATTTACATCCCGCCCATCAGCATAACAAGGCTCCCAGTTCTCCAGGGCCTGTCTTGCCTTTCTGGTTTTTACACATTTTGTGGATGTCCCTTTTGACCGGTGGGAAGTGATACTTCTTTGTAGTGCAGATTTGCATTGCCCGCTTGCTTGCTTGGCCAAAAAGGGCGTATGCGTTTTCTCCTGAATATATTCAGGAGAAAACGCATACGCCCTTTTTGGCCAAGTGCACCATTGTCCAAGTTGTGCCCCTCTTCCTGTGCTTTACAGGCGATTCCAAGGTACCTCTTGAAATCTGTTTCCTGCTATTTTGCCTCGCTTTCAAGTCCGCCTCGTTGACTTCCCTCAACAGATTTTTGGACGATAGTTGTCCTTTATCACTCTGCCAGTTTGTGAATTGCTGTGCCCCTGAGCTCCATCTCTCAACTCGTTTTTTGTGAGCTGAACGCAAGTCCAAAATTTTGGATCCTGTCCTATACTGGTTCCCGGTGGGTGGCTGAGACTTTGGTTAATTCTTCTTCCTGCCGGGAAATTAGAGTGACATGTGCCCGTCCAAATGCCTAACAGCTACTCTCTCATGGGTTCTCCCTCGTCCCTTCCATCCTCTGCCAAATTGGGAACCTGTGCAAACCAGGAGGTTAAAGGGCCTGTCTCTCCAGGTTGGGAGATTGATAGTAAGGCAGTTGGAAAGTCAAACTGGAGCACCAGGAGAGGGACTATTCGTTGAGTTTTAGAAACCTTTCGTATTCACAGTGTGTCCATTCTCTAGGTTTCCTGTACATGTTATAGCTGTAGTAATATTCCCTTGAACCTGGAGAGTTGGGACCCATGGAATGGGGGCCATGCATTATTGCTTGAAAGGGTCTGCATTTGCTCACCCAATCTCACCAATCCTCTCAGTCCCAAGTGTCCAGCCTTATGCCACATCCAGCTGTCATTGTAGATAGGGTCTTTCCAGGTTTCCTCAGACACCCTGAAGGAATTGTAAAGAATTTCCCTGTTTTTTGGTTTTGCTTTTGAAATTCCTTTTTATAGTGGGTTTGAGCTGATTCTCGCTTCCATGTTTATGCCACTCTAGACACACTTGATTCCCTTATGGAGACATATCAATACATAGGTTTTAAGATTCTTACTAGTCAGATATATTCCTCTGTGGGAAATATGGGGTTTTGAGTCTCTTTCACTGAGGAAGGTGTCGGTCTTGTCAATTCCAAAGTTGGTTTTTGAAACGGTCCCTGTGCTTATATCAAACTCTGGTTTTATGCATCACCCCACCTCTCCTTCCCCTTTATGCAGGCATAAGAGTGTTTTCTAAATGTGAGACTCTGTTCCCTTTCCTAACTCAATTCACGTGTAGCCATGTTTACAGGATCTTCATAAGTGATATCTTATGATAAGTTTCTTTTTCTGTGTGACTTATTTCACTTAGAATCATCGTACCTGAATCCACTCACTTTGCTGCTACTGGTCGTATGACATTGATTTCATGGCTGAGGGATATTCCATCGTACGTAAGTACCACAATGTTTTGAACCATTTTTATATTTCCTGGGATATTTAAGGTGTACCCAAGTTGAGGTTCTTGTAGTCAGTGCAGCCCTAAATTTGGAGGTGGCTCTTTCTGATTGATTTTCAGTTTTCCCAAGGTATATTCCCTAGACTGGAAGTGGCCTTGGCTCTGTAGCTCTGTTGTTTACTTGTTTTAGGGAACACAATGCACTCCTCCAGTGAGGCAGTTGGCAATTTACATCCCGCCCATCAGCATAACAAGGCTCCCAGTTCTGCAGGGCCTGTCTTGCCTTTCTGGTTTTTACACATTTTGTGGATGTCCCTTTTGACCGGTGGGAAGTGATACTTCTTTGTAGTGCAGAGTTGCATTGCCCGCTTGCTTGCTTGGCCAAAAAGGGCGTATGCGTTTTCTCCTGAATATATTCAGGAGAAAACGCATACGCCCTTTTTGGCCAAGTGCACCATTGTCCAAGTTGTGCCCCTCTTCCTGTGCTTTACAGGCGATTCCAAGGTACCTCTTGAAATCTGTTTCCTGCTATTTTGCCTCACTTTCAAGTCCGCCTCGTTGACTTCCCTCAACAGATTTTTGGACGATAGTTGTCCTTTATCACTCTGCCAGTTTGTGAATTGCTGTGCCCCTGAGCTCCATCTCTCAACTCGTTTTTTGTGAGCTGAACGCAAGTCCAAAATTTTGGATCATGTCCTATACTGGTTCCCGGTGGGTGGCTGAGACTTTGGTTAATTCTTCTTCCTGCCGGGAAATTAGAGTGACATGTGCCCGTCCAAATGCCTAACAGCTACTCTCTCATGGGTTCTCCCTCGTCCCTTCCATCCTCTGCCAAATTGGGAACCTGTGCAAACCAGGAGGTTAAAGGGCCTGTCTCTGCAAGTTGGGAGATTGATAGTAAGGCAGTTGGAAAGTCAAACTGGAGCACCAGGAGAGGGACTATTCGTTGAGTTTTAGAAACCTTTCGTATTCACAGTGTGTCCATTCTCTAGGTTTCCTGTACATGTTATAGCTGTAGTAATATTCCCTTGAACCTGGAGAGTTGGGACCCATGGAATGGGGGCCATGCATTATTGCTTGAAAGGGTCTGCATTTGCTCACCCAATCTCACCAATCCTCTCAGTCCCAAGTGTCCAGCCTTATGCCACATCCAGCTGTCATGGTAGATAGGGTCTTTCCAGGTTTCCTCAGACACCCTGAAGGAATTGTAAAGAATTTCCCTGTTTTTTGGTTTTGCTTTTGAAATTCCTTTTTATAGTGGGTTTGAGCTGATTCTCGCTGCCATGTTTATGCCACTCTAGACACACTTGATTCCCTTACGGAGACATATCAAAACATAGGTTTTAAGATTCTTACTAGTCAGATATATTCCTCTGCGGGAAATATGGGGTTTTGAGTCTCTTTCACTGAGGAAGGTGTAGGTCTTGTCTATTCCAAAGTTGGTTTTTGGAACGGTCCCTGTGCTTATATCAAACTCTGGTTTTATGCATCACCCCACCTCTCCTTCCCCTTTATGCAGGCATAAGAGTGTTTTCTAAATGTGAGACTCTGTTCTCTTTCCTAACTCAGTTCACGTGTAGCCATGTTTACAGGATCTTCATAAGTGATATCTTATGATAAGTTTCTTTTTCTGTGTGACTTATTTCACTTAGAATCATCGTACCTGAATCCACTCACTTTGCTGCTACTGGTCTTATGACATTGATTTCATGGCTGAGGGATATTCCATCGTACGTAAGTACCACAATGTTTTGAACCATTTTTATATTTCCTGGGATATTTAAGGTGTACCCAAGTTGAGGTTCTTGTAGCCAGTGCAGCCCTAAATTTGGAGGTGGCTCTTTCTTATTGATTTTCAGTTTTCCCCAGGTATATTCCCTCGACTGGAAGTGGCCTTGGCTCTGTAGCTCTGTTGTTTACTTGTTTTAGGGAACACAATGCACTCCTCCAGTGAGGCAGTTGGCAATTTACATCCCGCCCATCAGCATAACAAGGCTCCCTGTTCTCCAGGGCCTGTCTTGCCTTTCTGGTTTTTACACATTTTGTGGATGTCCCTTTTGACCGGTGGGAAGTGATACTTCTTTGTAGTGCAGATTTGCATTGCCCGATTGCTTGCTTGGCCAAAAAGGGCGTATGCGTTTTCTCCTGAATATATTCAGGAGAAAACGCATACGCCCTTTTTGGCCAAGTGCACCATTGGCCAAGTTGTGCCCCTCTTCCTGTGCTTTACAGGCGATTCCAACGTACCTCTTGAAATCTGTTTCCTGCTATTTTGCCTCGCTTTCAAGTCCGCCTCGTTGACTTCCCTCAACAGATTTTTGGACGATAGTTGTCCTTTATCACTCTGCCAGTTTGTGAATTGCTGTGCCCCTGAGCTCCATTTCTCAACTCGTTTTTTGTGAGCTGAACGCAAGTCCAAAATTTTGGATCCTGTCCTATACTGGTTCCCGGTGGGTGGCTGAGACTTTGGTTAATTCTTCTTCCTGCCGGGAAATTAGAGTGACATGTGCCCGTCCAAATGCCTAACAGCTACTCTCTCATGGGTTCTCCCTCGTCCCTTCCATCCTCTGCCAAATTGGGAACCTGTGCAAACCAGGAGGTTAAAGGGCCTGTCTCTCCAGGTTGGGAGATTGATAGTAAGGCAGTTGGAAAGTCAAACTGGAGCACCAGGAGAGGGACTATTCGTTGAGTTTTAGAAACCTTTCGTATTCACAGTGTGTCCATTCTCTAGGTTTCCTGTACATGTTATAGCTGTAGTAATATTCCCTTGAACATGGAGAGTTGGGACCCATGGAATGGGGGCCATGCATTATTGCTTGAAAGGGTCTGCATTTGCTCACCCAATCTCACCAATCCTCTCAGTCCCAGGTGTCCAGCCTTATGCCACATCCAGCTGTCATTGTAGATAGGGTCTTTCCAGGTTTCCTCAGACACCCTGAAGGAATTGTAAAGAATTTCCCTGTTTTTTGGTTTTGCTTTTCAAATTCCTTTTTATAGTGGGTTTGAGCTGATTCTCGCTGCCATGTTTATGCCACTCTAGACACACTTGATTCCCTTATGGAGACATATCAATACATAGGTTTTAAGATTCTTTCTAGTCAGATATATTCCTCTGTGGGAAATATGGGGTTTTGAGTCTCTTTCACTGAGGAAGGTGTCGGTCTTGTCAATTCCAAAGTTGGTTTTTGAAACGGTCCCTGTGCTTATATCAAACTCTGGTTTTATGCATCACCCCACCTCTCCTTCCCCTTTATGCAGGCATAAGAGTGTTTTCTAAATGTGAGTCTCTGTTCTCTTTCCTAACTCAGTTCACGTGTAGCCATGTTTACAGGATCTTCATAAGTGATATCTTATGATAAGTTTCTTTTTCTGTGTGACTTATTTCACTTAGAATCATCGTACCTGAATCCACTCACTTTGCTGCTACTGGTCGTATGACATTGATTTCATGGCTGAGGGATATTCCATCGTTCGTAAGTACCACAATGTTTTGAACCATTTTTATATTTCCTGGGATATTTAAGGTGTACCCAAGTTGAGGTTCTTGTAGCCAGTGCAGCCCTAAATTTGGAGGTGGCTCTTTCTTATTGATTTTCAGTTTTCCCGAGGTATATTCCCTAGACTGGAAGTGGCCTTGGCTCTGTAGCTCTGTTTACCTGTTTTAGGGAACACAATGCACTCCTCCAGTGAGGCAGTTGGCAATTTACATCCCGCCCATCAGCATATCAAGGCTCCCTGTTCTCCAGGGCCTGTCTTGCCTTTCTGGTTTTTACACATTTTGTGGATGTCCCTTTTGACCGGTGGGAAGTGATACTTCTTTGTAGTGCAGATTTGCATTGCCCGCTTGCTTGCTTGGCCAAAAAGGGCGTATGCGTTTTCTCCTGAATATATTCAGGAGAAAACGCATACGCCCTTTTTGGCCAAGTGCACCATTGTCCAAGTTGTGCCCCTCTTCCTGTGCTTTACAGGCGATTCCAAGGTACCTCTTGAAATCTATTTCCTGCTATTTTGCCTCGCTTTCAAGTCCGCCTCGTTGACTTCCCTCAACAGATTTTTGGACGATAGTTGTCCTTTATCACTCTGCCAGTTTGTGAATTGCTGTGCCCCTGAGCTCCATTTCTCAACTCGTTTTTTGTGAGCTGAACGCAAGTCCAAAATTTTGGATCATGTCCTATACTGGTTCCCGGTGGGTGGCTGAGACTTTGGTTAATTCTTCTTCCTGCCGGGAAATTAGAGTGACATGTGCCCGTCCAAATGCCTAACAGCTACTCTCTCATGGGTTCTCCCTCGTCCCTTCCATCCTCTGCCAAATTGGGAACCTGTGCAAACCAGGAGGTTAAAGGGCCTGTCTCTCCAAGTTGGGAGATTGATAGTAAGGCAGTTGGAAAGTCAAACTGGAGCACCAGGAGAGGGACTATTCGTTGAGTTTTAGAAACCTTTCGTATTCACAGTGTGTCCATTCTCTAGGTTTCCTGTACATGTTATAGCTGTAGTAATATTCCCTTGAACCTGGAGAGTTGGGACCCATGGAATGGGGGCCATGCATTATTGCTTGAAAGGGTCTGCATTTGCTCACCCAATCTCACCAATCCTCTCAGTCCCAGGTGTCCAGCCTTATGCCACATCCAGCTGTCATTGTAGATAGGGTCTTTCCAGGTTTCCTCAGACACCCTGAAGGAATTGTAAAGAATTTCCCTGTTTTTTGGTTTTGCTTTTCAAATTCCTTTTTATAGTGGGTTTGAGCTGATTCTCGCTGCCATGTTTATGCCACTCTAGACACACTTGATTCCCTTATGGAGACATATCAATACATAGGTTTTAAGATTCTTTCTAGTCAGATATATTCCTCTGTGGGAAATATGGGGTTTTGAGTCTCTTTCACTGAGGAAGGTGTCGGTCTTGTCAATTCCAAAGTTGGTTTTTGAAACGGTCCCTGTGCTTATATCAAACTCTGGTTTTATGCATCACCCCACCTCTCCTTCCCCTTTATGCAGGCATAAGAGTGTTTTCTAAATGTGAGTCTCTGTTCTCTTTCCTAACTCAGTTCACGTGTAGCCATGTTTACAGGATCTTCATAAGTGATATCTTATGATAAGTTTCTTTTTCTGTGTGACTTATTTCACTTAGAATCATCGTACCTGAATCCACTCACTTTGCTGCTACTGGTCGTATGACATTGATTTCATGGCTGAGGGATATTCCATCGTTCGTAAGTACCACAATGTTTTGAACCATTTTTATATTTCCTGGGATATTTAAGGTGTACCCAAGTTGAGGTTCTTGTAGCCAGTGCAGCCCTAAATTTGGAGGTGGCTCTTTCTTATTGATTTTCAGTTTTCCCGAGGTATATTCCCTAGACTGGAAGTGGCCTTGGCTCTGTAGCTCTGTTTACCTGTTTTAGGGAACACAATGCACTCCTCCAGTGAGGCAGTTGGCAATTTACATCCCGCCCATCAGCATATCAAGGCTCCCTGTTCTCCAGGGCCTGTCTTGCCTTTCTGGTTTTTACACATTTTGTGGATGTCCCTTTTGACCGGTGGGAAGTGATACTTCTTTGTAGTGCAGATTTGCATTGCCCGCTTGCTTGCTTGGCCAAAAAGGGCGTATGCGTTTTCTCCTGAATATATTCAGGAGAAAACGCATACGCCCTTTTTGGCCAAGTGCACCATTGTCCAAGTTGTGCCCCTCTTCCTGTGCTTTACAGGCGATTCCAAGGTACCTCTTGAAATCTATTTCCTGCTATTTTGCCTCGCTTTCAAGTCCGCCTCGTTGACTTCCCTCAACAGATTTTTGGACGATAGTTGTCCTTTATCACTCTGCCAGTTTGTGAATTGCTGTGCCCCTGAGCTCCATTTCTCAACTCGTTTTTTGTGAGCTGAACGCAAGTCCAAAATTTTGGATCCTGTCCTATACTGGTTCCCGGTGGGTGGCTGAGACTTTGGTTAATTCTTCTTCCTGCCGGGAAATTAGAGTGACATGTGCCCGTCCAAATGTCTAACAGCTACTCTCTCATGGGTTCTCCCTCGTCCCTTCCATCCTCTGCCAAATTGGGAACCTGTGCAAACCAGGAGGTTAAAGGGCCTGTCTCTCCAAGTTGGGAGATTGATAGTAAGGCAGTTGGAAAGTCAAACTGGAGCACCAGGAGAGGGACTATTCGTTGAGTTTTAGAAACCTTTCGTATTCACAGTGTGTCCATTCTCTAGGTTTCCTGTACATGTTATAGCTGTAGTAATATTCCCTTGAACATGGAGAGTTGGGACCCATGGAATGGGGGCCATGCATTATTGCTTGAAAGGGTCTGCATTTGCTCACCCAATCTCACCAATCCTCTCAGTCCCAGGTGTCCAGCCTTATGCCACATCCAGCTGTCATTGTAGATAGGGTCTTTCCAGGTTTCCTCAGACACCCTGAAGGAATTGTAAAGAATTTCCCTGTTTTTTGGTTTTGCTTTTCAAATTCCTTTTTATAGTGGGTTTGAGCTGATTCTCGCTGCCATGTTTATGCCACTCTAGACACACTTGATTCCCTTATGGAGACATATCAATACATAGGTTTTAAGATTCTTACTAGTCAGATATATTCCTCTGTGGGAAATATGGGGTTTTGAGTCTCTTTCACTAAGGAAGGTGTCGGTCTTGTCAATTCCAAAGTTGGTTTTTGAAATGGTCCCTGTGCTTATATCAAACTCTGGTTTTATGCATCACCCCACCTCTCCTTCCCCTTTATGCAGGCATAAGAGTGTTTTCTAAATGTGAGACTCTGTTCTCTTTCCTAACTCAGTTCACGTGTAGCCATGTTTACAGGATCTTCATAAGTGATATCTTATGATAAGTTTCTTTTTCTGTGTGACTTATTTCACTTAGAATCATCGTACCTGAATCCACTCACTTTGCTGCTACTGGTCGTATGACATTGATTTCATGACTGAGGGATATTCCCTCGTACGTAAGTACCACAATGTTTTGAACCATTTTTATATTTCCTGGGATATTTAAGGTGTACCCAAGTTGAGGTTCTTGTAGCCAGTGCAGCCCTAAATTTGGAGGTGGCTCTTTCTTATTGATTTTCAGTTTTCCCAAGGTATATTCCCTAGACTGGAAGTGGCCTTGGCTCTGTAGCTCTGTTGTTTACTTGTTTTAGGGAACACAATGCACTCCTCCAGTGAGGCAGTTGGCAATTTACATCCCGCCCATCAGCATAACAAGGCTCCCTGTTCTCCAGGGCCTGTCTTGCCTTTCTGGTTTTTACACATTTTGTGGATGTCCCTTTTGACCGGTGGGAAGTGATACTTCTTTGTAGTGCAGATTTGCATTTCCCGATTGCTTGCTTGGCCAAAAAGGGCGTATGAATTTTCTCCTGAATATATTCAGGAGAAAACGCATACGCCCTTTTTGGCCAAGTGCACCATTGTCCAAGTTGTGCCCCTCTTCCTGTGCTTTACAGGCGATTCCAACGTACCTCTTGAAATCTGTTTCCTGCTATTTTGCCTCACTTTCAAGTCCGCCTCGTTGACTTCCCTCAACAGATTTTTGGACGATAGTTGTCCTTTATCACTCTGCCAGTTTGTGAATTGCTGTGCCCCTGAGCTCCATTTCTCAACTCGTTTTTTGGGAGCTGAACGCAAGTCCAAAATTTTGGATCATGTCCTATACTGGTTCCCGGTGGGTGGCTGAGACTTTGGTTAATTCTTCTTCCTGCCGGGAAATTAGAGTGACATGTGCCCGTCCAAATGCCTAACAGCTACTCTCTCATGGGTTCTCCCTCGTCCCTTCCATCCTCTGCCAAATTGGGAACCTGTGCAAACCAGGAGGTTAAAGGGCCTGTCTCTCCAAGTTGGGAGATTGATAGTAAGGCAGTTGGAAAGTCAAACTGGAGCACCAGGAGAGGGACTATTCGTTGAGTTTTAGAAACCTTTCGTATTCACAGTGTGTCCATTCTCTAGGTTTCCTGTACATGTTATAGCTGTAGTAATATTCCCTTGAACATGGAGAGTTGGGACCCATGGAATGGGGGCCATGCATTATTGCTTGAAAGGGTCTGCATTCGCTCACCCAATCTCACCAATCCTCTCAGTCCCAAGTGTCCAGCCTTATGCCACATCCAGCTGTCATTGTAGATAGGGTCTTTCCAGGTTTCCTCAGACACCCTGAAGGAATTGTAAAGAATTTCCCTGTTTTTTGGTTTTGCTTTTGAAATTCCTTTTTATAGTGGGTTTGAGCTGATACTCGCTGCCATGTTTATGCCACTCTAGACACACTTGATTCCCTTATGGAGACATATCAATACATAGGTTTTAAGATTCTTACTAGTCAGATATATTCCTCTGTGGGAAATATGGGGTTTTGAGTCTCTTTCACTGAGGAAGGTGTCGGTCTTGTCAGTTCCAAAGTTGGTTTTTGAAACGGTCCCTGTGCTTATATCAAACTCTGGTTTTATGCATCACCCCACCTCTCCTTCCCCTTTATGCAGGCATAAGAGTGTTTTCTAAATGTGAGACTCTGTTCTCTTTCCTAACTCAGTTCACGTGTAGCCATGTTTACAGGATCTTCATAAGTGATATCTTATGATATGTTTCTTTTTCTGTGTGACCTATTTCACTTAGAATCATCGTACCTGAATCCACTCACTTTGCTGCTACTGGTCTTATGACATTGATTTCATCGCTGAGGGATATTCCATCATACGTAAGTACCACAATGTTTTGAACCATTTTTATATTTCCTGGGATATTTAAGGTGTACCCAAGTTGAGGTTCTTGTAGTCAGTGCAGCCCTAAATTTGGAGGTGGCTCTTTCTTATTGATTTTCAGTTTTCCCAAGGTATATTCCCTAGACTGGAAGTGGCCTTGGCTCTGTAGCTCTGTTGTTTACTTGTTTTAGGGAACACAATGCACTCCTCCAGTGAGGCAGTTGGCAGTTTACATCCCGCCCATCAGCATAACAAGGCTCCCAGTTCTCCAGGGCCTGTCTTGCCTTTCTGGTTTTTACACATTTTGTGGATGTCCCTTTTGACCGGTGGGAAATGATACTTCTTTGTAGTGCAGATTTGCATTGCCCGCTTGCTTGCTTGGCCAAAAAGGGCGTATGCGTTTTCTCCTGAATATATTCAGGAGAAAACGCATACGCCCTTTTTGGCCAAGTGCACCACTGTCCAAGTTGTGCCCCTCTTCCTGTGCTTTACAGGCGATTCCAACGTACCTCTTGAAATCTGTTTCCTGCTATTTTGCCTCACTTTCAAGTCCGCCTCGTTGACTTCCCTCAACAGATTTTTGGACGATAGTTGTCCTTTATCACTCTGCCAGTTTGTGAATTGCTGTGCCCCTGAGCTCCATTTCTCAACTCGTTTTTTGTGAGCTGAACGCAAGTCCAAAATTTTGGATCATGTCCTATACTGGTTCCCGGTGGGTGGCTGAGACTTTGGTTAATTCTTCTTCCTGCCGGGAAATTAGAGTGACATGTGCCCGTCCAAATGCCTAACAGCTACTCTCTCATGGGTTCTCCCTCGTCCCTTCCATCCTCTGCCAAATTGGGAACCTGTGCAAACCAGGAGGTTAAAGGGCCTGTCTCTCCAAGTTGGGAGATTGATAGTAAGGCAGTTGGAAAGTCAAACTGGAGCACCAGGAGAGGGACTATTCGTTGAGTTTTAGAAACCTTTCGTATTCACAGTGTGTCCATTCTCTAGGTTTCCTGTACATGTTATAGCTGTAGTAATATTCCCTTGAACCTGGAGAGTTGGGACCCATGGAATGGGGGCCATGCATTATTGCTTGAAAGGGTCTGCATTCGCTCACCCAATCTCACCAATCCTCTCAGTCCCACGTGTCCAGCCTTATGCCACATCCAGCTGTCATTGTAGATAGGGTCTTTCCAGGTTTCCTCAGACACCCTGAAGGAATTGTAAAGAATTTCCCTGTTTTTTGGTTTTGCTTTTGAAATTCCTTTTTATAGTGGGTTTGAGCTGATACTCGCTGCCATGTTTATGCCACTCTAGACACACTTGATTCCCTTATGGAGACATATCAATACATAGGTTTTAAGATTCTTACTAGTCAGATATATTCCTCTGTGGGAAATATGGAGTTTTGAGTCTCTTTCACTGAGGAAGGTGTAGGTCTTGTCTATTCCAAAGTTGGTTTTTGAAACGGTCCCTGTGCTTATATCAAACTCTGGTTTTATGCATCACCCCACCTCTCCTTCCCCTTTATGCAGGCATAAGAGTGTTTTCTAAATGTGAGACTCTGTTCTCTTTCCTAACTCAGTTCACGTGTAGCCATGTTTACAGGATCTTCATAAGTGATATCTTATGATAAGTTTCTTTTTCTGTGTGACTTATTTCACTTAGAATCATCGTACCTGAATCCACTCACTTTGCTGCTACTGGTCTTATGACATTGATTTCATGGCTGAGGGATATTCCATCGTACGTAAGTACCACAATGTTTTGAACCATTTTTATATTTCCTGGGATATTTAAGGTGTACCCAAGTTGAGGTTCTTGTAGTCAGTGCAGCCCTAAATTTGGAGGTGGCTCTTTCTTATTGATTTTCAGTTTTCCCAAGGTATATTCCCTAGACTGGAAGTGGCCTTGGCTCTGTAGCTCTGTTGTTTACTTGTTTTAGGGAACACAATGCACTCCTCCAGTGAGGCAGTTGGCAATTGACATCCCGCCCATCAGCATAACAAGGCTCCCAGTTCTCCAGGGCCTGTCTTGCCTTTCTGGTTTTTACACATTTTGTGGATGTCCCTTTTGACCGGTGGGAAGTGATACTTCTTTGTAGTGCAGATTTGCATTGCCCGCTTGCTTGCTTGACCAAAAAGGGCGTATGCGTTTTCTCCTGAATATATTCAGGAGAAAACGCATACGCCCTTTTTGGCCAAGTGCACCATTGTCCAAGTTGTGCCCCTCTTCCTGTGCTTTACAGGCGATTCCAAGTTACCTCTTGAAATCTGTTTCCTGCTATTTTGCCTCGCTTTCAAGTCCGCCTCGTTGACTTCCCTCAACAGATTTTTGGACGATAGTTGTCCTTTATCACTCTGCCAGTTTGTGAATTGCTGTGCCCCTGAGCTCCATTTCTCAACTCGTTTTTTGTGAGCTGAACACAAGTCCAAAATTTTGGATCATGTCCTATACTGGTTCCCGGTGGGTGGCTGAGACTTTGGTTAATTCTTCTTCCTGCCGTGAAATTAGAGTGACATGTGCCCGTCCAAATGCCTAACAGCTACTCTCTCATGGGTTCTCCCTCGTCCCTTCCATCCTCTGCCAAATTGGGAACCTGTGCAAACCAGGAGGTTAAAGGGCCTGTCTCTCCAAGTTGGGAGATTGATAGTAAGGCAGTTTGAAAGTCAAACTGGAGCACCAGGAGAGGGACTATTCATTGAGTTTTAGAAACATTTCGTATTCACAGTGTGTCCATTCTCTAGGTTTCCTGTACATGTTATAGCTGTAGTAATATTCCCTTGAACCTGGAGAGTTGGGACCCATGGAATGGGGGCCATGCATTATTGCTTGAAAGGGTCTGCATTTGCTCACCCAATCTCACCAATCCTCTCAGTCCCAAGTGTCCAGCCTTATGCCACATCCAGCTGTCATTGTAGATAGGGTCTTTCCAGGTTTCCTCAGACACCCTGAAGGAATTGTAAAGAATTTCCCTGTTTTTTGGTTTTGCTTTTGAAATTCCTTTTTATAGTGGGTTTGAGCTGATTCTCGCTGCCATGTTTATGCCACTCTAGACACACTTGATTCCCTTATGGAGACATATCAATACATAGGTTTTAAGATTCTTACTAGTCAGATATATTCCTCTGCGGGAAATATGGGGTTTTGAGTCTCTTTCACTGAGGAAGGTGTAAGTCTTGTCTATTCAAAAGTTGGTTTTTGGAACGGTCCCTGTGCTTATATCAAACTCTGGTTTTATGCATCACCCGACCTCTCCATCCCCTTTATGCAGGCATAAGAGTGTTTTCTAAATGTGAGACTCTGTTCTCTTTCCTAACTCAGTTCACGTGTAGCCATGTTTACAGGATCTTCATAAGTGATATCTTATGATAAGTTTCTTTTTCTGTGTGACTTATTTCACTTAGAATCATCGTACCTGAATCCACTCACTTTGCTGCTACTGGTCTTATGACATTGATTTCATGGCTGAGGGATATTCCATCGTACGTAAGTACCACAATGTTTTGAACCATTTTTATATTTCCTGGGATATTTAAGGTGTACCCAAGTTGAGGTTCTTGTAGTCAGTGCAGCCCTAAATTTGGAGGTGGCTCTTTCTTATTGATTTTCAGTTTTCCCAAGGTATATTCCCTAGACTGGAAGTGGCCTTGGCTCTGTAGCTCTGTTGTTTACTTGTTTTAGGGAACACAATGCACTCCTCCAGTGAGGCAGTTGGCAATTGACATCCCGCCCATCAGCATAACAAGGCTCCCAGTTCTCCAGGGCCTGTCTTGCCTTTCTGGTTTTTACACATTTTGTGGATGTCCCTTTTGACCGGTGGGAAGTGATACTTCTTTGTAGTGCAGATTTGCATTGCCCGCTTGCTTGCTTGACCAAAAAGGGCGTATGCGTTTTCTCCTGAATATATTCAGGAGAAAACGCATACGCCCTTTTTGGCCAAGTGCACCATTGTCCAAGTTGTGCCCCTCTTCCTGTGCTTTACAGGCGATTCCAAGTTACCTCTTGAAATCTGTTTCCTGCTATTTTGCCTCGCTTTCAAGTCCGCCTCGGTGACTTCCCTCAACAGATTTTTGGACGATAGTTGTCCTTTATCACTCTGCCAGTTTGTGAATTGCTGTGCCCCTGAGCTCCATTTCTCAACTCGTTTTTTGTGAGCTGAACACAAGTCCAAAATTTTGGATCATGTCCTATACTGGTTCCCGGTGGGTGGCTGAGACTTTGGTTAATTCT
Organism: Mesoplodon densirostris; assembly: GCF_025265405.1. Lineage (NCBI taxonomy): Eukaryota > Metazoa > Chordata > Mammalia > Artiodactyla > Ziphiidae > Mesoplodon > Mesoplodon densirostris. The sequence goes on along the minus strand of NW_026778231.1, from coordinate 504,872 downwards.
TCTTCCTGCCGGGAAATTAGAGTGACATGTGCCCGTCCAAATGCCTAACAGCTACTCTCTCATGGGTTCTCCCTCGTCCCTTCCATCCTCTGCCAAATTGGGAACCTGTGCAAACCAGGAGGTTAAAGGGCCTGTCTCTCCAAGTTGGGAGATTGATAGTAAGGCAGTTGGAAAGTCAAACTGGAGCACCAGGAGAGGGACTATTCATTGAGTTTTAGAAACATTTCGTATTCACAGTGTGTCCATTCTCTAGGTTTCCTGTACATGTTATAGCTGTAGTAATATTCCCTTGAACCTGGAGAGTTGGGACCCATGGAATGGGGGCCATGCATTATTGCTTGAAAGGGTCTGCATTTGCTCACCCAATCTCACCAATCCTCTCAGTCCCAAGTGTCCAGCCTTATGCCACATCCAGCTGTCATTGTAGATAGGGTCTTTCCAGGTTTCCTCAGACACCCTGAAGGAATTGTAAAGAATTTCCCTGTTTTTTGGTTTTGCTTTTGAAATTCCTTTTTATAGTGGGTTTGAGCTGATTCTCGCTGCCATGTTTATGCCACTCTAGACACACTTGATTCCCTTATGGAGACATATCAATACATAGGTTTTAAGATTCTTACTAGTCAGATATATTCCTCTGCGGGAAATATGGGGTTTTGAGTCTCTTTCACTGAGGAAGGTGTAGGTCCTGTCTATTCAAAAGTTGGTTTTTGGAACGGTCCCTGTGCTTATATCAAACTCTGGTTTTATGCATCACCCGACCTCTCCATCCCCTTTATGCAGGCATAAGAGTGTTTTCTAAATGTGAGACTCTGTTCTCTTTCCTAACTCAGTTCACATGTAGCCATGTTTACAGGATCTTCATAAGTGATATCTTATGATAAGTTTCTTTTTCTGTGTGACTTATTTCACTTAGAATCATCGTACCTGAATCCACTCACTTTGCTGCTACTGGTCTTATGACATTGATTTCATGGCTGAGGGATATTCCATCGTACGTAAGTACCACAATGTTTTGAACCATTTTTATATTTCCTGGGATATTTAAGGTGTACCCAAGTTGAGGTTCTTGTAGTCAGTGCAGCCCTAAATTTGGAGGTGGCTCTTTCTTATTGATTTTCAGTTTTCCCAAGGTATATTCCCTAGACTGGAAGTGGCCTTGGCTCTGTAGCTCTGTTGTTTACTTGTTTTAGGGAACACAATGCACTCCTCCAGTGAGGCAGTTGGCAATTTACATCCCGCCCATCAGCATAACAAGGCTCCCAGTTCTCCAGGGCCTGTCTTGCCTTTCTGGTTTTTACACATTTTGTGGATGTCCCTTTTGACCGGTGGGAAGTGATACTTCTTTGTAGTGCAGATTTGCATTGCCCGCTTGCTTGCTTGGCCAAAAAGGGCGTATGTGTTTTCTCCTGAATATATTCAGGAGAAAACGCATACGCCCTTTTTGGCCAAGTGCACCATTGTCCAAGTTGTGCCCCTCTTCCTGTGCTTTACAGGCGATTCCAAGGTACCTCTTGAAATCTGTTTCCTGCTATTTTGCCTCACTTTCAAGTCCGCCTCGTTGACTTCCCTCAACAGATTTTTGGACGATAGTTGTCCTTTATCACTCTGCCAGTTTGTGAATTGCTGTGCCCCTGAGCTCCATTTCTCAACTCGTTTTTTGTGAGCTGAACGCAAGTCCAAAATTTTGGATCATGTCCTATACTGGTTCCCGGTGGGTGGCTGAGACTTTGGTTAATTCTTCTTCCTGCCGGGAAATTAGAGTGACATGTGCCCGTCCAAATGCCTAACAGCTACTCTCTCATGGGTTCTCCCTCGTCCCTTCCATCCTCTGGCAAATTGGGAACCTGTGCAAACCAGGAGGTTAAAGGGCCTGTCTCTCCAAGTTGGGAGATTGATAGTAAGGCAGTTGGAAAGTCAAACTGGAGCACCAGGAGAGGGACTATTCGTTGAGTTTTAGAAACCTTTCGTATTCACAGTGTGTCCATTCTCTAGGTTTCCTGTACATGTTATAGCTGTAGTAATATTCCCTTGAACCTGGAGAGTTGGGACCCATGGAATGGGGGCCATGCATTATTGATTGAAAGGGTCTGCATTCGCTCACCCAATCTCACCAATCCTCTCAGTCCCAAGTGTCCAGCCTTATGCCACATCCAGCTGTCATTGTAGATAGGGTCTTTCCAGGTTTCCTCAGACACCCTGAAGGAATTGTAAAGAATTTCCCTGTTTTTTGGTTTTGCTTTTGAAATTCCTTTTTATAGTGGGTTTGAGCTGATTCTCGCTGCCATGTTTATGCCACTCTAGACACACTTGATTCCCTTATGGAGACATATCAATATATAGGTTTTAAGATTCTTACTAGTCAGATATATTCCTCTGTGGGAAATATGGGGTTTTGAGTCTCTTTCACTGAGGAAGGTGTAGGTCTTGTCTATTCCAAAGTTGGTGTTTGAAACGATCCCTGTGCTTATATCAAACTCTGGTTTTATGCATCACCCCACCTCTCCTTCCCCTTTATGCAGGCATAAGAGTGTTTTCTAAATGTGAGACTCTGTTCTCTTTCCTAACTCAGTTCACGTGTAGCCATGTTTACAGGATCTTCATAAGTGATATCTTATGATAAGTTTCTTTTTCTGTGTGACTTATTTCACTTAGAATCATCGTACCTGAATCCACTCACTTTGCTGCTACTGGTCTTATGACATTTATTTCATGGCTGAGGGATATTCCATCGTACGTAAGTACCACAATGTTTTGAACCATTTTTATATTTCCTGGGATATTTAAGGTGTACCCAAGTTGAGGTTCTTGTAGTCAGTGCAGCCCTAAATTTGGAGGTGGCTCTTTCTTATTGATTTTCAGTTTTCCCAAGGTATATTCCCTAGACTGGAAGTGGCCTTGGCTCTGTAGCTCTGTTGTTTACTTGTTTTAGGGAACACAATGCACTCCTCCAGTGAGGCAGTTGGCAATTTACATCCCGCCCATCAGCATAACAAGGCTCCCAGTTCTCCAGGGCCTGTCTTGCCTTTCTGGTTTTTACACATTTTGTGGATGTCCCTTTTGACCGGTGGGAAGTGATACTTCTTTGTAGTGCAGATTTGCATTGCCCGCTTGCTTGCTTGGCCAAAAAGGGCGTATGCGTTTTCTCCTGAATATATTCAGGAGAAAACGCATACGCCCTTTTTGGCCAAGTGCACCATTGTCCAAGTTGTGCCCCTCTTCCTGTGCTTTACAGGCGATTCCAAGGTACCTCTTGAAATCTGTTTCCTGCTATTTTGCCTCGCTTTCAAGTCCGCCTCGTTGACTTCCCTCAACAGATTTTTGGACGATAGTTGTCCTTTATCACTCTGCCAGTTTGTGAATTGCTGTGCCCCTGAGCTCCATTTCTCAACTCGTTTTTTGTGAGCTGAACGCAAGTCCAAAATTTTGGATCATGTCCTATACTGGTTCCCGGTGGGTGGCTGAGACTTTGGTTAATTCTTCTTCCTGCCGGGAAATTAGAGTGACATGTGCCCGTCCAAATGCCTAACAGCTACTCTCTCATGGGTTCTCCCTCGTCCCTTCCATCCTCTGCCAAATTGGGAACCTGTGCAAACCAGGAGGTTAAAGGGCCTGTCTCTCCAAGTTGGGAGATTGATAGTAAGGCAGTTGGAAAGTCAAACTGGAGCACCAGGAGAGGGACTATTCGTTGAGTTTTAGAAACCTTTCGTATTCACAGTGTGTCCATTCTCTAGGTTTCCTGTACATGTTATAGCTGTAGTAATATTCCCTTGAACCTGGAGAGTTGGGACCCATGGAATGGGGGCCATGCATTATTGCTTGAAAGGGTCTGCATTTGCTCACCCAATCTCACCAATCCTCTCAGTCCCAAGTGTCCAGCCTTATGCCACATCCAGCTGTCATTGTAGATAGGGTCTTTCCAGGTTTCCTCAGACACCCTGAAGGAATTGTAAAGAATTTCCCTGTTTTTTGGTTTTGCTTTTGAAATTCCTTTTTATAGTGGGTTTGAGCTGATTCTCGCTGCCATGTTTATGCCACTCTAGACACACTTGATTCCCTTATGGAGACATATCAATACATAGGTTTTAAGATTCTTACTAGTCAGATATATTCCTCTGTGGGAAATATGGGGTTTTGAGTCTCTTTCACTAAGTAAGGTGTCGGTCTTGTCAATTCCAAAGTTGGTTTTTGGAACGGTCCCTGTGCTTATATCAAACTCTGGTTTTATGCATCACCCCACCTCTCCTTCCCCTTTATGCAGGCATAAGAGTGTTTTCTAAATGTGAGACTCTGTTCTCTTTCCTAACTCAGTTCACGTGTAGCCATGTTTACAGGATCTTCATAAGTGATATCTTATGATAAGTTTCTTTTTCTGTGTGACTTATTTCACTTAGAATCATCGTACCTGAATCCACTCACTTTGCTGCTACTGGTCTTATGACATTGATTTCATGGCTGAGGGATATTCCATCGTACGTAAGTACCACAATGTTTTGAACCATTTTTATATTTCCTGGGATATTTAAGGTGTACCCAAGTTGAGGTTCTTGTAGTCAGTGCAGCCCTAAATTTGGAGGTGGCTCTTTCTTATTGATTTTCAGTTTTCCCAAGGTATATTCCCTAGACTGGAAGTGGCCTTGGCTCTGTAGCTCTGTTGTTTACTTGTTTTAGGGAACACAATGCACTCATCCAGTGAGGCAGTTGGCAATTTACATCCCGCCCATCAGCATAACAAGGCTCCCAGTTCTCCAGGGCCTGTCTTGCCTTTCTGGTTTTTACACATTTTGTGGATGTCCCTTTTGACCGGTGGGAAGTGATACTTCTTTGTAGTGCAGATTTGCATTGCCCGCTTGCTTGCTTGGCCAAAAAGGGCGTATGCGTTTTCTCCTGAATATATTCAGGAGAAAACGCATACGCCCTTTTTGGCCAAGTGCACCATTGTCCAAGTTGTGCCCCTCTTCCTGTGCTTTACATGCGATTCCAAGGTACCTCTTGAAATCTGTTTCCTGCTATTTTGCCTCGCTTTCAAGTCCGCCTCGTTGACTTCCCTCAACAGATTTTTGGACGATAGTTGTCCTTTATCACTCTGCCAGTTTGTGAATTGCTGTGCCCCTGAGCTCCATTTCTCAACTCGTTTTTTGGGAGCTGAACGCAAGTCCAAAATTTTGGATCATGTCCTCTACTGGTTCCCGGTGGGTGGCTGAGACTTTGGTTAATTCTTCTTCCTGCCGGGAAATTAGAGTGACATGTGCCCGTCCAAATGCCTAACAGCTACTCTCTCATGGGTTCTCCCTCGTCCCTTCCATCCTCTGCCAAATTGGGAACCTGTGCAAACCAGGAGGTTAAAGGGCCTGTCTCTCCAAGTTGGGAGATTGATAGTAAGGCAGTTGGAAAGTCAAACTGGAGCACCAGGAGAGGGACTATTCGTTGAGTTTTAGAAACCTTTCGTATTCACAGTGTGTCCATTCTCTAGGTTTCCTGTACATGTTATAGCTGTAGTAATATTCCCTTGAACCTGGAGAGTTGGGACCCATGGAATGGGGGCCATGCATTATTGATTGAAAGGGTCTGCATTCGCTCACCCAATCTCACCAATCCTCTCAGTCCCAAGTGTCCAGCCTTATGCCACATCCAGCTGTCATTGTAGATAGGGTCTTTCCAGGTTTCCTCAGACACCCTGAAGGAATTGTAAAGAATTTCCCTGTTTTTTGGTTTTGCTTTTGAAATTCCTTTTTATAGTGGGTTTGAGCTGATTCTCGCTGCCATGTTTATGCCACTCTAGACACACTTGATTCCCTTATGGAGACATATCAATACATAGGTTTTAAGATTCTTACTAGTCAGATATATTCCTCTGTGGGAAATATGGGGTTTTGAGTCTCTTTCACTGAGGAAGGTGTAGGTCTTGTCTATTCCAAAGTTGGTGTTTGAAACGGTCCCTGTGCTTATATCAAACTCTGGTTTTATGCATCACCCCACCTCTCCTTCCCCTTTATGCAGGCATAAGAGTGTTTTCTAAATGTGAGACTCTGTTCTCTTTCCTAACTCAGTTCACGTGTAGCCATGTTTACAGGATCTTCATAAGTGATATCTTATGATAAGTTTCTTTTTCTGTGTGACTTATTTCACTTAGAATCATCGTACCTGAATCCACTCACTTTGCTGCTACTGGTCTTATGACATTTATTTCATGGCTGAGGGATATTCCATCGTACGTAAGTACCACAATGTTTTGAACCATTTTTATATTTCCTGGGATATTTAAGGTGTACCCAAGTTGAGGTTCTTGTAGTCAGTGCAGCCCTAAATTTGGAGGTGGCTCTTTCTTATTGATTTTCAGTTTTCCCAAGGTATATTCCCTAGACTGGAAGTGGCCTTGGCTCTGTAGCTCTGTTGTTTACTTGTTTTAGGGAACACAATGCACTCCTCCAGTGAGGCAGTTGGCAATTTACATCCCGCCCATCAGCATAACAAGGCTCCCAGTTCTCCAGGGCCTGTCTTGCCTTTCTGGTTTTTACACATTTTGTGGATGTCCCTTTTGACCGGTGGGAAGTGATACTTCTTTGTAGTGCAGATTTGCATTGCCCGCTTGCTTGCTTGGCCAAAAAGGGCGTATGCGTTTTCTCCTGAATATATTCAGGAGAAAACGCATACGCCCTTTTTGGCCAAGTGCACCATTGTCCAAGTTGTGCCCCTCTTCCTGTGCTTTACAGGCGATTCCAACGTACCTCTTGAAATCTGTTTCCTGCTATTTTGCCTCGCTTTCAAGTCCGCCTCGTTGACTTCCCTCAACAGATTTTTGGACGATAGTTGTCCTTTATCACTCTGCCAGTTTGTGAATTGCTGTGCCCCTGAGCTCCATTTCTCAACTCGTTTTTTGTGAGCTGAACGCAAGTCCAAAATTTTGGATCATGTCCTATACTGGTTCCCGGTGGGTGGCTGAGACTTTGGTTAATTCTTCTTCCTGCCGGGAAATTAGAGTGACATGTGCCCGTCCAAATGCCTAACAGCTACTCTCTCATGGGTTCTCCCTCGTCCCTTCCATCCTCTGCCAAATTGGGAACCTGTGCAAACCAGGAGGTTAAAGGGCCTGTCTCTCCAAGTTGGGAGATTGATAGTAAGGCAGTTGGAAAGTCAAACTGGAGCACCAGGAGAGGGACTATTCGTTGAGTTTTAGAAACCTTTCGTATTCACAGTGTGTCCATTCTCTAGGTTTCCTGTACATGTTATAGCTGTAGTAATATTCCCTTGAACCTGGAGAGTTGGGACCCATGGAATGGGGGCCATGCATTATTGCTTGAAAGGGTCTGCATTTGCTCACCCAATCTCACCAATCCTCTCAGTCCCAAGTGTCCAGCCTTATGCCACATCCAGCTGTCATTGTAGATAGGGTCTTTCCAGGTTTCCTCAGACACCCTGAAGGAATTGTAAAGAATTTCCCTGTTTTTTGGTTTTGCTTTTGAAATTCCTTTTTATAGTGGGTTTGAGCTGATTCTCGCTGCCATGTTTATGCCACTCTAGACACACTTGATTCCCTTATGGAGACATATCAATACATAGGTTTTAAGATTCTTACTAGTCAGATATATTCCTCTGTGGGAAATATGGGGTTTTGAGTCTCTTTCACTAAGTAAGGTGTCGGTCTTGTCAATTCCAAAGTTGGTTTTTGGAACGGTCCCTGTGCTTATATCAAACTCTGGTTTTATGCATCACCCCACCTCTCCTTCCCCTTTATGCAGGCATAAGAGTGTTTTCTAAATGTGAGACTCTGTTCTCTTTCCTAACTCAGTTCACGTGTAGCTATGTTTACAGGATCTTCATAAGTGATATCTTATGATAAGTTTCTTTTTCTGTGTGACTTATTTCACTTAGAATCATCGTACCTGAATCCACTCACTTTGCTGCTACTGGTCTTATGACATTGATTTCATGGCTGAGGGATATTCCATCGTACGTAAGTACCACAATGTTTTGAACCATTTTTATATTTCCTGGGATATTTAAGGTGTACCCAAGTTGAGGTTCTTGTAGTCAGTGCAGCCCTAAATTTGGAGGTGGCTCTTTCTTATTGATTTTCAGTTTTCCCAAGGTATATTCCCTAGACTGGAAGTGGCCTTGGCTCTGTAGCTCTGTTGTTTACTTGTTTTAGGGAACACAATGCACTCCTCCAGTGAGGCAGTTGGCAATTTACATCCCGCCCATCAGCATAACAAGGCTCCCAGTTCTCCAGGGCCTGTCTTGCCTTTCTGGTTTTTACACATTTTGTGGATGTCCCTTTTGACCGGTGGGAAGTGATACTTCTTTGTAGTGCAGATTTGCATTGCCCGCTTGCTTGCTTGGCCAAAAAGGGCGTATGCGTTTTCTCCTGAATATATTCAGGAGAAAACGCATACGCCCTTTTTGGCCAAGTGCACCATTGTCCAAGTTGTGCCCCTCTTCCTGTGCTTTACATGCGATTCCAAGGTACCTCTTGAAATCTGTTTCCTGCTATTTTGCCTCGCTTTCAAGTCCGCCTCGTTGACTTCCCTCAACAGATTTTTGGACGATAGTTGTCCTTTATCACTCTGCCAGTTTGTGAATTGCTGTGCCCCTGAGCTCCATTTCTCAACTCGTTTTTTGTGAGCTGAACGCAAGTCCAAAATTTTGGATCATGTCCTATACTGGTTCCCGGTGAGTGGCTGAGACTTTGGTTAATTCTTCTTCCTGCCGGGAAATTAGAGTGACATGTGCCCGTCCAAATGCCTAACAGCTACTCTCTCATGGGTTCTCCCTCGTCCCTTCCATCCTCTGCCAAATTGGGAACCTGTGCAAACCAGGAGGTTAAAGGGCCTGTCTCTCCAAGTTGGGAGATTGATAGTAAGGCAGTTGGAAAGTCAAACTGGAGCACCAGGAGAGGGACTATTCGTTGAGTTTTAGAAACCTTTCGTATTCACAGTGTGTCCATTCTCTAGGTTTCCTGTACATGTTATAGCTGTAGTAATATTGCCTTGAACCTGGAGAGTTGGGACCCATGGAATGGGGGCCATGCATTATTGCTTGAAAGGGTCTGCATTCGCTCACCCAATCTCACCAATCCTCTCAGACCCAAGTGTCCAGCCTTATGCCACATCCAGCTGTCATTGTAGATAGGGTCTTTCCAGGTTTCCTCAGACACCCTGAAGGAATTGTAAAGAATTTCCCTGTTTTTTGGTTTTGCTTTTGAAATTCCTTTTTATAGTGGGTTTGAGCTGATACTCGCTGCCATGTTTATGCCACTCTAGACACACTTGATTCCCTTATGGAGACATATCAATACATAGGTTTTAAGATTCTTACTAGTCAGATATATTCCTCTGTGGGAAATATGGGGTTTTGAGTCTCTTTCACTGAGGAAGGTGTAGGTCTTGTCTATTCCAAAGTTGGTGTTTGAAACGGTCCCTGTGCTTATATCAAACTCTGGTTTTATGCATCACCCCACCTCTCCTTCCCCTTTATGCAGGCATAAGAGTGTTTTCTAAATGTGAGACTCTGTTCTCTTTCCTAACTCAGTTCACGTGTAGCCATGTTTACAGGATCTTCATAAGTGATATCTTATGATAAGTTTCTTTTTCTGTGTGACTTATTTCACTTAGAATCATCGTACCTGAATCCACTCACTTTGCTGCTACTGGTCTTATGACATTGATTTCATGGCTGAGGGATATTCCATCGTACGTAAGTACCACAATGTTTTGAACCATTTTTATATTTCCTGGGATATTTAAGGTGTACCCAAGTTGAGGTTCTTGTAGTCAGTGCAGCCCTAAATTTGGAGGTGGCTCTTTCTTATTGATTTTCAGTTTTCCCAAGGTATATTCCCTAGACTGGAAGTGGCCTTGGCTCTGTAGCTCTGTTGTTTACTTGTTTTAGGGAACACAATGCACTCCTCCAGTGAGACAGTTGGCAATTTACATCCCGCCCATCAGCATAACAAGGCTCCCAGTTCTCCAGGGCCTGTCTTGCCTTTCTGGTTTTTACACATTTTGTGGATGTCCCTTTTGACCGGTGGGAAGTGATACTTCTTTGTAGTGCAGATTTGCATTGCCCGCTTGCTTGCTTGGCCAAAAAGGGCGTATGCGTTTTCTCCTGAATATATTCAGGAGAAAACGCATACGCCCTTTTTGGCCAAGTGCACCATTGTCCAAGTTGTGCCCCTCTTCCTGTGCTTTACAGGCGATTCCAAGGTACCTCTTGAAATCTGTTTCCTGCTATTTTGCCTCGCTTTCAAGTCCGCCTCGTTGACTTCCCTCAACAGATTTTTGGACGATAGTTGTCCTTTATCACTCTGCCAGTTTGTGAATTGCTGTGCCCCTGAGCTCCATTTCTCAACTCGTTTTTTGTGAGCTGAACGCAAGTCCAAAATTTTGGATCATGTCCTATACTGGTTCCCGGTGGGTGGCTGAGACTTTGGTTAATTCTTCTTCCTGCCGGGAAATTAGAGTGACATGTGCCCGTCCAAATGCCTAACAGCTACTCTCTCATGGGTTCTCCCTCGTCCCTTCCATCCTCTGCCAAATTGGGAACCTGTGCAAACCAGGAGGTTAAAGGGCCTGTCTCTCCAATTTGGGAGATTGATAGTAAGGCAGTTGGAAAGTCAAACTGGAGCACCAGGAGAGGGACTATTCGTTGAGTTTTAGAAACCTTTCGTATTCACAGTGTGTCCATTCTCTAGGTTTCCTGTACATGTTATAGCTGTAGTAATATTCCCTTGAACCTGGAGAGTTGGGACCCATGGAATGGGGGCCATGCATTATTGCTTGAAAGGGTCTGCATTTGCTCACCCAATCTCACCAATCCTCTCAGTCCCAAGTGTCCAGCCTTATGCCACATCCAGCTGTCATTGTAGATAGGGTCTTTCCAGGTTTCCTCAGACACCCTGAAGGAATTGTAAAGAATTTCCCTGTTTTTTGGTTTTGCTTTTGAATTTCCTTTTTATAGTGGGTTTGAGCTGATTCTCGCTGCCATGTTTATGCCACTCTAGACACACTTGATTCCCTTATGGAGACATATCAATACATAGGTTTTAAGATTCTTACTAGTCAGATATATTCCTCTGTTGGAAATATGGGGTTTTGAGTCTCTTTCACTGAGGAAGGTGTCGGTCTTGTCAATTCCAAAGTTGGTTTTTGAAACGGTCCCTGTGCTTATATCAAACTCTGGTTTTATGCATCACCCCACCTCTCCTTCCCCTTTATGCAGGCATAAGAGTGTTTTCTAAATGTGAGACTCTGTTCTCTTTCCTAACTCAGTTCACGTGTAGCCATGTTTACAGGATCTTCATAAGTGATATCTTATGATAAGTTTCTTTTTCTGTGTGACTTATTTCACTTAGAATCATCGTACCTGAATCCACTCACTTTGCTGCTACTGGTCTTATGACATTGATTTCATGGCTGAGGGATATTCCATCGTACGTAAGTACCACAATGTTTTGAACCATTTTTATATTTCCTGGGATATTTAAGGTGTACCCAAGTTGAGGTTCTTGTAGTCAGTGCAGCCCTAAATTTGGAGGTGGCTCTTTCTTATTGATTTTCAGTTTTCCCAAGGTATATTCCCTAGACTGGAAGTGGTCTTGGCTCTGTAGCTCTGTTGTTTACTTGTTTTAGGGAACACAATGCACTCCTCCAGTGAGGCAGTTGGCAATTGACATCCCGCCCATCAGCATAACAAGGCTCCCAGTTCTCCAGGGCCTGTCTTGCCTTTCTGGTTTTTACACATTTTGTGGATGTCCCTTTTGACCGGTGGGAAGTGATACTTCTTTGTAGTGCAGATTTGCATTGCCCGCTTGCTTGCTTGGCCAAAAAGGGCGTATGTGTTTTCTCCTGAATATATTCAGGAGAAAACGCATATGCCCTTTTTGGCCAAGTGCACCATTGTCCAAGTTGTGCCCCTCTTCCTGTGCTTTACAGGCGTTTCCAAGGTACCTCTTGAAATCTGTTTCCTGCTATTTTGCCTCGCTTTCAAGTCCGCCTCGTTGACTTCCCTCAACAGATTTTTGGACGATAGTTGTCCTTTATCACTCTGCCAGTTTGTGAATTGCTGTGCCCCTGAGCTCCATTTCTCAACTCGTTTTTTGTGAGCTGAACACAAGTCCAAAATTTTGGATCATGTCCTATACTGGTTCCCGGTGGGTGGCTGAGACTTTGGTTAATTCTTCTTCCTGCCGGGAAATTAGAGTGACATGTGCCCGTCCAAATGCCTAACAGCTACTCTCTCATGGGTTCTCCCTCGTCCCTTCCATCCTCTGCCAAATTGGGAACCTGTGCAAACCAGGAGGTTAAAGGGCCTGTCTCTCCAAGTTGGGAGATTGATAGTAAGGCAGTTGGAAAGTCAAACTGGAGCACCAGGAGAGGGACTATTCGTTGAGTTTTAGAAACCTTTCGTATTCACAGTGTGTCCATTCTCTAGGTTTCCTGTACATGTTATAGCTGTAGTAATATTCCCTTGAACCTGGAGAGTTGGGACCCATGGAATGGGGGCCATGCATTATTGCTTGAAAGGGTCTGCATTTGCTCACCCAATCTCACCAATCCTCTCAGTCCCAAGTGTCCAGCCTTATGCCACATCCAGCTGTCATTGTAGACAGCGTCTTTCCAGGTTTCCTCAGACACCCTGAAGGAATTGTACAGAATTTCCCTGTTTTTTCGTTTTGCTTTTGAAATTCCTTTTTATAGTGGGTTTTAGCTGATTCTCGCTGCCATGTTTATGCCACTCTAGACACACTTGATTCCCTTATGGAGTCATATCAATACATAGGTTTTAAGATTCTTACTAGTCAGATATATTCCTGTGCGGGAAATATGGGGTTTTGAGTCTCTTTCACTGAGGAAGGTGTAGGTCTTGTCTATTCCAAAGTTGGTTTTTGGAACGGTCCCTGTGCTTATATCAAACTCTGGTTTTATGCATCACCCGACCTCTCCATCCCCTTTATGCAGGCATAAGAGTGTTTTCTAAATGTGAGACTCTGTTCTCTTTCCTAACTCAGTTCACGTGTAGCCATGTTTACAGGATCTTCATAAGTGATATCTTATGATAAGTTTCTTTTTCTGTGTGACTTATTTCACTTAGAATCATCGTACCTGAATCCACTCACTTTGCTGCTACTGGTCTTATGACATTGATTTCATCGCTGAGGGATATTCCATCATACGTAAGTACCACAATGTTTTGAACCATTTTTATATTTCCTGGGATATTTAAGGTGTACCCAAGTTGAGGTTCTTGTAGTCAGTGCAGCCCTAAATTTGGAGGTGGCTCTTTCTTATTGATTTTCAGTTTTCCCAAGGTATATTCCCTAGACTGGAAGTGGCCTTGGCTCTGTAGCTCTGTTGTTTACTTTTTTAGGGAACACAATGCACTCCTCCAGTGAGGCAGTTGGCAATTTACATCCCGCCCATCAGCATAACAAGGCTCCCAGTTCTCCAGGGCCTGTCTTGCCTTTCTGGTTTTTACACATTTTGTGGATGTCCCTTTTGACCGGTGGGAAGTGATACTTCTTTGTAGTGCAGATTTGCATTGCCCGCTTGCTTGCTTGGCCAAAAAGGGCGTATGCGTTTTCTCCTGAATATATTCAGGAGAAAACGCATACGCCCTTTTTGGCCAAGTGCACCATTGTCCAAGTTGTGCCCCTCTTCCTGTGCTTTACATGCGATTCCAAGGTACCTCTTGAAATCTGTTTCCTGCTATTTTGCCTCGCTTTCAAGTCCGCCTCGTTGACTTCCCTCAACAGATTTTTGGACGATAGTTGTCCTTTATCACTCTGCCAGTTTGTGAATTGCTGTGCCCCTGAGCTCCATTTCTCAACTCGTTTTTTGTGAGCTGAACGCAAGTCCAAAATTTTGGATCATGTCCTATACTGGTTCCCGGTGGGTGGCTGAGACTTTGGTTAATTCTTCTTCCTGCCGGGAAATTAGAGTGACATGTGCCCGTCCAAATGCCTAACAGCTACTCTCTCATGGGTTCTCCCTCGTCCCTTCCATCCTCTGCCAAATTGGGAACCTGTGCAAACCAGGAGGTTAAAGGGCCTGTCTCTCCAAGTTGGGAGATTGATAGTAAGGCAGTTGGAAAGTCAAACTGGAGCACCAGGAGAGGGACTATTCGTTGAGTTTTAGAAACCTTTCGTATTCACAGTGTGTCCATTCTCTAGGTTTCCTGTACATGTTATAGCTGTAGTAATATTCCCTTGAACCTGGAGAGTTGGGACCCATGGAATGGGGGCCATGCATTATTGCTTGAAAGGGTCTGCATTCGCTCACCCAATCTCACCAATCCTCTCAGTCCCAAGTGTCCAGCCTTATGCCACATCCAGCTGTCATTGTAGATAGGGTCTTTCCAGGATTCCTCAGACACCCTGAAGGAATTGTAAAGAATTTCCCTGTTTTTTGGTTTTGCTTTTGAAATTCCTTTTTATAGTGGGTTTGAGCTGATTCTCGCTGCCATGTTTATGCCACTCTAGACACACTTGATTCCCTTATGGAGACATATCAATACATAGGTTTTAAGATTCTTACTAGTCAGATATATTCCTCTGTGGGAAATATGGGGTTTTGAGTCTCTTTCACTGAGGAAGGTGTAGGTCTTGTCTATTCCAAAGTTGGTTTTTGAAACGGTCCCTGTGCTTATATCAAACTCTGGTTTTATGCATCACCCCACCTCTCCTTCCCCTTTATGCAGGCATAAGAGTGTTTTCTAAATGTGAGACTCTGTTCTCTTTCCTAACTCAGTTCACGTGTAGCCATGTTTACAGGATCTTCATAAGTGATATCTTATGATAAGTTTCTTTTTCTGTGTGACTTATTTCACTTAGAATCATCGTACCTGAATCCACTCACTTTGCTGCTACTGGTCTTATGACATTGATTTCATGGCTGAGGGATATTCCATCGTACGTAAGTACCACAATGTTTTGAACCATTTTTATATTTCCTGGGATATTTAAGGTGTACCCAAGTTGAGGTTCTTGTAGTCAGTGCAGCCCTAAATTTGGAGGTGGCTCTTTCTTATTGATTTTCAGTTTTCCCAAGGTATATTCCCTAGACTGGAAGTGGCCTTGGCTCTGTAGCTCTGTTGTTTACTTGTTTTAGGGAACACAATGCACTCCTCCAGTGAGGCAGTGGGCAATTTACATCCCGCCCATCAGCATAACAAGGCTCCCAGTTCTCCAGGGCCTGTCTTGCCTTTCTGGTATTTACACATTTTGTGGATGTCCCTTTTGACCGGTGGGAAGTGATACTTCTTTGTAGTGCAGATTTGCATTGCCCGCTTGCTTGCTTGGCCAAAAAGGGCGTATGCGTTTTCTCCTGAATATATTCAGGAGAAAACGCATACGCCCTTTTTGGCCAAGTGCACCATTGTCCAAGTTGTGCCCCTCTTCCTGTGCTTTACAGGCGATTCCAAGGTACCTCTTGAAATCTGTTTCCTGCTATTTTGCCTCGCTTTCAAGTCCGCCTCGTTGACTTCCCTCAACAGATTTTTGGACGATAGTTGTCCTTTATCACTCTGCCAGTTTGTGAATTGCTGTGCCCCTGAGCTCCATTTCTCAACTCGTTTTTTGTGAGCTGAACGCAAGTCCAAAATTTTGGATCATGTCCTATACTGGTTCCCGGTGGGTGGCTGAGACTTTGGTTAATTCTTCTTCCTGCCGGGAAATTAGAGTGACATGTGCCCGTCCAAATGCCTAACAGCTACTCTCTTATGGGTTCTCCCTCGTCCCTTCCATCCTCTGCCAAATTGGGAACCTGTGCAAACCAGGAGGTTAAAGGGCCTGTCTCTCCAAGTTGGGAGATTGATAGTAAGGCAGTTGGAAAGTCAAACTGGAGCACCAGGAGAGGGACTATTCGTTGAGTTTTAGAAACCTTTCGTATTCACAGTGTGTCCATTCTCTAGGATTCCTGTACATGTTATATCTGTAGTAATATTCCCTTGAACCTGGAGAGTTGGGACCCATGGAATGGGGGCCATGCATTATTGCTTGAAAGGGTCTGCATTCGCTCACCCAATCTCACCAATCCTCTCAGTCCCAAGTGTCCAGCCTTATGCCACATACAGCTGTCATTGTAGATAGGGTCTTTCCAGGTTTCCTCAGACACCCTGAAGGAATTGTAAAGAATTTCCCTGTTTTTTGGTTTTGCTTTTGAAATTCCTTTTTATAGTGGGTTTGAGCTGATACTCGCTGCCATGTTTATGCCACTCTAGACACACTTGATTCCCTTATGGAGACATATCAATACATAAGTTTTAAGATTCTTACTAGTCAGATATATTCCTCTGTGGGAAATATGGGGTTTTGAGTCTCTTTCACTGAGGAAGGTGTCGGTCTTGTCAATTCCAAAGTTGGTTTTTGAAACGGTCCCTGTGCTTATATCAAACTCTGGTTTTATGCATCACCCTACCTCTCCTTCCCCTTTATGCAGGCATAAGAGTGTTTTCTAAATGTGAGACTCTGTTCTCTTTCCTAACTCAGTTCACGTGTAGCCATGTTTGCAGTATCTTCATAAGTGATATATTTACATCCCACCCATCAGCATAACAAGGCTCCCAGTTCTCCAGGGCCTGTCTTGCCTTTCTGGTTTTTACACATTTTGTGGATGTCCCTTTTGACCGGTGGGAAATGATACTTCTTTGTAGTGCAGATTTGCATTGCCCGCTTCCTTGCTTGGCCAAAAAGGGCGTATGCGTTTTCTCCTGAATATATTCAGGAGAAAACGCATACGCCCTTTTTGGCCAAGTGCACCATTGTCCAAGTTGTGCCCCTCTTCCTGTGCTTTACAGGCGATTCCAAGGTACCTCTTGAAATCTGTTTCCTGCTATTTTGCCTCGCTTTCAAGTCTGCCTCGTTGACTTTCCTCAACAGATTTTTGGACGATAGTTGTCCTTTATCACTCTGCCAGTTTGTGAATTGCTGTGCCCCTGAGCTCCATTTCTCAACTCGTTTTTTGTGAGCTGAACGCAAGTCCAAAATTTTGGATCATGTCCTATACTGGTTCCCGGTGGGTGGCTGAGACTTTGGTTAATTCTTCTTCCTGCCGGGAAATTAGAGTGACATGTGCCCGTCCAAATGCCTAACAGCTACTCTCTCATGGGTTCTCCCTCGTCCTTTCCATCCTCTGGCAAATTGGGAACCTGTGCAAACCAGGAGGTTAAAGGGCCTGTCTCTCCAAGTTGGGAGATTGATAGTAAGGCAGTTGGAAAGTCAAACTGGAGCACCAGGAGAGGGACTATTCGTTGAGTTTTAGAAACCTTTCGTATTCACAGTGTGTCCATTCTCTAGGTTTCCTGTACATGTTATAGCTGTAGTAATATTCCCTTGAACATGGAGAGTTGGGACCCATGCAATGGGGGCCATGCATTATTGCTTGAAAGGTTCTGCATTCGCTCACCCAATCTCACCAATCCTCTCAGTCCCAAGTGTCCAGCCTTATGCCACATCCAGCTGTCATTGTAGATAGGGTCTTTCCAGGTTTCCTCAGACACCCTGAAGGAATTGTAAAGAATTTCCCTGTTTTTTGGTTTTGCTTTTGAAATTCCTTTTTATAGTGGGTTTGAGCTGATACTCGCTGCCATGTTTATGCCACTCTAGACACACTTGATTCCCTTATGGAGACATATCAATACATAGGTTTTAAGATTCTTACTAGTCAGATATATTACTCTGTGGGAAATATGGGGTTTTGAGTCTCTTTCACTGAGGAAGGTGTCGGTCTTATCAGTTCCAAAGTTGGTTTTTGAAACGGTCCCTGTGCTTATATCAAACTCTGGTTTTATGCATCACCCCACCTCTCCTTCCCCTTTATGCAGGCATAAGAGTGTTTTCTAAATGTGAGACTCTGTTCTCTTTCCTAACTCAGTTCACGTGTAGCCATGTTTACAGGATCTTCATAAGTGATATCTTATGGTAAGTTTCTTTTTCTGTGTGACCTATTTCACTTAGAATCATCGTACCTGAATCCACTCACTTTGCTACTACTGGTCTTATGACATTGATTTCATCGCTGAGGGATATTCCATCATACGTAAGTACCACAATGTTTTGAACCATTTTTATATTTCCTGGGATATTTAAGGTGTACCCAAGTTGAGGTTCTTGTAGTCAGTGCAGCCCTAAATTTGGAGGTGGCTCTTTCTTATTGATTTTCAGTTTTCCCAAGGTATATTCCCTAGATTGGAAGTGGCCTTGGCTCTGTAGCTCTGTTGTTTACTTGTTTTAGGGAACACAATGCACTCCTCCAGTGAGGCAGTTGGCAGTTTACATCCCGCCCATCAGCATAACAAGGCTCCCAGTTCTCCAGGGCCTGTCTTGCCTTTCTGGTTTTTACACATTTTGTGGATGTCCCTTTTGACCGGTGGGAAATGATACTTCTTTGTAGTGCAGATTTGCATTGCCCGCTTGCTTGCTTGGCCAAAAAGGGCGTATGCGTTTTCTCCTGAATATATTCAGGAGAAAACGCATACGCCCTTTTTGGCCAAGTGCACCATTGTCCAAGTTGTGCCCCTCTTCCTGTGCTTTACATGCGATTCCAACGTACCTCTTGAAATCTGTTTCCTGCTATTTTGCCTCACTTTCAAGTCCGCCTCGTTGACTTCCCTCAACAGATTTTTGGACGATAGTTGTCCTTTATCACTCTGCCAGTTTGTGAATTGCTGTGCCCCTGAGCTCCATTTCTCAACTCGTTTTTTGTGAGCTGAACGCAAGTCCAAAATTTTGGATCATGTCCTATACTGGTTCCCGGTGGGTGGCTGAGACTTTGGTTAATTCTTCTTCCTGCCGGGAAATTAGAGTGACATGTGCCCGTCCAAATGCCTAACAGCTACTCTCTCATGGGTTCTCCCTCGTCCCTTCCATCCTCTGCCAAATTGGGAACCTGTGCAAACCAGGAGGTTAAAGGGCCTGTCTCTCCAAGTTGGGAGATTGATAGTAAGGCAGTTGGAAAGTCAAACTGGAGCACCAGGAGAGGGACTATTCGTTGAGTTTTAGAAACCTTTCGTATTCACAGTGTGTCCATTCTCTAGGTTTCCTGTACATGTTATAGCTGTAGTAATATTCCCTTGAACCTGGAGAGTTGGGACCCATGGAATGGGGGCCATGCATTATTGCTTGAAAGGGTCTGAATTCGCTCACCCAATCTCACCAATTCTCTCAGTCCCACGTGTCCAGCCTTATGCCACATCCAGCTGTCATTGTAGATAGGGTCTTTCCAGGTTTCCTCAGACACCCTGAAGGAATAGTAAAGAATTTCCCTGTTTTTTGGTTTTGCTTTTGAAATTCCTTTTTATAGTGGGTTTGAGCTGATACTCGCTGCCATGTTTATGCCACTCTAGACACACTTGATTCCCTTATGGAGACATATCAATACATAGGTTTTAAGATTCTTACTAGTCAGATATATTCCTCTGTGGGAAATATGGGGTTTTGAGTCTCTTTCACTGAGGAAGGTGTAGGTCTTTTCTATTCCAAAGTTGGTTTTTGAAACGGTCCCTGTGCTTATATCAAACTCTGGTTTTATGCATCACCCCACCTCTCCTTCCCATTTATGCAGGCATAAGAGTGTTTTCTAAATGTGAGACTCTGTTCTCTTTCCTAACTCAGTTCACGTGTAGCCATGTTTACAGGATCTTCATAAGTGATATCTTATGATAAGTTTCTTTTTCTGTGTGACTTATTTCACTTAGAATCATCGTACCTGAATCCACTCACTTTGCTGCTACTGGTCTTATGACATTGATTTCATTGCTGAGGGATATTCCATCGTACGTAAGTACCACAATGTTTTGAACCATTTTTATATTTCCTGGGATATTTAAGGTGTACCCAAGTTGAGGTTCTTGTAGTCAGTGCAGCCCTAAATTTGGAGGTGGCTCTTTCTTATTGATTTTCAGTTTTCCCAAGGTATATTCCCTAGACTGGAAGTGGCCTTGGCTCTGTAGCTCTGTTGTTTACTTCTTTTAGGGAACACAATGCACTCCTCCAGTGAGGCAGTTGGCAATTGACATCCCGCCCATCAGCATAACAAGGCTCCCAGTTCTCCAGGGCCTGTCTTGCCTTTCTGGTTTTTACACATTTTGTGGATGTCCCTTTTGACCGGTGGGAAGTGATACTTCTTTGTAGTGCAGATTTGCATTGCCCGCTTGCTTGCTTGGCCAAAAAGGGCGTATGCGTTTTCTCCTGAATATATTCAGGAGAAAACGCATACGCCCTTTTTGGCCAAGTGCACCATTGTCCAAGTTGTGCCCCTCTTCCTGTGCTTTACAGGCGATTCCAAGGTACCTCTTGAAATCTGTTTCCTGCTATTTTGCCTCGCTTTCAAGTCCGCCTCGTTGACTTCCCTCAACAGATTTTTGGACGATAGTTGTCCTTTATCACTCTGCCAGTTTGTGAATTGCTGTGCCCCTGAGCTCCATTTCTCAACTCGTTTTTTGTGAGCTGAACGCAAGTCCAAAATTTTGGATCATGTCCTATACTGGTTCCCAGTGGGTGGCTGAGACTTTGTTTAATTCTTCTTCCTGCCGGGAAATTAGAGTGACATGTGCCCGTCCAAATGCCTAACAGCTACTCTCTCATGGGTTCTCCCTCGTCCCTTCCATCCTCTGCCAAATTGGGAACCTGTGCAAACCAGGAGGTTAAAGGGCCTGTCTCTCCAAGTTGGGAGATTGATAGTAAGGCAGTTGGAAAGTCAAACTGGAGCACCAGGAGAGGGACTATTCGTTGAGTTTTAGAAACCTTTCGTATTCACAGTGTGTCCATTCTCTAGGTTTCCTGTACATGTTATAGCTGTAGTAATATTCCCTTGAACCTGGAGAGTTGGGACCCATGGAATGGGGGCCATGCATTATTGCCTGAAAGGGTCTGCATTCGCTCACCCAATCTCACCAATCCTCTCAGTCCCAAGTGTCCAGCCTTATGCCACATCCAGCTGTCATTGTAGATAGGGTCTTTCCAGGTTTCCTCAGACACCCTGAAGGAATTGTAAAGAATTTCCCTGTTTTTTGGTTTTGCTTTTGAAATTCCTTTTTATAGTGGGTTTGAGCTGATACTCGCTGCCATGTTTATGCCACTCTAGACACACTTGATTCCCTTATGGAGACATATCAATACATAGGTTTTAAGATTCTTACTAGTCAGATATATTCCTCTGTGGGAAATATGGGGTTTTGAGTCTCTTTCACTGAGGAAGGTGTCGGTCTTGTCAGTTCCAAAGTTGGTTTTTGAAACGGTCCCTGTGCTTATATCAAACTCTGGTATTATGCATCACCCCACCTCTCCTTCCCCTTTATGCAGGCATAAGAGTGTTTTCTAAATGTGAGACTCTGTTCTCTTTCCTAACTCAGTTCACGTGTAGCCATGTTTACAGGATCTTCATAAGTGATATCTTATGATAAGTTTCTTTTTCTGTGTGACTTATTTCACTTAGAATCATCGTACCTGAATCCACTCACTTTGCTGCTACTGGTCTTATGACATTGATTTCATCGCTGAGGGATATTCCATCATACGTAAGTACCACAATGTTTTGAACCATTTTTATATTTCCTGGGATATTTAAGGTGTACCCAAGTTGAGGTTCTTGTAGTCAGTGCAGTCCTAAATTTGGAGGTGGCTCTTTCTTATTGATTTTCAGTTTTCCCAAGGTATATTCCCTAGACTGGAAGTGGCCTTGGCTCTGTAGCTCTGTTGTTTACTTGTTTAGGGAACACAATGCACTCCTCCAGTGAGGCAGTTGGCAGTTTACATCCCGCCCATCAGCATAACAAGGCTCCCTGTTCTCCAGTGCCTGTCTTGCCTTTCTGGTTTTTACACATTTTGTGGATGTCCCTTTTGACCGGTGGGAAATGATACTTCTTTGTAGTGCAGATTTGCATTGCCCTCTTGCTTGCTTGGCCAAAAAGGGCGTATGCGTTTTCTCCTGAATATATTCAGGAGAAAACGCATACGCCCTTTTTGGCCAAGTGCACCATTGTCCAAGTTGTGCCCCTCTTCCTGTGCTTTACATGCGATTCCAAGGTACCTCTTGAAATCTGTTTCCTGCTATTTTGCCTCGCTTTCAAGTCCGCCTCGTTGACTTCCCTCAACAGATTTTTGGACGATAGTTGTCCTTTATCACTCTGCCAGTTTGTGAATTGCTGTGCCCCTGAGCTCCATTTCTCAACTCGTTTTTTGTGAGCTGAACGCAAGTCCAAAATTTTGGATCATGTCCTATACTGGTTCCCGGTGGGTGGCTGAGACTTTGGTTAATTCTTCTTCCTGCCGGGAAATTAGAGTGACATGTGCCCGTCCAAATGCCTAACAGCTACTCTCTCATGGGTTCTCCCTCGTCCCTTCCATCCTCTGCCAAATTGGGAACCTGTGCAAACCAGGAGGTTAAAGGGCCTGTCTCTCAAGTTGGGAGATTGATAGTAAGGCAGTTGGAAAGTCAAACTGGAGCACCAGGAGAGGGACTATTCGTTGAGTTTTAGAAACCTTTCGTATTCACAGTGTGTCCATTCTCTAGGTTTCCTGTACATGTTATAGCTGTAGTAATATTCCCTTGAACCTGGAGAGTTGGGACCCATGGAATGGGGGCCATGCATTATTGCTTGAAAGGGTCTGCATTCGCTCACCCAATCTCACCAATCCTCTCAGTCCCACGTGTCCAGCCTTATGCCACATCCAGCTGTCATTGTAGATAGGGTCTTTCCAGGTTTCCTCAGACACCCTGAAGGAATTGTAAAGAATTTCCCTGTTTTTTGGTTTTGCTTTTGAAATTCCTTTTTATAGTGGGTTTGAGCTGATACTCGCTGCCATGTTTATGCCACTCTAGACACACTTGATTCCCTTATGGAGACATATCAATACATAGGTTTTAAGATTCTTACTAGTCAGATATATTCCTCTGTGGGAAATATGGGGTTTTGAGTCTCTTTCACTGAGGAAGGTGTAGGTCTTGTCTATTCCAAAGTTGGTTTTTGAAACGGTCCCTGTGCTTATATCAAACTCTGGTTTTATGCATCACCCCACCTCTCCTTCCCATTTATGCAGGCATAAGAGTGTTTTCTAAATGTGAGACTCTGTTCTCTTTCCTAACTCAGTTCACGTGTAGCCATGTTTACAGGATCTTCATAAGTGATATCTTATGATAAGTTTCTTTTTCTGTGTGACTTATTTCACTTAGAATCATCGTACCTGAATCCACTCACTTTGCTGCTACTGGTCTTATGACATTGATTTCATTGCTGAGGGATATTCCATCGTACGTAAGTACCACAATGTTTTGAACCATTTTTATATTTCCTGGGATATTTAAGGTGTACCCAAGTTGAGGTTCTTGTAGTCAGTGCAGCCCTAAATTTGGAGGTGGCTCTTTCTTATTGATTTTCAGTTTTCCCAAGGTATATTCCCTAGACTGGAAGTGGCCTTGGCTCTGTAGCTCTGTTGTTTACTTGTTTTAGGGAACACAATGCACTCCTCCAGTGAGGCAGTTGGCAATTTACATCCCGCCCATCAGCATAACAAGGCTCCCAGTTCTCCAGGGCCTGTCTTGCCTTTCTGGTTTTTACACATTTTGTGGATGTCCCTTTTGACCGGTGGGAAGTGATACTTCTTTGTAGTGCAGATTTGCATTGCCCGCTTGCTTGCTTGGCCAAAAAGGGCGTATGCGTTTTCTCCTGAATATATTCAGGAGAAAACGCATACGCCCTTTTTGGCCAAGTGCACCATTGTCCAAGTTGTGCCCCTCTTCCTGTGCTTTACAGGCGATTCCAAGGTACCTCTTGAAATCTGTTTCCTGCTATTTTGCCTCGCTTTCAAGTCCGCCTCGTTGACTTCCCTCAACAGATTTTTGGACGATAGTTGTCCTTTATCACTCTGCCAGTTTGTGAATTGCTGTGCCCCTGAGCTCCATTTCTCAACTCGTTTTTTGTGAGCTGAACGCAAGTCCAAAATTTTGGATCATGTCCTATACTGGTTCCCGGTGGGTGGCTGAGACTTTGGTTAATTCTTCTTCCTGCCGGGAAATTAGAGTGACATGTGCCCGTCCAAATGCCTAACAGCTACTCTCTCATGGGTTCTCTCTCGTCCCTTCCATCCTCTGCCAAATTGGGAACCTGTGCAAACCAGGAGGTTAAAGGGCCTGTCTCTCCAAGTTGGGAGATTGATAGTAAGGCAGTTGGAATGTCAAACTGGAGCACCAGGAGAGGGACTATTCGTTGAGTTTTAGAAACCTTTCGTATTCACAGTGTGTCCATTCTCTAGGTTTCCTGTACATGTTATAGCTGTAGTAATATTCCCTTGAACATGGAGAGTTGGGACCCATGGAATGGGGGCCATGCATTATTGCTTGAAAGGGTCTGCATTCGCTCACCCAATCTCACCAATCCTCTCAGTCCCAAGTGTCCAGCCTTATGCCACATCCAGCTGTCATTGTAGATAGGGTCTTTCCAGGTTTCCTCAGACACCCTGAAGGAATTGTAAAGAATTTCCCTGTTTTTTGGTTTTGCTTTTGAAATTCCTTTTTATAGTGGGTTTGAGCTGATTCTCGCTGCCATGTTTATGCCACTCTAGACACACTTGATTCCCTTATGGAGTCATATCAATACATAGGTTTTAAGATTCTTACTAGTCAGATATATTCCTCTGTGTGAAATATGGGGTTTTGAGTCTCTTTCACTGAGGAAGGTGTCGGTCTTGTCAATTCCAAAGTTGGTTTTTGAAACGGTCCCTGTGCTTATATCAAACTCTGGTTTTATGCATCACCCCACCTCTCCTTCCCCTTTATGCAGGCATAAGAGTGTTTTCTAAATGTGAGACTCTGTTCTCTTTCCTAACTCAGTTCACGTGTAGCCATGTTTACAGGATCTTCATAAGTGATATCTTATGATAAGTTTCTTTTTCTGTGTGACTTATTTCACTTAGAATCATCGTACCTGAATCCACTCACTTTGTTGCTACTGGTCTTATGACATTGATTTCATGGCTGAGGGATATTCCATCGTATGTAAGTACCACAATGTTTTGAACCATTTTTATATTTCCTGGGATATTTAAGGTGTACCCAAGTTGAGGTTCTTGTAGTCAGTGCAGCCCTAAATTTGGAGGTGGCTCTTTCTTATTGATTTTCAGTTTTCCCAAGGTATATTCCCTAGACTGGAAGTGGCCTTGGCTCTGTAGCTCTGTTGTTTACTTGTTTTAGGGAACACAATGCACTCCTCCAGTGAGGCAGTTGGCAATTTACATCCCGCCCATCAGCATAACAAGGCTTCCTGTTCTCCAGGGCCTGTCTTGCCTTTCTGGTTTTTACACATTTTGTGGATGTCCCTTTTGACCGGTGGGAAGTGATACTTCTTTGTAGTGCAGATTTGCATTGCCCGCTTGCTTGCTTGGCGAAAAGGGCGTATGCGTTTTCTGCTGAATATATTCAGGAGAAAACGCATACGCCCTTTTTGGCCAAGTGCACCATTGTCCAAGTTGTGCCCCTCTTCCTGTGCTTTACAGGCGATTCCAAGGTACCTCTTGAAATCTGTTTCCTGCTATTTTGCCTCGCTTTCAAGTCCGCCTCGTTGACTTCCCTCAACAGATTTTTGGACGATAGTTGTCCTTTATCTCTCTGCCAGTTTGTGAATTGCTGTGCCCCTGAGCTCCATTTCTCAACTCGTTTTTTGGGAGCTGAACGCAAGTCCAAAATTTTGGATCATGTCCTATACTGGTTCCCGGTGGGTGGCTGAGACTTTGGTTAATTCTTCTTCCTGCCGGGAAATTAGAGTGACATGTGCCCGTCCAAATGCCTAACAGCTACTGTCTCATGGGTTCTCCCTCGTCCCTTCCATCCTCTGCCAAATTGGGAACCTGTGCAAACCAGGAGGTTAAAGGGCATGTCTCTCCAAGTTGGGAGATTGATAGTAAGGCAGTTGGAAAGTCAAACTGGAGCACCAGGAGAGGGACTATTCGTTGAGTTTTAGAAACCTTTCGTATTCACAGTGTGTCCATTCTCTAGGTTTCCTGTACATGTTATAGCTGTAGTAATATTCCCTTGAACATGGAGAGTTGGGACCCATGGAATGGGGGCCATGCATTATTGCTTGAAAGGGTCTGCATTCGCTCACCCAATCTCACCAATCCTCTCAGTCCCAAGTGTCCAGCCTTATGCCACATCCAGCTGTCATTGTAGATAGGGTCTTTCCAGGTTTCCTCAGACACCCTGAAGGAATTGTAAAGAATTTCCCTGTTTTTTGGTTTTGCTTTTGAAATTCCTTTTTATAGTGGGTTTGAGCTGATTCTCGCTGCCATGTTTATGCCACTCTAGACACACTTGATTCCCTTATGGAGTCATATCAATACATAGGTTTTAAGATTCTTACTAGTCAGATATATTCCTCTGTGGGAAATATGGGGTTTTGAGTCTCTTTCACTGAGGAAGGTGTCGGTCTTGTCAATTCCAAAGTTGGTTTTTGAAACGGTCCCTGTGCTTATATCAAACTCTGGTTTTATGCATCACCCCACCTCTCCTTCCCCTTTATGCAGGCATAAGAGTGTTTTCTAAATGTGAGACTCTGTTCTCTTTCCTAACTCAGTTCACGTGTAGCCATGTTTACAGGATCTTCATAAGTGATATCTTATGATAAGTTTCTTTTTCTGTGTGACTTATTTCACTTAGAATCATCGTACCTGAATCCACTCACTTTGTTGCTACTGGTCTTATGACATTGATTTCATGGCTGAGGGATATTCCATCGTATGTAAGTACCACAATGTTTTGAACCATTTTTATATTTCCTGGGATATTTAAGGTGTACCCAAGTTGAGGTTCTTGTAGTCAGTGCAGCCCTAAATTTGGAGGTGGCTCTTTCTTATTGATTTTCAGTTTTCCCAAGGTATATTCCCTAGACTGGAAGTGGCCTTGGCTCTGTAGCTCTGTTGTTTACTTGTTTTAGGGAACACAATGCACTCCTCCAGTGAGGCAGTTGGCAATTTACATCCCGCCCATCAGCATAACAAGGCTCCCTGTTCTCCAGGGCCTGTCTTGCCTTTCTGGTTTTTACACATTTTGTGGATGTCCCTTTTGACCGGTGGGAAGTGATACTTCTTTGTAGTGCAGATTTGCATTGCCCGCTTGCTTGCTTGGCGAAAAGGGCGTATGCGTTTTCTGCTGAATATATTCAGGAGAAAACGCATACGCCCTTTTTGGCCAAGTGCACCATTGTCCAAGTTGTGCCCCTCTTCCTGTGCTTTACAGGCGATTCCAAGGTACCTCTTGAAATCTGTTTCCTGCTATTTTGCCTCGCTTTCAAGTCCGCCTCGTTGACTTCCCTCAACAGATTTTTGGACGATAGTTGTCCTTTATCTCTCTGCCAGTTTGTGAATTGCTTTGCCCCTGAGCTCCATTTCTCAACTCGTTTTTTGGGAGCTGAACGCAAGTCCAAAATTTTGGATCATGTCCTATACTGGTTCCCGGTGGGTGGCTGAGACTTTGGTTAATTATTCTTCCTGCCGGGAAATTAGAGTGACATGTGCCCGTCCAAATGCCTAACAGCTACTGTCTCATGGGTTCTCCCTCGTCCCTTCCATCCTCTGCCAAATTGGGAACCTGTGCAAACCAGGAGGTTAAAGGGCATGTCTCTCCAAGTTGGGAGATTGATAGTAAGGCAGTTGGAAAGTCAAACTGGAGCACCAGGAGAGGGACTATTCGTTGAGTTTTAGAAACCTTTCGTATTCACAGTGTGTCCATTCTCTAGGTTTCCTGTACATGTTATAGCTGTAGTAATATTCCCTTGAACATGGAGAGTTGGGACCCATGGAATGGGGGCCATGCATTATTGCTTGAAAGGGTCTGCATTCGCTCACCCAATCTCACCAATCCTCTCAGTCCCAAGTGTCCAGCCTTATGCCACATCCAGCTGTCATTGTAGATAGGGTCTTTCCAGGTTTCCTCAGACACCCTGAAGGAATTGTAAAGAATTTCCCTGTTTTTTGGTTTTGCTTTTGAAATTCCTTTTTATAGTGGGTTTGAGCTGATTCTCGCTGCCATGTTTATGCCACTCTAGACACACTTGATTCCCTTATGGAGTCATATCAATACATAGGTTTTAAGATTCTTACTAGTCAGATATATTCCTCTGTGGGAAATATGGGGTTTTGAGTCTCTTTCACTGAGGAAGGTGTCGGTCTTGTCAATTCCAAAGTTGGTTTTTGAAACGGTCCCTGTGCTTATATCAAACTCTGGTTTTATGCATCACCCCACCTCTCCTTCCCCTTTATGCAGGCATAAGAGTGTTTTCTAAATGTGAGACTCTGTTCTCTTTCCTAACTCAGTTCACGTGTAGCCATGTTTACAGGATCTTCATAAGTGATATCTTATGATAAGTTTCTTTTTCTGTGTGACTTATTTCACTTAGAATCATCGTACCTGAATCCACTCACTTTGTTGCTACTGGTCTTATGACATTGATTTCATGGCTGAGGGATATTCCATCGTATGTAAGTACCACAATGTTTTGAACCATTTTTATATTTCCTGGGATATTTAAGGTGTACCCAAGTTGAGGTTCTTGTAGTCAGTGCAGCCCTAAATTTGGAGGTGGCTCTTTCTTATTGATTTTCAGTTTTCCCAAGGTATATTCCCTAGACTGGAAGTGGCCTTGGCTCTGTAGCTCTGTTGTTTACTTGTTTTAGGGAACACAATGCACTCCTCCAGTGAGGCAGTTGGCAATTTACATCCCGCCCATCAGCATAACAAGGCTCCCTGTTCTCCAGGGCCTGTCTTGCCTTTCTGGTTTTTACACATTTTGTGGATGTCCCTTTTGACCGGTGGGAAGTGATACTTCTTTGTAGTGCAGATTTGCATTGCCCGCTTGCTTGCTTGGCGAAAAGGGCGTATGCGTTTTCTGCTGAATATATTCAGGAGAAAACGCATACGCCCTTTTTGGCCAAGTGCACCATTGTCCAAGTTGTGCCCCTCTTCCTGTGCTTTACAGGCGATTCCAAGGTACCTCTTGAAATCTGTTTCCTGCTATTTTGCCTCGCTTTCAAGTCCGCCTCGTTGACTTCCCTCAACAGATTTTTGGACGATAGTTGTCCTTTATCTCTCTGCCAGTTTGTGAATTGCTGTGCCCCTGAGCTCCATTTCTCAACTCGTTTTTTGGGAGCTGAACGCAAGTCCAAAATTTTGGATCATGTCCTATACTGGTTCCCGGTGGGTGGCTGAGACTTTGGTTAATTCTTCTTCCTGCCGGGAAATTAGAGTGACATGTGCCCGTCCAAATGCCTAACAGCTACTGTCTCATGGGTTCTCCCTCGTCCCTTCCATCCTCTGCCAAATTGGGAACCTGTGCAAACCAGGAGGTTAAAGGGCATGTCTCTCCAAGTTGGGAGATTGATAGTAAGGCAGTTGGAAAGTCAAACTGGAGCACCAGGAGAGGGACTATTCGTTGAGTTTTAGAAACCTTTCGTATTCACAGTGTGTCCATTCTCTAGGTTTCCTGTACATGTTATAGCTGTAGTAATATTCCCTTGAACATGGAGAGTTGGGACCCATGGAATGGGGGCCATGCATTATTGCTTGAAAGGGTCTGCATTCGCTCACCCAATCTCACCAATCCTCTCAGTCCCAAGTGTCCAGCCTTATGCCACATCCAGCTGTCATTGTAGATAGGGTCTTTCCAGGTTTCCTCAGACACCCTGAAGGAATTGTAAAGAATTTCCCTGTTTTTTGGTTTTGCTTTTGAAATTCCTTTTTATAGTGGGTTTGAGCTGATTCTCGCTGCCATGTTTATGCCACTCTAGACACACTTGATTCCCTTATGGAGTCATATCAATACATAGGTTTTAAGATTCTTACTAGTCAGATATATTCCTCTGTGGGAAATATGGGGTTTTGAGTCTCTTTCACTGAGGAAGGTGTCGGTCTTGTCAATTCCAAAGTTGGTTTTTGAAACGGTCCCTGTGCTTATATCAAACTCTGGTTTTATGCATCACCCCACCTCTCCTTCCCCTTTATGCAGGCATAAGAGTGTTTTCTAAATGTGAGACTCTGTTCTCTTTCCTAACTCAGTTCACGTGTAGCCATGTTTACAGGATCTTCATAAGTGATATCTTATGATAAGTTTCTTTTTCTGTGTGACTTATTTCACTTAGAATCATCGTACCTGAATCCACTCACTTTGTTGCTACTGGTCTTATGACATTGATTTCATGGCTGAGGGATATTCCATCGTATGTAAGTACCACAATGTTTTGAACCATTTTTATATTTCCTGGGATATTTAAGGTGTACCCAAGTTGAGGTTCTTGTAGTCAGTGCAGCCCTAAATTTGGAGGTGGCTCTTTCTTATTGATTTTCAGTTTTCCCAAGGTATATTCCCTAGACTGGAAGTGGCCTTGGCTCTGTAGCTCTGTTGTTTACTTGTTTTAGGGAACACAATGCACTCCTCCAGTGAGGCAGTTGGCAATTTACATCCCGCCCATCAGCATAACAAGGCTCCCTGTTCTCCAGGGCCTGTCTTGCCTTTCTGGTTTTTACACATTTTGTGGATGTCCCTTTTGACCGGTGGGAAGTGATACTTCTTTGTAGTGCAGATTTGCATTGCCCGCTTGCTTGCTTGGCGAAAAGGGCGTATGCGTTTTCTGCTGAATATATTCAGGAGAAAACGCATACGCCCTTTTTGGCCAAGTGCACCATTGTCCAAGTTGTGCCCCTCTTCCTGTGCTTTACAGGCGATTCCAAGGTACCTCTTGAAATCTGTTTCCTGCTATTTTGCCTCGCTTTCAAGTCCGCCTCGTTGACTTCCCTCAACAGATTTTTGGACGATAGTTGTCCTTTATCACTCTGCCAGTTTGTGAATTGCTGTGCCCCTGAGCTCCATTTCTCAACTCGTTTTTTGTGAGCTGAACGCAAGTCCAAAATTTTGGATCATGTCCTATACTGGTTCCCGGTGGGTGGCTGAGACTTTGGTTAATTCTTCTTCCTGCCGGGAAATTAGAGTGACATGTGCCCGTCCAAATGCCTAACAGCTACTCTCTCATGGGTTCTCTCTCGTCCCTTCCATCCTCTGCCAAATTGGGAACCTGTGCAAACCAGGAGGTTAAAGGGCCTGTCTCTCCAAGTTGGGAGATTGATAGTAAGGCAGTTGGAATGTCAAACTGGAGCACCAGGAGAGGGACTATTCGTTGAGTTTTAGAAACCTTTCGTATTCACAGTGTGTCCATTCTCTAGGTTTCCTGTACATGTTATAGCTGTAGTAATATTCCCTTGAACATGGAGAGTTGGGACCCATGGAATGGGGGCCATGCATTATTGCTTGAAAGGGTCTGCATTCGCTCACCCAATCTCACCAATCCTCTCAGTCCCAAGTGTCCAGCCTTATGCCACATCCAGCTGTCATTGTAGATAGGGTCTTTCCAGGTTTCCTCAGACACCCTGAAGGAATTGTAAAGAATTTCCCTGTTTTTTGGTTTTGCTTTTGAAATTCCTTTTTATAGTGGGTTTGAGCTGATTCTCGCTGCCATGTTTATGCCACTCTAGACACACTTGATTCCCTTATGGAGTCATATCAATACATAGGTTTTAAGATTCTTACTAGTCAGATATATTCCTCTGTGGGAAATATGGGGTTTTGAGTCTCTTTCACTGAGGAAGGTGTCGGTCTTGTCAATTCCAAAGTTGGTTTTTGAAACGGTCCCTGTGCTTATATCAAACTCTGGTTTTATGCATCACCCCACCTCTCCTTCCCCTTTATGCAGGCATAAGAGTGTTTTCTAAATGTGAGACTCTGTTCTCTTTCCTAACTCAGTTCACGTGTAGCCATGTTTACAGGATCTTCATAAGTGATATCTTATGATAAGTTTCTTTTTCTGTGTGACTTATTTCACTTAGAATCATCGTACCTGAATCCACTCACTTTGTTGCTACTGGTCTTATGACATTGATTTCATGGCTGAGGGATATTCCATCGTATGTAAGTACCACAATGTTTTGAACCATTTTTATATTTCCTGGGATATTTAAGGTGTACCCAAGTTGAGGTTCTTGTAGTCAGTGCAGCCCTAAATTTGGAGGTGGCTCTTTCTTATTGATTTTCAGTTTTCCCAAGGTATATTCCCTAGACTGGAAGTGGCCTTGGCTCTGTAGCTCTGTTGTTTACTTGTTTTAGGGAACACAATGCACTCCTCCAGTGAGGCAGTTGGCAATTTACATCCCGCCCATCAGCATAACAAGGCTCCCTGTTCTCCAGGGCCTGTCTTGCCTTTCTGGTTTTTACACATTTTGTGGATGTCCCTTTTGAGCGGTGGGAAGTGATACTTCTTTGTAGTGCAGATTTGCATTGCCCGCTTGCTTGCTTGGCGAAAAGGGCGTATGCGTTTTCTGCTGAATATATTCAGGAGAAAACGCATACGCCCTTTTTGGCCAAGTGCACCATTGTCCAAGTTGTGCCCCTCTTCCTGTGCTTTACAGGCGATTCCAAGGTACCTCTTGAAATCTGTTTCCTGCTATTTTGCCTCGCTTTCAAGTCCGCCTCGTTGACTTCCCTCAACAGATTTTTGGACGATAGTTGTCCTTTATCTCTCTGCCAGTTTGTGAATTGCTGTGCCCCTGAGCTCCATTTCTCAACTCGTTTTTTGGGAGCTGAACGCAAGTCCAAAATTTTGGATCATGTCCTATACTGGTTCCCGGTGGGTGGCTGAGACTTTGGTTAATTCTTCTTCCTGCCGGGAAATTAGAGTGACATGTGCCCGTCCAAATGCCTAACAGCTACTGTCTCATGGGTTCTCCCTCGTCCCTTCCATCCTCTGCCAAATTGGGAACCTGTGCAAACCAGGAGGTTAAAGGGCATGTCTCTCCAAGTTGGGAGATTGATAGTAAGGCAGTTGGAAAGTCAAACTGGAGCACCAGGAGAGGGACTATTCGTTGAGTTTTAGAAACCTTTCGTATTCACAGTGTGTCCATTCTCTAGGTTTCCTGTACATGTTATAGCTG
The DNA here is from genome assembly GCF_025265405.1 of Mesoplodon densirostris. Classification (NCBI taxonomy): domain Eukaryota; kingdom Metazoa; phylum Chordata; class Mammalia; order Artiodactyla; family Ziphiidae; genus Mesoplodon; species Mesoplodon densirostris. Next base: position 471,918 of record NW_026778231.1, on the reverse strand, counting down.
TAGTAATATTCCCTTGAACATGGAGAGTTGGGACCCATGGAATGGGGGCCATGCATTATTGCTTGAAAGGGTCTGCATTCGCTCACCCAATCTCACCAATCCTCTCAGTCCCAAGTGTCCAGCCTTATGCCACATCCAGCTGTCATTGTAGATAGGGTCTTTCCAGGTTTCCTCAGACACCCTGAAGGAATTGTAAAGAATTTCCCTGTTTTTTGGTTTTGCTTTTGAAATTCCTTTTTATAGTGGGTTTGAGCTGATTCTCGCTGCCATGTTTATGCCACTCTAGACACACTTGATTCCCTTATGGAGTCATATCAATACATAGGTTTTAAGATTCTTACTAGTCAGATATATTCCTCTGTGGGAAATATGGGGTTTTGAGTCTCTTTCACTGAGGAAGGTGTCGGTCTTGTCAATTCCAAAGTTGGTTTTTGAAACGGTCCCTGTGCTTATATCAAACTCTGGTTTTATGCATCACCCCACCTCTCCTTCCCCTTTATGCAGGCATAAGAGTGTTTTCTAAATGTGAGACTCTGTTCTCTTTCCTAACTCAGTTCACGTGTAGCCATGTTTACAGGATCTTCATAAGTGATATCTTATGATAAGTTTCTTTTTCTGTGTGACTTATTTCACTTAGAATCATCGTACCTGAATCCACTCACTTTGTTGCTACTGGTCTTATGACATTGATTTCATGGCTGAGGGATATTCCATCGTATGTAAGTACCACAATGTTTTGAACCATTTTTATATTTCCTGGGATATTTAAGGTGTACCCAAGTTGAGGTTCTTGTAGTCAGTGCAGCCCTAAATTTGGAGGTGGCTCTTTCTTATTGATTTTCAGTTTTCCCAAGGTATATTCCCTAGACTGGAAGTGGCCTTGGCTCTGTAGCTCTGTTGTTTACTTGTTTTAGGGAACACAATGCACTCCTCCAGTGAGGCAGTTGGCAGTTTACATCCCGCCCATCAGCATAACAAGGCTCCCAGTTCTCCAGGGCCTGTCTTGCCTTTCTGTTTTTTACACATTTTGTGGATGTCCCTTTTGACCGGTGGGAAGTGATACTTCTTTGTAGTGCAGATTTGCATTGCCCGCTTGCTTGCTTGGCCAAAAAGGGCGTATGCGTTTTCTCCTGAATATATTCAGGAGAAAACGCATACGCCCTTTTTGGCCAAGTGCACCACTGTCCAAGTTGTGCCCCTCTTCCTGTGCTTTACAGGCGATTCCAACGTACCTCTTGAAATCTGTTTCCTGCTATTTTGCCTCGCTTTCAAGTCCGCCTCGTTGACTTCCCTCAACAGATTTTTGGACGAGAGTTGTCCTTTATCACTCTGCCAGTTTGTGAATTGCTGTGCCCCTGAGCTCCATTTCTCAACTCGTTTTTTGTGAGCTGAACGCAAGTCCAAAATTTTGGATCATGTCCTATACTGGTTCCCGGTGGGTGGCTGAGACTTTGGTTAATTCTTCTTCCTGCCGGGAAATTAGAGTGACATGTGCCCGTCCAAATGCCTAACAGCTACTCTCTCATGGGTTCTCCCTCGTCCCTTCCATCCTCTGCCAAATTGGGAACCTGTGCAAACCAGGAGGTTAAAGGGCCTGTCTCTCCAAGTTGGGAGATTGATAGTAAGGCAGTTGGAAAGTCAAACTGGAGCACCAGGAGAGGGACTATTCGTTGAGTTTTAGAAACCTTTCGTATTCACAGTGTGTCCATTCTCTAGGTTTCCTGTACATGTTATAGCTGTAGTAATATTCCCTTGAACATGGAGAGTTGGGATCCATGGAATGGGGGCCATGCATTATTGCTTGAAAGGGTCTGCATTTGCTCACCCAATCTCACCAATCCTCTCAGTCCCAAGTGTCCAGCCTTATGCCACATCCAGCTGTCATTGTAGATAGGGTCTTTCCAGGTTTCCTCAGACACACTGAAGGAATTGTAAAGAATTTCCCTGTTTTTTGGTTTTGCTTTTGAATTTCCTTTTTATAGTGGGTTTGAGCTGATTCTCGCTGCCATGTTTATGCCACTCTAGACACACTTGATTCCCTTATGGAGACATATCAATACATAGGTTTTAAGATTCTTACTAGTCAGATATATTCCTCTGTGGGAAATATGGGGTTTTGAGTCTCTTTCACTGAGGAAGGTGTAGGTCTTGTCTATTCCAAAGTTGGTTTTTGGAACGGTCCCTGTGCTTATATCAAACTCTGGTTTTATGCATCACCCCACCTCTCCATCCCCTTTATGCAGGCATAAGAGTGTTTTCTAAATGTGAGAGTCTGTTCTCTTTCCTAACTCAGTTCACGTGTAGCCATGTTTACAGGATCTTCATAAGTGATATCTTATGATAAGTTTCTTTTTCTGTGTGACTTATTTCACTTAGAATCATCGTACCTGAATCCACTCACTGTGCTGCTACTGGTCTTATGACATTGATTTCATGGCTGAGGGATATTCCATCGTACGTAAGTACCACAATGTTTTGAACCATTTTTATATTTCCTGGGATATTTAAGGTGTACCCAAGTTGAGGTTCTTGTAGTCAGTGCAGCCCTAAATTTGGAGGTGGCTCTTTCTTATTGATTTTCAGTTTTCCCAAGGTATATTCCCTAGACTGGAAGTGGCCTTGGCTCTGTAGCTCTGTTGTTTACTTGTTTTAGGGAACACAATGCACTCCTCCAGTGAGGCAGTTGGCAGTTTACATCCCGCCCATCAGCATAACAAGGCTCCCAGTTCTCCAGGGCCTGTCTTGCCTTTCTGGTTTTTACACATTTTGTGGATGTCCCTTTTGACCGGTGGGAAGTGATACTTCTTTGTAGTGCAGATTTGCATTGCCCGCTTGCTTGCTTGGCCAAAAAGCGCGTATGCATTTTCTCCTGAATATATTCAGGAGAAAACTCATACGCCCTTTTTGGCCAAGTGCACCACTGTCCAAGTTGTGCCCCTCTTCCTGTGCTTTACAGGCGATTCCAACGTACCTCTTGAAATCTGTTTCCTGCTATTTTGCCTCACTTTCAAGTCCGCCTCGTTGACTTCCCTCAACAGATTTTTGGACGATAGTTGTCCTTTATCACTCTGCCAGTTTGTGAATTGCTGTGCCCCTGAGCTCCATTTCTCAACTCGTTTTTTGTGAGCTGAACGCAAGTCCAAAATTTTGGATCATGTCCTATACTGGTTCCCGGTGGGTGGCTGAGACTTTGGTTAATTCTTCTTCCTGCCGGGAAATTAGAGTGACATGTGCCCGTCCAAATGCCTAACAGCTACTCTCTCATGGGTTCTCCCTCGTCCCTTCCATCCTCTGCCAAATTGGGAACCTGTGCAAACCAGGAGGTTAAAGGGCCTGTCTCTCCAAGTTGGGAGATTGATAGTAAGGCAGTTGGAAAGTCAAACTGGAGCACCAGGAGAGGGACTATTCGTTGAGTTTTAGAAACCTTTCGTATTCACAGTGTGTCCATTCTCTAGGTTTCCTGTACATGTTATAGCTGTAGTAATATTCCCTTGAACCTGGAGAGTTGGGATCCATGGAATGGGGGCCATGCATTATTGCTTGAAAGGGTCTGCATTTGCTCACCCAATCTCACCAATCCTCTCAGTCCCAAGTGTCCAGCCTTATGCCACATCCAGCTGTCATTGTAGATAGGGTCTTTCCAGGTTTCCTCAGACACCCTGAAGGAATTGTAAAGAATTTCCCTGTTTTTTGGTTTTGCTTTTGAATTTCCTTTTTATAGTGGGTTTGAGCTGATTCTCGCTGCCATGTTTATGCCACTCTAGACACACTTGATTCCCTTATGGAGACATATCAATACATAGGTTTTAAGATTCTTACTAGTCAGATATATTCCTCTGTGGGAAATATGGAGTTTTGAGTCTCTTTCACTGAGGAAGGTGTCGGTCTTGTCAATTCCAAAGTTGGTTTTTGAAACGGTCCCTGTGCTTATATCAAACTCTGGTTTTATGCATCACCCCACCTCTCCTTCCCCTTTATGCAGGCATAAGAGTGTTTTCTAAATGTGAGACTCTGTTCTCTTTCCTAACTCAGTTCACGTGTAGCCATGTTTACAGGATCTTCATAAGTGATATCTTATGATAAGTTTCTTTTTCTGTGTGACTTATTTCACTTAGAATCATCGTACCTGAATCCACTCACTGTGCTGCTACTGGTCTTATGACATTGATTTCATGGCTGAGGGATATTCCATCGTACGTAAGTACCACAATGTTTTGAACCATTTTTATATTTCCTGGGATATTTAAGGTGTACCCAAGTTGAGGTTCTTGTAGTCAGTGCAGCCCTAAATTTGGAGGTGGCTCTTTCTTATTGATTTTCAGTTTTCCCAAGGTATATTCCCTAGACTGTAAGTGGCCTTGGCTCTGTAGCTCTGTTGTTTACTTGTTTTAGGGAACACAATGCACTCCTCCAGTGAGGCAGTTGGCAGTTTACATCCCGCCCATCAGCATAACAAGGCTCCCAGTTCTCCAGGGCCTGTCTTGCCTTTCTGTTTTTTACACATTTTGTGGATGTCCCTTTTGACCGGTGGGAAGTGATACTTCTTTGTAGTGCAGATTTGCATTGCCCGCTTGCTTGCTTGGCCAAAAAGCGCGTATGCGTTTTCTCCTGAATATATTCAGGAGAAAACTCATACGCCCTTTTTGGCCAAGTGCACCATTGTCCAAGTTGTGCCCCTCTTCCTGTGCTTTACAGGCGATTCCAACGTACCTCTTGAAATCTGTTTCCTGCTATTTTGCCTCGCTTTCAAGTCCACCTCGTTGACTTCCCTCAACAGATTTTTGGATGATAGTTGTCCTTTATCACTCTGCCAGTTTGTGAATTGCTGTGCCCCTGAGCTCCATTTCTCAACTCGTTTTTTGTGAGCTGAACGCAAGTCCAAAATTTTGGATCATGTCCTATACTGGTTCCCGGTGGGTGGCTGAGACTTTGGTTAATTCTTCTTCCTGCCGGGAAATTAGAGTGACATGTGCCCGTCCAAATGCCTAACAGCTACTCTCTCATGGGTTCTCCCTCGTCCCTTCCATCCTCTGCCAAATTGGGAACCTGTGCAAACCAGGAGGTTAAAGGGCCTGTCTCTCCAAGTTGGGAGATTGATAGTAAGGCAGTTGGAAAGTCAAACTGGAGCACCAGGAGAGGGACTATTCGTTGAGTTTTAGAAACCTTTCGTATTCACAGTGTGTCCATTCTCTAGGTTTCCTGTACATGTTATAGCTGTAGTAATATTCCCTTGAACCTGGAGAGTTGGGATCCATGGAATGGGGGCCATGCATTATTGCTTGAAAGGGTCTGCATTTGCTCACCCAATGTCACCAATCCTCTCAGTCCCAAGTGTCCAGCCTTATGCCACATCCAGCTGTCATTGTAGATAGGGTCTTTCCAGGTTTCCTCAGACACCCTGAAGGAATTGTAAAGAATTTCCCTGTTTTTTGGTTTTGCTTTTGAATTTCCTTTTTATAGTGGGTTTGAGCTGATTCTCGCTGCCATGTTTATGCCACTCTAGACACACTTGATTCCCTTATGGAGACATATCAATACATAGGTTTTAAGATTCTTACTAGTCAGATATATTCCTCTGTGGGAAATATGGGGTTTTGAGTCTCTTTCACTGAGGAAGGTGTAGGTCTTGTCTATTCCAAAGTTGGTTTTTGGAACGGTCCCTGTGCTTATATCAAACTCTGGTTTTATGCATCACCCCACCTCTCCATCCCCTTTATGCAGGCATAAGAGTGTTTTCTAAATGTGAGACTCTGTTCTCTTTCCTAACTCAGTTCACGTGTAGCCATGTTTACAGGATCTTCATAAGTGATATCTTATGATAAGTTTCTTTTTCTGTGTGACTTATTTCACTTAGAATCATCGTACCTGAATCCACTCACTGTGCTGCTACTGGTCTTATGACATTGATTTCATGGCTGAGGGATATTCCATCGTACGTAAGTACCACAATGTTTTGAACCATTTTTATATTTCCTGGGATATTTAAGGTGTACCCAAGTTGAGGTTCTTGTAGTCAGTGCAGCCCTAAATTTGGAGGTGGCTCTTTCTTATTGATTTTCAGTTTTCCCAAGGTATATTCCCTAGACTGGAAGTGGCCTTGGCTCTGTAGCTCTGTTGTTTACTTGTTTTAGGGAACACAATGCACTCCTCCAGTGAGGCAGTTGGCAGTTTACATCCCGCCCATCAGCATAACAAGGCTCCCAGTTCTCCAGGGCCTGTCTTGCCTTTCTGGTTTTTACACATTTTGTGGATGTCCCTTTTGACCGGTGGGAAGTGATACTTCTTTGTAGTGCAGATTTGCATTGCCCGCTTGCTTGCTTGGCCAAAAAGCGCGTATGCATTTTCTCCTGAATATATTCAGGAGAAAACTCATACGCCCTTTTTGGCCAAGTGCACCACTGTCCAAGTTGTGCCCCTCTTCCTGTGCTTTACAGGCGATTCCAACGTACCTCTTGAAATCTGTTTCCTGCTATTTTGCCTCACTTTCAAGTCCGCCTCGTTGACTTCCCTCAACAGATTTTTGGACGATAGTTGTCCTTTATCACTCTGCCAGTTTGTGAATTGCTGTGCCCCTGAGCTCCATTTCTCAACTCGTTTTTTGTGAGCTGAACGCAAGTCCAAAATTTTGGATCATGTCCTATACTGGTTCCCGGTGGGTGGCTGAGACTTTGGTTAATTCTTCTTCCTGCCGGGAAATTAGAGTGACATGTGCCCGTCCAAATGCCTAACAGCTACTCTCTCATGGGTTCTCCCTCGTCCCTTCCATCCTCTGCCAAATTGGGAACCTGTGCAAACCAGGAGGTTAAAGGGCCTGTCTCTCCAAGTTGGGAGATTGATAGTAAGGCAGTTGGAAAGTCAAACTGGAGCACCAGGAGAGGGACTATTCGTTGAGTTTTAGAAACCTTTCGTATTCACAGTGTGTCCATTCTCTAGGTTTCCTGTACATGTTATAGCTGTAGTAATATTCCCTTGAACCTGGAGAGTTGGGACCCATGGAATGGGGGCCATGCATTATTGCTTGAAAGGGTCTGCATTTGCTCACCCAATCTCACCAATCCTCTCAGTCCCAAGTGTCCAGCCTTATGCCACATCCAGCTGTCATTGTAGATAGGGTCTTTCCAGGTTTCCTCAGACACCCTGAAGGAATTGTAAAGAATTTCCCTGTTTTTTGGTTTTGCTTTTGAATTTCCTTTTTATAGTGGGTTTGAGCTGATTCTCGCTGCCATGTTTATGCCACTCTAGACACACTTGATTCCCTTATGGAGACATATCAATACATAGGTTTTAAGATTCTTACTAGTCAGATATATTCCTCTGTGGGAAATATGGAGTTTTGAGTCTCTTTCACTGAGGAAGGTGTCGGTCTTGTCAATTCCAAAGTTGGTTTTTGAAACGGTCCCTGTGCTTATATCAAACTCTGGTTTTATGCATCACCCCACCTCTCCTTCCCCTTTATGCAGGCATAAGAGTGTTTTCTAAATGTGAGACTCTGTTCTCTTTCCTAACTCAGTTCACGTGTAGCCATGTTTACAGGATCTTCATAAGTGATATCTTATGATAAGTTTCTTTTTCTGTGTGACTTATTTCACTTAGAATCATCGTACCTGAATCCACTCACTGTGCTGCTACTGGTCTTATGACATTGATTTCATGGCTGAGGGATATTCCATCGTACGTAAGTACCACAATGTTTTGAACCATTTTTATATTTCCTGGGATATTTAAGGTGTACCCAAGTTGAGGTTCTTGTAGTCAGTGCAGCCCTAAATTTGGAGGTGGCTCTTTCTTATTGATTTTCAGTTTTCCCAAGGTATATTCCCTAGACTGGAAGTGGCCTTGGCTCTGTAGCTCTGTTGTTTACTTGTTTTAGGGAACACAATGCACTCCTCCAGTGAGGCAGTTGGCAGTTTACATCCCGCCCATCAGCATAACAAGGCTCCCAGTTCTCCAGGGCCTGTCTTGCCTTTCTGTTTTTTACACATTTTGTGGATGTCCCTTTTGACCGGTGGGAAGTGATACTTCTTTGTAGTGCAGATTTGCATTGCCCGCTTGCTTGCTTGGCCAAAAAGCGCGTATGCGTTTTCTCCTGAATATATTCAGGAGAAAACTCATACGCCCTTTTTGGCCAAGTGCACCATTGTCCAAGTTGTGCCCCTCTTCCTGTGCTTTACAGGCGATTCCAACGTACCTCTTGAAATCTGTTTCCTGCTATTTTGCCTCGCTTTCAAGTCCACCTCGTTGACTTCCCTCAACAGATTTTTGGATGATAGTTGTCCTTTATCACTCTGCCAGTTTGTGAATTGCTGTGCCCCTGAGCTCCATTTCTCAACTCGTTTTTTGTGAGCTGAACGCAAGTCCAAAATTTTGGATCATGTCCTATACTGGTTCCCGGTGGGTGGCTGAGACTTTGGTTAATTCTTCTTCCTGCCGGGAAATTAGAGTGACATGTGCCCGTCCAAATGCCTAACAGCTACTCTCTCATGGGTTCTCCCTCGTCCCTTCCATCCTCTGCCAAATTGGGAACCTGTGCAAACCAGGAGGTTAAAGGGCCTGTCTCTCCAAGTTGGGAGATTGATAGTAAGGCAGTTGGAAAGTCAAACTGGAGCACCAGGAGAGGGACTATTCGTTGAGTTTTAGAAACCTTTCGTATTCACAGTGTGTCCATTCTCTAGGTTTCCTGTACATGTTATAGCTGTAGTAATATTCCCTTGAACCTGGAGAGTTGGGATCCATGGAATGGGGGCCATGCATTATTGCTTGAAAGGGTCTGCATTTGCTCACCCAATGTCACCAATCCTCTCAGTCCCAAGTGTCCAGCCTTATGCCACATCCAGCTGTCATTGTAGATAGGGTCTTTCCAGGTTTCCTCAGACACCCTGAAGGAATTGTAAAGAATTTCCCTGTTTTTTGGTTTTGCTTTTGAATTTCCTTTTTATAGTGGGTTTGAGCTGATTCTCCCTGCCATGTTTATGCCACTCTAGACACACTTGATTCCCTTATGGAGACATATCAATACATAGGTTTTAAGATTCTTACTAGTCATATATATTCCTCTGTGGGAAATATGGGGTTTTGAGTCTCTTTCACTGAGGAAGGTGTCGGTCTTGTCAATTCCAAAGTTGGTTTTTGAAACGGTCCCTGTGCTTATATCAAACTCTGGTTTTATGCATCACCCCACCTCTCCTTCCCCTTTATGCAGGCATAAGAGTGTTTTCTAAATGTGAGACTCTGTTCTCTTTCCTAACTCAGTTCACGTGTAGCCATGTTTACAGGATCTTCATAAGTGATATCTTATGATAAGTTTCTTTTTCTGTGTGACTTATTTCACTTAGAATCATCGTACCTGAATCCACTCACTTTGTTGCTACTAGTCTTATGACATTGATTTCATGGCTGAGGGATATTCCATCGTATGTAAGTACCACAATGTTTTGAACCATTTTTATATTTCCTGGGATATTTAAGGTGTACCCAAGTTGAGGTTCTTGTAGTCAGTGCAGCCCTAAATTTGGAGGTGGCTCTTTCTTATTGATTTTCAGTTTTCCCAAGGTATATTCCCTAGACTGGAAGTGGCCTTGGCTCTGTAGCTCTGTTGTTTACTTGTTTTAGGGAACACAATGCACTCCTCCAGTGAGGCAGTTGGCAATTTACATCCCGCCCATCAGCATAACAAGTCTCCCTGTTCTCCAGGGCCTGTCTTGCCTTTCTGGTTTTTACACATTTTGTGGATGTCCCTTTTGACCGGTGGGAAGTGATACTTCTTTGTAGTGCAGATTTGCATTGCCCGCTTGCTTGCTTGGCCAAAAAGGGCGTATGTGTTTTCTCCTGAATATATTCAGGAGAAAACGCATACGCCCTTTTTGGCCAAGTGCACCATTGTCCAAGTTGTGCCCCTCTTCCTGTGCTTTACAGGCGATTCCAAGGTACCTCTTGAAATCTGTTTCCTGCTATTTTGCCTCGCTTTCAAGTCCGCCTCGTTGACTTCCCTCAACAGATTTTTGGACGATAGTTGTCCTTTATCTCTCTGCCAGTTTGTGAATTGCTGTGCCCCTGAGCTCCATTTCTCAACTCGTTTTTTGTGAGCTGAACGCAAGTCCAAAATTTTGGATCATGTCCTATACTGGTTCCCGGTGGGTGGCTGAGACTTTGGTTAATTCTTCTTCCTGCCGGGAAATTAGAGTGACATGTGCCCGTCCAAATGCCTAACAGCTACTCTCTCATGGGTTCTCCCTCGTCCCTTCCATCCTCTGCCAAATTGGGAACCTGTGCAAACCAGGAGGTTAAAGGGCCTGTCTCTCCAAGTTGGGAGATTGATAGTAAGGCAGTTGGAAAGTCAAACTGGAGCACCAGGAGAGGGACTATTCGTTGAGTTTTAGAAACCTTTCGTATTCACAGTGTGTCCATTCTCTAGGTTTCCTGTACATGTTATAGCTGTAGTAATATTCCCTTGAACATGGAGAGTTGGGACCCATGGAATGGGGGCCATGCATTATTGCTTGAAAGGGTCTGCATTTGCTCACCCGATCTCACCAATCCTCTCAGTCCCAAGTGTCCAGCCTTATGCCACATCCAGCTGTCATTGTAGATAGGGTCTTTCCAGGTTTCCTCAGACACCCTGAAGGAATTGTAAAGAATTTCCCTGTTTTTTGGTTTTGCTTTTGAAATTCCTTTTTATAGTGGGTTTGAGCTGATTCTCGCTTCCATGTTTATGCCACTCTAGACACACTTGATTCCCTTATGGAGACATATCAATACATAGGTTTTAAGATTCTTACTAGTCAGATATATTCCTCTGTGGGAAATATGGGGTTTTGAGTCTCTTTCACTAAGGAAGGTGTCGGTCTTTTCAATTCCAAAGTTGGTTTTTGAAACGGTCCCTGTGCTTATATCAAACTCTGGTTTTATGCATCACCCCACCTCTCCTTCCCCTTTATGCAGGCATAAGAGTGTTTTCTAAATGTGAGACTCTGTTCTCTTTCCTAACTCAGTTCACGTGTAGCCATGTTTACAGGATCTTCATAAGTGATATCTTATGATAAGTTTCTTTTTCTGTGTGACTTATTTCACTTAGAATCATCGTACCTGAATCCACTCACTTTGCTGCTACTGGTCTTATGACATTGATTTCATGGCTGAGGGATATTCCATCGTACGTAAGTACCACAATGTTTTGAACCATTTTTATATTTCCTGGGATATTTAAGGTGTACCCAAGTTGAGGTTCTTGTAGTCAGTGCAGCCCTAAATTTGGAGGTGGCTCTTTCTTATTGATTTTCACTTTTCCCAAGGTATATTCCCTAGACTGGAAGTGGCCTTGGCTCTGTAGCTCTGTTGTTTACTTGTTTTAGGGAACACAATGCACTCCTCCAGTGAGGCAGTTGGCAATTTACATCCCGCCCATCAGCATAACAAGGCTCCCTGTTCTCCAGGGCCTGTCTTGCCTTTCTGGTTTTTACACATTATGTGGATGTCCCTTTTGACCGGTGGGAAGTGATACTTCTTTGTAGTGCAGATTTGCATTGCCCGCTTGCTTGCTTGGCCGAAAAGGGCGTATGTGTTTTCTCCTGAATATATTCAGGAGAAAACGCATACGCCCTTTTTGGCCAAGTGCACCATTGTCCAAGTTGTGCCCCTCTTCCTGTGCTTTACAGACGATTCCAAGGTACCTCTTGAAATCTGTTTCCTGCTATTTTGCCTCGCTTTCAAGTCCGCCTCGTTGACTTCCCTCAACAGATTTTTGGATGATAGTTGTCCTTTATCACTCTGCCAGTTTGTGAATTGCTGTGCCCCTGAGCTCCATTTCTCAACTCGTTTTTTGTGAGCTGAACGCAAGTCCAAAATTTTGGATCATGTCCTATACTGGTTCCCGGTGGGTGGCTGAGACTTTGGTTAATTCTTCTTCCTGCCGGGAAATTAGAGTGACATGTGCCCGTCCAAATGCCTAACAGCTACTCTCTCATGGGTTCTCCCTCGTCCCTTCCATCCTCTGCCAAATTGGGAACCTGTGCAAACCAGGAGGTTAAATGGCCTGTCTCTCCAAGTTGGGAGATTGATAGTAAGGCAGTTGGAAAGTCAAACTGGAGCACCAGGAGAGGGACTATTCGTTGAGTTTTAGAAACCTTTCGTATTCACAGTGTGTCCATTCTCTAGGTTTCCTGTACATGTTATAGCTGTAGTAATATTCCCTTGAACCTGGAGAGTTGGGATCCATGGAATGGGGGCCATGCATTATTGCTTGAAAGGGTCTGCATTTGCTCACCCAATCTCACGAATCCTCTCAGTCCCAAGTGTCCAGCCTTATGCCACATCCAGCTGTCATTGTAGATAGGGTCTTTCCAGGTTTCCTCAGACACCCTGAAGGAATTGTAAAGAATTTCTCTGTTTTTTCGTTTTGCTTTTGAAACTCCTTTTTATAGTGGGTTTGAGCTGATTCTCGCTGCCATGTTTATGCCACTCTAGGCACACTTGATTCCCTTATGGAGTCATATCAATACATAGGTTTTAAGATTCTTACTAGTCAGATATATTCCTCTGCGGGAAATATGGGGTTTTGAGTCTCTTTCACTGAGGAAAGTGTAGGTCTTGTCTATTCCAAAGTTGGTTTTTGGAACGGTCCCTGTGCTTATATCAAACTCTGGTTTTATGCATCACCCCACCTCTCCATCCCCTTTATGCAGGCATAAGAGTGTTTTCTAAATGTGAGACTCTGTTCTCTTTCCTAACTCAGTTCACGTGTAGCCATGTTTACAGGATCTTCATAAGTGATATCTTATGATAAGTTTCTTTTTCTGTGTGACTTATTTCACTTAGAATCATCGTACCTGAATCCACTCACTGTGCTGCTACTGGTCTTATGACATTGATTTCATGGCTGAGGGATATTCCATCGTACGTAAGTACCACAATGTTTTGAACCATTTTTATATTTCCTGGGATATTTAAGGTGTACCCAAGTTGAGGTTCTTGTAGTCAGTGCAGCCCTAAATTTGGAGGTGGCTCTTTCTTATTGATTTTCAGTTTTCCCAAGGTATATTCCCTAGACTGGAAGTGGCCTTGGCTCTGTAGCTCTGTTGTTTACTTGTTTTAGGGAACACAATGCACTCCTCCAGTGAGGCAGTTGGCAGTTTACATCCCGCCCATCAGCATAACAAGGCTCCCAGTTCTCCAGGGCCTGTCTTGCCTTTCTGTTTTTTACACATTTTGTGGATGTCCCTTTTGACCGGTGGGAAGTGATACTTCTTTGTAGTGCAGATTTGCATTGCCCGCTTGCTTGCTTGGCCAAAAAGGGCGTATGCGTTTTCTCCTGAATATATTCAGGAGAAAACGCATACGCCCTTTTTGGCCAAGTGCACCACTGTCCAAGTTGTGCCCCTCTTCCTGTGCTTTACAGGCGATTCCAACGTACCTCTTGAAATCTGTTTCCTGCTATTTTGCCTCGCTTTCAAGTCCGCCTCGTTGACTTCCCTCAACAGATTTTTGGACGATAGTTGTCCTTTATCACTCTGCCAGTTTGTGAATTGCTGTGCCCCTGAGCTCCATTTCTCAACTCGTTTTTTGTGAGCTGAACGCAAGTCCAAAATTTTGGATCATGTCCTATACTGGTTCCCGGTGGGTTGCTGAGACTTTGGTTAATTCTTCTTCCTGCCGGGAAATTAGAGTGACAAGTGCCCGTCCAAATGCCTAACAGCTACTCTCTCATGGGTTCTCCCTCGTCCCTTCCATCCTCTGCCAAATTGGGAACCTGTGCAAACCAGGAGGTTAAAGGGCCTGTCTCTCCAAGTTGGGAGATTGATAGTAAGGCAGTTGGAAAGTCAAACTGGAGCACCAGGAGAGGGACTATTCGTTGAGTTTTAGAAACCTTTCGTATTCACAGTGTGTCCATTCTCTAGGTTTCCTGTACATGTTATAGCTGTAGTAATATTCCCTTGAACCTGGAGAGTTGGGATCCATGGAATGGGGGCCATGCATTATTGCTTGAAAGGGTCTGCATTTGCTCACCCAATCTCACCAATCCTCTCAGTCCCAAGTGTCCAACCTTATGCCACATCCAGCTGTCATTGTAGATAGGGTCTTTCCAGGTTTCCTCAGACACCCTGAAGGAATTGTAAAGAATTTCCCTGTTTTTTGGTTTTGCTTTTGAATTTCCTTTTTATAGTGGGTTTGAGCTGATTCTCGCTGCCATGTTTATGCCACTCTAGACACACTTGATTCCCTTATGGAGACATATCAATACATAGGTTTTAAGATTCTTACTAGTCAGATATATTCCTCTGTGGGAAATATGGGGTTTTGAGTCTCTTTCACTGAGGAAGGTGTAGGTCTTGTCTATTCCAAAGTTGGTTTTTGGAACGGTCCCTGTGCTTATATCAAACTCTGGTTTTATGCATCACCCCACCTCTCCATCCCCTTTATGCAGGCATAAGAGTGTTTTCTAAATGTGAGACTCTGTTCTCTTTCCTAACTCAGTTCACGTGTAGCCATGTTTACAGGATGTTCATAAGTGATATCTTATGATAAGTTTCTTTTTCTGTGTGACTTATTTCACTTAGAATCATCGTACCTGAATCCACTCACTGTGCTGCTACTGGTCTTATGACATTGATTTCATGGCTGAGGGATATTCCATCGTACGTAAGTACCACAATGTTTTGAACCATTTTTATATTTCCTGGGATATTTAAGGTGTACCCAAGTTGAGGTTCTTGTAGTCAGTGCAGCCCTAAATTTGGAGGTGGCTCTTTCTTATTGATTTTCAGTTTTCCCAAGGTATATTCCCTAGACTGGAAGTGGCCTTGGCTCTGTAGCTCTGTTGTTTACTTGTTTTTGGGAACACAATGCACTCCTCCAGTGAGGCAGTTGGCAGTTTACATCCCGCCCATCAGCATAACAAGGCTCCCAGTTCTCCAGGGCCTGTCTTGCCTTTCTGGTTTTTACACATTTTGTGGATGTCCCTTTTGACCGGTGGGAAGTGATACTTCTTTGTAGTGCAGATTTGCATTGCCCGCTTGCTTGCTTGGCCAAAAAGCGCGTATGCGTTTTCTCCTGAATATATTCAGGAGAAAACTCATACGCCCTTTTTGGCCAAGTGCACCACTGTCCAAGTTGTGCCCCTCTTCCTGTGCTTTACAGGCGATTCCAACGTACCTCTTGAAATCTGTTTCCTGCTATTTTGCCTCACTTTCAAGTCCGCCTCGTTGACTTCCCTCAACAGATTTTTGGACGAGAGTTGTCCTTTATCACTCTGCCAGTTTGTGAATTGCTGTGCCCCTGAGCTCCATTTCTCAACTCGTTTTTTGTGAGCTGAACGCAAGTCCAAAATTTTGGATCATGTCCTATACTGGTTCCCGGTGGGTGGCTGAGACTTTGGTTAATTCTTCTTCCTGCCGGGAAATTAGAGTGACATGTGCCCGTCCAAATGCCTAACAGCTACTCTCTCATGGGTTCTCCCTCGTCCCTTCCATCCTCTGCCAAATTGGGAACCTGTGCAAACCAGGAGGTTAAAGGGCCTGTCTCTCCAAGTTGGGAGATTGATAGTAAGGCAGTTGGAAAGTCAAACTGGAGCACCAGGAGAGGGACTATTCGTTGAGTTTTAGAAACCTTTCGTATTCACAGTGTGTCCATTCTCTAGGTTTCCTGTACATGTTATAGCTGTAGTAATATTCCCTTGAACCTGGAGAGTTGGGATCCATGGAATGGGGGCCATGCATTATTGCTTGAAAGGGTCTGCATTTGCTCACCCAATCTCACGAATCCTCTCAGTCCCAAGTGTCCAGCCTTATGCCACATCCAGCTGTCATTGTAGATAGGGTCTTTCCAGGTTTCCTCAGACACCCTGAAGGAATTGTAAAGAATTTCTCTGTTTTTTCGTTTTGCTTTTGAAACTCCTTTTTATAGTGGGTTTGAGCTGATTCTCGCTGCCATGTTTATGCCACTCTAGGCACACTTGATTCCCTTATGGAGTCATATCAATACATAGGTTTTAAGATTCTTACTAGTCAGATATATTCCTCTGCGGGAAATATGGGGTTTTGAGTCTCTTTCACTGAGGAAAGTGTAGGTCTTGTCTATTCCAAAGTTGGTTTTTGGAACGGTCCCTGTGCTTATATCAAACTCTGGTTTTATGCATCACCCCACCTCTCCATCCCCTTTATGCAGGCATAAGAGTGTTTTCTAAATGTGAGACTCTGTTCTCTTTCCTAACTCAGTTCACGTGTAGCCATGTTTACAGGATCTTCATAAGTGATATCTTATGATAAGTTTCTTTTTCTGTGTGACTTATTTCACTTAGAATCATCGTACCTGAATCCACTCCCTGTGCTGCTACTGGTCTTATGACATTGATTTCATGGCTGAGGGATATTCCATCGTACGTAAGTACCACAATGTTTTGAACCATTTTTATATTTCCTGGGATATTTAAGGTGTACCCAAGTTGAGGTTCTTGTAGTCAGTGCAGCCCTAAATTTGGAGGTGGCTCTTTCTTATTGATTTTCAGTTTTCCCAAGGTATATTCCCTAGACTGGAAGTGGCCTTGGCTCTGTAGCTCTGTTGTTTACTTGTTTTAGGGAACACAATGCACTCCTCCAGTGAGGCAGTTGGCAGTTTACATCCCGCCCATCAGCATAACAAGGCTCCCAGTTCTCCAGGGCCTGTCTTGCCTTTCTGTTTTTTACACATTTTGTGGATGTCCCTTTTGACCGGTGGGAAGTGATACTTCTTTGTAGTGCAGATTTGCATTGCCCGCTTGCTTGCTTGGCCAAAAAGGGCGTATGCGTTTTCTCCTGAATATATTCAGGAGAAAACGCATACGCCCTTTTTGGCCAAGTGCACCACTGTCCAAGTTGTGCCCCTCTTCCTGTGCTTTACAGGCGATTCCAACGTACCTCTTGAAATCTGTTTCCTGCTATTTTGCCTCGCTTTCAAGTCCGCCTCGTTGACTTCCCTCAACAGATTTTTGGACGATAGTTGTCCTTTATCACTCTGCCAGTTTGTGAATTGCTGTGCCCCTGAGCTCCATTTCTCAACTCGTTTTTTGTGAGCTGAACGCAAGTCCAAAATTTTGGATCATGTCCTATACTGGTTCCCGGTGGGTTGCTGAGACTTTGGTTAATTCTTCTTCCTGCCGGGAAATTAGAGTGACAAGTGCCCGTCCAAATGCCTAACAGCTACTCTCTCATGGGTTCTCCCTCGTCCCTTCCATCCTCTGCCAAATTGGGAACCTGTGCAAACCAGGAGGTTAAAGGGCCTGTCTCTCCAAGTTGGGAGATTGATAGTAAGGCAGTTGGAAAGTCAAACTGGAGCACCAGGAGAGGGACTATTCGTTGAGTTTTAGAAACCTTTCGTATTCACAGTGTGTCCATTCTCTAGGTTTCCTGTACATGTTATAGCTGTAGTAATATTCCCTTGAACCTGGAGAGTTGGGATCCATGGAATGGGGGCCATGCATTATTGCTTGAAAGGGTCTGCATTTGCTCACCCAATCTCACGAATCCTCTCAGTCCCAAGTGTCCAGCCTTATGCCACATCCAGCTGTCATTGTAGATAGGGTCTTTCCAGGTTTCCTCAGACACCCTGAAGGAATTGTAAAGAATTTCTCTGTTTTTTCGTTTTGCTTTTGAAACTCCTTTTTATAGTGGGTTTGAGCTGATTCTCGCTGCCATGTTTATGCCACTCTAGGCACACTTGATTCCCTTATGGAGTCATATCAATACATAGGTTTTAAGATTCTTACTAGTCAGATATATTCCTCTGCGGGAAATATGGGGTTTTGAGTCTCTTTCACTGAGGAAAGTGTAGGTCTTGTCTATTCCAAAGTTGGTTTTTGGAACGGTCCCTGTGCTTATATCAAACTCTGGTTTTATGCATCACCCCACCTCTCCATCCCCTTTATGCAGGCATAAGAGTGTTTTCTAAATGTGAGACTCTGTTCTCTTTCCTAACTCAGTTCACGTGTAGCCATGTTTACAGGATCTTCATAAGTGATATCTTATGATAAGTTTCTTTTTCTGTGTGACTTATTTCACTTAGAATCATCGTACCTGAATCCACTCACTGTGCTGCTACTGGTCTTATGACATTGATTTCATGGCTGAGGGATATTCCATCGTACGTAAGTACCACAATGTTTTGAACCATTTTTATATTTCCTGGGATATTTAAGGTGTACCCAAGTTGAGGTTCTTGTAGTCAGTGCAGCCCTAAATTTGGAGGTGGCTCTTTCTTATTGATTTTCAGTTTTCCCAAGGTATATTCCCTAGACTGGAAGTGGCCTTGGCTCTGTAGCTCTGTTGTTTACTTGTTTTAGGGAACACAATGCACTCCTCCAGTGAGGCAGTTGGCAGTTTACATCCCGCCCATCAGCATAACAAGGCTCCCAGTTCTCCAGGGCCTGTCTTGCCTTTCTGTTTTTTACACATTTTGTGGATGTCCCTTTTGACCGGTGGGAAGTGATACTTCTTTGTAGTGCAGATTTGCATTGCCCGCTTGCTTGCTTGGCCAAAAAGGGCGTATGCGTTTTCTCCTGAATATATTCAGGAGAAAACGCATACGCCCTTTTTGGCCAAGTGCACCACTGTCCAAGTTGTGCCCCTCTTCCTGTGCTTTACAGGCGATTCCAACGTACCTCTTGAAATCTGTTTCCTGCTATTTTGCCTCGCTTTCAAGTCCGCCTCGTTGACTTCCCTCAACAGATTTTTGGACGATAGTTGTCCTTTATCACTCTGCCAGTTTGTGAATTGCTGTGCCCCTGAGCTCCATTTCTCAACTCGTTTTTTGTGAGCTGAACGCAAGTCCAAAATTTTGGATCATGTCCTATACTGGTTCCCGGTGGGTTGCTGAGACTTTGGTTAATTCTTCTTCCTGCCGGGAAATTAGAGTGACAAGTGCCCGTCCAAATGCCTAACAGCTACTCTCTCATGGGTTCTCCCTCGTCCCTTCCATCCTCTGCCAAATTGGGAACCTGTGCAAACCAGGAGGTTAAAGGGCCTGTCTCTCCAAGTTGGGAGATTGATAGTAAGGCAGTTGGAAAGTCAAACTGGAGCACCAGGAGAGGGACTATTCGTTGAGTTTTAGAAACCTTTCGTATTCACAGTGTGTCCATTCTCTAGGTTTCCTGTACATGTTATAGCTGTAGTAATATTCCCTTGAACCTGGAGAGTTGGGATCCATGGAATGGGGGCCATGCATTATTGCTTGAAAGGGTCTGCATTTGCTCACCCAATCTCACCAATCCTCTCAGTCCCAAGTGTCCAACCTTATGCCACATCCAGCTGTCATTGTAGATAGGGTCTTTCCAGGTTTCCTCAGACACCCTGAAGGAATTGTAAAGAATTTCCCTGTTTTTTGGTTTTGCTTTTGAATTTCCTTTTTATAGTGGGTTTGAGCTGATTCTCGCTGCCATGTTTATGCCACTCTAGACACACTTGATTCCCTTATGGAGACATATCAATACATAGGTTTTAAGATTCTTACTAGTCAGATATATTCCTCTGTGGGAAATATGGGGTTTTGAGTCTCTTTCACTGAGGAAGGTGTAGGTCTTGTCTATTCCAAAGTTGGTTTTTGGAACGGTCCCTGTGCTTATATCAAACTCTGGTTTTATGCATCACCCCACCTCTCCATCCCCTTTATGCAGGCATAAGAGTGTTTTCTAAATGTGAGACTCTGTTCTCTTTCCTAACTCAGTTCACGTGTAGCCATGTTTACAGGATGTTCATAAGTGATATCTTATGATAAGTTTCTTTTTCTGTGTGACTTATTTCACTTAGAATCATCGTACCTGAATCCACTCACTGTGCTGCTACTGGTCTTATGACATTGATTTCATGGCTGAGGGATATTCCATCGTACGTAAGTACCACAATGTTTTGAACCATTTTTATATTTCCTGGGATATTTAAGGTGTACCCAAGTTGAGGTTCTTGTAGTCAGTGCAGCCCTAAATTTGGAGGTGGCTCTTTCTTATTGATTTTCAGTTTTCCCAAGGTATATTCCCTAGACTGGAAGTGGCCTTGGCTCTGTAGCTCTGTTGTTTACTTGTTTTTGGGAACACAATGCACTCCTCCAGTGAGGCAGTTGGCAGTTTACATCCCGCCCATCAGCATAACAAGGCTCCCAGTTCTCCAGGGCCTGTCTTGCCTTTCTGGTTTTTACACATTTTGTGGATGTCCCTTTTGACCGGTGGGAAGTGATACTTCTTTGTAGTGCAGATTTGCATTGCCCGCTTGCTTGCTTGGCCAAAAAGCGCGTATGCGTTTTCTCCTGAATATATTCAGGAGAAAACTCATACGCCCTTTTTGGCCAAGTGCACCACTGTCCAAGTTGTGCCCCTCTTCCTGTGCTTTACAGGCGATTCCAACGTACCTCTTGAAATCTGTTTCCTGCTATTTTGCCTCACTTTCAAGTCCGCCTCGTTGACTTCCCTCAACAGATTTTTGGACGAGAGTTGTCCTTTATCACTCTGCCAGTTTGTGAATTGCTGTGCCCCTGAGCTCCATTTCTCAACTCGTTTTTTGTGAGCTGAACGCAAGTCCAAAATTTTGGATCATGTCCTATACTGGTTCCCGGTGGGTGGCTGAGACTTTGGTTAATTCTTCTTCCTGCCGGGAAATTAGAGTGACATGTGCCCGTCCAAATGCCTAACAGCTACTCTCTCATGGGTTCTCCCTCGTCCCTTCCATCCTCTGCCAAATTGGGAACCTGTGCAAACCAGGAGGTTAAAGGGCCTGTCTCTCCAAGTTGGGAGATTGATAGTAAGGCAGTTGGAAAGTCAAACTGGAGCACCAGGAGAGGGACTATTCGTTGAGTTTTAGAAACCTTTCGTATTCACAGTGTGTCCATTCTCTAGGTTTCCTGTACATGTTATAGCTGTAGTAATATTCCCTTGAACCTGGAGAGTTGGGATCCATGGAATGGGGGCCATGCATTATTGCTTGAAAGGGTCTGCATTTGCTCACCCAATCTCACGAATCCTCTCAGTCCCAAGTGTCCAGCCTTATGCCACATCCAGCTGTCATTGTAGATAGGGTCTTTCCAGGTTTCCTCAGACACCCTGAAGGAATTGTAAAGAATTTCTCTGTTTTTTCGTTTTGCTTTTGAAACTCCTTTTTATAGTGGGTTTGAGCTGATTCTCGCTGCCATGTTTATGCCACTCTAGGCACACTTGATTCCCTTATGGAGTCATATCAATACATAGGTTTTAAGATTCTTACTAGTCAGATATATTCCTCTGCGGGAAATATGGGGTTTTGAGTCTCTTTCACTGAGGAAAGTGTAGGTCTTGTCTATTCCAAAGTTGGTTTTTGGAACGGTCCCTGTGCTTATATCAAACTCTGGTTTTATGCATCACCCCACCTCTCCATCCCCTTTATGCAGGCATAAGAGTGTTTTCTAAATGTGAGACTCTGTTCTCTTTCCTAACTCAGTTCACGTGTAGCCATGTTTACAGGATCTTCATAAGTGATATCTTATGATAAGTTTCTTTTTCTGTGTGACTTATTTCACTTAGAATCATCGTACCTGAATCCACTCCCTGTGCTGCTACTGGTCTTATGACATTGATTTCATGGCTGAGGGATATTCCATCGTACGTAAGTACCACAATGTTTTGAACCATTTTTATATTTCCTGGGATATTTAAGGTGTACCCAAGTTGAGGTTCTTGTAGTCAGTGCAGCCCTAAATTTGGAGGTGGCTCTTTCTTATTGATTTTCAGTTTTCCCAAGGTATATTCCCTAGACTGGAAGTGGCCTTGGCTCTGTAGCTCTGTTGTTTACTTGTTTTAGGGAACACAATGCACTCCTCCAGTGAGGCAGTTGGCAGTTTACATCCCGCCCATCAGCATAACAAGGCTCCCAGTTCTCCAGGGCCTGTCTTGCCTTTCTGTTTTTTACACATTTTGTGGATGTCCCTTTTGACCGGTGGGAAGTGATACTTCTTTGTAGTGCAGATTTGCATTGCCCGCTTGCTTGCTTGGCCAAAAAGGGCGTATGCGTTTTCTCCTGAATATATTCAGGAGAAAACGCATACGCCCTTTTTGGCCAAGTGCACCACTGTCCAAGTTGTGCCCCTCTTCCTGTGCTTTACAGGCGATTCCAACGTACCTCTTGAAATCTGTTTCCTGCTATTTTGCCTCGCTTTCAAGTCCGCCTCGTTGACTTCCCTCAACAGATTTTTGGACGATAGTTGTCCTTTATCACTCTGCCAGTTTGTGAATTGCTGTGCCCCTGAGCTCCATTTCTCAACTCGTTTTTTGTGAGCTGAACGCAAGTCCAAAATTTTGGATCATGTCCTATACTGGTTCCCGGTGGGTTGCTGAGACTTTGGTTAATTCTTCTTCCTGCCGGGAAATTAGAGTGACATGTGCCCGTCCAAATGCCTAACAGCTACTCTCTCATGGGTTCTCCCTCGTCCCTTCCATCCTCTGCCAAATTGGGAACCTGTGCAAACCAGGAGGTTAAAGGGCCTGTCTCTCCAAGTTGGGAGATTGATAGTAAGGCAGTTGGAAAGTCAAACTGGAGCACCAGGAGAGGGACTATTCGTTGAGTTTTAGAAACCTTTCGTATTCACAGTGTGTCCATTCTCTAGGTTTCCTGTACATGTTATAGCTGTAGTAATATTCCCTTGAACCTGGAGAGTTGGGATCCATGGAATGGGGGCCATGCATTATTGCTTGAAAGGGTCTGCATTTGCTCACCCAATCTCACCAATCCTCTCAGTCCCAAGTGTCCAACCTTATGCCACATCCAGCTGTCATTGTAGATAGGGTCTTTCCAGGTTTCCTCAGACACCCTGAAGGAATTGTAAAGAATTTCCCTGTTTTTTGGTTTTGCTTTTGAATTTCCTTTTTATAGTGGGTTTGAGCTGATTCTCGCTGCCATGTTTATGCCACTCTAGACACACTTGATTCCCTTATGGAGACATATCAATACATAGGTTTTAAGATTCTTACTAGTCAGATATATTCCTCTGTGGGAAATATGGGGTTTTGAGTCTCTTTCACTGAGGAAGGTGTAGGTCTTGTCTATTCCAAAGTTGGTTTTTGGAACGGTCCCTGTGCTTATATCAAACTCTGGTTTTATGCATCACCCCACCTCTCCATCCCCTTTATGCAGGCATAAGAGTGTTTTCTAAATGTGAGACTCTGTTCTCTTTCCTAACTCAGTTCACGTGTAGCCATGTTTACAGGATCTTCATAAGTGATATCTTATGATAAGTTTCTTTTTCTGTGTGACTTATTTCACTTAGAATCATCGTACCTGAATCCACTCACTGTGCTGCTACTGGTCTTATGACATTGATTTCATGGCTGAGGGATATTCCATCGTACGTAAGTACCACAATGTTTTGAACCATTTTTATATTTCCTGGGATATTTAAGGTGTACCCAAGTTGAGGTTCTTGTAGTCAGTGCAGCCCTAAATTTGGAGGTGGCTCTTTCTTATTGATTTTCAGTTTTCCCAAGGTATATTCCCTAGACTGGAAGTGGCCTTGGCTCTGTAGCTCTGTTGTTTACTTGTTTTTGGGAACACAATGCACTCCTCCAGTGAGGCAGTTGGCAGTTTACATCCCGCCCATCAGCATAACAAGGCTCCCAGTTCTCCAGGGCCTGTCTTGCCTTTCTGGTTTTTACACATTTTGTGGATGTCCCTTTTGACCGGTGGGAAGTGATACTTCTTTGTAGTGCAGATTTGCATTGCCCGCTTGCTTGCTTGGCCAAAAAGCGCGTATGCGTTTTCTCCTGAATATATTCAGGAGAAAACTCATACGCCCTTTTTGGCCAAGTGCACCACTGTCCAAGTTGTGCCCCTCTTCCTGTGCTTTACAGGCGATTCCAACGTACCTCTTGAAATCTGTTTCCTGCTATTTTGCCTCACTTTCAAGTCCGCCTCGTTGACTTCCCTCAACAGATTTTTGGACGAGAGTTGTCCTTTATCACTCTGCCAGTTTGTGAATTGCTGTGCCCCTGAGCTCCATTTCTCAACTCGTTTTTTGTGAGCTGAACGCAAGTCCAAAATTTTGGATCATGTCCTATACTGGTTCCCGGTGGGTGGCTGAGACTTTGGTTAATTCTTCTTCCTGCCGGGAAATTAGAGTGACATGTGCCCGTCCAAATGCCTAACAGCTACTCTCTCATGGGTTCTCCCTCGTCCCTTCCATCCTCTGCCAAATTGGGAACCTGTGCAAACCAGGAGGTTAAAGGGCCTGTCTCTCCAAGTTGGGAGATTGATAGTAAGGCAGTTGGAAAGTCAAACTGGAGCACCAGGAGAGGGACTATTCGTTGAGTTTTAGAAACCTTTCGTATTCACAGTGTGTCCATTCTCTAGGTTTCCTGTACATGTTATAGCTGTAGTAATATTCCCTTGAACCTGGAGAGTTGGGATCCATGGAATGGGGGCCATGCATTATTGCTTGAAAGGGTCTGCATTTGCTCACCCAATCTCACGAATCCTCTCAGTCCCAAGTGTCCAGCCTTATGCCACATCCAGCTGTCATTGTAGATAGGGTCTTTCCAGGTTTCCTCAGACACCCTGAAGGAATTGTAAAGAATTTCTCTGTTTTTTCGTTTTGCTTTTGAAACTCCTTTTTATAGTGGGTTTGAGCTGATTCTCGCTGCCATGTTTATGCCACTCTAGGCACACTTGATTCCCTTATGGAGTCATATCAATACATAGGTTTTAAGATTCTTACTAGTCAGATATATTCCTCTGCGGGAAATATGGGGTTTTGAGTCTCTTTCACTGAGGAAAGTGTAGGTCTTGTCTATTCCAAAGTTGGTTTTTGGAACGGTCCCTGTGCTTATATCAAACTCTGGTTTTATGCATCACCCCACCTCTCCATCCCCTTTATGCAGGCATAAGAGTGTTTTCTAAATGTGAGACTCTGTTCTCTTTCCTAACTCAGTTCACGTGTAGCCATGTTTACAGGATCTTCATAAGTGATATCTTATGATAAGTTTCTTTTTCTGTGTGACTTATTTCACTTAGAATCATCGTACCTGAATCCACTCCCTGTGCTGCTACTGGTCTTATGACATTGATTTCATGGCTGAGGGATATTCCATCGTACGTAAGTACCACAATGTTTTGAACCATTTTTATATTTCCTGGGATATTTAAGGTGTACCCAAGTTGAGGTTCTTGTAGTCAGTGCAGCCCTAAATTTGGAGGTGGCTCTTTCTTATTGATTTTCAGTTTTCCCAAGGTATATTCCCTAGACTGGAAGTGGCCTTGGCTCTGTAGCTCTGTTGTTTACTTGTTTTAGGGAACACAATGCACTCCTCCAGTGAGGCAGTTGGCAGTTTACATCCCGCCCATCAGCATAACAAGGCTCCCAGTTCTCCAGGGCCTGTCTTGCCTTTCTGTTTTTTACACATTTTGTGGATGTCCCTTTTGACCGGTGGGAAGTGATACTTCTTTGTAGTGCAGATTTGCATTGCCCGCTTGCTTGCTTGGCCAAAAAGGGCGTATGCGTTTTCTCCTGAATATATTCAGGAGAAAACGCATACGCCCTTTTTGGCCAAGTGCACCACTGTCCAAGTTGTGCCCCTCTTCCTGTGCTTTACAGGCGATTCCAACGTACCTCTTGAAATCTGTTTCCTGCTATTTTGCCTCGCTTTCAAGTCCGCCTCGTTGACTTCCCTCAACAGATTTTTGGACGATAGTTGTCCTTTATCACTCTGCCAGTTTGTGAATTGCTGTGCCCCTGAGCTCCATTTCTCAACTCGTTTTTTGTGAGCTGAACGCAAGTCCAAAATTTTGGATCATGTCCTATACTGGTTCCCGGTGGGTTGCTGAGACTTTGGTTAATTCTTCTTCCTGCCGGGAAATTAGAGTGACATGTGCCCGTCCAAATGCCTAACAGCTACTCTCTCATGGGTTCTCCCTCGTCCCTTCCATCCTCTGCCAAATTGGGAACCTGTGCAAACCAGGAGGTTAAAGGGCCTGTCTCTCCAAGTTGGGAGATTGATAGTAAGGCAGTTGGAAAGTCAAACTGGAGCACCAGGAGAGGGACTATTCGTTGAGTTTTAGAAACCTTTCGTATTCACAGTGTGTCCATTCTCTAGGTTTCCTGTACATGTTATAGCTGTAGTAATATTCCCTTGAACCTGGAGAGTTGGGATCCATGGAATGGGGGCCATGCATTATTGCTTGAAAGGGTCTGCATTTGCTCACCCAATCTCACCAATCCTCTCAGTCCCAAGTGTCCAACCTTATGCCACATCCAGCTGTCATTGTAGATAGGGTCTTTCCAGGTTTCCTCAGACACCCTGAAGGAATTGTAAAGAATTTCCCTGTTTTTTGGTTTTGCTTTTGAATTTCCTTTTTATAGTGGGTTTGAGCTGATTCTCGCTGCCATGTTTATGCCACTCTAGACACACTTGATTCCCTTATGGAGACATATCAATACATAGGTTTTAAGATTCTTACTAGTCAGATATATTCCTCTGTGGGAAATATGGGGTTTTGAGTCTCTTTCACTGAGGAAGGTGTAGGTCTTGTCTATTCCAAAGTTGGTTTTTGGAACGGTCCCTGTGCTTATATCAAACTCTGGTTTTATGCATCACCCCACCTCTCCATCCCCTTTATGCAGGCATAAGAGTGTTTTCTAAATGTGAGACTCTGTTCTCTTTCCTAACTCAGTTCACGTGTAGCCATGTTTACAGGATCTTCATAAGTGATATCTTATGATAAGTTTCTTTTTCTGTGTGACTTATTTCACTTAGAATCATCGTACCTGAATCCACTCACTGTGCTGCTACTGGTCTTATGACATTGATTTCATGGCTGAGGGATATTCCATCGTACGTAAGTACCACAATGTTTTGAACCATTTTTATATTTCCTGGGATATTTAAGGTGTACCCAAGTTGAGGTTCTTGTAGTCAGTGCAGCCCTAAATTTGGAGGTGGCTCTTTCTTATTGATTTTCAGTTTTCCCAAGGTATATTCCCTAGACTGGAAGTGGCCTTGGCTCTGTAGCTCTGTTGTTTACTTGTTTTTGGGAACACAATGCACTCCTCCAGTGAGGCAGTTGGCAGTTTACATCCCGCCCATCAGCATAACAAGGCTCCCAGTTCTCCAGGGCCTGTCTTGCCTTTCTGGTTTTTACACATTTTGTGGATGTCCCTTTTGACCGGTGGGAAGTGATACTTCTTTGTAGTGCAGATTTGCATTGCCCGCTTGCTTGCTTGGCCAAAAAGCGCGTATGCGTTTTCTCCTGAATATATTCAGGAGAAAACTCATACGCCCTTTTTGGCCAAGTGCACCACTGTCCAAGTTGTGCCCCTCTTCCTGTGCTTTACAGGCGATTCCAACGTACCTCTTGAAATCTGTTTCCTGCTATTTTGCCTCACTTTCAAGTCCGCCTCGTTGACTTCCCTCAACAGATTTTTGGACGAGAGTTGTCCTTTATCACTCTGCCAGTTTGTGAATTGCTGTGCCCCTGAGCTCCATTTCTCAACTCGTTTTTTGTGAGCTGAACGCAAGTCCAAAATTTTGGATCATGTCCTATACTGGTTCCCGGTGGGTGGCTGAGACTTTGGTTAATTCTTCTTCCTGCCGGGAAATTAGAGTGACATGTGCCCGTCCAAATGCCTAACAGCTACTCTCTCATGGGTTCTCCCTCGTCCCTTCCATCCTCTGCCAAATTGGGAACCTGTGCAAACCAGGAGGTTAAAGGGCCTGTCTCTCCAAGTTGGGAGATTGATAGTAAGGCAGTTGGAAAGTCAAACTGGAGCACCAGGAGAGGGACTATTCGTTGAGTTTTAGAAACCTTTCGTATTCACAGTGTGTCCATTCTCTAGGTTTCCTGTACATGTTATAGCTGTAGTAATATTCCTTTGAACCTGGAGAGTTGGGATCCATGGAATGGGGGCCATGCATTATTGCTTGAAAGGGTCTGCATTTGCTCACCCAATCTCACCAATCCTCTCAGTCCCAAGTGTCCAGCCTTATGCCACATCCAGCTGTCATTGTAGATAGGGTCTTTCCAGGTTTCCTCAGACACCCTGAAGGAATTGTAAAGAATTTCCCTGTTTTTTGGTTTTGCTTTTGAAATTCCTTTTTATAGTGGGTTTGAGCTGATTCTCGCTTCCATGTTTATGCCACTCTAGACACACTTGATTCCCTTATGGAGACATATCAATACATAGGTTTTAAGATTCTTACTAGTCAGATATATTCCTCTGTGGGAAATATGGGGTTTTGAGTCTCTTTCACGGAGGAAGGTGTCGGTCTTGTCAATTCCAAAGTTGGTTTTTGAAACGGTCCCTGTGCTTATATCAAACTCTGGTTTTATGCATCACCCCACCTCTCCATCCCCTTTATGCAGGCATAAGACTGTTTTCTAAATGTGAGACTCTGTTCTCTTTCCTAACTCAGTTCACGTGTAGCCATGTTTACAGGATCTTCATAAGTGATATCTTATGATAAGTTCCTTTTTCTGTGTGACTTATTTCACTTAGAATCATCGTACCTGAATCCACTCACTTTGCTGCTACTGGTCTTATGACATTGATTTCATCGCTGAGGGATATTCCATCGTACGTAAGTACCACAATGTTTTGAACCATTTGTATATTTCCTGGGATATTTAAGGTGTACCCAAGTTGAGGTTCTTGTAGTCAGTGCAGCTCTAAATTTGGAGGTGGCTCTTTCTTATTGATTTTCAGTTTTCCCAAGGTATATTCCCTAGACTGGAAGTGGCCTTGGCTCTGTAGCTCTGTTGTTTACTTGTTTTAGGGAACACAATGCACTCCTCCAGTGAGGCAGTTGGCAATTTACATCCCGCCCATCAGCATGACAAGGCTCCCTGTTCTCCAGGGCCTGTCTTGCCTTTCTGGTTTTTACACATTTTGTGGATGTCCCTTTTGACCGGTGGGAAGTGATACTTCTTTGTAGTGCAGATTTGCATTGCCCGCTTGCTTGCTTGGCCAAAAAGGGTGTATGCGTTTTCTCCTGAATATATTCAGGGAAAAACGCATACGCCCTTTTTGACCAAGTGCATCATTATCGAACTTGTGCCCCTCTTCTTGGGCTTTACAGGCGATTCCAAAGTACCTCTTTAAATCTGTTTCCTGCTATTCTGCATCGCATTAAAGTCCGCCTCGTTGCCTTCCCTCAACAGATTTTTGGACGATAGTTGTGTTTTATTACTCTGCCAGTTTGTGAATTGCTGTGCCCCTGAGCTCCATTTTTCAACTCGTTTTTAGTGAGCTGAACGCAAGTCCAAAATTTTGGTTCAGGACCTATACTGGTTCCCAGTGGGTGGCTGAGACTTTGGTTAATTCTTCTTCCTACCGGTATATTAGAGTGACACGTGCCCGTCCAAATGCCTAACAGCTACTCTCTCATTGGTTCTCCCTCTTCCCTTTCATCCTCTGCCAAATTGGCAACCTGTTCGAACCAGGAGGTAAATGGCGCTGTGTCTCCAAGTTTGGAGATTGATAGTAAAGCAGTTGGAAAGTCAAACCAGAGCACCAGGAGTGGGACTATTCATTGAGATTTAGAAACATTTCATATTCACAGTGTGTCCATTCTCTAGGTTTCCTGTTCCAGTTCTTGCTGTATTAATATTCCCTTCAACCTCGAGAGTTGGGACCCATGGAATGGGGGCCACGCATTCTTGCTTTAATGGGTCTGCATTTGCTCACCCAATCTCACCAATCCTCTCAGTCCCAAGTGTCCAGCCTTATGCCATATCCAGCTGTCATTGTAGATAGGTTCATTCCACGTTTCATCAGAGACCCTGAAGGAATTGTAAAGACTTTCCCTGTTTTTTTGTTTTGTTTTTGAAATTCCTTTTTATAGTGGGTTTGAGCTGATTCTCGCTGCCATGTTTATGCCAGTCAAGACACACTTGATAACCTTATGGAGACATATCAATACATAGGTTTTAAGATTCTTACTAGTCAGATCTATTCCTCTGCGGGAAATATGTGGTTTTGAGTCCCTTTCACTGAGGAAGGTGTAGGTCTTATCTATTCCATAGTAAGTTTTTGGAACGGTCCCTGTGATTATATCAAACTCTGGTTTTATGCATTACCCCACTCTCTTTCTCCCTTAAGCATGCATACGAGTTTTTTTCTAAATGTGAGACACTGTTCTCTTTCCTAACTCAGTTCATATGTAGCCATGTTTACAGGATCTCCAAAAGTCATATCTTATGATAAGATTCTTTTTCTGTGTGACTTATTTCACTTAGAATCATCGTACCTGAATCGACTCATTTTGCTGCTACTGGTCTTATGACATTGATTTCATGGATGAGGGATATTACATCTTTCGTATGTACCACAATTTTTTGAATCCATTTTATATTTCCTGGGATATTTAAGGTGTACCCAAGTTGAGGTTCTTGTAAGCAGTGCAGCCCTAAATTTTGGGGTGACTCTGTCTTATTGATTTTCAGTTTTCCCAAGATATATTCCCTAGACTGAAAGTGCCCTTGGCTCTGTAGCTCTGTTGTTTACTTGTTTTAGGGAACACAGTGCACTCCTCCAGAGAGGCAGTTGGCAATTTACATCCGGACCATCAGCATAAAAAGGCTCCGTGTTCTCCAGGCCCTGTCATGCCTTTCTGGTTTTTACACATTTTGTGGATGTCCCTTTTGACCGGTGGGAAGTGACACTTCTTTGTAGTGCAAATTTGCATTGCCCGCTTGCTTGCTTGGCCAAAAAGGGTGTATGCGTTTTCTCCTGAATATATTCAGGAGAAAACGCATACACCCTTTTTCTCCAATTGCATCAGTGTCAAAGTTGTGCCTCTCTTCCTGTGCTTTAAAGGCGATTCCAACGTACCTCTTGAAATCTGTTTCCTGCTATTCGGCATCGCTTTCAAGTCCGCCTCGTTTCCTTCCCTCAACAGATTTATGGACGATAGATGTCCTGTATTACTCTGCCAGTTTGTGAATTGCTGTGCCCCTGAGCTCCATTTTACAACTCGATTTTTGTGAGCTGAACGCAATTCCAAAATTTTGGTTCAGGATCTATACTGGTTCCCGGTGGGTGCCTGAGACTTTGGTTAATTCTTCTTCCTGCCGGGAAATTAGTATGAAATGTGCCTGTCCAAATGCCTAACAGCTACTCTCTCATTGTTTCTTCCTCTTCCCTTTCATCCTCTGCCAAATTGACAACCTGTGCGAACCAGGAGGTTAAAGGGGCTGTCTCTCCTAGTTGGTTGATTGATAGTAAAGCAGTTGGAAAGTCAAACCAGAGCAGCAGTAGAGGGACTATTCGTTGAGTTTTAGAAACCTTTCGTATTCACAGTGTGTCCATTCTCTAGGTTTCCTGTACATGTTATAGCTGTAGTAATATTCCCTTGAACCTGGAGAGTTGGGACCCATGGAATGGGGCCATGCATTATTGCTTGAAAGGGTCTGCATTTGCTCACCCAATCTCACCAATCCTCTCAGTCCCAAGTGTCCAGCCTTATGCCACATCCAGCTGTCATTGTAGATAGGGTCATTCCAGGTTTCATCAGAGACCCCGAAGGAATTTTAAAGAATTTCCCGGTTTTTTTTGTTTTGTTTTTGTAATTCCTTTTTATACTGGGTTTGAGCTGATTCTCGCTGCCATGTTTATGCCAATCTAGACACACTTGATTCCCTTATGGAGACATATCAATACATAGGTTTTAAGATTCTTACTAGTCAGATATATTCCTCTGTGGGAAATATGGGGTATTTGAGTCTCTTTCCCTGAGGAAGGTGTAGGTCTTGTCTATTCCAAAGTTGGTTTTTGGAACGGTCCCTGTGCTTATATCAAACTCTGGTTTTATGCATCACCCCACCTCTCCTTCCCCTTCATGCAGGCATAAGAGTGTTTTCTAAATGTGAGACTGTGTTCTCTTTCCTAACTCAGTTCATGTGTAGCCATGTTTACAGGATCTTCATAAGTGATATCTTATGATAAGTTTCTTTTTCTGTGTGAGTTATTTCACTTAGAATCATCGTACCTGAATCAACTCACCTTGCTGCTTCTGGCCTTATGACATTGATTTCATGGCTGAGGGATATTCCATCGTACGTAAGTACCACAATGTTTTGAACCATTTTTATATTTCCTGGGATATTTAAGGTGTACCCAAGTTGAGGTTCTTGTAGTCAGATCAGCCCTAAATTCGGAGGTTGCTCTTTCTTATTGATTTTCAGTTTTCCCAAGGTATATTCCCTAGACTGGAAGTGGCCTTGGCTCTGTAGCTCTGTTGTTTCCTTGTTTTAGGGAACACAATGCACTCCTCCAGTGAGGCAGTTGGCAATTTACATCCCGCCCATCAGCATAACAAGGCTCCCTGTTCTCCAGGGCCTGTCTTGCCTTTCTGGTTTTTACACATTTTGTGGATGTCCCTTTTGACCGGTGGGAAGTGATACTTCTTTGTAGTGCAGATTTGCATTGCCCGCTTGTTTGCTTGGCCAAAAAGGGCGTATGCGTTTTCTCCTGAATATATACAGGAAAAAACGCATACGCCCTTTTTGGCCAAGTGCACCATTGTCCAAGTTGTGCCCCTCTTCCTGTGCTTTACAGGCGATTCCAAGGTACCTCTTTAAATCTGTTTCCTGCTATTTTGCCTCGCTTTCAAGTCCGCCTCGTTGACTTCCCTCAACAGATTTTTGGACGATAGTTGTCCTTTATCACTCTGCCAGTTTGTGAATTGCTGTGCCCCTGAGCTCCATTTCTCACCTCGTTTTTTGTGAGCTGAACGCAAGTCCAAAATTTTGGTTCAGGACCTATACTGGTTCCCGGTGGGTGGCTGAGACTTTGGTTAATTCTTATTCCTACCGGTATATTAGAGTGACACGTGCCCGTCCAAATGCCTAACAGCTACTCTCTCATTGGTTCTCCCTCTTCCCTTTCATCCTCTGCCAAATTGGCAACCTATTCGAACCAGGAGGTAAATGGTGCTGTGTCTCCAAGTTTGGAGATTGATAGTAAAGCAGTTGGAAAGTCAAACCAGAGCACCAGGAGAGGGAGTATTCATTGAGATTTAGAAACATTTCGTATTCACAGTGTGTCCATTCTCTAGGTTTCCTGTACCAGTTCTTGCTGTATTAATATTCCCTTGAACCTGGAGAGTTGGGACCCATGGAATGGGGGCCACGCATTCTTGCTTTAATGGGTCTGCATTTGCTCACCCAATCTCACCAATCCTCTCAGTCCCAAGTGTCCAGCCTTATGCCATATCCACCTGTCATTGTAGATAGGTTCATTCCACGTTTCATCAGAGACCCTGAAGGAATTGTAAAGACTTTCCCTGTTTTTTTGTTTTGTTTTTGAAATTCCTTTTTATAGTGGTTTTGAGCTGATTCTCGCTGCCATGTTTATGCCAGTCAAGACACACTTGATAACCTTATGGAGACATATCAATACATAGGTTTTAAGATTCTTACTAGTCAGATCTATTCCTCTGCGGGAAATATGTGGTTTTAAGTCCCTTTCACTGAGGAAGGTGTAGGTCTTATCTATTCCATAGTAAGTTTTTGGAACGGTCCCTGTGATTATATCAAACTCTGGTTTTATGCATTACCCCACTCTCTTTCTCCCTTAAGCATGCATACGAGTTTTTTTCTAAATGTGAGACACTGTTCTCTTTCCTAACTCAGTTCATATGTAGCCATGTTTACAGGATCTCCAAAAGTCATATCTTATGATAAGTTTCTTTTTCTGTGTGACTTATTTCACTTAGAATCATCGTACCTGAATCGACTCATTTTGCTGCTACTGGTCTTATGACATTGATTTCATGGCTGAGGGATATTCCATCGTACGTAAGTACCACAATGTTTTGAACCATTTTTATATTTCCTGGGATATTTAAGGTTTACCCAAGTTGAGGTTCTTGTAGCCAGTGCAGCCCTAAATTTGGAGGTGGCTCTTTCTTATTGATTTTCAGTTTTCCCCAGGTATATTCCCTAGACTGGAAGTGGCCTTGGCTCTGTAGCTCTGTTGTTTACTTGTTTTAGGGAACACAATGCACTCCTCCAGTGAGGCAGTTGGCAATTTACATCCCGCCCATCAGCATAACAAGGCTCCCAGTTCTCCAGGGCCTGTCTTGCCTTTCTGGTTTTTACACATTTTGTGGATGTCCCTTTTGACCGGTGGGAAGTGATACTTCTTTGTAGTGCAGATTTGCATTGCCCGCTTGCTTGCTTGGCCAAAAAGGGCGTATGCGTTTTCTCCTGAATATATTCAGGAGAAAACGCATACGCCCTTTTTGGCCAAGTGCACCATTGTCCAAGTTGTGCCCCTCTTCCTGTGCTTTACAGGCGATTCCAAGGTACCTCTTGAAATCTGTTTCCTGCTATTTTGCCTCGCTTTCAAGTCCGCCTCGTTGACTTCCCTCAATAGATTTTTGGACGATAGTTGTCCTTTATCACTCTGCCAGTTTGTGAATTGCTGTGCCCCTGAGCTCCATTTCTCAACTCGTTTTTTGTGAGCTGAACACAAGTCCAAAATTTTGGATCATGTCCTATACTGGTTCCCGGTGGGTGGATGAGACTTTGGTTAATTCTTCTTCCTGCCGGGAAATTAGAGTGACATGTGCCCGTCCAAATGCCTAACAGCTACTCTCTCATTGTTTCTTCCTCTTCCCTTTCATCCTCTGCCAAATTGACAACCTGTGCGAACCAGGAGGTTAAAGGGGCTGTCTCTCCTAGTTGGTTGATTGATAGTAAAGCAGTTGGAAAGTCAAACCAGAGCAGCAGTAGAGGGACTATTCGTTGAGTTTTAGAAACCTTTCCAATTCACAGTGTGTCCATTCTCTAGGTTTCCTGTACATGTTATAGCTGTAGTAATATTCCCTTGAACCTGGAGAGTTGGGACCCATGGAATGGGGCCATGCATTATTGCTTTAAAGGGTCTGCATTTGCTCACCCAATCTCACCAATCCTCTCAGTCCCAAGTGTCCAGCCTTATGCCACATCCAGCTGTCATTGTAGATAGGGTCATTCCAGGTTTCATCAGAGACCCCGAAGGAATTTTAAAGAATTTCCCGTTTTTTTTTGTTTTGTTTTTGTAATTCCTTTTTATAGTGGGTTTGAGCTGATTCTCGCTGCCATGTTTATGCCAATCTAGACACACTTGATTCCCTTATGGAGACATATCAATACATAGGTTTTAAGATTCTTACTAGTCAGATATATTCCTCTGTGGGAAATATGGGGTATTTGAGTCTCTTTCCCTGAGGAAGGTGTAGGTCTTGTCTATTCCAAAGTTGGTTTTTGGAACGGTCCCTGTGCTTATATCAAACTCTGGTTTTATGCATCACCCCACCTCTACTTCCCCTTTATGCAGGCATAAGAGTGTTTTCTAAATGTGAGACTGTGTTCTCTTTCCTAACTCAGTTCATGTGTAGCCATGTTTACAGGATCTTCATAAGTGATATCTTATGATAAGTTTCTTTTTCTGTGTGAGTTATTTCACTTAGAATCATCGTACCTGAATCCACTCACTTTGCTGCTACTGGTCTTATGACATTGATTTCATGGCTGAGGAATATTCCAAAGTACGTAAGTACCACAATGTTTTGAACCATTTTTATATTTCCTGGGATATTTAAGGTGTACCCAAGTTGAGGTTCTTGTAGTCAGTGCAGCCCTAAATTTGGAGGTGGCTCTTTCTTATTGATTTTCAGTTTTCCCAAGGTATATTCCCTAGACTGGAAGTGGCCTTGGCTCTGTAGCTCTGTTGTTTACTTGTTTTAGGGAACACAATGCACTCCTCCAGTGAGGCAGTTGGCAATTTACATCCCGCCCATCAGCATAACAAGGCTCCCTGTTCTCCAGGGCCTGTCTTGCCTTTCTGGTTTTTACACATTTTTTGGATGTCCCTTTTGACCGGTGGGAAATGATACTTCTTTGTAGTGCAGATTTGCATTGCCCGCTTGCTTGCTTGGCCAAAAAGGGCGTATGCGTTTTCTCCTGAATATATTCAGGAGAAAACGCATACGCCCTTTTTGGCCAAGTGCACCATTGTCCAAGTTGTGCCCCTCTTCCTGTGCTTTACAGGCGATTCCAAGGTACCTCTTGAAATCTGTTTCCTGCTATTTTGCCTCACTTTCAAGTCCGCCTCGTTGACTTCCCTCAACAGATTTTTGGACGATAGTTGTCCTTTATCACTCTGCCAGTTTGTGAATTGCTGTGCCCCTGAGCTCCATTTCTCAACTCGTTTTTTGTGAGCTGAACACAAGTCCAAAATTTTGGATCATGTCCTATACTGGTTCCCAGTGGGTGGCTGAGACTTTGGTTAATTCTTCTTCCTGCCGGGAAATTAGAGTGACATGTGCCCGTCCAAATGCCTAACAGCTACTCTCTCATGGGTTCTCCCTCGTCCCTTCCATCCTCTGCCAAATTGGGAACCTGTGCAAACCAGGAGGTTAAAGGGCCTGTCTCTCCAAGTTGGGAGATTGATAGTAAGGCAGTTGGAAAGTCAAACTGGAGCACTAGGAGAGGGACTATTCGTTGAGTTTTAGAAACCTTTCGTATTCACAGTGTGTCCATTCTCTAGGTTTCCTGTACATGTTATAGCTGTAGTAATATTCCCTTGAACCTGGAGAGTTGGGACCCATGGAATGGGGGCCATGCATTATTGCTTGAAAGGGTCTGCATTTGCTCACCCAATCTCACCAATCCTCTCAGTCCCAAGTGTCCAGCCTTATGCCACATCCAGCTGTCATTGTAGATAGGGTCTTTCCAGGTTTCCTTAGACACCCTGAAGGAATTGTAAAGAATTTCCCTGTTTTTTGGTTTTGCTTTTGAAATTCCTTTTTATAGTGGGTTTGAGCTGATTCTCGCTGCCATGTTTATGCCACTCTAGACAAACTTGATTCCCTTATGGAGACATATCAATACATAGGTTTTAAGATTCTTACTAGTCAGATATATTCCTCTGTGGGAAATATGGGGTATTTGAGTCTCTTTCCCTTAGGAAGGTGTAGGTCTTGTCTATTCCAAAGTTGGTTTTTGGAACGGTCCCTGTGCTTATATCAAACTCTGGTTTTATGCATCACCCCACCTCTCCTTCCCCTTCATGCAGGCATAAGAGTGTTTTCTAAATGTGAGACTGTGTTCTCTTTCCTAACTCAGTTCATGTGTAGCCATGTTTACAGGAACTTCATAAGTGATATCTTATGATAAGTTTCTTTTTGTGTGTGAGTTATTTCACTTAGAATCATCGTACCTGAATCAACTCACTTTGCTGCTTCTGGCCTTATGACATTGATTTCATGGCAGAGGGATATTCCATCGTACGTAAGTACCACAATGTTTTGAACCATTTTTATATTTCCTGGGATATTTAAGGTGTACCCAAGTTGAGGTTCTTGTAGTCAGTTCAGCCCTAAATTCGGAGGTTGCTCTTTCTTATTGATTTTCAGTTTTCACAAGGTATATTCCCTAGACTGGAAGTGGCCTTGGCTCTGTAGCTCTGTTGTTTCCTTGTTTTAGGGAACACAATGCACTCCTCCAGTGAGGCAGTTGGCAATTTACATCCCGCCCATCAGCATAACAAGGCTCCCTGTTCTCCAGGGCCTGTCTTGCCTTTCTGGTTTTTACACATTTTGTGGATGTCCCTTTTGACCGGTGGGAAGTGATACTTCTTTGTAGTGCAGATTTGCATTGCCCGCTTGCTTGCTTGGCCAAAAAGGGCGTATGCGTTTTCTCCTAATATATTCAGGAAAAAACGCATATGCCCTTTTTGGCCAAGTGCATCATTGTCGAACTTGTGCCCCTCTTCCTGTGCTTTACAGGCGATTCCAACGTACCTCTTTAAATCTGTTTCCTGCTATTCTGCCTCGCATTCAAGTCCGCCTCGTTGCCTTCCCTCAACAGATTTTTGGACGATAGTTGTGCTTTATTACTCTGCCAGTTTGTGAATTGCTGTGCCCCTGAGCTCCATTTTTCAACTCGTTTTTAGTGAGCTGAACGCAAGCCCCAAATTTTGGTTCAGGACCTATACTGGTTCCCGGTGGGTGGCTGAGACTTTGGTTAATTCTTCTTCCTACCGGTATATTAGAGTGACTCCTGCCCGTCCAAATGCCTAACAGCTACTCTCTCATTGGTTCTCCCTCTTCCCTTTCATCCTTTGCCAAATTGGCAACCTGTTCGAACCAGGAGGTAAATGGCGCTGTGTCTCCAAGTTTGGAGATTGATAGTAAAGCAGTTGGAAAGTCAAACCAGAGCACCAGGAGAGGGACTATTCGTTGAGATTTAGAAACCTTTCGTATTCACAGTGTGTCCATTCTCTTGGTTTCCTGTACATGTTATAGCTGTAGTAATATTCCCTTGAACCTGGAGAGTTGGGACCCATGGAATGGGGGCCATGCATTATTGCTTGAAAGGGTCTGCATTTGCTCACCCAATCTCACCAATCCTCTCAGTCCCAAGTGTCCAGCCTTATGCCACATCCAGCTGTCATGGTAGATAGGGTCTTTCCAGGTTTCCTCAGACACCCTGAAGGAATTGTAAAGAATTTCCCTGTTTTTTGGTTTTGCTTTTGAAATTCCTTTTTATAGTGGGTTTGAGCTGATTCTCGCTGCCATGTTTATGCCACTCTAGACACACTTGATTCCCTTATGGAGACATATCAATACATAGGTTTTAAGATTCTTACTAGTCAGATATATTCCTCTGTGGGAAATATGGGGATTTGAGTCTCTTTCACTGAGGAAGGTGTCGGTCTTGTCTATTCCAAAGTTGGTTTTTGGAACGGTCCCTGTGCTTATATCAAACTCTGGTTTTATGCATCACCCCACCTCTCCTTCCCCTTTATGCAGGCATAAGAGTGTTTTCTAAATGTGAGACTCTGTTCTCTTTCCTAACTCAGTTCACGTGTAGCCATGTTTACAGGATCTTCATAAGTGATATCTTATGATAAGTTTCTTTTTCTGTGTGACTTATTTCACTTAGAATCATCGTACCTGAATCCACTCACTTTGCTGCTACTGGTCTTATGACATTGATTTCATGGCTGAGGGATATTCCATCGTACGTAAGTACCACAATGTTTTGAACCATTTTTATATTTCCTGGGATATTTAAGGTGTACCCAAGTTGAGGTTCTTGTAGTCAGTGCAGCCCTAAATTTGGAGGTGGCTCTTTCTTATTGATTTTCAGTTTTCCCAAGGTATATTCCCTAGACTGGAAGTGGCCTTGGCTCTGTAGCTCTGTTGTTTACTTGTTTTAGGGAACACAATGCACTCCTCCAGTGAGGCAGTTGGCAATTTACATCCCGCCCATCAGCATAACAAGGCTCCCAGTTCTCCAGGGCCTGTCTTGCCTTTCTGGTTTTTACACATTTTGTGGATGTCCCTTTTGACCGGTGGGAAGTGATACTTCTTTGTAGTGCAGATTTGCATTGCCCGCTTGCTTGCTTGGCCAAAAAGGGCGTATGCGTTTTCTCCTGAATATATTCAGGAGAAAACGCATACGCCCTTTTTGGCCAAGTGCACCATTGTCCAAGTTGTGCCCCTCTTCCTGTGCTTTACAGGCGATTCCAAGGTACCTCTTGAAATCTGTTTCCTGCTATTTTGCCTCACTTTCAAGTCCGCCTCGTTGACTTCCCTCAACAGATTTTTGGACGATAGTTGTCCTTTATCACTCTGCCAGTTTGTGAATTGCTGTGCCCCTGAGCTCCATTTCTCAACTCGTTTTTTGTGAGCTGAACACAAGTCCAAAATTTTGGATCATGTCCTATACTGGTTCCCAGTGGGTGGCTGAGACTTTGGTTAATTCTTCTTCCTGCCGGGAAATTAGAGTGACATGTGCCCGTCCAAATGCCTAACAGCTACTCTCTCATGGGTTCTCCCTCGTCCCTTCCATCCTCTGCCAAATTGGGAACCTGTGCAAACCAGGAGGTTAAAGGGCCTGTCTCTCCAAGTTGGGAGATTGATAGTAAGGCAGTTGGAAAGTCAAACTGGAGCACTAGGAGAGGGACTATTCGTTGAGTTTTAGAAACCTTTCGTATTCACAGTGTGTCCATTCTCTAGGTTTCCTGTACATGTTATAGCTGTAGTAATATTCCCTTGAACCTGGAGAGTTGGGACCCATGGAATGGGGGCCATGCATTATTGCTTGAAAGGGTCTGCATTTGCTCACCCAATCTCACCAATCCTCTCAGTCCCAAGTGTCCAGCCTTATGCCACATCCAGCTGTCATTGTAGATAGGGTCTTTCCAGGTTTCCTCAGACACCCTGAAGGAATTGTAAAGAATTTCCCTGTTTTTTGGTTTTGCTTTTGAAATTCCTTTTTATAGTGGGTTTGAGCTGATTCTCGCTGCCATGTTTATGCCACTCTAGACAAACTTGATTCCCTTATGGAGACATATCAATACATAGGTTT
The DNA here is from genome assembly GCF_025265405.1 of Mesoplodon densirostris. Classification (NCBI taxonomy): domain Eukaryota; kingdom Metazoa; phylum Chordata; class Mammalia; order Artiodactyla; family Ziphiidae; genus Mesoplodon; species Mesoplodon densirostris. The sequence goes on along the minus strand of NW_026778231.1, from coordinate 431,590 downwards.
TAAGATTCTTACTAGTCAGATATATTCCTCTGTGGGAAATATGGGGTATTTGAGTCTCTTTCCCTTAGGAAGGTGTAGGTCTTGTCTATTCCAAAGTTGGTTTTTGGAATGGTCCCTGTGCTTATATCAAACTCTGGTTTTATGCATCACCCCACCTCTCCTTCCCCTTCATGCAGGCATAAGAGTGTTTTCTAAATGTGAGACTGTGTTCTCTTTCCTAACTCAGTTCATGTGTAGCCATGTTTACAGGAACTTCATAAGTGATATCTTATGATAAGTTTCTTTTTGTGTGTGAGTTATTTCACTTAGAATCATCGTACCTGAATCAACTCACTTTGCTGCTTCTGGCCTTATGACATTGATTTCATGGCAGAGGGATATTCCATCGTACGTAAGTACCACAATGTTTTGAACCATTTTTATATTTCCTGGGATATTTAAGGTGTACCCAAGTTGAGGTTCTTGTAGTCAGTTCAGCCCTAAATTCGGAGGTTGCTCTTTCTTATTGATTTTCAGTTTTCACAAGGTATATTCCCTAGACTGGAAGTGGCCTTGGCTCTGTAGCTCTGTTGTTTCCTTGTTTTAGGGAACACAATGCACTCCTCCAGTGAGGCAGTTGGCAATTTACATCCCGCCCATCAGCATAACAAGGCTCCCTGTTCTCCAGGGCCTGTCTTGCCTTTCTGGTTTTTACACATTTTGTGGATGTCCCTTTTGACCGGTGGGAAGTGATACTTCTTTGTAGTGCAGATTTGCATTGCCCGCTTGCTTGCTTGGCCAAAAAGGGCGTATGCGTTTTCTCCTAATATATTCAGGAAAAAACGCATATGCCCTTTTTGGCCAAGTGCATCATTGTCGAACTTGTGCCCCTCTTCCTGTGCTTTACAGGTGATTCCAACGTACCTCTTTAAATCTGTTTCCTGCTATTCTGCCTCGCATTCAAGTCCGCCTCGTTGCCTTCCCTCAACAGATTTTTGGACGATAGTTGTGCTTTATTACTCTGCCAGTTTGTGAATTGCTGTGCCCCTGAGCTCCATTTTTCAACTCGTTTTTAGTGAGCTGAACGCAAGCCCAAAATTTTGGTTCAGGACCTATACTGGTTCCCGGTGGGTGGCTGAGACTTTGGTTAATTCTTCTTCCTACCGGTATATTAGAGTGACTCCTGCCCGTCCAAATGCCTAACAGCTACTCTCTCATTGGTTCTCCCTCTTCCCTTTCATCCTTTGCCAAATTGGCAACCTGTTCGAACCAGGAGGTAAATGGCGCTGTGTCTCCAAGTTTGGAGATTGATAGTAAAGCATTTGGAAAGTCAAACCAGAGCACCAGGAGAGGGACTATTCGTTGAGATTTAGAAACCTTTCGTATTCACAGTGTGTCCATTCTCTTGGTTTCCTGTACATGTTATAGCTGTAGTAATATTCCCTTGAACCTGGAGAGTTGGGACCCATGGAATGGGGGCCATGCATTATTGCTTGAAAGGGTCTGCATTTGCTCACCCAATCTCACCAATCCTCTCAGTCCCAAGTGTCCAGCCTTATGCCACATCCAGCTGTCATGGTAGATAGGGTCTTTCCAGGTTTCCTCAGACACCCTGAAGGAATTGTAAAGAATTTCCCTGTTTTTTGGTTTTGCTTTTGAAATTCCTTTTTATAGTGGGTTTGAGCTGATTCTCGCTGCCATGTTTATGCCACTCTAGACACACTTGATTCCCTTATGGAGACATATCAATACATAGGTTTTAAGATTCTTACTAGTCAGATATATTCCTCTGTGGGAAATATGGGGATTTGAGTCTCTTTCACTGAGGAAGGTGTCGGTCTTGTCTATTCCAAAGTTGGTTTTTGGAACGGTCCCTGTGCTTATATCAAACTCTGGTTTTATGCATCACCCCACCTCTCCTTCCCCTTTATGCAGGCATAAGAGTGTTTTCTAAATGTGAGACTCTGTTCTCTTTCCTAACTCAGTTCACGTGTAGCCATGTTTACAGGATCTTCATAAGTGATATCTTATGATAAGTTTCTTTTTCTGTGTGACTTATTTCACTTAGAATCATCGTACCTGAATCCACTCACTTTGCTGCTACTGGTCTTATGACATTGATTTCATGGCTGAGGGATATTCCATCGTACGTAAGTACCACAATGTTTTGAACCATTTTTATATTTCCTGGGATATTTAAGGTGTACCCAAGTTGAGGTTCTTGTAGCCAGTGCAGCCCTAAATTTGGAGGTGGCTCTTTCTTATTGATTTTCAGTTTTCCCCAGGTATATTCCCTAGACTGGAAGTGGCCTTGGCTCTGTAGCTCTGTTGTTTACTTGTTTTAGGGAACACAATGCACTCCTCCAGTGAGGCAGTTGGCAATTTACATCCCGCCCATCAGCATAACAAGGCTCCCTGTTCTCCAGGGCCTGTCTTGCCTTTCTGGTTTTTACACATTTTGTGGATGTCCCTTTTGACCGGTGGGAAGTGATACTTCTTTGTAGTGCAGATTTGCATTGCCCGCTTGCTTGCTTGGCCAAAAAGGGCGTATGCGTTTTCTCCTGAATATATTCAGGAGAAAACGCATACACCCTTTTTGGCCAAGTGCACCATTGTCCAAGTTGTGCCCCTCTTCCTGTGCTTTACAGGCGATTCCAAGGTACCTCTTGAAATCTGTTTCCTGCTATTTTGCCTCGCTTTCAAGTCCGCCTCGTTGACTTCCCTCAACAGATTTTTGGACGATAGTTGTCCTTTATCACTCTGCCAGTTTGTGAATTGCTGTGCCCCTGAGCTCCATTTCTCAACTCGTTTTTTGTGAGCTGAACACAAGTCCAAAATTTTGGATCATGTCCTATACTGGTTCCCGGTGGGTGGCTGAGACTTTGGTTAATTCTTCTTCCTGCCTGGAAATTAGAGTGACATGTGCCCGTCCAAATGCCTAACAGCTACTCTCTCATGGGTTCTCCCACGTCCCTTCCATCCTCTGCCAAATTGGGAACCTGTGCAAACCAGGAGGTTAAAGGGCCTGTCTCTCCAAGTTGGGAGATTGATAGTAAGGCAGTTGGAAAGTCAAACTGGAGCACCAGGAGAGGGACTATTCGTTGAGTTTTAGAAACCTTTCGTATTCACAGTGTGTCCATTCTCTAGGTTTCCTGTACATGTTATAGCTGTAGTAATATTCCCTTGAACATGGAGAGTTGGGACCCATGGAATGGGGGCCATGCATTATTGCTTGAAAGGGTCTGCATTTGCTCACCCAATCTCACCAATCCTCTCAGTCCCAAGTGTCCAGCCTTATGCCACATCCAGCTGTCATGGTAGATAGGGTCTTTCCAGGTTTCCTCAGACACCCTGAAGGAATTGTAAAGAATTTCCCTGTTTTTTGGTTTTGCTTTTGAAATTCCTTTTTATAGTGGGTTTGAGCTGATTCTCGCTGCCATGTTTATGCCACTCTAGACACACTTGATTCCCTTATGGAGACATATCAATACATAGGTTTTAAGATTCTTACTAGTCAGATATATTCCTCTGTGGGAAATATGGGGTTTTGAGTCTCTTTCACTGAGGAAGGTGTCGGTCTTGTCTATTCCAAAGTTGGTTTTTGGAACGGTCCCTGTGCTTATATCAAACTCTGGTTTTATGCATCTCCCCACCTCTCCTTCCCCTTTATGCAGGCATAAGAGTGTTTTCTAAATGTGAGACTCTGTTCTCTTTCCTAACTCAGTTCACGTGTAGCCATGTTTACAGGATCTTCCTAAGTGATATCTTATGATAAGTTTCTTTTTCTGTGTGACTTATTTCACTTAGAATCATCGTACCTGAATCCACTCACTTTGCTGCTACTGGTCTTATGACATTGATTTCATGGCTGAGGGATATTCCATCGTACGTAAGTACCACAATGTTTTGAACCATTTTTATATTTCCTGGGATATTTAAGGTGTACCCAAGTTGAGGTTCTTGTAGCCAGTGCAGCCCTAAATTTGGAGGTGGCTCTTTCTTATTGATTTTCAGTTTTCCCCAGGTATATTCCCTAGACTGGAAGTGGCCTTGGCTCTGTAGCTCTGTTGTTTACTTGTTTTAGGGAACACAATGCACTCCTCCAGTGAGGCAGTTGGCAATTTACATCCCGCCCATCAGCATAACAAGGCTCCCTGTTCTCCAGGGCCTGTCTTGCCTTTCTGGTTTTTACACATTTTGTGGATGTCCCTTTTGACCGGTGGGAAGTGATACTTCTTTGTAGTGCAGATTTGCATTGCCTGCTTGCTTGCTTGGCCAAAAAAGGCGTATGCGTTTTCTCCTGAATATATTCAGGAGAAAACGCATACGCCCTTTTTGACCAAGTGCACCATTGTCCAAGTTGTGCCCCTCTTCCTGTGCTTTACAGGCGATTCCAACGTACCTCTTGAAATCTGTTTCCTGCTATTTTGCCTCACTTTCAAGTCCGCCTCGTTGACTTCCCTCAACAGATTTTTGGACGATAGTTGTCCTTTATCACTCTGCCAGTTTGTGAATTGCTGTGCCCCTGAGCTCCATTTCTCAACTCGTTTTTTGTGAGCTGAACGCAAGTCCAAAATTTTGGATCATGTCCTATACTGGTTCCCGGTGGGTGGCTGAGACTTTGGTTAATTCTTCTTCCTGCCGGGAAATTAGAGTGACATGTGCCCGTCCAAATGCCTAACAGCTACTCTCTCATGGGTTCTCCCTCGTCCCTTCCATCCTCTGCCAAATTGGTAACCTGTGCAAACCAGGAGGTTAAAGGGCCTGTCTCTCCAAGTTGGGAGATTGATAGTAAGGCAGTTGGAAAGTCAAACTGGAGCACCAGGAGAGGGACTATTCGTTGAGTTTTAGAAACCTTTCATATTCACAGTGTGTCCATTCTCTAGGTTTCCTGTACATGTTATAGCTGTAGTAATATTCCCTTGAACCTGGACAGTTGGGACCCATGGAATGGGGGCCATGCATTATTGCTTGAAAGGGTCTGCATTTGCTCACCCAATCTCACCAATCCTCTCAGTCCCAAGTGTCCAGCCTTATGCCACATACAGCTGTCATTGTAGATAGGGTCTTTCCAGGTTTCCTCAGACACCCTGAAGGAATTGTAAAGAATTTCCCTGTTTTTTGGTTTTGCTTTTGAAATTCCTTTTTATAGTGGGTTTGAGCTGATTCTCGCTGCCATGTTTATGCCACTCTAGACACACTTGATTCCCTTATGGAGTCATATCAATACATAGGTTTTAAGATTCTTACTAGTCAGATATATTCCTCTGCGGGAAATATGGGGTTTTGAGTCTCTTTCACTGAGGAAGGTGTCGGTCTTGTCTATTCCAAAGTTGGTTTTTGGAACGGTCCCTGTGCTTATATCAAACTCTGGTTTTATGCATCACCCCACCTCTCCATCCCCTTTATGCAGGCATAAGAGTGTTTTCTAAATGTGAGACTCTGTTCTCTTTCCTAACTCAGTTCACGTGTAGCCATGTTTACAGGATCTTCATAAGTGATATCTTATGATAAGTTTCTTTTTCTGTGTGACTTATTTCACTTAGAATCATCGTACCTGAATCCACTCACTTTGCTGCTACTGGTCTTATGACATTGATTTCATGGCTGAGGGATATTCCATCGTACGTAAGTACCACAATGTTTTGAACCATTTTTATATTTCCTGGGATATTTAAGGTGTACCCAAGTTGAGGTTCTTGTAGTCAGTGCAGCCCTAAATTTGGAGGTGGCTCTTTCTTATTGATTTTCAGTTTTCCCAAGGTATATTCCCTAGACTGGAAGTGGCCTTGGCTCTGTAGCTCTGTTGTTTACTTGTTTTAGGGAACACAATGCACTCCTCCAGTGAGGCAGTTGGCAATTGACATCCCGCCCATCAGCATAACAAGGCCCCCTGTTCTCCAGGGCCTGTCTTGCCTTTCTGGTTTTTACACATTTTGTGGATGTCCCTTTTGACCGGTGGGAAGTGATACTTCTTTGTAGTGCAGATTTGCATTGCCCGCTTGCTTGCTTGGCCAAAAAGGGCGTATGCGTTTTCTCCTGAATATATTCAGGAGAAAACGCATACGCCCTTTTTGGCCAAGTGCACCATTGTCCAAGTTGTGCCCCTCTTCCTGTGCTTTACAGGCGATTCCAAGGTACCTCTTGAAATCTGTTTCCTGCTATTTTGCCTCACTTTCAAGTCCGCCTCGTTGACTTCCCTCAACAGATTTTTGGACGATAGTTGTCCTTTATCACTCTGCCAGTTTGTGAATTGCTGTGCCCCTGAGCTCCATTTCTCAACTCGTTTTTTGTGAGCTGAACACAAGTCCAAAATTTTGGATCATGTCCTATACTGGTTCCCAGTGGGTGGCTGAGACTTTGGTTAATTCTTCTTCCTGCCGGGAAATTAGAGTGACATGTGCCCGTCCAAATGCCTAACAGCTACTCTCTCATGGGTTCTCCCTCGTCCCTTCCATCCTCTGCCAAATTGGGAACCTGTGCAAACCAGGAGGTTAAAGGGCCTGTCTCTCCAAGTTGGGAGATTGATAGTAAGGCAGTTGGAAAGTCAAACTGGAGCACTAGGAGAGGGACTATTCGTTGAGTTTTAGAAACCTTTCGTATTCACAGTGTGTCCATTCTCTAGGTTTCCTGTACATGTTATAGCTGTAGTAATATTCCCTTGAACCTGGAGAGTTGGGACCCATGGAATGGGGGCCATGCATTATTGCTTGAAAGGGTCTGCATTTGCTCACCCAATCTCACCAATCCTCTCAGTCCCAAGTGTCCAGCCTTATGCCACATCCAGCTGTCATTGTAGATAGGGTCTTTCCAGGTTTCCTCAGACACCCTGAAGGAATTGTAAAGAATTTCCCTGTTTTTTGGTTTTGCTTTTGAAATTCCTTTTTATAGTGGGTTTGAGCTGATTCTCGCTGCCATGTTTATGCCACTCTAGACAAACTTGATTCCCTTATGGAGACATATCAATACATAGGTTTTAAGATTCTTACTAGTCAGATATATTCCTCTGTGGGAAATATGGGGTATTTGAGTCTCTTTCCCTTAGGAAGGTGTAGGTCTTGTCTATTCCAAAGTTGGTTTTTGGAATGGTCCCTGTGCTTATATCAAACTCTGGTTTTATGCATCACCCCACCTCTCCTTCCCCTTCATGCAGGCATAAGAGTGTTTTCTAAATGTGAGACTGTGTTCTCTTTCCTAACTCAGTTCATGTGTAGCCATGTTTACAGGAACTTCATAAGTGATATCTTATGATAAGTTTCTTTTTGTGTGTGAGTTATTTCACTTAGAATCATCGTACCTGAATCAACTCACTTTGCTGCTTCTGGCCTTATGACATTGATTTCATGGCAGAGGGATATTCCATCGTACGTAAGTACCACAATGTTTTGAACCATTTTTATATTTCCTGGGATATTTAAGGTGTACCCAAGTTGAGGTTCTTGTAGTCAGTTCAGCCCTAAATTCGGAGGTTGCTCTTTCTTATTGATTTTCAGTTTTCACAAGGTATATTCCCTAGACTGGAAGTGGCCTTGGCTCTGTAGCTCTGTTGTTTCCTTGTTTTAGGGAACACAATGCACTCCTCCAGTGAGGCAGTTGGCAATTTACATCCCGCCCATCAGCATAACAAGGCTCCCTGTTCTCCAGGGCCTGTCTTGCCTTTCTGGTTTTTACACATTTTGTGGATGTCCCTTTTGACCGGTGGGAAGTGATACTTCTTTGTAGTGCAGATTTGCATTGCCCGCTTGCTTGCTTGGCCAAAAAGGGCGTATGCGTTTTCTCCTAATATATTCAGGAAAAAACGCATATGCCCTTTTTGGCCAAGTGCATCATTGTCGAACTTGTGCCCCTCTTCCTGTGCTTTACAGGTGATTCCAACGTACCTCTTTAAATCTGTTTCCTGCTATTCTGCCTCGCATTCAAGTCCGCCTCGTTGCCTTCCCTCAACAGATTTTTGGACGATAGTTGTGCTTTATTACTCTGCCAGTTTGTGAATTGCTGTGCCCCTGAGCTCCATTTTTCAACTCGTTTTTAGTGAGCTGAACGCAAGCCCAAAATTTTGGTTCAGGACCTATACTGGTTCCCGGTGGGTGGCTGAGACTTTGGTTAATTCTTCTTCCTACCGGTATATTAGAGTGACTCCTGCCCGTCCAAATGCCTAACAGCTACTCTCTCATTGGTTCTCCCTCTTCCCTTTCATCCTTTGCCAAATTGGCAACCTGTTCGAACCAGGAGGTAAATGGCGCTGTGTCTCCAAGTTTGGAGATTGATAGTAAAGCAGTTGGAAAGTCAAACCAGAGCACCAGGAGAGGGACTATTCGTTGAGATTTAGAAACCTTTCGTATTCACAGTGTGTCCATTCTCTTGGTTTCCTGTACATGTTATAGCTGTAGTAATATTCCCTTGAACCTGGAGAGTTGGGACCCATGGAATGGGGGCCATGCATTATTGCTTGAAAGGGTCTGCATTTGCTCACCCAATCTCACCAATCCTCTCAGTCCCAAGTGTCCAGCCTTATGCCACATCCAGCTGTCATGGTAGATAGGGTCTTTCCAGGTTTCCTCAGACACCCTGAAGGAATTGTAAAGAATTTCCCTGTTTTTTGGTTTTGCTTTTGAAATTCCTTTTTATAGTGGGTTTGAGCTGATTCTCGCTGCCATGTTTATGCCACTCTAGACACACTTGATTCCCTTATGGAGACATATCAATACATAGGTTTTAAGATTCTTACTAGTCAGATATATTCCTCTGTGGGAAATATGGGGATTTGAGTCTCTTTCACTGAGGAAGGTGTCGGTCTTGTCTATTCCAAAGTTGGTTTTTGGAACGGTCCCTGTGCTTATATCAAACTCTGGTTTTATGCATCACCCCACCTCTCCTTCCCCTTTATGCAGGCATAAGAGTGTTTTCTAAATGTGAGACTCTGTTCTCTTTCCTAACTCAGTTCACGTGTAGCCATGTTTACAGGATCTTCATAAGTGATATCTTATGATAAGTTTCTTTTTCTGTGTGACTTATTTCACTTAGAATCATCGTACCTGAATCCACTCACTTTGCTGCTACTGGTCTTATGACATTGATTTCATGGCTGAGGGATATTCCATCGTACGTAAGTACCACAATGTTTTGAACCATTTTTATATTTCCTGGGATATTTAAGGTGTACCCAAGTTGAGGTTCTTGTAGCCAGTGCAGCCCTAAATTTGGAGGTGGCTCTTTCTTATTGATTTTCAGTTTTCCCCAGGTATATTCCCTAGACTGGAAGTGGCCTTGGCTCTGTAGCTCTGTTGTTTACTTGTTTTAGGGAACACAATGCACTCCTCCAGTGAGGCAGTTGGCAATTTACATCCCGCCCATCAGCATAACAAGGCTCCCTGTTCTCCAGGGCCTGTCTTGCCTTTCTGGTTTTTACACATTTTGTGGATGTCCCTTTTGACCGGTGGGAAGTGATACTTCTTTGTAGTGCAGATTTGCATTGCCCGCTTGCTTGCTTGGCCAAAAAGGGCGTATGCGTTTTCTCCTGAATATATTCAGGAGAAAACGCATACGCCCTTTTTGGCCAAGTGCACCATTGTCCAAGTTGTGCCCCTCTTCCTGTGCTTTACAGGCGATTCCAAGGTACCTCTTGAAATCTGTTTCCTGCTATTTTGCCTCGCTTTCAAGTCCGCCTCGTTGACTTCCCTCAACAGATTTTTGGACGATAGTTGTCCTTTATCACTCTGCCAGTTTGTGAATTGCTGTGCCCCTGAGCTCCATTTCTCAACTCGTTTTTTGTGAGCTGAACACAAGTCCAAAATTTTGGATCATGTCCTATACTGGTTCCCGGTGGGTGGCTGAGACTTTGGTTAATTCTTCTTCCTGCCTGGAAATTAGAGTGACATGTGCCCGTCCAAATGCCTAACAGCTACTCTCTCATGGGTTCTCCCACGTCCCTTCCATCCTCTGCCAAATTGGGAACCTGTGCAAACCAGGAGGTTAAAGGGCCTGTCTCTCCAAGTTGGGAGATTGATAGTAAGGCAGTTGGAAAGTCAAACTGGAGCACCAGGAGAGGGACTATTCGTTGAGTTTTAGAAACCTTTCATATTCACAGTGTGTCCATTCTCTAGGTTTCCTGTACATGTTATAGCTGTAGTAATATTCCCTTGAACATGGAGAGTTGGGACCCATGGAATGGGGGCCATGCATTATTGCTTGAAAGGGTCTGCATTTGCTCACCCAATCTCACCAATCCTCTCAGTCCCAAGTGTCCAGCCTTATGCCACATCCAGCTGTCATGGTAGATAGGGTCTTTCCAGGTTTCCTCAGACACCCTGAAGGAATTGTAAAGAATTTCCCTGTTTTTTGGTTTTGCTTTTGAAATTCCTTTTTATAGTGGGTTTGAGCTGATTCTCGCTGCCATGTTTATGCCACTCTAGACACACTTGATTCCCTTATGGAGACATATCAATACATAGGTTTTAAGATTCTTACTAGTCAGATATATTCCTCTGTGGGAAATATGGGGTTTTGAGTCTCTTTCACTGAGGAAGGTGTCGGTCTTGTCTATTCCAAAGTTGGTTTTTGGAACGGTCCCTGTGCTTATATCAAACTCTGGTTTTATGCATCTCCCCACCTCTCCTTCCCCTTTATGCAGGCATAAGAGTGTTTTCTAAATGTGAGACTCTGTTCTCTTTCCTAACTCAGTTCACGTGTAGCCATGTTTACAGGATCTTCCTAAGTGATATCTTATGATAAGTTTCTTTTTCTGTGTGACTTATTTCACTTAGAATCATCGTACCTGAATCCACTCACTTTGCTGCTACTGGTCTTATGACATTGATTTCATGGCTGAGGGATATTCCATCGTACGTAAGTACCACAATGTTTTGAACCATTTTTATATTTCCTGGGATATTTAAGGTGTACCCAAGTTGAGGTTCTTGTAGCCAGTGCAGCCCTAAATTTGGAGGTGGCTCTTTCTTATTGATTTTCAGTTTTCCCCAGGTATATTCCCTAGACTGGAAGTGGCCTTGGCTCTGTAGCTCTGTTGTTTACTTGTTTTAGGGAACACAATGCACTCCTCCAGTGAGGCAGTTGGCAATTTACATCCCGCCCATCAGCATAACAAGGCTCCCTGTTCTCCAGGGCCTGTCTTGCCTTTCTGGTTTTTACACATTTTGTGGATGTCCCTTTTGACCGGTGGGAAGTGATACTTCTTTGTAGTGCAGATTTGCATTGCCTGCTTGCTTGCTTGGCCAAAAAAGGCGTATGCGTTTTCTCCTGAATATATTCAGGAGAAAACGCATACGCCCTTTTTGACCAAGTGCACCATTGTCCAAGTTGTGCCCCTCTTCCTGTGCTTTACAGGCGATTCCAACGTACCTCTTGAAATCTGTTTCCTGCTATTTTGCCTCACTTTCAAGTCCGCCTCGTTGACTTCCCTCAACAGATTTTTGGACGATAGTTGTCCTTTATCACTCTGCCAGTTTGTGAATTGCTGTGCCCCTGAGCTCCATTTCTCAACTCGTTTTTTGTGAGCTGAACGCAAGTCCAAAATTTTGGATCATGTCCTATACTGGTTCCCGGTGGGTGGCTGAGACTTTGGTTAATTCTTCTTCCTGCCGGGAAATTAGAGTGACATGTGCCCGTCCAAATGCCTAACAGCTACTCTCTCATGGGTTCTCCCTCGTCCCTTCCATCCTCTGCCAAATTGGTAACCTGTGCAAACCAGGAGGTTAAAGGGCCTGTCTCTCCAAGTTGGGAGATTGATAGTAAGGCAGTTGGAAAGTCAAACTGGAGCACCAGGAGAGGGACTATTCGTTGAGTTTTAGAAACCTTTCATATTCACAGTGTGTCCATTCTCTAGGTTTCCTGTACATGTTATAGCTGTAGTAATATTCCCTTGAACCTGGACAGTTGGGACCCATGGAATGGGGGCCATGCATTATTGCTTGAAAGGGTCTGCATTTGCTCACCCAATCTCACCAATCCTCTCAGTCCCAAGTGTCCAGCCTTATGCCACATACAGCTGTCATTGTAGATAGGGTCTTTCCAGGTTTCCTCAGACACCCTGAAGGAATTGTAAAGAATTTCCCTGTTTTTTGGTTTTGCTTTTGAAATTCCTTTTTATAGTGGGTTTGAGCTGATTCTCGCTGCCATGTTTATGCCACTCTAGACACACTTGATTCCCTTATGGAGTCATATCAATACATAGGTTTTAAGATTCTTACTAGTCAGATATATTCCTCTGCGGGAAATATGGGGTTTTGAGTCTCTTTCACTGAGGAAGGTGTCGGTCTTGTCTATTCCAAAGTTGGTTTTTGGAACGGTCCCTGTGCTTATATCAAACTCTGGTTTTATGCATCACCCCACCTCTCCATCCCCTTTATGCAGGCATAAGAGTGTTTTCTAAATGTGAGACTCTGTTCTCTTTCCTAACTCAGTTCACGTGTAGCCATGTTTACAGGATCTTCATAAGTGATATCTTATGATAAGTTTCTTTTTCTGTGTGACTTATTTCACTTAGAATCATCGTACCTGAATCCACTCACTTTGCTGCTACTGGTCTTATGACATTGATTTCATGGCTGAGGGATATTCCATCGTACGTAAGTACCACAATGTTTTGAACCATTTTTATATTTCCTGGGATATTTAAGGTGTACCCAAGTTGAGGTTCTTGTAGTCAGTGCAGCCCTAAATTTGGAGGTGGCTCTTTCTTATTGATTTTCAGTTTTCCCAAGGTATATTCCCTAGACTGGAAGTGGCCTTGGCTCTGTAGCTCTGTTGTTTACTTGTTTTAGGGAACACAATGCACTCCTCCAGTGAGGCAGTTGGCAATTGACATCCCGCCCATCAGCATAACAAGGCCCCCTGTTCTCCAGGGCCTGTCTTGCCTTTCTGGTTTTTACACATTTTGTGGATGTCCCTTTTGACCGGTGGGAAGTGATACTTCTTTGTAGTGCAGATTTGCATTGCCCGCTTGCTTGCTTGGCCAAAAAGGGCGTATGCGTTTTCTCCTGAATATATTCAGGGAAAAACGCATACGCCCTTTTTGGCCAAGTGCATCATTGTCGAACTTGTGCCCCTCTTCCTGTGCTTTACAGGCGATTCCAACGTACCTCTTTAAATCTGTTTCCTGCTATTCTGCATCGCATTAAAGTCCGCCTCGTTGCCTTCCCTCAACAGATTTTTGGACGATAGTTGTGTTTTATTACTCTGCCAGTTTGTGAATTGCTGTGCCCCTGAGCTCCATTTTTCAACTCGTTTTTAGTGAGCTGAACGCAAGTCCAAAATTTTGGTTCAGGACCTATACTGGTTCCCGGTGGGTGGCTGAGACTTTGGTTAATTCTTCTTCCTACCGGTATATTAGAGTGACACGTGCCCGTCCAAATGCCTAACAGCTACTCTCTCATGGGTTCTCCCTCTTCCCTTTCATCCTCTGCCAAATTGGCAACCTATTCGAACCAGGAGGTAAATGGCGCTGTGTCTCCAAGTTTGGAGATTGATAGTAAAGCAGTTGGAAAGTCAAACCAGAGCACCAGGAGAGGGACTATTCATTGAGATTTAGAAACATTTCGTATTCACAGTGTGTCCATTCTCTAGGTTTCCTGTACCAGTTCTTGCTGTATTAATATTCCCTTCAAGCTCGAGAGTTGGGACCCATGGAATGGGGGCCACGCATTCTTGCTTTAATGGGTCTGCATTTGCTCACCCAATCTCACCAATCCTCTCAGTCCCAAGTGTCCAGCCTTATGCCATATCCAGCTGTCATTGTAGATAGGTTCATTCCACGTTTCATCAGAGACCCTGAAGGAATTGTAAAGACTTTCCCTGTTTTTTTGTTTTGTTTTTGAAATTCCTTTTTATAGTGGGTTTGAGCTGATTCTCGCTGCCATGTTTATGCCAGTCAAGACACACTTGATAACCTTATGGAGACATATCAATACATAGGTTTTAAGATTCTTACTAGTCAGATCTATTCCTCTGCGGGAAATATGTGGTTTTGAGTCCCTTTCACTGAGGAAGGTGTAGGTCTTATCTATTCCATAGTAAGTTTTTGGAACGGTCCCTGTGATTATATCAAACTCTGGTTTTATGCATTACCCCACCTCTCTTTCTCCCTTAAGCATGCATACGAGTTTTTTTCTAAATGTGAGACACTGTTCTCTTTCCTAAATCAGTTCATATGTAGCCATGTTTACAGGATCTCCAAAAGTCATATCTTATGATAAGTTTCTTTTTCTGTGTGACTTATTTCACTTAGAATCATCGTACCTGAATCGACTCATTTTGCTGCTACTGGTCTTATGACATTGATTTCATGGATGAGGGATATTACATCTTTCGTATGTACCACAATTTTTTGAATCCATTTTATATTTCCTGGGATATTTAAGGTGTACCCAAGTTGAGGTTCTTGTAAGCAGTGCAGCCCTAAATTTTGGGGTGACTCTGTCTTATTGATTTTCAGTTTTCCCAAGATATATTCCCTAGACTGAAAGTGCCCTTGGCTCTGTAGCTCTGTTGTTTACTTGTTTTAGGGAACACAGTGCACTCCTCCAGAGAGGCAGTTGGCAATTTACATCCGGACCATCAGCATAAAAAGGCTCCGTGTTCTCCAGGCCCTGTCATGCCTTTCTGGTTTTTACACATTTTGTGGATGTCCCTTTTGACCGGTGGGAAGTGACACTTCTTTGTAGTGCAAATTTGCATTGCCCGCTTGCTTGCTTGGCCAAAAAGGGCGTATGCGTTTTCTCCTGAATATATTCAGGAGAAAACGCATACGCCCTTTTTCTCCAATTGCATCAGTGTCAAAGTTGTGCCTCTCTTCCTGTGCTTTAAAGGCGATTCCAACGTACCTCTTGAAATCTGTTTCCTGCTATTCGGCATCGCTTTCAAGTCCGCCTCGTTTCCTTCCCTCAACAGATTTATGGACGATAGATGTCCTGTATTACTCTGCCAGTTTGTGAATTGCTGTGCCCCTGAGCTCCATTTTACAACTCGATTTTTGTGAGCTGAACGCAATTCCAAAATTTTGGTTCAGGATCTATACTGGTTCCCGGTGGGTGGCTGAGACTTTGGTTAATTCTTCTTCCTGCCGGGAAATTAGTATGAAATGTGCCTGTCCAAATGCCTAACAGCTACTCTCTCATTGTTTCTTCCTCTTCCCTTTCATCCTCTGCAAATTGACAACCTGTGCGAACCAGGAGGTTAAAGGGGCTGTCTCTCCTAGTTGGTTGATTGATAGTAAAGCAGTTGGAAAGTCAAACCAGAGCAGCAGTAGAGGGACTATTCGTTGAGTTTTAGAAACCTTTCGTATTCACAGTGTGTCCATTCTCTAGGTTTCCTGTACATGTTATAGCTGTAGTAATATTCCCTTGAACCTGGAGAGTTGGGACCCATGGAATGGGGCCATGCATTATTGCTTTAAAGGGTCTGCATTTGCTCACCCAATCTCACCAATCCTCTCAGTCCCAAGTGTCCAGCCTTATGCCACATCCAGCTGTCATTGTAGATAGGGTCATTCCAGGTTTCATCAGAGACCCCGAAGGAATTTTAAAGAATTTCCCGTTTTTTTTGTTTTGTTTTTGTAATTCCTTTTTATTGTGTGTTTGAGCTGATTCTCGCTGCCATGTTTATGCCATTCTAGACTCAGTAGATTCCCTTATGGATACATATCAATAAATAAGTTTTATGATTCTTACTCGTGAGAAATATTCATCTCTGGGAAATATGGGGTTTTGAGTCCCTTTCACTGAGGAAGGTGTAGGTCTTGTCTATTCCATAGTTGGTTTTTGGAATGGTACCTGTGCTTATATCAAACTCTGGTTTTATGCATCACCACACCTCTCCTTCCTCCTTAAGAAGGCATAAGAGTGTTTTCTAAATGTGAGACTCTGTTCTCTTTCCTAACTCAGTTCATGTGTAGCCATGATTACAGGATCTTCATAAGTGATATCTTATGATAAGTTTCATTTTCTGTGTGACATATTTCACTTAGAATCATCGTACCTGAATCCACTCATTTTGGTGCAACTGGTCTTATGACATTGATTTCATGGCTGAGGGATATTCCATCGTACGTAAGTACCACAATTTTTTGAACCAATTTTATATTTCCTAGGATATTTAAGGTGTACCCATGTTGAGGTTCTTGTAAGCAGTGCAGCCCTAAATTTTGGGGTGGCTCTGTCTTATTGATTTTCAGTTTTCCCAAGGTATATTCCCTAGACTGGAAGCGCCCTTGGCTCTGTAGCTCTGTTGTTTACTTGTTTTAGGGAACACAATGCACTCTTCCAGAGAGGCAGTTGGCAATTTACATCCCGCCCATCAGCATAACAAGTCTCCTTGTTCTCCAGGGTCTGTCTTGCCTTTCAGGTTTTTACACATTTTGTGGATGTCCCTTTTGACCGTTGGGAAGTGATACTTCTTTGTAGTGCAGATTTGCATTGCCCGCTTGCTTGCTTGGCTAAAAAGGGCGTATGCGTTTTCTCCTGAATATATTCAGGAGAAAACGCATACGCACTTTTTGGCCAAGTGCATCATTGTCCAAGTTGTGCCCCTCTTCCTGTGCTTTAAAGGTGATTCCAACGTACCTCTTGAAATCTGTTTCCTGCCATTCTGCCTCACATTCAAGTCCGCCTCGTTGCCTTCCCTCAACAGATTTTTGGACGATAGTTGTCCTTTATTACTCTGCCAGTTTGTGAATTGCTGTGCCCCTGAGCTCAATTTTTCAACTCGTTTTTTGTGAGCTGAACGCAAGTCCAAAATTTTGGTTCAGGACTTATACTGGTTCCCGGTGGGTGGGAGAGATTTTGGTTAATTCTTCTTCCCGCCGGGAAATTAGAGTGACATGTGCCCGTCCAAATGCCTAACAGCTACTCTCTCATTGGATCTCCCTCTTCCCATTCCTCCTCAGCCAAATTGGCAACCTGTGCAAACCAGGAGGTAAAAGGGGCTGTCTCTCCATGTTGGGAGATTGATAGTAAATCAGTTGGAAAGTCAAACCAGAGCACCAGGAGAGGGACAATTCATTGAGTTTTAGTAACCTTTCGTATTCCCAGTGTGTCCATTCTCTAGGTTTCCCGTACATGTTATAGCTGTCGTAATATTCACTTCAATCTGAAGAGTTGGGACCCATGGAATGGGTCCATGCATTATTGCTTTAAAGGGTCTGCTTTTGCTCACCCAATCTCACCAGTCCTCTCAGTCCCAAGTGTCCAGCCTTATGCCACATCCAGCTGTCATTGGAGATAGAGTCATTTCAGGTTTCATCAGAGACCCTGAGGGAATTGTAAAGAATTTCCCTGTTTTTTTCTTTTGTTTTTGAAATTACTTTTTATAGTGGGTTTGAGCTGATTCTCGCTGCCATGTTTATGCCACTCTAGACACACTTGATTCCCTTATGCAGATATATCAATACATTGGTTTTAATATTCTTACAAGTGAAATATATTCCTCTGCAGGAAATATGGGGTTTTGATTCCCTTTCACTGAGGAAGGTGTAGGTCTTGTCTATTCAATAGTTGGTTTTTGGAACATGGCCTGAGCTTATATCAAACTCTGGTTTTTTTCATCACCCCACCTCTCCTTCCCCTTTAAGAAGGCATAAGAGTGTTTTCTAAATGTGAGACTCTGTTCTCTTTCCTAACTCAGTTCATGTGTAGCCATGTTTAAAGGAGCTTCATAAGTGATATCTTATGATAGGTTTCTTTTTCTGTGTGACTTATTTCACTTAGAATCATCATACCTGAATCGACTCATTTTGTGCAACTGGTCTTATGACATTGATTTCATGGCTGAGGGATATTCCATCGTACGTAAGTACCACAATATTTTGAACCAATTTTATATTTCCTCGGATATTTAAGGTGTACCCAAGTTGAGGTTCTTGTAAGCCGTGCAGCCCTAAATTTTGGGGTGGCTCTGTCTTATTGATTTTCAGTTTTCCCAAGGTATATTCCCTAGACAGGAAGCGCCCTTGGCTCTGTAGCTCTGTTGTTTACTTGTTTTAGGTAACACAATGCACTCCTCCAGAGAGGCAGTTGGCAATTTACATCCCGCCCATCAGCATAACATGGCTCCATGTTCTCCAGGGCATGTCTTGCCTTTCAGGTTTTTACACATTTTGTGGATGTCCCTTTTGACCGTTTGGTGTGATACTTCTTTGTAGTGCAGATTTGCATTGCCCGCTTGCTTGCTTGGCCAAAAAGGGCGTATGCGTTTTCTCCTGAATATATTCAGGAGAAAACGCATACGCCCTTTTTGTCCAATTCCATCAGTGTCAAAGTTGTGCCCCTCTTCCTGTGCTTTAAAGGCGATTCCAACGTACCTCTTGAAATCTGTTTCCTTCTCTTCTGCCTCACTTTCAAGTCTGGCTCGCTGCATTCCCTCAACAGATTTTTGGACGGTAGTTGTCCTTTATCACTCTGCCAGTTTGTGAATTGCTGTGCTCCTGAGCTCCATTTCTCAACTCTTTTTTTGTGAGCTGAACACAAGTCCAAAATTTTGGATCATGTCCTATACTGGTTCCCGGTGGGTGGCTGAGACTTTGGTTAATTCTTCTTCCTGCCGGGAAATTAGAGTGACATGTGCCCGTCCAAATGCCTAACAGGTACTCTCTCATGGGTTCTCCCTCGTCCCTTCCATCCTCTGGCAAATTGGGAACCTGTGCAAACCAGGAGGTTAAAGGGCCTGTCTCTCCAAGTTGGGAGATTGATAGTAAGGCAGTTGGAAAGTCAAACTGGAGCACCAGGAGAGGGACTATTCGTTGAGTTTTAGAAACCTTTCGTATTCACAGTGTGTCCATTCTCTAGGTTTCCTGTACATGTTATAGCTGTAGTAATATTCCCTTGAACCTGGAGAGTTGGGACCCATGGAATGGGGGCCATGCATTATTGCTTGAAAGGGTCTGCATTTGCTCACCCAATCTCACCAATCCTCTCAGTCCCAAGTGTCCAGCCTTATGCCACATCCAGCTGTCATGGTAGATAGGGTCTTTCCAGGTTTCCTCAGACACCCTGAAGGAATTGTAAAGAATTTCCCTGTTTTTTTTGGTTTTGCTTTTGAATTTCCTTTTTATAGTGGTTTTGAGCTGATTCTCGCTGCCATGTTTATGCCACTCTAAACACACTTGATTCCCTTATGGAGACATATCAATACATAGGTTTTAAGATTATTACTAGTCAGATATATTCCTCTGCGGGAAATATGGGGTTTTGAGTCTCTTTCACTGAGGAAGGTGTCGGTCTTGTCTATTCCAAAGTTGGTTTTTGGAACGGTCCCTGGGCTTATATCAAACTCTGGTTTTATGCATCACCCCACCTCTCCTTCCCCTTTAAGCAGGCATAAGAGTGTTTTCTAAATGTGAGACTCTGTTCTCTTTCCTAACTCAGTTCACGTGTAGCCATGTTTACAGGATCTTCATAAGTGATATCTTATGATAAGTTTCTTTTTCTGTGTGACTTATTTCACTTAGAATCATCGTACCTGAATCCACTCACTTTGCTGCTACTGGTCTTATGACATTGATTTCATGGCTGAGGGATATTCCATCGTACGTAAGTACCACAATGTTTTGAACCATTTTTATATTTCCTGGGATATTTAAGGTGTACCCAAGTTGAGGTTCTTGTTGTCAGTGCAGCCCTAAATTTGGAGGTGGCTCTTTCTTATTGATTTTCAGTTTTCCCCAGGTATATTCCCTAGACTGGAAGTGGCCTTGGCTCTGTAGCTCTGTTGTTTACTTGTTTTAGGGAACACAATGCACTCCTCCAGTGAGGCAGTTGGCAATTTACATCCCGCCCATCAGCATAACAAGGCTCCCAGTTCTCCAGGGCCTGTCTTGCCTTTCTGCTTTTTACACATTTTGTGGATGTCCCTTTTGAACGGTGGGAAGTGATACTTCTTTGTAGTGCAGATTTGCATTGCCCGCTTGCTTGCTTGGCCAAAAAGGGCGTATGCGTTTTCTCCTGAATATATTCAGGAGAAAACGCATACGCCCTTTTTGGCCAAGTGCACCATTGTCCAAGTTGTGCCCCTCTTCCTGTGCTTTACAGGCGATTCCAAGGTACCTCTTGAAATCTGTTTCCTGCTATTTTGCCTCGCTTTCAAGTCCGCCTCGTTGACTTCCTTCAACAGATTTTTGGACGATAGTTGTCCTTTATCACTCTGCCAGTTTGTGAATTGCTGTGCCCCTGAGCTCCATTTCTCAACTCGTTTTTTGTGAGCTGAACACAAGTCCAAAATTTGGGATCATGTCCTATACTGGTTCCCGGTGGTTGCATGAGACTTTGGTTAATTCTTCTTCCTGCCTGGAAATTAGAGTGACATGTGCCCGTCCAAATGCCTAACAGCTACTCTCTCATGGGTTCTCCCTCGTCCCTTCCATCCTCTGCCAAATTGGGAACCTGTGCAAACCAGGAGGTTAAAGGGCCTGTCTCTCCAAGTTGGGAGATTGATAGTAAGGCAGTTGGAAAGTCAAACTGGAGCACCAGGAGAGGGACTATTCGTTGAGTTTTAGAAACCTTTCGTATTCACAGTGTGTCCATTCTCTAGGTTTCCTGTACATGTTATAGCTGTAGTAATATTCCCTTGAACCTGGAGAGTTGGGACCCATGGAATGGGGGCCATGCATTATTGCTTGAAAGGGTCTGCATTTGCTCACCCAATCTCACCAATCCTCTCAGTCCCAAGTGTCCAGCCTTATGCCACATCCAGCTGTCATGGTAGATAGGGTCTTTCCAGGTTTCCTCAGACACCCTGAAGGAATTGTAAAGAATTTCCCTATTTTTTGGTTTTGCTTTTGAAATTCCTTTTTATAGTGGGTTTGAGCTGATTCTCGCTGCCATGTTTATGCCACTCTAGACACACTTGATTCCCTTATGGAGACATATCAATACATAGGTTTTAAGATTCTTACTAGTCAGATATATTCCTCTGTGGGAAATATGGGGTTTTGAGTCTCTTTCACTGAGGAAGGTGTCGGTCTTGTCTATTCCAAAGTTGGTTTTTGGAACGGTCCCTGTGCTTATATCAAACTCTGGTTTTATGCATCACCCCACCTCTCCTTCCCCTTTATGCAGGCATAAGAGTGTTTTCTAAATGTGAGACTCTGTTCTCTTTCCTAACTCAGTTCACGTGTAGCCATGTTTACAGGATCTTCATAAGTGATATCTTATGATAAGTTTCTTTTTCTGTGTGACTTATTTCACTTAGAATCATCGTACCTGAATCCACTCACTTTGCTGCTACTGGTCTTATGACATTGATTTCATGGCTGAGGGATATTCCATCGTACGTAAGTACCACAATGTTTTGAACCATTTTTATATTTCCTGGGATATTTAAGGTGTACCCAAGTTGAGGTTTTTGTAGCCAGTGCAGCCCTAAATTTGGAGGTGGCTCTTTCTTATTGATTTTCAGTTTTCCCCAGGTATATTCCCTAGACTGGAAGTGGCCTTAGCTCTGTAGCTCTGTTGTTTACTTGTTTTAGGGAACACAATGCACTCCTCCAGTGAGGCAGTTGGCAATTTACATCCCGCCCATCAGCATAACAAGGCTCCCTGTTCTCCAGGGCCTGTCTTGCCTTTCTGGTTTTTACACATTTTGTGGATGTCCCTTTTGACCGGTGGGAAGTGATACTTCTTTGTAGTGCAGATTTGCATTGCCCGCTTGCTTGCTTGGCCAAAAAAGGCGTATGCGTTTTCTCCTGAATATATTCAGGAGAAAACGCATACGCCCTTTTTGACCAAGTGCACCATTGTCCAAGTTGTGCCCCTCTTCCTGTGCTTTACAGGCGATTCCAACGTACCTCTTGAAATCTGTTTCCTCCTATTTTGCCTCACTTTCAAGTCCGCCTCGTTGACTTCCCTCAACAGATTTTTGGACGATAGTTGTCCTTTATCACTCTGCCAGTTTGTGAATTGCTGTGCCCCTGAGCTCCATTTCTCAACTCGTTTTTTGTGAGCTGAACGCAAGTCCAAAATTTTGGATCATGTCCTATACTGGTTCCCGGTGGGTGGCTGAGACTTTGGTTAATTCTTCTTCCTGCCGGGAAATTAGAGTGACATGTGCCCGTCCAAATGCCTAACAGCTACTCTCTCATGGGTTCTCCCTCGTCCCTTCCATCCTCTGCCAAATTGGGAACCTGTGCAAACCAGGAGGTTAAAGGGCCTGTCTCTCCAAGTTGGGAGATTGATAGTAAGGCAGTTGGAAAGTCAAACTGGAGCACCAGGAGAGGGACTATTCGTTGAGTTTTAGAAACCTTTCATATTCACAGTGTGTCCATTCTCTAGGTTTCCTGTACATGTTATAGCTGTAGTAATATTCCCTTGAACCTGGACAGTTGGGACCCATGGAATGGGGGCCATGCATTATTGCTTGAAAGGGTCTGCATTTGCTCACCCAATCTCACCAATCCTCTCAGTCCCAAGTGTCCAGCCTTATGCCACATACAGCTGTCATTGTAGATAGGGTCTTTCCAGGTTTCCTCAGACACCCTGAAGGAATTGTAAAGAATTTCCCTGTTTTTTGGTTTTGCTTTTGAAATTCCTTTTTATAGTGGGTTTGAGCTGATTCTCGCTGCCATGTTTATGCCACTCTAGACACACTTGATTCCCTTATGGAGTCATATCAATACATAGGTTTTAAGATTCTTACTAGTCAGATATATTCCTCTGCGGGAAATATGGGGTTTTGAGTCTCTTTCACTGAGGAAGGTGTCGGTCTTGTCTATTCCAAAGTTGGTTTTTGGAACGGTCCCTGTGCTTATATCAAACTCTGGTTTTATGCATCACCCCACCTCTCCATCCCCTTTATGCAGGCATAAGAGTGTTTTCTAAATGTGAGACTCTGTTCTCTTTCCTAACTCAGTTCACGTGTAGCCATGTTTACAGGATCTTCATAAGTGATATCTTATGATAAGTTTCTTTTTCTGTGTGACTTATTTCACTTAGAATCATCGTACCTGAATCCACTCACTTTGCTGCTACTGCTCTTATGACATTGATTTCATGGCTGAGGAATATTCCATCGTACGTAAGTACCACAATGTTTTGAACCATTTTTATATTTCCTGGGATATTTAAGGTGTACCCAAGTTTAGGTTCTTGTAGTCAGTGCAGCCCTAAATTTGGAGGTGGCTCTTTCTTATTGATTTTCAGTTTTCCCAAGGTATATTCCCTAGACTGGAAGTGGCCTTGGCTCTGTAGCTCTGTTGTTTACTTGTTTTAGGGAACACAATGCACTCCTCCAGTGAGGCAGTTGGCAATTGACATCCCGCCCATCAGCATAACAAGGCCCCCTGTTCTCCAGGGCCTGTCTTGCCTTTCTGGTTTTTACACATTTTGTGGATGTCCCTTTTGACCGGTGGGAAGTGATACTTCTTTGTAGTGCAGATTTGCATTGCCCGCTTGCTTGCTTGGCCAAAAAGGGCGTATGCTTTTTCTCCTGAATATATTCAGGGAAAAACGCATATGCCCTTTTTGGCCAAGTGCATCATTGTCGAACTTGTGCCACTCTTCCTGTGCTTTACAGGCGATTCCAACGTACCTCTTTAAATCTGTTTCCTGCTATTCTGCATCGCATTAAAGTCCGCCTCGTTGCCTTCCCTCAACAGATTTTTGGACGATAGTTGTGTTTTATTACTCTGCCAGTTTGTGAATTGCTGTGCCCCTGAGCTCCATTTTTCAACTCGTTTTTAGTGAGCTGAACGCAAGTCCAAAATTTTGGTTCAGGACCTATACTGGTTCCCGGTGGGTGGCTGAGACTTTGGTTAATTCTTCTTCCTACCGGTATATTAGAGTGACACGTGCCCGTCCAAATGCCTAACAGCTACTCTCTCATGGGTTCTCCCTCTTCCCTTTCATCCTCTGCCAAATTGGCAACCTATTCGAACCAGGAGGTAAATGGCGCTGTGTCTCCAAGTTTGGAGATTGATAGTAAAGCAGTTGGAAAGTCAAACCAGAGCACCAGGAGAGGGACTATTCATTGAGATTTAAAAACATTTCGTATTCACAGTGTGTCCATTCTCTAGGTTTCCTGTACCAGTTCTTGCTGTATTAATATTCCCTTCAAGCTCGAGAGTTGGGACCCATGGAATGGGGGCCACGCATTCTTGCTTTAATGGGTCTGCATTTGCTCACCCAATCTCACAAATCCTCTCAGTCCCAAGTGTCCAGCCTTATGCCATATCCAGCTGTCATTGTAGATAGGTCCATTCCACGTTTCATCAGAGACCCTGAAGGAATTGTAAAGACTTTCCCTGTTTTTTTGCTTTGTTTTTGAAATTCCTTTTTATAGTGGGTTTGAGCTGATTCTCGCTGCCATGTTTATGCCAGTCAAGACACACTTGATAACCTTATGGAGACATATCAATACATAGGTTTTAAGATTCTTACTAGTCAGATCTATTCCTCTGCGGGAAATATGTGGTTTTGAGTCCCTTTCACTGAGGAAGGTGTAGGTCTTATCTATTCCATAGTAAGTTTTTGGAACGGTCCCTGTGATTATATCAAACTCTGGTTTTATGCATTACCCCACCTCTCTTTCTCCCTTAAGCATGCATACGAGTTTTTTTCTAAATGTGAGACACTGTTCTCTTTCCTAAATCAGTTCATATGTAGCCATGTTTACAGGATCTCCAAAAGTCATATCTTATGATAAGTTTCTTTTTCTGTGTGACTTATTTCACTTAGAATCATCGTACCTGAATCGACTCATTTTGCTGCTACTGGTCTTATGACATTGATTTCATGGATGAGGGATATTACATCTTTCGTATGTACCACAATTTTTTGAATCCATTTTATATTTCCTGGGATATTTAAGGTGTACCCAAGTTGAGGTTCTTGTAAGCAGTGCAGCCCTAAATTTTGGGGTGACTCTGTGTTATTGATTTTCAGTTTTCCCAAGATATATTCCCTAGACTGAAAGTGCCCTTGGCTCTGTAGCTCTGTTGTTTACTTGTTTTAGGGAACACAGTGCACTCCTCCAGAGAGGCAGTTGGCAATTTACATCCGGACCATCAGCATAAAAAGGCTCCGTGTTCTCCAGGCCCTGTCATGCCTTTCTGGTTTTTACACATTTTGTGGATGTCCCTTTTGACCGGTGGGAAGTGACACTTCTTTGTAGTGCAAATTTGCATTGCCCGCTTGCTTGCTTGGCCAAAAAGGGCGTATGCGTTTTCTCCTGAATATATTCAGGAGAAAACGCATACGCCCTTTTTCTCCAATTGCATCCGTGTCAAAGTTGTGCCTCTCTTCCTGTGCTTTAAAGGCGATTCCAACGTACCTCTTGAAATCTGTTTCCTGCTATTCGGCATCGCTTTCAAGTCCGCCTCGTTTCCTTCCCTCAACAGATTTATGGACGATAGATGTCCTGTATTACTCTGCCAGTTTGTGAATTGCTGTGCCCCTGAGCTCCATTTTACAACTCGATTTTTGTGAGCTGAACGCAATTCCAAAATTTTGGTTCAGGATCTATACTGGTTCCCGGTGGGTGGCTGAGACTTTGGTTAATTCTTCTTCCTGCCGGGAAATTAGTATGAAATGTGCCCGTCCAAATGCCTAACAGCTACTCTCTCATTGTTTCTTCCTCTTCCCTTTCATCCTCTGCCAAATTGACAACCTGTGCGAACCAGGAGGTTAAAGGGGCTGTCTCTCCTAGTTGGTTGATTGATAGTAAAGCAGTTGGAAAGTCAAACCAGAGCAGCAGTAGAGGGACTATTCGTTGAGTTTTAGAAACCTTTCGTATTCACAGTGTGTCCATTCTCTAGGTTTCCTGTACATGTTATAGCTGTAGTAATATTCCCTTGAACCTGGAGAGTTGGGACCCATGGAATGGGGCCATGCATTATTGCTTTAAAGGGTCTGCATTTGCTCACCCAATCTCACCAATCCTCTCAGTCCCAAGTGTCCAGCCTTATGCCACATCCAGCTGTCATTGTAGATAGGGTCATTCCAGGTTTCATCAGAGACCCCGAAGGAATTTTAAAGAATTTCCCGTTTTTTTTGTTTTGTTTTTGTAATTCCTTTTTATTGTGTGTTTGAGCTGATTCTCGCTGCCATGTTTATGCCATTCTAGACTCAGTAGATTCCCTTATGGATACATATCAATAAATAAGTTTTATGATTCTTACTCGTGAGAAATATTCATCTCTGGGAAATATGGGGTTTTGAGTCCCTTTCACTGAGGAAGGTGTAGGTCTTGTCTATTCCATAGTTGGTTTTTGGAATGGTACCTGTGCTTATATCAAACTCTGGTTTTATGCATCACCACACCTCTCCTTCCTCCTTAAGAAGGCATAAGAGTGTTTTCTAAATGTGAGACTCTGTTCTCTTTCCTAACTCAGTTCATGTGTAGCCATGATTACAGGATCTTCATAAGTGATATCTTATGATAAGTTTCATTTTCTGTGTGACATATTTCACTTAGAATCATCGTACCTGAATCCACTCATTTTGGTGCAACTGGTCTTATGACATTGATTTCATGGCTGAGGGATATTCCATCGTACGTAAGTACCACAATTTTTTGAACCAATTTTATATTTCCTAGGATATTTAAGGTGTACCCATGTTGAGGTTCTTGTAAGCAGTGCAGCCCTAAATTTTGGGGTGGCTCTGTCTTATTGATTTTCAGTTTTCCCAAGGTATATTCCCTAGACTGGAAGCGCCCTTGGCTCTGTAGCTCTGTTGTTTACTTGTTTTAGGGAACACAATGCACTCTTCCAGAGAGGCAGTTGGCAATTTACATCCCGCCCATCAGCATAACAAGTCTCCTTGTTCTCCAGGGTCTGTCTTGCCTTTCAGGTTTTTACACATTTTGTGGATGTCCCTTTTGACCGTTGGGAAGTGATACTTCTTTGTAGTGCAGATTTGCATTGCCCGCTTAATTGCTTGGCTAAAAAGGGCGTATGCGTTTTCTCCTGAATATATTCAGGAGAAAACGCATACGCCCTTTTTGTCCAAGTGCATCATTGTCCAAGTTGTGCCCCTCTTCCTGTGCTTTAAAGGTGATTCCAACGTACCTCTTGAAATCTGTTTCCTGCCATTCTGCCTCACATTCAAGTCCGCCTCGTTGCCTTCCCTCAACAGATTTTTGGACGATAGTTGTCCTTTATTACTCTGCCAGTTTGTGAATTGCTGTGCCCCTGAGCTCAATTTTTCAACTCGTTTTTTGTGAGCTGAACGCAAGTCCAAAATTTTGGTTCAGGACTTATACTGGTTCCCGGTGGGTGGGAGAGATTTTGGTTAATTCTTCTTCCCGCCGGGAAATTAGAGTGACATGTGCCCGTCCAAATGCCTAACAGCTACTCTCTCATTGGATCTCCCTCTTCCCATTCCTCCTCAGCCAAACTGGCAACCTGTGCAAACCAGGAGGTAAAAGGGGCTGTCTCTCCATGTTGGGAGATTGATAGTAAATCAGTTGGAAAGTCAAACCAGAGCACCAGGAGAGGGACAATTCATTGAGTTTTAGTAACCTTTCGTATTCCCAGTGTGTCCATTCTCTAGGTTTCCCGTACATGTTATAGCTGTCGTAATATTCACTTCAATCTGAAGAGTTGGGACCCATGGAATGGGTCCATGCATTATTGCTTTAAAGGGTCTGCTTTTGCTCACCCAATCTCACCAGTCCTCTCAGTCCCAAGTGTCCAGCCTTATGCCACATCCAGCTGTCATTGGAGATAGAGTCATTTCAGGTTTCATCAGAGACCCTGAGGGAATTATAAAGAATTTCCCTGTTTTTTTCTTTTGTTTTTGAAATTACTTTTTATAGTGGGTTTGAACTGATTCTCGCTGCCATGTTTATGCCACTCTAGACACACTTGATTCCCTTATGCAGATATATCAATACATTGGTTTTAATATTCTTACAAGTGAAATATATTCCTCTGCAGGAAATATGGGGTTTTGATTCCCTTTCACTGAGGAAGGTGTAGGTCTTTTCTATTCAATAGTTGGTTTTTGGAACATGGCCTGAGCTTATATCAAACTCTGGTTTTATTCATCACCCCACCTCTCCTTCCCCTTTAAGAAGGCATAAGAGTGTTTTCTAAATGTGAGACTCTGTTCTCTTTCCTAACTCAGTTCATGTGTAGCCATGTTTAAAGGAGCTTCATAAGTGATATCTTATGATAGGTTTCTTTTTCTGTGTGACTTATTTCACTTAGAATCATCATACCTGAATCGACTCATTTTGTGCAACTGGTCTTATGACATTGATTTCATGGCTGAGGGATATTCCATCGTACGTAAGTACCACAATATTTTGAACCAATTTTATATTTCCTCGGATATTTAAGGTGTACCCAAGTTGAGGTTCTTGTAAGCCGTGCAGCCCTAAATTTTGGGGTGGCTCTGTCTTATTGATTTTCAGTTTTCCCAAGGTATATTCCCTAGACAGGAAGCGCCCTTGGCTCTGTAGCTCTGTTGTTTACTTGTTTTAGGTAACGCAATGCACTCCTCCAGAGAGGCAGTTGGCAATTTACATCCCGCCCATCAGCATAACATGGCTCCATGTTCTCCAGGGCATGTCTTGCCTTTCAGGTTTTTACACATTTTGTGGATGTCCCTTTTGACCGTTTGGTGTGATACTTCTTTGTAGTACAGATTTGCATTGCCCGCTTGCTTGCTTGGCCAAAAAGGGCATATGCGTTTTCTCCTGAATATATTCAGGAGAAAACGCATATGCCCTTTTTGTCCAATTCCATCAGTGTCAAAGTTGTGCCCCTCTTCCTGTGCTTTAAAGGCGATTCCAACGTACCTCTTGAAATCTGTTTCCTTCTCTTCTGCCTCACTTTCAAGTCTGGCTCGCTGCATTCCCTCAACAGATTTTTGGACGGTAGTTGTCCTTTATCACTCTGCCAGTTTGTGAATTGCTGTGCTCCTGAGCTCCATTTCTCAACTCTTTTTTTGTGAGCTGAACACAAGTCCAAAATTTTGGATCATGTCCTATACTGGTTCCCGGTGGGTGGCTGAGACTTTGGTTAATTCTTCTTCCTGCTGGGAAATTAGAGTGACATGTGCCCGTCCAAATGCCTAACAGCTACTCTCTCATGGGTTCTCCCTCGTCCCTTCCATCCTCTGCCAAATTGGGAACCTGTGAAAACCAGGAGGTTAAAGGGCCTGTCTCTCCAAGTTGGGAGATTGATAGTAAGGCAGTTGGAAAGTCAAACTGGAGCACCAGGAGAGGGACTAATCGTTGAGTTTTAGAAACCTTTCGTATTCACTATGTGTACATTCTCTAGGTTTCCTGTACATGTTATAGCTGTAGTAATATTCCCTTGAACCTGGAGAGTTGGGACCCATGGAATGGGGGCTATGCATTACTGCTTGAAAGGGTCTGCATTTGCTCACCCAATCTCACCAATCCTCTCAGTCCCAAGTGTCCAGCCTTATGCCACATCCAGCTGTCATTGTAGATAGGGTCTTTCCAGGTTTCCTCAGACACCCTGAAGGAATTGTGAAGAATTTCCCTGTTTTTTGGTTTTGCTTTTGAAATTCCTTTTTATAGTGGGTTTGAGCTGATTCTCGCTGCCATGTTTATGCCACTCTAGACACACTTGATTCCCTTATGGAGACATATCAATACATAGGTTTTAAGATTCTTACTAGTCAGATACTTTCCTCTGTGGGAAATATGGGGTTTTGAGTCTCTTTCACTGAGGAAGGTGTAGGTCTTGTCTATTCCAAAGTTGGTTTTTGAAACGGTCCCTGTGCTTATATCAAACTCTGGTTTTATGCATCACCCCACCTCTCCTTCACCTTTTTGCGGGCATAAGAGTGTTTTCTAAATGTGAGACTCTGTTCTCTTTCCTAACTCAGTTCATGTGTAGCCATGATTACAGGATCTTCATAAGTGATATCTTATGATAAGTTTCATTTTCTGTGTGACATATTTCACTTAGAATCATCGTACCTGAATCCACTCATTTTGGTGCAACTGGTCTTATGACATTGATTTCATGGCTGAGGGATATTCCATCGTACGTAAGTACCACAATTTTTTGAACCAATTTTATATTTCCTAGGATATTTAAGGTGTACCCATGTTGAGGTTCTTGTAAGCAGTGCAGCCCTAAATTTTGGGGTGGCTCTGTCTTATTGATTTTCAGTTTTCCCAAGGTATATTCCCTAGACTGGAAGCGCCCTTGGCTCTGTAGCTCTGTTGTTTACTTGTTTTAGGGAACACAATGCACTCTTCCAGAGAGGCAGTTGGCAATTTACATCCCGCCCATCAGCATAACAAGTCTCCTTGTTCTCCAGGGTCTGTCTTGCCTTTCAGGTTTTTACACATTTTGTGGATGTCCCTTTTGACCGTTGGGAAGTGATACTTCTTTGTAGTGCAGATTTGCATTGCCCGCTTGCTTGCTTGGCTAAAAAGGGCGTATGCGTTTTCTCCTGAATATATTCAGGAGAAAACGCATACGCCCTTTTTGGCCAAGTGCATCATTGTCCAAGTTGTGCCCCTCTTCCTGTGCTTTAAAGGTGATTCCAACGTACCTCTTGAAATCTGTTTCCTGCCATTCTGCCTCACATTCAAGTCCGCCTCGTTGCCTTCCCTCAACAGATTTTTGGACGATAGTTGTCCTTTATTACTCTGCCAGTTTGTGAATTGCTGTGCCCCTGAGCTCAATTTTTCAACTCGTTTTTTGTGAGCTGAACGCAAGTCCAAAATTTTGGTTCAGGATTTATACTGGTTCCCGGTGGGTGGGAGTGATTTTGGTTAATTCTTCTTCCCGCCGGGAAATTAGAGTGACATGTGCCCGTCCAAATGCCTAACAGCTACTCTCTCATTGGATCTCCCTCTTCCCATTCCTCCTCAGCCAAATTGGCAACCTGTGCAAACCAGGAGGTAAAAGGGGCTGTCTCTCCATGTTGGGAGATTGATAGTAAATCAGTTGGAAAGTCAAACCAGAGCACCAGGAGAGGGACAATTCATTGAGTTTTAGTAACCTTTCGTATTCCCAGTGTGTCCATTCTCTAGGTTTCCCGTACATGTTATAGCTGTCGTAATATTCACTTCAATCTGAAGAGTTGGGACCCATGGAATGGGTCCATGCATTATTGCTTTAAAGGGTCTTCTTTTGCTCACCCAATCTCACCAGTCCTCTCAGTCCCAAGTGTCCAGCCTTATGCCACATCCAGCTGTCATTGGAGATAGAGTCATTTCAGGTTTCATCAGAGACCCTGAGGGAATTATAAAGAATTTCCCTGTTTTTTTCTTTTGTTTTTGAAATTACTTTTTATAGTGGGTTTGAGCTGATTCTCGCTGCCATGTTTATGCCACTCTAGACACACTTGATTCCCTTATGCAGATATATCAATACATTGGTTTTAATATTCTTACAAGTGAAATATATTCCTCTGCAGGAAATATGGGGTTTTGATTCCCTTTCACTGAGGAAGGTGTAGGTCTTGTCTATTCAATAGTTGGTTTTTGGAACATGGCCTGAGCTTATATCAAACTCTGGTTTTATTCATCACCCCACCTCTCCTTCCCCTTTAAGAAGGCATAAGAGTGTTTTCTAAATGTGAGACTCTGTTCTCTTTCCTAACTCAGTTCATGTGTAGCCATGTTTAAAGGAGCTTCATAAGTGATATCTTATGATAGGTTTCTTTTTCTGTGTGACTTATTTCACTTAGAATCATCATACCTGAATCGACTCATTTTGTGCAACTGGTCTTATGACATTGATTTCATGGCTGAGGGATATTCCATCGTACGTAAGTACCACAATATTTTGAACCAATTTTATATTTCCTCGGATATTTAAGGTGTACCCAAGTTGAGGTTCTTGTAAGCCGTGCAGCCCTAAATTTTGGGGTGGCTCTGTCTTATTGATTTTCAGTTTTCCCAAGGTATATTCCCTAGACAGGAAGCGCCCTTGGCTCTGTAGCTCTGTTGTTTACTTGTTTTAGGTAACACAATGCACTCCTCCAGAGAGGCAGTTGGCAATTTACATCCCGCCCATCAGCATAACATGGCTCCATGTTCTCCAGGGCATGTCTTGCCTTTCAGGTTTTTACACATTTTGTGGATGTCCCTTTTGACCGTTTGGTGTGATACTTCTTTGTAGTGCAGATTTGCATTGCCCGCTTGCTTGCTTGGCCAAAAAGGGCGTATGCGTTTTCTCCTGAATATATTCAGGAGAAAACGCATATGCCCTTTTTGTCCAATTCCATCAGTGTCAAAGTTGTGCCCCTCTTCCTGTGCTTTAAAGGCGATTCCAACGTACCTCTTGAAATCTGTTTCCTTCTCTTCTGCCTCACTTTCAAGTCTGGCTCGCTGCATTCCCTCAACAGATTTTTGGACGGTAGTTGTCCTTTATCACTCTGCCAGTTTGTGAATTGCTGTGCTCCTGAGCTCCATTTCTCAACTCTTTTTTTGTGAGCTGAACACAAGTCCAAAATTTTGGATCATGTCCTATACTGGTTCCCGGTGGGTGGCTGAGACTTTGGTTAATTCTTCTTCCTGCTGGGAAATTAGAGTGACATGTGCCCGTCCAAATGCCTAACAGCTACTCTCTCATGGGTTCTCCCTCGTCCCTTCCATCCTCTGCCAAATTGGGAACCTGTGAAAACCAGGAGGTTAAAGGGCCTGTCTCTCCAAGTTGGGAGATTGATAGTAAGGCAGTTGGAAAGTCAAACTGGAGCACCAGGAGAGGGACTAATCGTTGAGTTTTAGAAACCTTTCGTATTCACTATGTGTACATTCTCTAGGTTTCCTGTACATGTTATAGCTGTAGTAATATTCCCTTGAACCTGGAGAGTTGGGACCCATGGAATGGGGGCTATGCATTACTGCTTGAAAGGGTCTGCATTTGCTCACCCAATCTCACCAATCCTCTCAGTCCCAAGTGTCCAGCCTTATGCCACATCCAGCTGTCATTGTAGATAGGGTCTTTCCAGGTTTCCTCAGACACCCTGAAGGAATTGTAAAGAATTTCCCTGTTTTTTGGTTTTGCTTTTGAAATTCCTTTTTATAGTGGGTTTGAGCTGATTCTCGCTGCCATGTTTATGCCACTCTAGACACACTTGATTCCCTTATGGAGACATATCAATACATAGGTTTTAAGATTCTTACTAGTCAGATACTTTCCTCTGTGGGAAATATGGGGTTTTGAGTCTCTTTCACTGAGGAAGGTGTAGGTCTTGTCTATTCCAAAGTTGGTTTTTGAAACGGTCCCTGTGCTTATATCAAACTCTGGTTTTATGCATCACCCCACCTCTCCTTCACCTTTTTGCGGGCATAAGAGTGTTTTCTAAATGTGAGACTCTGTTCTCTTTCCTAACTCAGTTCATGTGTAGCCATGATTACAGGATCTTCATAAGTGATATCTTATGATAAGTTTCATTTTCTGTGTGACATATTTCACTTAGAATCATCGTACCTGAATCCACTCATTTTGGTGCAACTGGTCTTATGACATTGATTTCATGGCTGAGGGATATTCCATCGTACGTAAGTACCACAATTTTTTGAACCAATTTTATATTTCCTAGGATATTTAAGGTGTACCCATGTTGAGGTTCTTGTAAGCAGTGCAGCCCTAAATTTTGGGGTGGCTCTGTCTTATTGATTTTCAGTTTTCCCAAGGTATATTCCCTAGACTGGAAGCGCCCTTGGCTCTGTAGCTCTGTTGTTTACTTGTTTTAGGGAACACAATGCACTCTTCCAGAGAGGCAGTTGGCAATTTACATCCCGCCCATCAGCATAACAAGTCTCCTTGTTCTCCAGGGTCTGTCTTGCCTTTCAGGTTTTTACACATTTTGTGGATGTCCCTTTTGACCGTTGGGAAGTGATACTTCTTTGTAGTGCAGATTTGCATTGCCCGCTTGCTTGCTTGGCTAAAAAGGGCGTATGCGTTTTCTCCTGAATATATTCAGGAGAAAACGCATACGCCCTTTTTGGCCAAGTGCATCATTGTCCAAGTTGTGCCACTCTTCCTGTGCTTTAAAGGTGATTCCAACGTACCTCTTGAAATCTGTTTCCTGCCATTCTGCCTCACATTCAAGTCCGCCTCGTTGCCTTCCCTCAACAGATTTTTGGACGATAGTTGTCCTTTATTACTCTGCCAGTTTGTGAATTGCTGTGCCCCTGAGCTCAATTTTTCAACTCGTTTTTTGTGAGCTGAACGCAAGTCCAAAATTTTGGTTCAGGATTTATACTGGTTCCCGGTGGGTGGGAGTGATTTTGGTTAATTCTTCTTCCCGCCGGGAAATTAGAGTGACATGTGCCCGTCCAAATGCCTAACAGCTACTCTCTCATTGGATCTCCCTCTTCCCATTCCTCCTCAGCCAAATTGGCAACCTGTGCAAACCAGGAGGTAAAAGGGGCTGTCTCTCCATGTTGGGAGATTGATAGTAAATCAGTTGGAAAGTCAAACCAGAGCACCAGGAGAGGGACAATTCATTGAGTTTTAGTAACCTTTCGTATTCCCAGTGTGTCCATTCTCTAGGTTTCCCGTACATGTTATAGCTGTCGTAATATTCACTTCAATCTGAAGAGTTGGGACCCATGGAATGGGTCCATGCATTATTGCTTTAAAGGGTCTTCTTTTGCTCACCCAATCTCACCAGTCCTCTCAGTCCCAAGTGTCCAGCCTTATGCCACATCCAGCTGTCATTGGAGATAGAGTCATTTCAGGTTTCATCAGAGACCCTGAGGGAATTATAAAGAATTTCCCTGTTTTTTTCTTTTGTTTTTGAAATTACTTTTTATAGTGGGTTTGAGCTGATTCTCGCTGCCATGTTTATGCCACTCTAGACACACTTGATTCCCTTATGCAGATATATCAATACATTGGTTTTAATATTCTTACAAGTGAAATATATTCCTCTGCAGGAAATATGGGGTTTTGATTCCCTTTCACTGAGGAAGGTGTAGGTCTTGTCTATTCAATAGTTGGTTTTTGGAACATGGCCTGAGCTTATATCAAACTCTGGTTTTATTCATCACCCCACCTCTCCTTCCCCTTTAAGAAGGCATAAGAGTGTTTTCTAAATGTGATACTCTGTTCTCTTTCCTAACTCAGTTCATGTGTAGCCATGTTTAAAGGAGCTTCATAAGTGATATCTTATGATAGGTTTCTTTTTCTGTGTGACTTATTTCACTTAGAATCATCATACCTGAATCGACTCATTTTGTGCAACTGGTCTTATGACATTGATTTCATGGCTGAGGGATATTCCATCGTACGTAAGTACCACAATATTTTGAACCAATTTTATATTTCCTCGGATATTTAAGGTGTACCCAAGTTGAGGTTCTTGTAAGCCGTGCAGCCCTAAATTTTGGGGTGGCTCTGTCTTATTGATTTTCAGTTTTCCCAAGGTATATTCCCTAGACAGGAAGCGCCCTTGGCTCTGTAGCTCTGTTGTTTACTTGTTTTAGGTAACACAATGCACTCCTCCAGAGAGGCAGTTGGCAATTTACATCCCGCCCATCAGCATAACATGGCTCCATGTTCTCCAGGGCATGTCTTGCCTTTCAGGTTTTTACACATTTTGTGGATGTCCCTTTTGACCGTTTGGTGTGATACTTCTTTGTAGTGCAGATTTGCATTGCCCGCTTGCTTGCTTGGCCAAAAAGGGCATATGCGTTTTCTCCTGAATATATTCAGGAGAAAACGCATACGCCCTTTTTGTCCAATTCCATCAGTGTCAAAGTTGTGCCCCTCTTCCTGTGCTTTAAAGGCGATTCCAACGTACCTCTTGAAATCTGTTTCCTTCTCTTCTGCCTCACTTTCAAGTCTGGCTCGCTGCATTCCCTCAACAGATTTTTGGACGGTAGTTGTCCTTTATCACTCTGCCAGTTTGTGAATTGCTGTGCTCCTGAGCTCCATTTCTCAACTCTTTTTTTGTGAGCTGAACACAAGTCCAAAATTTTGGATCATGTCCTATACTGGTTCCCGGTGGGTGGCTGAGACTTTGGTTAATTCTTCTTCCTGCCGGGAAATTAGAGTGACATGTGCCCGTCCAAATGCCTAACAGCTACTCTCTCATGGGTTCTCCCTCGTCCCTTCCATCCTCTGCCAATTTGGGAACCTGTGAAATCCAGGAGGTTAAAGGGCCTGTCTCTCCAAGTTGGGAGTTTGATAGTAAGGCAGTTGGAAAGTCAAACTGGAGCACCAGGAGAGGGACTAATCGTTGAGTTTTAGAAACCTTTCGTATTCACTATGTGTACATTCTCTAGGTTTCCTGTACATGTTATAGCTATAGTAATATTCCCTTGAACCTGGAGAGTTGGGACCCATGGAATGGGGGCTATGCATTACTGCTTGAAAGGGTCTGCATTTGCTCATCCAATCTCACCAATCCTCTCAGTCCCAAGTGTCCAGCCTTATGCCACATCCAGCTGTCATTGTAGATAGGGTCTTTCCAGGTTTCCTCAGACACCCTGAAGGAATTGTAAAGAATTTCCCTGTTTTTTGGTTTTGCTTTTGAAATTCCTTTTTATAGTGGGTTTGAGCTGATTCTCGCTGCCATGTTTATGCCACTCTAGAGACACTTGATTCCCTTATGGAGACATATCAATACATAGGTTTTAAGATTCTTACTAGTCAGATATTTTCCTCTGTGGGAAATTCGGGGTTTTGAGTCTCTTTCACTGAGGAAGGTGTAGGTCTTGTCTATTCCAAAGTTGGTTTTTGAAACGGTCCCTGTGCTTATATCAAACTCTGGTTTTATGCATCACCCCACCTCTCCTTCCCCTTTATGCGGGCATAAGAGTGTTTTCTAAATGTGAGACTCTGTTCTCTTTCCTAACTCAGTTCATGTGTAGCCATGATTACAGGATCTTCATAAGTGATATCTTATGATAAGTTTCATTTTCTGTGTGACATATTTCACTTAGAATCATCGTACCTGAATCCACTCATTTTGGTGCAACTGGTCTTATGACATTGATTTCATGGCTGAGGGATATTCCATCGTACGTAAGTACCACAATTTTTTGAACCAATTTTATATTTCCTAGGATATTTAAGGTGTACCCATGTTGAGGTTCTTGTAAGCAGTGCAGCCCTAAATTTTGGGGTGGCTCTGTCTTATTGATTTTCAGTTTTCCCAAGGTATATTCCCTAGACTGGAAGCGCCCTTGGCTCTGTAGCTCTGTTGTTTACTTGTTTTAGGGAACACAATGCACTCTTCCAGAGAGGCAGTTGGCAATTTACATCCCGCCCATCAGCATAACAAGTCTCCTTGTTCTCCAGGGTCTGTCTTGCCTTTCAGGTTTTTACACATTTTGTGGATGTCCCTTTTGACCGTTGGGAAGTGATACTTCTTTGTAGTGCAGATTTGCATTGCCCGCTTGCTTGCTTGGCCAAAAAGGGCGTATGCGTTTTCTCCTGAATATATTCAGGAGAAAACGCATACGCCCTTTTTAGCCAAGTGCATCATTGTCCAAGTTGTGCCCCTCTTCCTGTGCTTTAAAGGTGATTCCAACGTACCTCTTGAAATCTGTTTCCTGCCATTCTGCCTCACATTCAAGTCCGCCTCGTTGCCTTCCCTCAACAGATTTTTGGACGATAGTTGTCCTTTATTACTCTGCCAGTTTGTGAATTGCTGTGCCCCTGAGCTCAATTTTTCAACTCGTTTTTTGTGAGCTGAACGCAAGTCCAAAATTTTGGTTCAGGACTTATACTGGTTCCCGGTGGGTGGGAGAGATTTTGGTTAATTCTTCTTCCCGCCGGGAAATTAGAGTGACATGTGCCCGTCCAAATGCCTAACAGCTACTCTCTCATTGGATCTCCCTCTTCCCATTCCTCCTCAGCCAAATTGGCAACCTGTGCAAACCAGGAGGTAAAAGGGGCTGTCTCTCCATGTTGGGAGATTGATAGTAAATCAGTTGGAAAGTCAAACCAGAGCACCAGGAGAGGGACAATTCATTGAGTTTTAGGAACCTTTCGTATTCCCAGTGTGTCCATTCTCTAGGTTTCCCGTACATGTTATAGCTGTCGTAATATTCACTTCAATCTGAAGAGTTGGGACCCATGGAATGGGTCCATGCATTATTGCTTTAAAGGGTCTGCTTTTGCTCACCCAATCTCACCAGTCCTCTCAGTCCCAAGTGTCCAGCCTTATGCCACATCCAGCTGTCATTGGAGATAGAGTCATTTCAGGTTTCATCAGAGACCCTGAGGGAATTATAAAGAATTTCCCTGTTTTTTTCTTTTGTTTTTGAAATTACTTTTTATAGTGGGTTTGAGCTGATTCTCGCTGCCATGTTTATGCCACTCTAGACACACTTGATTCCCTTATGCAGATATATCAATACATTGGTTTTAATATTCTTACAAGTGAAATATATTCCTCTGCAGGAAATATGGGGTTTTGATTCCCTTTCACTGAGGAAGGTGTAGGTCTTGTCTATTCAATAGTTGGTTTTTGGAACATGGCCTGAGCTTATATCAAACTCTGGTTTTATTCATCACCCCACCTCTCCTTCCCCTTTAAGTAGGCATAAGAGTGTTTTCTAAATGTGAGACTCTGTTCTCTTTCCTAACTCAGTTCATGTGTAGCCATGTTTAAAGGAGCTTCATAAGTGATATCTTATGATAGGTTTCTTTTTCTGTGTGACTTATTTCACTTAGAATCATCATACCTGAATCGACTCATTTTGTGCAACTGGTCTTATGACATTGATTTCATGGCTGAGGGATATTCCATCGTACGTAAGTACCACAATATTTTGAACCAATTTTATATTTCCTCGGATATTTAAGGTGTACCCAAGTTGAGGTTCTTGTAAGCCGTGCAGCCCTAAATTTTGGGGTGGCTCTGTCTTATTGATTTTCAGTTTTCCCAAGGTATATTCCCTAGACAGGAAGCGCCCTTGGCTCTGTAGCTCTGTTGTTTACTTGTTTTAGGTAACACAGTGCACTCCTCCATAGAGGCAGTTGGCAATTTACATCCCGCCCATCAGCATAACATGGCTCCATGTTCTCCAGGGCATGTCTTGCCTTTCAGGTTTTTACACATTTTGTGGATGTCCCTTTTGACCGTTTGGTGTGATACTTCTTTGTAGTGCAGATTTGCATTGCCCGCTTGCTTGCTTGGCCAAAAAGGGCGTATGCGTTTTCTCCTGAATATATTCAGGAGAAAATGCATACGCCCTTTTTGGCCAAGTGCACCATTGTCCAAGTTGTGCCCCTCTTCCTGTGCTTTACAGGCGATTCCAAGGTACCTCTTGAAATCTGTTTCCTGCTATATTGCCTCGCTTTCAAGTCCGCCTCGTTGACTTCCCTCAACAGATTTTTGGACGATAGTTGTCCTTTATCACTCTGCCAGTTTGTGAATTGCTGTGCCCCTGAACTCCTTTTCTCAACTCGTTTTTTGTGAGCTGAACGCAAGTCCAAAATTTTGGATCATGTCCTATACTGGTTCCCGGTGGGTGGCTGAGACTTTGGTTAATTCTTCTTCCTGCCGGGAAATTAAAGTGACATGTGCCCGTCCAAATGCCTAACAACTACTCTCTCATGGGTTCTCCCTCGTCCCTTCCATCCTCTGCCAAATTGGGAACCTGTGCAAACCAGGAGGTTAAAGGGCCTGTCTCTCCAAGTTGGGAGTTTGATAGTAAGGCAGTTGGAAAGTCAAACTGGAGCACCAGGAGAGGGACTATTCGTTGAGTTTTAGAAACCTTTCGTATTCACAGTGTGTCCATTCTCTAGGTTTCCTGTACATGTTATAGCTGTAGTAATATTCCCTTGAACCTGGACAGTTGGGACCCATGGAATGGGGGCCATGCATTATTGCTTGAAAGGGTCTGCATTTGCTCACCCAATCTCACCAATCCTCTCAGTCCCAAGTGTCCAGCCTTATGCCACATCCAGCTGTCATTGTAGATAGGGTCTTTCCAGGTTTCCTCAGACACCCTGAAGGAATTGTAAAGAATTTCCCTGTTTTTTGGTTTTGCTTTTGAAATTCCTTTTTATAGTGGGTTTGAGCTGATTCTCGCTGCCATGTTTATGCCACTCTAGACACACTTGATTCCCTTATGGAGTCATATCAATACATAGGTTTTAAGATTCTTACTAGTCAGATATATTCCTCTGCGGGAAATATGGGGTTTTGAGTCTCTTTCACTGAGGAAGGTGTCGGTCTTGTCTATTCCAAAGTTGGTTTTTGGAACGGTCCCTGTGCTTATATCAAACTCTGGTTTTATGCATCACCCCACCTCTCCATCCCCTTTATGCAGGCATAAGAGTGTTTTCTAAATGTGAGACTCTGTTCTCTTTCCTAACTCAGTTCACGTGTAGCCATGTTTACAGGATCTTCATAAGTGATATCTTATGATAAGTTTCTTTTTCTGTGTGACTTATTTCACTTAGAATCATCGTACCTGAATCCACTCACTTTGCTGCTACTGGTCTTATGACATTGATTTCATGGCTGAGGAATATTCCATCGTACGTAAGTACCACAATGTTTTGAACCATTTTTATATTTCCTGGGATATTTAAGGTGTACCCAAGATTAGGTTCTTGTAGTCAGTGCAGCCCTAAATTTGGAGGTGGCTCTTTTTTATTGATTTTCAGTTTTCCCAAGGTATATTCCCTAGACTGGAAGTGGCCTTGGCTCTGTAGCTCTGTTGTTTACTTGTTTTAGGGAACACAATGCACTCCTCCAGTGAGGCAGTTGGCAATTGACATCCCGCCCATCAGCATAACAAGGCCCCCTGTTCTCCAGGGCCTGTCTTGCCTTTCTGGTTTTTACACATTTTGTGGATGTCCCTTTTGACCGGTGGGAAGTGATACTTCTTTGTAGTGCAGATTTGCATTGCCCGCTTGCTTGCTTGGCCAAAAAGGGCGTATGCGTTTTCTCCTGAATATATTCAGGGAAAAACGCATACGCCCTTTTTGGCCAAGTGCATCATTGTCGAACTTGTGCCCCTCTTCCTGTGCTTTACAGGCGATTCCAACGTACCTCTTTAAATCTGTTTCCTGCTATTCTGCATCGCATTAAAGTCCGCCTCGTTGCCTTCCCTCAACAGATTTTTGGACGATAGTTGTGTTTTATTACTCTGCCAGTTTGTGAATTGCTGTGCCCCTGAGCTCCATTTTTCAACTCGTTTTTAGTGAGCTGAACGCAAGTCCAAAATTTTGGTTCAGGACCTATACTGGTTCCCGGTGGGTGGCTGAGACTTTGGTTAATTCTTCTTCCTACCGGTATATTAGAGTGACACGTGCCCGTCCAAATGCCTAACAGCTACTCTCTCATTGGTTCTCCCTCTTCCCTTTCATCCTCTGCCAAATTGGCAACCTATTCGAACCAGGAGGTAAATGGCGCTGTGTCTCCATGTTTGGAGATTGATAGTAAAGCAGTTGGAAAGTCAAACCAGAGCACCAGGAGAGGGACTATTCATTGAGATTTAGAAACATTTCATATTCACAGTGTGTCCATTCTCTAGGTTTCCTGTTCCAGTTCTTGCTGTATTAATATTCCCTTCAACCTCGAGAGTTGGGACCCATGGAATGGGGGCCACGCATTCTTGCTTTAATGGGTCTGCATTTGCTCACCCAATCTCACAAATCCTCTCAGTCCCAAGTGTCCAGCCTTATGCCATATCCAGCTGTCATTGTAGATAGGTTCATTCCACGTTTCATCAGAGACCCTGAAGGAATTGTAAAGACTTTCCCTGTTTTTTTGTTTTGTTTTTGAAATTCCTTTTTATAGTGGGTTTGAGCTGATTCTCGCTGCCATGTTTATGCCAGTCAAGACACACTTGATAACCTTATGGAGACATATCAATACATAGGTTTTAAGATTCTTACTAGTCAGATCTATTCCTCTGCGGGAAATATGTGGTTTTGAGTCCCTTTCACTGAGGAAGGTGTAGGTCTTATCTATTCCATAGTAAGTTTTTGGAACGGTCCCTGTGATTATATCAAACTCTGGTTTTATGCATTACCCCACCTCTCTTTCTCCCTTAAGCATGCATACGAGTTTTTTTCTAAATGTGAGACACTGTTCTCTTTCCTAACTCAGTTCATATGTAGCCATGTTTACAGGATCTCCAAAAGTCATATCTTATGATAAGTTTCTTTTTCTGTGTGACTTATTTCACTTAGAATCATCGTACCTGAATCGACTCATTTTGCTGCTACTGGTCTTATGACATTGATTTCATGGATGAGGGATATTACATCTTTCGTATGTACCACAATTTTTTGAATCCATTTTATATTTCCTGGGATATTTAAGGTGTACCCAAGTTGAGGTTCTTGTAAGCAGTGCAGCCCTAAATTTTGGGGTGACTCTGTCTTATTGATTTTCAGTTTTCCCAAGATATATTCCCTAGACTGAAAGTGCCCTTGGCACTGTAGCTCTGTTGTTTACTTGTTTTAGGGAACACAGTGCACTCCTCCAGAGAGGCAGTTGGCAATTTACATCCGGACCATCAGCATAAAAATGCTCCGTGTTCTCCAGGCCCGGTCATGCCTTTCTGGTTTTTACACATTTTGTGGATGTCCCTTTTGACCGGTGGGAAGTGACACTTCTTTGTAGTGCAAATTTGCATTGCCCGCTTGCTTGCTTGGCCAAAAAGGGCGTATGCGTTTTCTCCTGAATATATTCAGGAGAAAACGCATACGCCCTTTTTCTCCAATTGCATCAGTGTCAAAGTTGTGCCTCTCTTCCTGTGCTTTAAAGGCGATTCCAATGTACCTCTTGAAATCTGTTTCCTGCTATTCAGCATCGCTTTCAAGTCCGCCTCGTTTCCTTCCCTCAACAGATTTATGGACGATAGATGTCCTGTATTACTCTGCCAGTTTGTGAATTGCTGTGCCCCTGAGCTCCATTTTACAACTCGATTTTTGTGAGCTGAACGCAATTCCAAAATTTTGGTTCAGGATCTATACTGGTTCCCAGTGGGTGGCTGAGACTTTGGTTAATTCTTCTTCCTGCCGGGAAATTAGTATGAAATGTGCCTGTCCAAATGCCTAACAGCTACTCTCTCATTGGTTCTCCCTCTTCCCTTTCATCCTCTGCCAAATTGGCAACTTATTCGAACCAGGAGGTAAATGGCGCTGTGTCTCCAAGTTTGGAGATTGATAGTAAAGCAGTTGGAAAGTCAAACCAGAGCACCAGGAGAGGGACTATTCATTGAGATTTAGAAACATTTCATATTCACAGTGTGTCCATTCTCTAGGTTTCCTGTTCCAGTTCTTGCTGTATTAATATTCCTTTCAACCTCGAGAGTTGGGACCCATGGAATGGGGGCCACGCATTCTTGCTTTAATGGGTCTGCATTTGCTCACCCAATCTCACAAATCCTCTCAGTCCCAAGTGTCCAGCCTTATGCCATATCCAGCTGTCATTGTAGATAGGTTCATTCCACGTTTCATCAGAGACCCTGAAGGAATTGTAAAGACTTTCCCTGTTTTTTTGTTTTGTTTTTGAAATTCCTTTTTATAGTGGGTTTGAGCTGATTCTCGCTGCCATGTTTATGCCAGTCAAGACACACTTGATAACCTTATGGAGACATATCAATACATAGGTTTTAAGATTCTTACTAGTCAGATCTATTCCTCTGCGGGAAATATGTGGTTTTGAGTCCCTTTCACTGAGGAAGGTGTAGGTCTTATCTATTCCATAGTAAGTTTTTGGAACGGTCCCTGTGATTATATCAAACTCTGGTTTTATGCATTACCCCACCTCTCTTTCTCCCTTAAGCATGCATACGAGTTTTTTTCTAAATGTGAGACACTGTTCTCTTTCCTAACTCAGTTCATATGTAGCCATGTTTACAGGATCTCCAAAAGTCATATCTTATGATAAGTTTCTTTTTCTGTGTGACTTATTTCACTTAGAATCATCGTACCTGAATCGACTCATTTTGCTGCTACTGGTCTTATGACATTGATTTCATGGATGAGGGATATTACATCTTTCGTATGTACCACAATTTTTTGAATCCATTTTATATTTCCTGGGATATTTAAGGTGTACCCAAGTTGAGGTTCTTGTAAGCAGTGCAGCCCTAAATTTTGGGGTGACTCTGTCTTATTGATTTTCAGTTTTCCCAAGATATATTCCCTAGACTGAAAGTGCCCTTGGCACTGTAGCTCTGTTGTTTACTTGTTTTAGGGAACACAGTGCACTCCTCCAGAGAGGCAGTTGGCAATTTACATCCGGACCATCAGCATAAAAAGGCTCCGTGTTCTCCAGGCCCGGTCATGCCTTTCTGGTTTTTACACATTTTGTGGATGTCCCTTTTGACCGGTGGGAAGTGACACTTCTTTGTAGTGCAAATTTGCATTGCCCGCTTGCTTGCTTGGCCAAAAAGGGCGTATGCGTTTTCTCCTGAATATATTCAGGAGAAAACG
The DNA here is from genome assembly GCF_025265405.1 of Mesoplodon densirostris. Classification (NCBI taxonomy): domain Eukaryota; kingdom Metazoa; phylum Chordata; class Mammalia; order Artiodactyla; family Ziphiidae; genus Mesoplodon; species Mesoplodon densirostris. The sequence continues at coordinate 387,303 of NW_026778231.1, read as the reverse complement.
CATACGCCCTTTTTCTCCAATTGCATCAGTGTCAAAGTTGTGCCTCTCTTCCTGTGCTTTAAAGGCGATTCCAATGTACCTCTTGAAATCTGTTTCCTGCTATTCAGCATCGCTTTCAAGTCCGCCTCGTTTCCTTCCCTCAACAGATTTATGGACGATAGATGTCCTGTATTACTCTGCCAGTTTGTGAATTGCTGTGCCCCTGAGCTCCATTTTACAACTCGATTTTTGTGAGCTGAACGCAATTCCAAAATTTTGGTTCAGGATCTATACTGGTTCCCAGTGGGTGGCTGAGACTTTGGTTAATTCTTCTTCCTGCCGGGAAATTAGTATGAAATGTGCCTGTCCAAATGCCTAACAGCTACTCTCTCATTGTTTCTTCCTCTTCCCTTTCATCCTCTGCCAAATTGACAACCTGTGCAAACCAGGAGGTAAAAGGGGCTGTCTCTCCATGTTGGGAGATTGATAGTAAATCAGTTGGAAAGTCAAACCAGAGCACCAGGAGAGGGACAATTCATTGAGTTTTAGTAACCTTTCGTATTCCCAGTGTGTCCATTCTCTAGGTTTCCCGTACATGTTATAGCTGTCGCAATATTCACTTCAATCTGAAGAGTTGGGACCCATGGAATGGGTCCATGCATTATTGCTTTAAAGGGTCTGCTTTTGCTCACCCAATCTCACCAGTCCTCTCAGTCCCAAGTGTCCAGCCTTATGCCACATCCAGCTGTCATTGGAGATAGAGTCATTTCAGGTTTCATCAGAGACCCTGAGGGAATTATAAAGAATATCCCTGTTTTTTTCTTTTGTTTTTGAAATTACTTTTTATAGTGGGTTTGAGCTGATTCTCGCTGCCATGTTTATGCCACTCTAGACACACTTGATTCCCTTATGCAGATATATCAATACATTGGTTTTAATATTCTTACAAGTGAAATATATTCCTCTGCAGGAAATATGGGGTTTTGATTCCCTTTCACTGAGGAAGGTGTAGGTCTTGTCTATTCAATAGTTGGTTTTTGGAACATGGCCTGAGCTTATATCAAACTCTGGTTTTATTCATCACCCCACCTCTCCTTCCCCTTTAAGAAGGCATAAGAGTGTTTTCTAAATGTGAGACTCTGTTCTCTTTCCTAACTCAGTTCATGTGTAGCCATGTTTAAAGGAGCTTCATAAGTGATATCTTATGATAGGTTTCTTTTTCTGTGTGACTTATTTCACTTAGAATCATCATACCTGAATCGACTCATTTTGTGCAACTGGTCTTATGACATTGATTTCATGGCTGAGGGATATTCCATCGTACGTAAGTACCACAATATTTTGAACCAATTTTATATTTCCTGGGATATTTAAGGTGTACCCAAGTTGAGGTTCTTGTAAGCCGTGCAGCCCTAAATTTTGGGGTGGCTCTGTCTTATTGATTTTCAGTTTTCCCAAGGTATATTCCCTAGACAGGAAGCGCCCTTGGCTCTGTAGCTCTGTTGTTTACTTGTTTTAGGTAACACAATGCACTCCTCCAGAGAGGCAGTTGGCAATTTACATCCCGCCCATCAGCATAACATGGCTCCATGTTCTCCAGGGCATGTCTTGCCTTTCAGGTTTTTACACATTTTGTGGATGTCCCTTTTGACCGTTTGGTGTGATACTTCTTTGTAGTGCAGATTTGCATTGCCCGCTTGCTTGCTTGGCCAAAAAGGGCGTATGCGTTTTCTCCTGAATATATTCAGGAGAAAACGCATACGCCCTTTTTGTCCAATTCCATCAGTGTCAAAGTTGTGCCCCTCTTCCTGTGCTTTAAAGGCGATTCCAACGTACCTCTTGAAAACTGTTTCCTTCTCTTCTGCCTCACTTTCAATTCTGGCTCGCTGCATTCCCTCAACAGATTTTTGGACGGTAGTTGTCCTTTATCACTCTGCCAGTTTGTGAATTGCTGTGCTCCTGAGCTCCATTTCTCAACTCTTTTTTTGTGAGCTGAACACAAGTCCAAAATTTTGGATCATGTCCTATACTGGTTCCCGGTGGGTGGCTGAGACTTTGGTTAATTCTTCTTCCTGCCGGGAAATTAGAGTGCCATGTGCCCGTCCAAATGCCTAACAGCTACTCTCTCATGGGTTCTCCCTCGTCCCTTCCATCCTCTGCCAAATTGGGAACCTGTGAAAACCAGGAGGTTAAACGGCCTGTCTCTCCAAGTTGGGAGATTGATAGTAAGGCAGTTGGAAAGTCAAACTGGAGCACCAGGAGAGGGACTAATCGTTGAGTTTTAGAAACCTTTCGTATTCACTATGTGTACATTCTCTAGGTTTCCTGTACATGTTATAGCTGTAGTAATATTCCCTTGAACCTGGAGAGTTGGGACCCATGGAATCGGGGCTATGCATTACTGCTTGAAAGGGTCTGCATTTGCTCACCCAATCTCACCAATCCTCTCAGTCCCAAGTGTCCAGCCTTATGCCACATCCAGCTGTCATTGTAGATAGGGTCTTTCCAGGTTTCCTCAGACACCCTGAAGGAATTGTAAAGAATTTCCCTGTTTTTTGGTTTTGCTTTTGAAATTCATTTTTATAGTGGGTTTGAGCTGATTCTCGCTGCCATGTTTATGCCACTCTAGACACACTTGATTCCCTTATGGAGACATATCAATACGTAGGTTTTAAGATTCTTACTAGTCAGATATATTCCTCTGCGGGAAATATTGGTATTTGAGTCTCTTTCCCTGAGGAAGGTGTAGGTCTTGTCTATTCCAAAGTTGGTTTTTGGAACGGTCCCTGTGCTTATATCAAACTCTGGTTTTATGCATCACCCCACCTCTCCTTCCCCTTCATGCAGGCATAAGAGTGTTTTCTAAATGTGAGACAGTGTTCTCTTTCCTAACTCAGTTCATGTGTAGCCATGTTTACAGGATCTTCATAAGTGATATCTTATGATAAGTTTCTTTTTCTGTGTGAGTTATTTCACTTAGAATCATCGTACCTGAATCAACTCACTTTGCTGCTTCTGGCCTTATGACATTGATTTCATGGCTGAGGGATATTCCATCGTACGTAAGTACCACAATGTTTTGAACCATTTTTATATTTCCTGGGATATTTACGGTGTACCCAAGTTGAGGTTCTTGTAGTCAGTGCAGCCCTAAATTCGGAGGTTGCTCTTTCTTATTGATTTTCAGTTTTCCCAAGGTATATTCCCTAGACTGGAAGTGGCCTTGGCTCTGTAGCTCTGTTGTTTCCTTGTTTTAGGGAACACAATGCACTCCTCCAGTGAGGCAGTTGGCAATTTACATCCCGCCCATCAGCATAATAAGGCTCCCTGTTCTCCAGGGCCTGTCTTGCCTTTCTGGTTTTTACACATTTTGTGGATGTCCCTTTTGACCGGTGGGAAGTGATACTTCTTTGTAGTGCAGATTTGCATTGCCCGCTTGCTTGCTTGGCCAAAAAGGGCGTATGCGTTTTCTCCTGAATATATTCAGGAAAAAACGCATACGCCCTTTTTGGCCAAGTGCATCATTGTCGAACTTGTGCCCCTCTTCCTGTGCTTTACAGGCGATTCCAACATACCTCTTTAAATCTGTTTCCTGCTATTCTGCCTCGCATTCAAGTCCGCCTCGTTGCCTTCCCTCAACAGATTTTTGGACGATAGTTGTGCTTTATTACTCTGCCAGTTTGTGAATTGCTGTGCCCCTGAGCTCCATTTTTCAACTCGTTTTTAGTGAGCTGAACGCAAGCCCAAAATTTTGGTTCAGGACCTATACTGGTTCCCGGTGGGTTGCTGAGACTTTGGTTAATTCTTCTTCCTACCGGTATATTAGAGTGACACCTGCCCGTCCAAATGCCTAACAGCTACTCTCTCATTGGTTCTCCCTCTTCCCTTTCATCCTTTGCCAAATTGGCAACCTGTTCGAACCAGGAGGTAAATGGCGCTGTGTCTCCAAGTTTGGAGATTGATAGTAAAGCAGTTGGAAAGTCAAACCAGAGCACCAGGAGAGGGACTATTCGTTGAGATATAGAAACATTTCATATTCACAGTGTGTCCATTCTCTAGGTTTCCTGTACCAGTTCTTGCTGTATTAATATTCCCTTCAAGCTCGAGAGTTGTGACCCATGGAATGGGGGCCATGCATTATTGCTTGAAAGGGTCTGCATTTGCTCACCCAATCTCACCAATCCTCTCAGTCCCAAGTGTCCATCCTTATGCCACATACAGCTGTCATTGTAGATAGGGTCTTTCCAGGTTTCCTCAGACACCCTGAAGGAATTGTAAAGAATTTCCCTGTTTTTTGGTTTTGCTTTTGAAATTCCTTTTTATAGTGGGTTTGAGCTGATTCTCGCTGCCATGTTTATGCCACTCTAGATACACTTGATTCCCTTATGGAGACATATCAATACATAGGTTTTAAGATTCTTACTAGTCAGATATTTTCCTCTGTGGGAAATATGGGGTTTTGAGTCTCTTTCACTGAGGAAGGTGTAGGTCTTGTCTATTCCAAAGTTGGTTTTTGAAACGGTCCCTGTGCTTATATCAAACTCTGGATTTATGCATCACCCCACCTCTCCTTCCCCTTTATGCGGGCATAAGAGTGTTTTCTAAATGTGAGACTCTGTTCTCTTTCCTAACTCAGTTCACGTGTAGCCATGTTTACAGGATCTTCGTAAGTGATATCTTATGATAAGTTTCTTTTTTCTGTGTGACTTATTTCACTTAGAATCATCGTACCTGAATCCACTCACTTTTCTGCCACTGGTCTTATGACATTGATTTCATGGCTGAGCAATATTCCATCGTACGTAAGTACCACAATGTTTTGAACCATTTTTATATTTCCTGGGATATTTAAGGTGTACCCAAGTTGAGGTTCTTGTAGTCAGTGCAGCCCGAAATTTGGAGGTGGCTCTTTCTTATTGATTTTCAGTTTTCCCAAGGTATATTCCCTTGACTGGAAGTGGCCTTGGCTCTGTAGCTCTGTTGTTTACTTGTTTTAGGGAACACAATGCACTCCTCCAGTGAGGCAGTTGGCAATTTACATCCCGCCCATCAGCATAACAAGGCTCCCTGTTCTCCAGGGCCTGTCTTGCCTTTCTGGTTTTTACACATTTTGTGGATGTCCCTTTTGACCGGTGGGAAATGATACTTCTTTGTAGTGCAGATTTGCATTGCCCGCTTGCTTGCTTGGCCAAAAAGGGCGTATGCATTTTCTCCTGAATATATTCAGGAGAAAACGCATACGCCCTTTTTGGCCAAGTGCACCATTGTCCAAGTTGTGCCCCTCTTCCTGTGCTTTACAGGCGATTCCAAGGTACCTCTTGAAATCTGTTTCCTGCTATTTTGCCTCGCTTTCAAGTCCGCCTCGTTGACTTCCCTCAACAGATTTTTGGACGATAGTTGTCCTTTATCACTCTGCCAGTTTGTGAATTGCTGTGCCCCTGAGCTCCATTTCTCAACTCGTTTTTTGTGAGCTGAACGCAAGTCCAAAATTTTGGATCATGTCCTATACTGGTTCCCGGTGGGTGGCTGAGACTTTGGTTAATTCTTCTTCCTGCTGGGAAATTAGAGTGACATGTGCCCGTCCAAATGCCTAACAGCTACTCTCTCATGGGTTCTCCCTCGTCCCTTCCATCCTCTGCCAAATTGGGAACCTGTGCAAACCAGGAGGTTAAAGGGCCTGTCTCTCCAAGTTGGGAGATTGATAGTAAGGCAGTTGGAAAGTCAAACTGGAGCACCAGGAGAGGGACTATTCGTTGAGTTTTAGAAACCTTTCGTATTCACAGTGTGTCCATTCTCTAGGTTTCCTGTACATGTTATAGCTGTAGTAATATTCCCTTGAACATGGAGAGTTGGGACCCATGGAATGGGGGCCATGCATTATTGCTTGAAAGGGTCTGCATTTGCTCACCCAATCTCACCAATCCTCTCAGTCCCAAGTGTCCAGCCTTATGCCACATCCAGCTGTCATTGTAGATAGGGTCTTTCCAGGTTTCCTCAGACACCCTGAAGGAATTGTAAAGAATTTCCCTGTTTTTTGGTTTTGCTTTTGAAATTCCTTTTTATAGTGGGTTTGAGCTGATTCTCGCTGCCATGTTTATGCCACTCTAGACACACTTGATTCCCTTATGGAGTCATATCAATACATAGGTTTTAAGATTCTTACTAGTCAGATATATTCCTCTGCGGGAAATATGGGGTTTTGAGTCTCTTTCAGTGAGGAAGGTGTAGGTCTTGTCTATTCCAAAGTTGGTTTTTGGAACGGTCCCTGTGCTTATATCAAACTCTGGTTTTATGCATCACCCCACCTCTCCATCCCCTTTATGCAGGCATAAGAGTGTTTTCTAAATGTGAGACTCTGTTCTCTTTCCTAACTCAGTTCACGTGTAGCCATGTTTACAGGATCTTCATAAGTGATATCTTATGATAAGTTTCTTTTTCTGTGTGACTTATTTCACTTAGAATCATCGTACCTGAATCCACTCACTTTGCTGCTACTGCTCTTATGACATTGATTTCATGGCTGAGGAATATTCCATCGTACGTAAGTACCACAATGTTTTGAACCATTTTTATATTTCCTGGGATATTTAAGGTGTACCCAAGTTTAGGTTCTTGTAGTCAGTGCAGCCCTAAATTTGGAGGTGGCTCTTTCTTATTGATTTTCAGTTTTCCCAAGGTATATTCCCTAGACTGGAAGTGGCCTTGGCTCTGTAGCTCTGTTGTTTACTTGTTTTAGGGAACACAATGCACTCCTCCAGTGAGGCAGTTGGTAATTGACATCCCGCCCATCAGCATAACAAGGCCCCCTCTTCTCCAGGGCCTGTCTTGCCTTTCTGGTTTTTACACATTTTGTGGATGTCCCTTTTGACCGGTGGGAAGTGATACTTCTTTGTAGTGCAGATTTGCATTGCCCGCTTGCTTGCTTGGCCAAAAAGGGCGTATGCGTTTACTCCTGAATATATTCAGGAGAAAACGCATACGCCCTTTTTGGCCAAGTGCACCATTGTCCAAGTTGTGCCCCTCTTCCTGTGCTTTACAGGCGATTCCAAGGTACCTCTTGAAATCTGTTTCCTGCTATTTTGCCTCGCTTTCAAGTCCGCCTCGTTGACTTCCCTCAACAGATTTTTGGACGATAGTTGTCCTTTATCACTCTGCCAGTTTGTGAATTGCTGTGCCCCTGAGCTCCATTTCTCAACTCGTTTTTTGTGAGCTGAACGCAAGTCCAAAATTTTGGATCATGTCCTATACTGGTTCCCGGTGGGTGGCTGAGACTTTGGTTAATTCTTCTTCCTGCTGGGAAATTAGAGTGACATGTGCCCGTCCAAATGCCTAACAGCTACTCTCTCATGGGTTCTCCCTCGTCCCTTCCATCCTCTGCCAAATTGGGAATCTGTGCAAACCAGGAGGTTAAAGGGCCTGTCTCTCCAAGTTGGGAGATTGATAGTAAGGCAGTTGGAAAGTCAAACTGGAGCACCAGGAGAGGGACTATTCGTTGAGTTTTAGAAACCTTTCGTATTCACAGTGTGTCCATTCTCTAGGTTTCCTGTACATGTTATAGCTGTAGTAATATTCCCTTGAACATGGAGAGTTGGGACCCATGGAATGGGGGCCATGCATTATTGCTTGAAAGGGTCTGCATTTGCTCACCCAATCTCACCAATCCTCTCAGTCCCAAGTGTCCAGCCTTATGCCACATCCAGCTGTCATTGTAGATAGGGTCTTTCCAGGTTTCCTCAGACACCCTGAAGGAATTGTAAAGAATTTCCCTGTTTTTTGGTTTTGCTTTTGAAATTCCTTTTTATAGTGGGTTTGAGCTGATTCTCGCTGCCATATTTATGCCACTCTAGACACACTTGATTCCCTTATGGAGTCATATCAATACATAGGTTTTAAGATTCTTACTAGTCAGATATATTCCTCTGCGGGAAATATGGGGTTTTGAGTCTCTTTCAGTGAGGAAGGTGTAGGTCTTGTCTATTCCAAAGTTGGTTTTTGGAACGGTCCCTGTGCTTATATCAAACTCTGGTTTTATGCATCACCCCACCTCTCCATCCCCTTTATGCAGGCATAAGAGTGTTTTCTAAATGTGAGACTCTGTTCTCTTTCCTAACTCAGTTCACGTGTAGCCATGTTTACAGGATCTTCATAAGTGATATCTTATGATAAGTTTCTTTTTCTGTGTGACTTATTTCACTTAGAATCATCGTACCTGAATCCACTCACTTTGCTGCTACTGGTCTTATGACATTGATTTCATGGCTGAGGAATATTCCATCGTACGTAAGTACCACAATGTTTTGAACCATTTTTATATTTCCTGGGATATTGAAGGTGTACCCAAGTTTAGGTTCTTGTAGTCAGTGCAGCCCTAAATTTGGAGGTGGCTCTTTCTTATTGATTTTCAGTTTTCCCAAGGTATATTCCCTAGACTGGAAGTGGCCTTGGCTCTGTAGCTCTGTTGTTTACTTGTTTTAGGGAACACAATGCACTCCTCCAGTGAGGCAGTTGGCAATTGACATCCCGCCCATCAGCATAACAAGGCCCCCTCTTCTCCAGGGCCTGTCTTGCCTTTCTGGTTTTTACACATTTTGTGGATGTCCCTTTTGACCGGTGGGAAGTGATACTTCTTTGTAGTGCAGATTTGCATTGCCCGCTTGCTTGCTTGGCCAAAAAGGGCGTATGCGTTTACTCCTGAATATATTCAGGAGAAAACGCATACGCCCTTTTTGGCCAAGTGCACCATTGTCCAAGTTGTGCCCCTCTTCCTGTGCTTTACAGGCGATTCCAAGGTACCTCTTGAAATCTGTTTCCTGCTATTTTGCCTCGCTTTCAAGTCCGCCTCGTTGACTTCCCTCAACAGATTTTTGGACGATAGTTGTCCTTTATCACTCTGCCAGTTTGTGAATTGCTGTGCCCCTGAGCTCCATTTCTCAACTCGTTTTTTGTGAGCTGAACGCAAGTCCAAAATTTTGGATCATGTCCTCTACTGGTTCCCGGTGGGTGGCTGAGACTTTGGTTAATTCTTCTTCCTGCCGGGAAATTAGAATGACATGTGCCCGTCCAAATGCCTAACAGCTACTCTCTCATGGGTTCTCCCACGTCCCTTCCATCCTCTGCCAAATTGGGAACCTGTGCAAACCAGGAGGTTAAAGGGCCTGTCTCTCCAAGTTGGGAGATTGATAGTAAGGCAGTTGGAAAGTCAAACTGGAGCACCAGGAGAGGGACTATTCGTTGAGTTTTAGAAACCTTTCGTATTCACAGTGTGTCCATTCTCTAGGTTTCCTGTACATGTTATAGCTGTAGTAATATTCCCTTGAACATGGAGAGTTGGGACCCATGGAATGGGGGCCATGCATTATTGCTTGAAAGGGTCTGCATTTGCTCACCCAATCTCACCAATCCTCTCAGTCCCAAGTGTCCAGCCTTATGCCACATCCAGCTGTCATTGTAGACAGGGTCTTTCCAGGTTTCCTCAGACACCCTGAAGGAATTGTAAAGAATTTCCCTGTTTTTTGGTTTTGCTTTTGAAATTCCTTTTTATAGTGGGTTTGAGCTGATTCTCGCTGCCATGTTTATGCCACTCTAGACACACTTGATTCCCTTATGGAGACATATCAATACATAGGTTTTAAGATTCTTACTAGTCAGATATATTCCTCTGTGGGAAATATGGGGTTTTGAGTCTCTTTCACTGAGGAAGGTGTCGGTCTTGTCAATTCCAAAGTTGGTTTTTGAAACGGTCCCTGTGCTTATATCAAACTCTGGTTTTATGCATCACCCCACCTCTCCTTCCCCTTTTTGCACACATAAGAGTGTTTTCTAAATGTGAGACTCTGTTCTCTTTCCTAACTCAGGTCACGTGTAGCCATGTTTACAGGATCTTCATAAGTGATATCTTATGATAAGTTTCTTTTTCTGTGTGACTTATTTCACTTAGAATCATCGTACCTGAATCCACTCACTTTGCTGCTACTGGTCTTATGACATTGATTTCATGGCTGAAAGGGTATTCCATCGTACGTAAGTACCACAATGTTTTGAACCATTTTTATATTTCCTGGGATATTTAAGGTGTACCCAAGTTGAGGTTCTTGTAGTCAGTGCAGCCCTAAATTTGGAGGTGGCTCTTTCTTATTGATTTTCAGTTTTCCCAAGGTATATTCCCTAGACTGGAAGTGGCCTTGGCTCTGTAGCTCTGTTGTTTACTTGTTTTAGGGAACACAATGCACTCCTCCAGTGAGGCAGTTGGCAATTTACATCCCGCCCATCAGCATGACAAGGCTCCCAGTTCTCCAGGGCCTGTCTTGCCTTTCTGGTTTTTACTCATTTTGTGGATGTCCCTTTTGACCGGTGGGAAATGATACTTCTTTGTAGTGCAGATTTGCATTGCCCGCTTGCTTGCTTGGCCAAAAAGGGCGTATGCGTTTTCTCCTGAATATATTCAGGAGAAAACGCATACGCCCTTTTTGGCCAAGTGCACCATTGTCCAAGTTGTGCCCCTCTTCCTGTGCTTTACAGGCGATTCCAACGTACCTCTTGAAATCTGTTTCCTGCTATTTTGCCTCGCTTTCAAGTCCGCCTCGTTGACTTCCCTCAACAGATTTTTGGACGATAGTTGTCCTTTATCACTCTGCCAGTTTGTGAATTGCTGTGCCCCTGAGCTCCATTTCTCAACTCGTTTTTTGTGAGCTGAACGCAAGTCCAAAATTTTGGATCATGTCCTATACTGGTTCCCGGTGGGTGGCTGAGACTTTGGTTAATTCTTCTTCCTGCCGGGAAATTAGAGTGACATGTGCCCGTCCAAATGCCTAACAGCTACTCTCTCATGGGTTCTCCCTCGTCCCTTCCATCCTCTGCCAAATTGGGAACCTGTGCAAACCAGGAGGTTAAAGGGCCTGTCTCTCCAAGTTGGGAGATTGATAGTAAGGCAGGTGGAAAGTCAAACTGGAGCACCAGGAGAGGGACTATTCGTTGAGTTTTAGAAACCTTTCGTATTCACAGTGTGTCCATTCTCTAGGTTTCCTGTACATGTTATAGCTGTAGTAATATTCCCTTGAACCTGGACAGTTGGGACCCATGGAATGGGGGCCATGCATTATTGCTTGAAAGGGTCTGCATTTGCTCACCCAATCTCACCAATCCTCTCAGTCCCAAGTGTCCAGCCTTATGCCACATCCAGCTGTCATGGTAGATAGGGTCTTTCCAGGTTTCCTCAGACACCCTGAAGGAATTGTAAAGAATTTCCCTGTTTTTTGGTTTTGCTTTTGAAATTCCTTTTTATAGTGGGTTTGAGCTGATTCTCGCTGCCATGTTTATGCCACTCTAGACACACTTGATTCCCTTATGGAGTCATATCAATACATAGGTTTTAAGATTCTTACTAGTCAGATATATTCCTCTGCGGGAAATATGGGGTTTTGAGTCTCTTTCACTGAGGAAGGTGTCGGTCTTGTCTATTCCAAAGTTGGTTTTTGGAACGGTCCCTGTGCTTATATCAAACTCTGGTTTTATGCATCACCCCACCTCTCCTTCCCCTTTAAGCAGGCATAAGAGAGTTTTCTAAATGTGAGACTCTGTTCTCTTTCCTAACTCAGATCACGTGTAGCCATGTTTACAGGATCTTCATAAGTGATATCTTATGATAAGTTTCTTTTTCTGTGTGAATTATTTCACTTAGAATCATCGTACCTGAATCCACTCACTTTGCTGCTACTGCTCTTATGACATTGATTTCATGGCTGAGGGATATTCCATCGTACGTAAGTACCACAATGTTTTGAACCATTTTTATATTTCCTGGGATATTTAAGGTGTACCCAAGTTGAGGTTCTTGTTGTCAGTGCAGCCCTAAATTTGGAGGTGGCTCTTTCTTATTGATTTTCAGTTTTCCCAAGGTATATTCCCTAGACTGGAAGTGGCCTTGGCTCTGTAGCTCTGTTGTTTACTTGTTTTAGGGAACACAATGCACTCCTCCAGTGAGGCAGTTGGCAATTTACATGCCGCCCATCATCATAACAAGGCTCCCTGTTCTCCAGGGCCTGTCTTGCCTTTCTGGTTTTTACACATTTTGTGGATGTCCCTTTTGACCGGTGGGAAGTGATACTTCTTTGTAGTGCAGATTTGCATTGCCCGCTTGCTTGCTTGGCCAAAAAGGGCGTATGCGTTTTCTCCTGAATATATTCAGGAGAAAACGCATACGCCCTTTTTTGCCAAGTGCACCATTGTCCAAGTTGTGCCCCTCTTCCTGTGCTTTACAGGCGATTCCAAGGTACCTCTTGAAATCTGTTTCCTGCTATTTTGCCTCACTTTCAAGTCCGCCTCGTTGACTTCCCTCAACAGATTTTTGGACGATAGTTGTCCTTTATCACTCTGCCAGTTTGTGAATTGCTGTGCCCCTGAGCTCCATTTCTCAACTCGTTTTTTGTGAGCTGAACGCAAGTCCAAAATTTTGGATCATGTCCTATACTGGTTCCCGGTGGGTCGCTGAGACTTTGGTTAATTCTTCTTCCTGCCGGGAAATTAGAGTGACATGTGCCCGTCCAAATGCCTAACAGCTACTCTCTCATGGGTTCTCCCTCGTCCCTTCCATCCTCTGCCAAATTGGGAACCTGTGCAAACCAGGAGGTTAAAGGGCCTGTCTGTCCAAGTTGGGAGATTGATAGTAAGGCAGTTGGAAAGTCAAACTGGAGCACCAGGAGAGGGACTATTCGTTGAGTTTTAGAAACCTTTCATATTCACAGTGTGTCCATTCTCTAGGTTTCCTGTACATGTTATAGCTGTAGTAATATTCCCTTGAACCTGGAGAGTTGGGACCCATGGAATGGGGGCCATGCATTATTGCTTGAAAGGGTCTGCATTTGCTCACCCAATCTCACCAATCCTCTCAGTCCCAAGTGTCCAGCCTTATGCCACATCCAGCTGTCATTGTAGATAGGGTCTTTCCAGGTTTCCTCAGACACCCTGAAGGAATTGTAAAGAATTTCACTGTCTTTTGGTTTTGCTTTTGAAATTCGTTTTTATAGTGGGTTTGAGCTGATTCTCGCTGCCATGTTTATGCCACTCTAGACACACTTGATTCCCTTATGGAGTCATATCAATACATAGGTTTTAAGATTCTTACTAGTCAGATATATTCCTCTGCGGGAAATATGGTGTTTTGAGTCTCTTTCACTGAGGAAGGTGTAGGTCTTGTCTATTCCAAAGTTGGTTTTTGGAACGGTCCCTGTGCTTATATCAAACTCTGGTTTTATGCATCACCCCACCTCTCCTTCCCCTTTATGTAGGCATAAGAGTGTTTTCTAAATGTGAGACTCTGTTCTCTTTCCTAACTCAGTTCACGTGTAGCCATGTTTACAGGATCTTCATAAGTGATATCTTATGATAAGTTCCTTTTTCTGTGTGACTTATTTCACTTAGAATCATCGTACCTGAATCCACTCACTTTGCTGCTACTGGTTTTATGACATTGATTTCATGGCTGAGGGATATTCCATCGTACGTAAGTACCACAATGTTTTGAACCATTTTTATATTTCCTGGGATATTTAAGTTGTACCCAAGTTGAGGTTCTTGTAGCCAGTGCAGCCCTAAATTTGGAGGTGGCTCTTTCTTATTGATTTTCAGTTTTCCCAAGGTATATTCCCTAGACTAGAAGTGGCCTTGGCTCTGTAGCTCTGTTGTTTATTTGTTTTAGGGAACACAATGCACTCCTCCAGTGAGGCAGTTGGCAATTTACATCCCGCCTATCAGCATAACAAGGCTCCCTGTTCTCCAGGGCCTGTCTTGCCTTTCTGGTTTTTACACATTTTGTGGATGTCCCTTTTGACCGGTGGGAAGTGATACTTCTTTGTAGTGCAGATTTGCATTGCCCGCTTGCTTGCTTGGCCAAAAAGGGCGTATGCGTTTTCTCCTGAATATATTCAGGAGAAAACGCATACGCCCTTTTTGGCCAAGTGCACCATTGTCCAAGTTGTGCCCCTCTTCCTGTGCTTTACAGGCGATTCCAACGTACCTCTTGAAATCTGTTTCCTGCTATTTTGCCTCACTTTCAAGTCCGCCTCGTTGACGTCCCTCAACAGATTTTTGGACGATAGTTGTCCTTTATCACTCTGCCAGTATGTGAATTGCTGTGCCCCTGAGCTCCATTTCTCAACTCGTTTTTTGTGAGCTGAACGCAAGTCCAAAATTTTGGATCATGTCCTATACTGGTTCCCGGTGGGTGGCTGAGACTTTGGTTAATTCTTCTTCCTGCCGGGAAATTAGATTGACATGTGCCCGTCCAAATGCCTAACAGCTACTCTCTCATGGGTTCTCCCTCGTTCCTTCCATCCTCTGCCAAATTGGGAACCTGTGCAAACCAGGAGGTTAAAGGGCCTGTCTCTCCAAGTTGGGAGATTGATAGGAAGGCAGTTGGAAAGTCAAACTGGAGCACCAGGAGAGGGACTATTCGTTGAGTTTTAGAAACCTTTCGTATTCACAGTGTGTCCATTCTCTACGTTTCCTGTACATGTTATAGCTGTAGTAATATTCCCTTGAACCTGGAGAGTTGGGACCCATGGAATGGGGGCCATGCATTATTGCTTGAAAGGGTCTGCATTTGCTCACCCAATCTCACCAATCCTCTCAGTCCCAAGTGTCCAGCCTTATGCCACATCCAGCTGTCATGGTAGATAGGGTCTTTCCAGGTTTCCTCAGACACCCTGAAGGAATTGTAAAGAATTTCCCTGTTTTTTGGTTTTGCTTTTGAAATTCCTTTTTATAGTGGGTTTGAGCTGATTCTCGCTGCCATGTTTATGCCACTCTAGACACACTTGATTCCCTTACGGAGACATATCAATACATAGGTTTTAAGATTCTTACTAGTCAGATATATTCCTCTGCGGGAAATATGGGGTTTTGAGTCTCTTTCACTGAGGAAGGTGTCGGTCTTGTCTATTGCAAAGTTGGTTTTTGGAACGGTCCCTGTGCTTATATCAAACTCTGGTTTTATGCATCACCCCACCTCTCCATCCCCTTTATGCAGGCATAAGAGTGTTTTCTATATGTGAGACTCTGTTCTCTTTCCTAACTCAGTTCACGTGTAGCCATGTTTACAGGATCTTCATAAGTGATATCTTATGATAAGTTCCTTTTTCTGTGTGACTTATTTCACTTAGAATCATCGTACCTGAATCCACTCACTTTGCTGCTACTGGTTTTATGACATTGATTTCATGGCTGAGGGATATTCCATCGTACGTAAGTACCACAATGTTTTGAACCATTTTTATATTTCCTGGGATATTTAAGGTGTACCCAAGTTGAGGTTCTTGTAGCCAGTGCAGCCCTAAATTTGGAGGTGGCTCTTTCTTATTGATTTTCAGTATTCCCAAGGTATATTCCCTAAACTAGAAGTGGCCTTGGCTCTGTAGCTCTGTTGTTTATTTATTTTAGGGAACACAATGCACTCCTCCAGTGAGGCAGTTGGCAATTTACATCCCGCCCATCAGCATAACAAGGCTCCCTGTTCTCCAGGGCCTGTCTTGCCTTTCTGGTTTTTACACATTTTGTGGATGTCCCTTTTGACCGGTGGGAAGTGATACTTCTTTGTACTGCAGATTTGCATTGTCCGCTTGCTTGCTTGGCCAAAAAGGGCGTATGCGTTTTCTCCTGAATATATTCAGGAGAAAACGCATACGCCCTTTTTGGCCAAGTGCACCATTGTCCAAGTTGTGCCCCTCTTCCTGTGCTTTACAGGCGATTCCAACGTACCTCTTGAAATCTGTTTCCTGCTATTTTGCCTCACTTTCAAGTCCACCTCGTTGACTTCCCTCAACAGATTTTTGGACGATAGTTGTCCTTTATCACTCTGCCAGTTTGTGAATTGCTGTGCCCCTGAGCTCCATTTCTCAACTCGTTTTTTGTGAGCTGAACGCAAGTCCAAAATTTTGGATCCTGTCCTATACTGGTTCCCGGTGGGTGGCTGAGTCTTTGGTTAATTCTTCTTCCTGCCGGGAAATTAGAGTGACATGTGCCCGTCCAAATGCCTAACAGCTACTCTCTCATGGGTTCTCCCTCGTCCCTTCCATCCTCTGCCAAATTGGGAACCTGTGCAAACCAGGAGGTTAAAGGGCCTGTCTCTCCAAGTTGGGAGATTGATAGTAAGGCAGTTGGAAAGTCAAACTGGAGCACCAGGAGAGGGACTATTCGTTGAGTTTTAGAAACCTTTCGTATTCACAGTGTGTCCATTCTCTAGGTTTCCTGTACATGTTATAGCTGTAGTAATATTCCCTTGAACCTGGAGAGTTGGGACCCATGGAATGGGGGCCATGCATTATTGCTTGAAAGGGTCTGCATTTGCTCACCCAATCTCACCAATCCTCTCAGTCCCAAGTGTCCAGCCTTATGCCACATCCAGCTGTCATTGTAGATAGGGTCTTTCCAGGTTTCCTCAGACACCCTGAAGGAATTGGAAAGAATTTCCCTGTTTTTTGGTTTTGCTTTTGATATTCCTTTTTATAGTGGGTTTGAGCTGATTCTCGCTGCCATGTTTATGCCACTCTAGACACACTTGATTCCCTTATGGAGACATATCAATACATAGGTTTTAAGATTCTTACTAGTCAGATATATTCCTCTGTGGGAAATATGGGGTTTTGAGTCTCTTTCACTGAGGAAGGTGTAGGTCTTTTCAATTCCAAAGTTGGTTTTTGAAACGGTCCCTGTGCTTATATCAAACTCTGGTTTTATGCATCACCCCACCTCTCCTTCCCCTTTATGCAGGCATAAGCGTGTTTTCTAAATGTGAGACTCTGTTCTCTTTCCTAACTCAGTTCACGTGTAGCCATGTTTACAGGATCTTCATAAGTGATATCTTATGATAAGTTTCTTTTTCTGTGTGACTTATTTCACTTAGAATCATCGTACCTGAATCCACTCACTTTGCTGCTACTGGTCTTATGACATTGATTTCATGGCTGAGGGATATTCCATCGTACGTAAGTACCACAATGTTTTGAACCATTTTTATATTTCCTGGGATATTTAAGGTGTACCCAAGTTGAGGTTCTTGTAGTCAGTGCAGCCCTAAATTTGGAGGTGGCTCTTTCTTATTGATTTTCAGTTTTCCCAAGGTATATTCCCTAGACTGGAAGTGGCCTTGGCTCTGTAGCTCTGTTGTTTACTTGTTTTAGGGAACACAATGCACTCCTCCAGTGAGGCAGTTGGCAATTTACATCCCGCCCATCAGCATAACAAGGCTCCCAGTTCTCCAGGGCCTGTCTTGTCTTTCTGGTTTTTACACATTTTGTGGATGTCCCTTTTGACCGGTGGGAAGTGATACTTCTTTGTAGTGCAGATTTGCATTGCCCGCTTGCTTGCTTGGCCAAAAAGGGCGTATGCGTTTTCTCCTGAATATATTCAGGAGAAAACGCATACGCCCTTTTTGGCCAAGTGCACCATTGTCCAAGTTGTGCCCCTCTTCCTGTGCTTTACAGGCGATTCCAGGGTACCTCTTGAAATCTGTTTCCTGCTATTTTGCCTCGCTTTCAAGTCTGCCTCGTTGACTTCCCTCAACAGATTTTTGGACGATAGTTGTCCTTTATCACTCTGCCAGTTTATGAATTGCTGTGCCCCTGAGCTCCATTTCTCAACTCGTTTTTTGTGAGCTGAACACAAGTCCAAAATTTTGGATCATGTCCTATACTGGTTCCCGGTGGGTGGCTGAGACTTTGGTTAATTCTTCTTCCTGCCGGGAAATTAGAGTGACATGTGCCCGTCCAAATGCCTAACAGCTACTCTCTCATGGGTTCTCCCTCGTCCCTTCCATCCTCTGCCAAATTGGGAACCTGTGCAAACCAGGAGGTTAAAGGGCCTGTCTCTCCAAGTTGGGAGATTGATAGTAAGGCAGTTGGAAAGTCCAACTGGAGCACCAGGAGAGGGACTATTCGTTGAGTTTTAGAAACCTTTCGTATTCACAGTGTGTCCATTCTCTAGGTTTCCTGTACATGTTATAGCTGTAGTAATATTCCCTTGAACCTGGAGAGTTGGGACCCATGGAATGGGGGCCATGCATTATTGCTTGAAAGGGTCTGCATTTGCTCACCCAATCTCACCAATCCTCTCAGTCCCAAGTGTCCAGCCTTATGCCACATCCAGCTGTCATTGTAGATAGGGTCTTTCCAGGTTTCCTCAGAAACCCTGAAGGAATTGTAAAGAATTTCCCTGTTTTTTGGTTTTGCTTTTGAAATTCCTTTTTATAGTGGGTTTGAGCTGATTCTCGCTGCCATGTTTATGCCACTCTAGACACACTTGATTCCCTTATGGAGTCATATCAATACATAGGTTTTAAGATTCTTACTAGTCAGATATATTCCTCTGCGGGAAATATGGGGTTTTGAGTCTCTTTCACTGAGGAAGGTGTAGGTCTTGTCTATTCCAAAGTTGGTTTTTGGAACGGTCCCTGTGCTTATATCAAACTCTGGTTTTATGCATCACCCCACCTCTCCTTCCCCTTTATGCAGGCATAAGAGTGTTTTCTAAATGTGAGACTCTGTTCTCTTTCCTAACTCAGTTCACGTGTAGCCATGTTTACAGGATCTTCATAAGTGATATCTTATGATAAGTTTCTTTTTCTGTGTGACTTATTTCACTTAGAATCATCGTACCTGAATCCACTCACTTTGCTGCTACTGGTCTTATGACATTGATTTCATGGCTGAGGGATATTCCATCGTACGTAAGTACCACAATGTTTTGAACCATTTTTATATTTCCTGGGATATTTAAGGTGTACCCAAGTTGAGGTTCTTGTAGCCAGTGCAGCCCTAAATTTGGAGGTGGCTCTTTCTTATTGATTTTCAGTTTTCCCCAGGTATATTCCCTAGACTGGAAGTGGCCTTGGCTCTGTAGCTCTGTTGTTTACTTGTTTTAGGGAACACAATGCACTCCTCCAGTGAGGCAGTTGGCAATTTACATCCCGCCCATCAGCATAACAAGGCTCCCTGTTCTCCAGGGCCTGTCTTGCCTTTCTGGTTTTTACACATTTTGTGGATGTCCCTTTTGACCGGTGGGAAGTGATACTTCTTTGTAGTGCAGATTTGCATTGCCCGCTTGCTTGCTTGGCCAAAAAGGGCGTATGCGTTTTCTCCTGAATATATTCAGGAGAAAACGCATACGCCCTTTTTGGCCAAGTGCACCATTGTCCAAGTTGTGCCCCTCTTCCT
Organism: Mesoplodon densirostris; assembly: GCF_025265405.1. Taxonomy (NCBI): domain Eukaryota; kingdom Metazoa; phylum Chordata; class Mammalia; order Artiodactyla; family Ziphiidae; genus Mesoplodon; species Mesoplodon densirostris. The sequence goes on along the minus strand of NW_026778231.1, from coordinate 368,122 downwards.
GTGCTTTACAGGCGATTCCAAGGTACCTCTTGAAATCTGTTTCCTGCTATTTTGCCTCGCTTTCAAGTCCGCCTCATTGACTTCCCTCAACAGATTTTTGGACGATAGTTGTACTTTATCACTCTGCCAGTTTGTGAATTGCTGTGCCCCTGAGCTCCATTTCTCAACTCGTTTTTTGTGAGCTGAACGCAAGTCCAAAATTTTGGATCATGTCCTATACTGATTCCCGGTGGGTGGCTGAGACTTTGGTTAATTCTTCTTCCTGCCGGGAAATTAGATTGACATGTGCCCGTCCAAATGCCTAACAGCTACTCTCTCATGGGTTCTCCCTCATCCCTTCCATCCTCTGCCAAATTGGGAACCTGTGCAAACCAGGAGGTTAAAGGGCCTGTCTGTCCAAGTTGGGAGATTGATAGTAAGGCAGTTGGAAAGTCAAACTGGAGCACCAGGAGAGGGACTATTCGTTGAGTTTTAGAAACCTTTCGTATTCACAGTGTGTCCATTCTCTAGGTTTCCTGTACATGTTATAGCTGTAGTAATATTCCCTTGAACCTGGAGAGTTGGGACCCATGGAATGGGGGCCATGCATTATTGCTTGAAAGGGTCTGCATTCGCTCACCCAATCTCACCAATCCTCTCAGTCCCAAGTGTCCAGCCTTATGCCACATCCAGCTGTCATTGTAGACAGGGTCTTTCCTGGTTTCCTCAGACACCCTGAAGGAATTGTAAAGAATTTCCCTGTTTTTTGGTTTTGCTTTTGAAATTCCTTTTTATAGTGGGTTTGAGCTGATTCTCGCTGCCATGTTTATGCCACTCTAGACACACTTGATTCCCTTATGGAGGCATATCAATACATAGGTTGTAAGATTCTTACTAGTCAGATATATTCCTCTGTGGGAAATATGGGGTTTTGAGTCTCTTTCACTGAGGAAGGTGTCGGTCTTGTCAATTCCAAAGTTGGTTTTTGAAACGGTCCCTGTGCTTATATCAAACTCTGGTTTTATGCATCACCCCACCTCTCCTTCCCCTTTATGCAGGCATAAGAGTGTTTTCTAAATGTGAGACTCTGTTCTCTTTCCTAACTCAGTTCATGTGTAGCCATGTTTACAGGATCTTCATAAGTGATATCTTATGATAAGTTTCTTTTTCTGTGTGACTTATTTCACTTAGAATCATCGTACCTGAATCCACTCACTTTGCTGCTACTGGTCTTATGACATTGATTTCATGGCTGAGGGATATTCCATCGTATGTAAGTACCACAATGTTTTGAACCATTTTTATATTTCCTGGGATATTTAAGGTGTACCCAAGTTGAGGTTCTTGTAGCCAGTGCAGCCCTAAATTTGGAGGTGGCTCTTTCTTATTGATTTTCAGTATTCCCAAGGTATATTCCCTAAACTAGAAGTGGCCTTGGCTCTGTAGCTCTGTTGTTTATTTGATTTAGGGAACACAATGCACTCCTCCAGTGAGGCAGTTGGCAATTTACATCCCGCCCATCAGCATAACAAGGCTCCCTGTTCTCCAGGGCCTGTCTTGCCTTTCTGGTTTTTACACATTTTGTGGATGTCCCTTTTGACCGGTGGGAAGTGATACTTCTTTGTAGTGCAGATTTGCATTGTCCGCTTGCTTGCTTGGCCAAAAAGGGCGTATGCGTTTTCTCCTGAATATATTCAGGAGAAAACGCATACGCCCTTTTTGGCCAAGTGCACCATTGTCCAAGTTGTGCCCCTCTTCCTGTGCTTTACAGGCGATTCCAACTTACCTCTTGAAATCTGTTTCCTGCTATTTTGCCTCACTTTCAAGTCCGCCTCGTTGACGTCCCTCAACAGATTTTTGGACGATAGTTGTCCTTTATCACTCTGCCAGTTTGTGAATTGCTGTGCCCCTGAGCTCCATTTCTCAACTCGTTTTTTGTGAGCTGAACGCAAGTCCAAAATTTTGGATCATGTCCTATACTGGTTCCCGGTGGGTGGCTGAGACTTTGGTTAATTCTTCTTCCTGCCGGGAAATTAGATTGACATGTGCCCGTCCAAATGCCTAACAGCTACTCTCTCATGGGTTCTCCCTCGTCCCTTCCATCCTCTGCCAAATTGGGAACCTGTGCAAACCAGGAGGTTAAAGGGCCTGTCTCTCCAAGTTGGGAGATTGATAGTAAGGCAGTTGGAAAGTCAAACTGGAACACCAGGAGAGGGACTATTCGTTGAGTTTTAGAAACCTTTCGTATTCACAGTGTGTCCATTCTCTAGGTTTCCTGTACATGTTATAGCTGTAGTAATATTCCCTTGAACCTGGAGAGTTGGGACCCATGGAATGGGGGCCATGCATTATTGCTTGAAAGGGTCTGCATTTACTCACCCAATCTCACCAATCCTCTCAGTCCCAAGTGTCCAGCCTTATGCCACATCCAGCTGTCATTGTAGATAGGGTCTTTCCAGGTTTCCTCAGACACCCTGAAGGAATTGTAAAGAATTTCCCTGTTTTTTGGTTTTGCTTTTGAATTTCCTTTTTATAGTGGGTTTGAGCTGATTCTCGCTGCCATGTTTATGCCACTCTAGACACACTTGATTCCCTTATGGAGTCATATCAATACATAGGTTTTAAGATTCTTACTAGTCAGATATATTCCTCTGCGGGAAATATGGGGTTTTGAGTCTCTTTCACTGAGGAAGGTGTAGGTCTTGTCTATTCCAAAGTTGGTTTTTGGAACGGTCCCTGTGCTTATATCAAACTCTGGTTTTATGCATCACCCCACCTCTCCATCCCCTTTATGCAGGCATAAGAGTGTTTTCTAAATGTGAGACTCTGTTCTCTTTCCTAACTCAGTTCATGTGTAGCCATGTTTACAGGATCTTCATAAGTGATATCTTATGATAAGTTTCTTTTTCTGTGTGACTTATTTCACTTAGAATCATCGTACCTGAATCCACTCACTTTGCTGCTACTGGTCTTATGACATTGATTTCATGGCTGAGGGATATTCCATCGTACGTAAGTACCACAATGTTTTGAACCATTTTTATATTTCCTGGGATATTTAAGGTGTACCCAAGTTGAGGTTCTTGTAACCAGTGCAGCCCTAAATTTGGAGGTGGCTCTTTCTTATTGATTTTCAGTTTTCCACAGGTATATTCCCTAGACTGGAAGTGGCCTTGGCTCTGTAGCTCTGTTGTTTACTTGTTTTAGGGAACACAATGCACTCCTCCAGTGAGGCAGTTGGCAATTTACATCCCGCCCATCAGCATAACAAGGCTCCCTGTTCTCCAGGGCCTGTCTTGCCTTTCTGGTTTTTACACATTTTGTGGATGTCCCTTTTGACCGGTGGGAAGTGATACTTCTTTGTAGTGCAGATTTGCATTGCCCGCTTGCTTGCTTGGCCAAAAAGGGCGTATGCGTTTTCTCCTGAATATATTCAGGAGAAAACGCATACGCCCTTTTTGGCCAAGTGCACCATTGTCCAAGTTGTGCCCCTCTTCCTGTGCTTTACAGGCGATTCCAGGGTACCTCTTGAAATCTGTTTCCTGCTATTTTGCCTCGCTTTCAAGTCCGCCTCGTTGACTTCCCTCAACAGATTTTTGGACGATAGTTGTCCTTTATCACTCTGCCAGTTTGTGAATTGCTGTGCCCCTGAGCTCCATTTCTCAACTCGTTTTTTGTGAGCTGAACGCAAGTCCAAAATTTTGGATCATGTCCTATACTGGTTCCCGGTGGGTGGCTGAGACTTTGGTTAATTCTTCTTCCTGCCGGGAAATTAGATTGACATGTGCCCGTCCAAATGCCTAACAGCTACTCTCTCATGGGTTCTCCCTCGTCCCTTCCATCCTCTGCCAAATTGGGAACCTGTGCAAACCAGGAGGTTAAAGGGCCTGTCTCTCCAAGTTGGGAGATTGATAGTAAGGCAGTTGGAAAGTCAAACTGGAACACCAGGAGAGGGACTATTCGTTGAGTTTTAGAAACCTTTCGTATTCACAGTGTGTCCATTCTCTAGGTTTCCTGTACATGTTATAGCTGTAGTAATATTCCCTTGAACCTGGAGAGTTGGGACCCATGGAATGGGGGCCATGCATTATTGCTTGAAAGGGTCTGCATTTACTCACCCAATCTCACCAATCCTCTCAGTCCCAAGTGTCCAGCCTTATGCCACATCCAGCTGTCATTGTAGATAGGGTCTTTCCAGGTTTCCTCAGACACCCTGAAGGAATTGTAAAGAATTTCCCTGTTTTTTGGTTTTGCTTTTGAATTTCCTTTTTATAGTGGGTTTGAGCTGATTCTCGCTGCCATGTTTATGCCACTCTAGACACACTTGATTCCCTTATGGAGTCATATCAATACATAGGTTTTAAGATTCTTACTAGTCAGATATATTCCTCTGCGGGAAATATGGGGTTTTGAGTCTCTTTCACTGAGGAAGGTGTAGGTCTTGTCTATTCCAAAGTTGGTTTTTGGAACGGTCCCTGTGCTTATATCAAACTCTGGTTTTATGCATCACCCCACCTCTCCATCCCCTTTATGCAGGCATAAGAGTGTTTTCTAAATGTGAGACTCTGTTCTCTTTCCTAACTCAGTTCATGTGTAGCCATGTTTACAGGATCTTCATAAGTGATATCTTATGATAAGTTTCTTTTTCTGTGTGACTTATTTCACTTAGAATCATCGTACCTGAATCCACTCACTTTGCTGCTACTGGTCTTATGACATTGATTTCATGGCTGAGGGATATTCCATCGTACGTAAGTACCACAATGTTTTGAACCATTTTTATATTTCCTGGGATATTTAAGGTGTACCCAAGTTGAGGTTCTTGTAACCAGTGCAGCCCTAAATTTGGAGGTGGCTCTTTCTTATTGATTTTCAGTTTTCCACAGGTATATTCCCTAGACTGGAAGTGGCCTTGGCTCTGTAGCTCTGTTGTTTACTTGTTTTAGGGAACACAATGCACTCCTCCAGTGAGGCAGTTGGCAATTTACATCCCGCCCATCAGCATAACAAGGCTCCCTGTTCTCCAGGGCCTGTCTTGCCTTTCTGGTTTTTACACATTTTGTGGATGTCCCTTTTGACCGGTGGGAAGTGATACTTCTTTGTAGTGCAGATTTGCATTGCCCGCTTGCTTGCTTGGCCAAAAAGGGCGTATGCGTTTTCTCCTGAATATATTCAGGAGAAAACGCATACGCCCTTTTTGGCCAAGTGCACCATTGTCCAAGTTGTGCCCCTCTTCCTGTGCTTTACAGGCGATTCCAGGGTACCTCTTGAAATCTGTTTCCTGCTATTTTGCCTCGCTTTCAAGTCCGCCTCGTTGACTTCCCTCAACAGATTTTTGGACGATAGTTGTCCTTTATCACTCTGCCAGTTTGTGAATTGCTGTGCCCCTGAGCTCCATTTCTCAACTCGTTTCTTGTGAGCTGAACGCAAGTCCAAAATTTTGGATCCTGTCCTATACTGGTTCCCGGTGGGTGGCTGAGACTTTGGTTAATTCTTCTTCCTGCCGGGAAATTAGAGTGACATGTGCCCGTCCAAATGCCTAACAGCTACTCTCTCATGGGTTCTCCCTCGTCCCTTCCATCCTCTGCCAAATTGGGAACCTGTGCAAACCAGGAGGTTAAAGGGCCTGTCTCTCCAAGTTGGGAGATTGATAGTAAGGCAGTTGGAAAGTCAAACTGGAGCACCAGGAGAGGGACTATTCGTTGAGTTTTAGAAACCTTTCGTATTCACAGTGTGTCCATTCTCTAGGTTTCCTGTACATGTTATAGCTGTAGTAATATTCCCTTGAACCTGGAGAGTTGGGACCCATGGAATGGGGGCCATGCATTATTGCTTGAAAGGGTCTGCATTTGCTCACCCAATCTCACCAATCCTCTCAGTCCCAAGTGTCCAGCCTTATGCCACATCCAGCTGTCATTGTAGATAGGGTCTTTCCAGGTTTCCTCAGACACCCTGAAGGAATTGTAAAGAATTTCCCTGTTTTTTGGTTTTGCTTTTGAAATTCCTTTTTAGACTGGGTTTGAGCTGATTCTCGCTGCCATGTTTATGCCACTCTAGACACACTTGATTCCCTTATGGAGTCATATCAATACATAGGTTTTAAGATTCTTACTAGTCAGATATATTCCTCTGCGGGAAATATGGGGTTTTAAGTCTCTTTCACTAAGGAAGGTGTCGGTCTTGTCAATTCCAAAGTTGGTTTTTGAAACGGTCCCTGTGCTTATATCAAACTCTGGTTTTATGCATCACCCCACCTCTCCTTCCCCTTTATGCAGGCATAAGAGTGTTTTCTAAATGTGAGACTCTGTTCTCTTTCCTAACTCAGTTCACGTGTAGCCATGTTTACAGGATCTTCCTAAGTGATATCTTATGATAAGTTTCTTTTTCTGTGTGACTTATTTCACTTAGAATCATCGTACCTGAATCCACTCACTTTGCTGCTACTGGTCGTATGACATTGATTTCATGACTGAGGGATATTCCATCGTACGTAAGTACCACAATGTTTTGAACCATTTTTATATTTCCTGGGATATTTAAGGTGTACCCAAGTTGAGGTTCTTGTAGCCAGTGCAGCCCTAAATTTGGAGGTGGCTCTTTCTTATTGATTTTCAGTTTTCCCAAGGTATATTACCTAGACTGGAAGTGGCCTTGGCTCTGTAGCTCTGTTGTTTACTTGTTTTAGGGAACACAATGCACTCCTCCAGTGAGGCAGTTGGCAATTTACATCCCGCCCATCAGCATAACAAGGCTCCCAGTTCTCCAGGGCCTGTCTTGCCTTTCTGGTTTTTACACATTTTGTGGATGTCCCTTTTGACCGGTGGGAAGTGATACTTCTTTGTAGTGCAGATTTGCATTTCCCGCTTGCTTGCTTGGCCAAAAAGGGCGTATGCGTTTTCTCCTGAATATATTCAGGAGAAAACGCATACGCCCTTTTTGGCCAAGTGCACCATTGTCCAAGTTGTGCCCCTCTTCCTGTGCTTTACAGGCGATTCCAACGTACCTCTTGAAATCTGTTTCCTGCTATTTTGCCTCACTTTCAAGTCCGCCTCGTTGACTTCCCTCAACAGATTTTTGGACGATAGTTGTCCTTTATCACTCTGCCAGTTTGTGAATTGCTGTGCCCCTGAGCTCCATTTCTCAACTCGTTTTTTGGGAGCTGAACGCAAGTCCAAAATTTTGGATCATGTCCTATACTGGTTCCCGGTGGGTGGCTGAGACTTTGGTTAATTCTTCTTCCTGCCGGGAAATTAGAGTGACATGTGCCCGTCCAAATGCCTAACAGCTACTCTCTCATGGGTTCTCCCTCGTCCCTTCCATCCTCTGCCAAATTGGGAACCTGTGCAAACCAGGAGGTTAAAGCGCCTGTCTCTCCAAGTTGGGAGATTGATAGTAAGGCAGTTGGAAAGTCAAACTGGAGCACCAGGAGAGGGACTATTCGTTGAGTTTTAGAAACCTTTCGTATTCACAGTGTGTCCATTCTCTAGGTTTCCTGTACATGTTATAGCTGTAGTAATATTCCCTTGAACCTGGAGAGTTGGGACCCATGGAATGGGGGCCATGCATTATTGCTTGAAAGGGTCTGCATTTGCTCACCCAATCTCACCAATCCTCTCAGTCCCAAGTGTCCAGCCTTATGCCACATCCAGCTGTCATTGTAGATAGGGTCTTTCCAGGTTTCCTCAGACACCCTGAAGGAATTGTAAAGAATTTCCCTGTTTTTTGGTTTTGCTTTTGAAATTCCTTTTTATAGTGGGTTTGAGCTGATTCTCGCTGCCATGTTTATGCCACTCTAGACACACTTGATTCCCTTATGGAGACATATCAATACATAGGATTTAAGATTCTTACTAGTCAGATATATTCCTCTGCGGGAAATATGGGGTTTTGAGTCTCTTTCACTGAGGAAGGTGTAGGTCTTGTCTATTCCAAAGTTGGTTTTTGGAACGGTCCCTGTGCTTATATCAAACTCTGGTTTTATGCATCACCCCACCTCTCCTTCCCCTTTATGCAGGCATAAGAGTGTTTTCTAAATGTGAGACTCTGTTCTCTTTCCTAACTCAGTTCACGTGTAGCCATGTTTACAGGATCTTCATAAGTGATATCTTATGATAAGTTTCTTTTTCTGTGTGACTTATTTCACTTAGAATCATCGTACCTGAATCCACTCACTTTGCTGCTACTGGTCTTATGACATTGATTTCATCGCTGAGGGATATTCCATCATACGTAAGTACCACAATGTTTTGAACCATTTTTATATTTCCTGGGATATTTAAGGTGTACCCAAGTTGAGGTTCTTGTAGCCAGTGCAGCCCTAAATTTGGAGGTGGCTCTTTCTTATTGATTTTCAGTATTCCCAAGGTATATTCCCTAAACTAGAAGTGGCCTTGGCTCTGTAGCTCTGTTGTTTATTTGATTTAGGGAACACAATGCACTCCTCCAGTGAGGCAGTTGGCAATTTACATCCCGCCCATCAGCATAACAAGGCTCCCTGTTCTCCAGGGCCTGTCTTGCCTTTCTGGTTTTTACACATTTTGTGGATGTCCCTTTTGACCGGTGGGAAGTGATACTTCTTTGTAGTGCAGATTTGCATTGTCCGCTTGCTTGCTTGGCCAAAAAGGGCGTATGCGTTTTCTCCTGAATATATTCAGGAGAAAACGCATACGCCCTTTTTGGCCAAGTGCACCATTGTCCAAGTTGTGCCCCTCTTCCTGTGCTTTACAGGCGATTCCAACTTACCTCTTGAAATCTGTTTCCTGCTATTTTGCCTCACTTTCAAGTCCGCCTCGTTGACGTCCCTCAACAGATTTTTGGACGATAGTTGTCCTTTATCACTCTGCCAGTTTGTGAATTGCTGTGCCCCTGAGCTCCATTTCTCAACTCGTTTTTTGTGAGCTGAACGCAAGTCCAAAATTTTGGATCATGTCCTATACTGGTTCCCGGTGGGTGGCTGAGACTTTGGTTAATTCTTCTTCCTGCCGGGAAATTAGATTGACATGTGCCCGTCCAAATGCCTAACAGCTACTCTCTCATGGGTTCTCCCTCGTCCCTTCCATCCTCTGCCAAATTGGGAACCTGTGCAAACCAGGAGGTTAAAGGGCCTGTCTCTCCAAGTTGGGAGATTGATAGTAAGGCAGTTGGAAAGTCAAACTGGAACACCAGGAGAGGGACTATTCGTTGAGTTTTAGAAACCTTTCGTATTCACAGTGTGTCCATTCTCTAGGTTTCCTGTACATGTTATAGCTGTAGTAATATTCCCTTGAACCTGGAGAGTTGGGACCCATGGAATGGGGGCCATGCATTATTGCTTGAAAGGGTCTGCATTTACTCACCCAATCTCACCAATCCTCTCAGTCCCAAGTGTCCAGCCTTATGCCACATCCAGCTGTCATTGTAGATAGGGTCTTTCCAGGTTTCCTCAGACACCCTGAAGGAATTGTAAAGAATTTCCCTGTTTTTTGGTTTTGCTTTTGAATTTCCTTTTTATAGTGGGTTTGAGCTGATTCTCGCTGCCATGTTTATGCCACTCTAGACACACTTGATTCCCTTATGGAGTCATATCAATACATAGGTTTTAAGATTCTTACTAGTCAGATATATTCCTCTGCGGGAAATATGGGGTTTTGAGTCTCTTTCACGGAGGAAGGTGTAGGTCTTGTCTATTCCAAAGTTGCTTTTTGGAACGGTCCCTGTGCTTATATCAAACTCTGGTTTTATGCATCACCCCACCTCTCCATCCCCTTTATGCAGGCATAAGAGTGTTTTCTAAATGTGAGACTCTGTTCTCTTTCCTAACTCAGTTCATGTGTAGCCATGTTTACAGGATCTTCATAAGTGATATCTTATGATAAGTTTCTTTTTCTGTGTGACTTATTTCACTTAGAATCATCGTACCTGAATCCACTCACTTTGCTGCTACTGGTCTTATGACATTGATTTCATGGCTGAGGGATATTCCATCGTACGTAAGTACCACAATGTTTTGAACCATTTTTATATTTCCTGGGATATTTAAGGTGTACCCAAGTTGAGGTTCTTGTAGCCAGTGCAGCCCTAAATTTGGAGGTGGCTCTTTCTTATTGATTTTCAGTTTTCCCCAGGTATATTCCCTAGACTGGAAGTGGCCTTGGCTCTGTAGCTCTGTTGTTTACTTGTTTTAGGGAACACAATGCACTCCTCCAGTGAGGCAGTTGGCAATTTACATCCCGCCCATCAGCATAACAAGTCTCCCTGTTCTCCAGGGCCTGTCTTGCCTTTCTGTTTTTTACACATTTTGTGGATGTCCCTTTTGACCGGTGGGAAGTGATACTTCTTTGTAGTGCAGATTTGCATTGCCCGCTTGCTTGCTTGGCCAAAAAGGGCGTATGCGTTTTCTCCTGAATATATTCAGGAGAAAACGCATACGCCCTTTTTGGCCAAGTGCACCATTGTCCAAGTTGTGCCCCTCTTCCTGTGCTTTACAGGCGATTCCAGGGTACCTCTTGAAATCTGTTTCCTGCTATTTTGCCTCGCTTTCAAGTCCGCCTCGTTGACTTCCCTCAACAGATTTTTGGACGATAGTTGTCCTTTATCACTCTGCCAGTTTGTGAATTGCTGTGCCCCTGAGCTCCATTTCTCAACTCGTTTCTTGTGAGCTGAACGCAAGTCCAAAATTTTGGATCCTGTCCTATACTGGTTCCCGGTGGGTGGCTGAGACTTTGGTTAATTCTTCTTCCTGCCGGGAAATTAGAGTGACATGTGCCCGTCCAAATGCCTAACAGCTACTCTCTCATGGGTTCTCCCTCGTCCCTTCCATCCTCTGCCAAATTGGGAACCTGTGCAAACCAGGAGGTTAAAGGGCCTGTCTCTCCAAGTTGGGAGATTGATAGTAAGGCAGTTGGAAAGTCAAACTGGAGCACCAGGAGAGGGACTATTCATTGAGTTTTAGAAACCTTTCGTATTCACAGTGTGTCCATTCTCTAGGTTTCCTGTACATGTTATAGCTGTAGTAATATTCCCTTGAACCTGGAGAGTTGGGACCCATGGAATGGGGGCCATGCATTATTGCTTGAAAGGGTCTGCATTTGCTCACCCAATCTCACCAATCCTCTCAGTCCCAAGTGTCCAGCCTTATGCCACATCCAGCTGTCATTGTAGATAGGGTCTTTCCAGGTTTCCTCAGACACCCTGAAGGAATTGTAAAGAATTTCCCTGTTTTTTGGTTTTGCTTTTGAAATTCCTTTTTAGACTGGGTTTGAGCTGATTCTCGCTGCCATGTTTATGCCACTCTAGACACACTTGATTCCCTTATGGAGTCATATCAATACATAGGTTTTAAGATTCTTACTAGTCAGATATATTCCTCTGAGGGAAATATGGGGTTTTGAGTCTCTTTCACTAAGGAAGGTGTCGGTCTTGTCAATTCCAAAGTTGGTTTTTGAAACGGTCCCTGTGCTTATATCAAACTCTGGTTTTATGCATCACCCCACCTCTCCTTCCCCTTTATGCAGGCATAAGAGTGTTTTCTAAATGTGAGACTCTGTTCTCTTTCCTAACTCAGTTCACGTGTAGCCAAGTTTACAGGATCTTCCTAAGTGATATCTTATGATAAGTTTCTTTTTCTGTGTGACTTATTTCACTTAGAATCATCGTACCTGAATCCACTCACTTTGCTGCTACTGGTCGTATGACATTGATTTCATGACTGAGGGATATTCCATCGTACGTAAGTACCACAATGTTTTGAACCATTTTTATATTTCCTGGGATATTTAAGGTGTACCCAAGTTGAGGTTCTTGTAGCCAGTGCAGCCCTAAATTTGGAGGTGGCTCTTTCTTATTGATTTTCAGTTTTCCCAAGGTATATTCCCTAGACTGGAAGTGGCCTTGGCTCTGTAGCTCTGTTGTTTACTTGTTTTAGGGAACACAATGCACTCCTCCAGTGAGGCAGTTGGCAATTTACGTCCCGCCCATCAGCATAACAAGGCTCCCTGTTCTCCAGGGCCTGTCTTGCCTTTCTGGTTTTTACACATTTTGTGGATGTCCCTTTTGACCGGTGGGAAGTGATACTTCTTTGTAGTGCAGATTTGCATTTCCCGCTTGCTTGCTTGGCCAAAAAGGGCGTATGCGTTTTCTCCTGAATATATTCAGGAGAAAACGCATACGCCCTTTTTGGCCAAGTGCACCATTGTCCAAGTTGTGCCCCTCTTCCTGTGCTTTACAGGCGATTCCAACGTACCTCTTGAAATCTGTTTCCTGCTATTTTGCCTCACTTTCAAGTCCGCCTCGTTGACTTCCCTCAACAGATTTTTGGACGATAGTTGTCCTTTATCACTCTGCCAGTTTGTGAATTGCTGTGCCCCTGAGCTCCATTTCTCAACTCGTTTTTTGGGAGCTGAACGCAAGTCCAAAATTTTGGATCATGTCCTATACTGGTTCCCGGTGGGTGGCTGAGACTTTGGTTAATTCTTCTTCCTGCCGGGAAATTAGAGTGACATGTGCCCGTCCAAATGCCTAACAGCTACTCTCTCATGGGTTCTCCCTCGTCCCTTCCATCCTCTGCCAAATTGGGAACCTGTGCAAACCAGGAGGTTAAAGCGCCTGTCTCTCCAAGTTGGGAGATTGTTAGTAAGGCAGTTGGAAAGTCAAACTGGAGCACCAGGAGAGGGACTATTCGTTGAGTTTTAGAAACCTTTCGTATTCACAGTGTGTCCATTCTCTAGGTTTCCTGTACATGTTATAGCTGTAGTAATATTCCCTTGAACCTGGAGAGTTGGGACCCATGGAATGGGGGCCATGCATTATTGCTTGAAAGGGTCTGCATTTGCTCACCCAATCTCACCAATCCTCTCAGTCCCAAGTGTCCAGCCTTATGCCACATCCAGCTGTCATTGTAGATAGGGTCTTTCCAGGTTTCCTCAGACACCCTGAAGGAATTGTAAAGAATTTCCCTGTTTTTTGGTTTTGCTTTTGAAATTCCTTTTTATAGTGGGTTTGAGCTGATTCTCGCTGCCATGTTTATGCCACTCTAGACACACTTGATTCCCTTATGGAGACATATCAATACATAGGATTTAAGATTCTTACTAGTCAGATATATTCCTCTGCGGGAAATATGGGGTTTTGAGTCTCTTTCACTGAGGAAGGTGTAGGTCTTGTCTATTCCAAAGTTGGTTTTTGGAACGGTCCCTGTGCTTATATCAAACTCTGGTTTTATGCATCACCCCACCTCTCCTTCCCCTTTATGAAGGCATAAGAGTGTTTTCTAAATGTGAGACTCTGTTCTCTTTCCTAACTCAGTTCACGTGTAGCCATGTTTACAGGATCTTCATAAGTGATATCTTATGATAAGTTTCTTTTTCTGTGTGACTTATTTCACTTAGAATCATCGTACCTGAATCCACTCACTTTGCTGCTACTGGTCTTATGACATTGATTTCATCGCTGAGGGATATTCCATCATACGTAAGTACCACAATGTTTTGAACCATTTTTATATTTCCTGGGATATTTAAGGTGTACCCAAGTTGAGGTTCTTGTAGTCAGTGCAGCCCTAAATTTGGAGGTGGCTCTTTCTTATTGATTTTCAGTTTTCCCAAGGTATATTCCCTAGACTGGAAGTGGCCTTGGCTCTGTAGCTCTGTTGTTTACTTGTTTTAGGGAACACAATGCACTCCTCCAGTGAGGCAGTTGGCAATTTACATCCCGCCCATCAGCATAACAAGGCTCCCTGTTCTCCAGGGCCTGTCTTGCCTTTCTGGTTTTTACACATTTTGTGGATGTCCCTTTTGACCGGTGGGAAGTGATACTTCTTTGTAGTGCAGATTTGCATTGCCCGATTGCTTGCTTGGCCAAAAAGGGCGTATGCGTTTTCTCCTGAATATATTCAGGAGAAAACGCATACGCCCTTTTTGGCCAAGTGCACCATTGTCCAAGTTGTGCCCCTCTTCCTGTGCTTTACAGGCGATTCCAACGTACCTCTTGAAATCTGTTTCCTGCTATTTTGCCTCACTTTCAAGTCCGCCTCGTTGACTTCCCTCAACAGATTTTTGGACGATAGTTGTCCTTTATCACTCTGCCAGTTTGTGAATTGCTGTGCCCCTGAGCTCCATTTCTCAACTCGTTTTTTGTGAGCTGAACGCAAGTCCAAAATTTTGGATCCTGTCCTATACTGGTTCCCGGTGGGTGGCTGAGACTTTGGTTAATTCTTCTTCCTGCCGGGAAATTAGAGTGACATGTGCCCGTCCAAATGCCTAACAGCTACTCTCTCATGGGTTCTCCCTCGTCCCTTCCATCCTCTGCCAAATTGGGAACCTGTGCAAACCAGGAGGTTAAAGGGCCTGTCTCTCCAAGTTGGGAGATTGATAGTAAGGCAGTTGGAAAGTCAAACTGGAGCACCAGGAGAGGGACTATTCGTTGAGTTTTAGAAACCTTTCGTATTCACAGTGTGTCCATTCTCTAGGTTTCCTGTACATGTTATAGCTGTAGTAATATTCCCTTGAACCTGGAGAGTTGGGACCCATGGAATGGGGGCCATGCATTATTGCTTGAAAGGGTCTGCATTTGCTCACCCAATCTCACCAATCCTCTCAGTCCCAAGTGTCCAGCCTTATGCCACATCCAGCTGTCATGGTAGATAGGGTCTTTCCAGGTTTCCTCAGACACCCTGAAGGAATTGTAAAGAATTTCCCTGTTTTTTGGTTTTGCTTTTGAAATTCCTTTTTATAGTGGGTTTGAGCTGATTCTCGCTGCCATGTTTATGCCACTCTAGACACACTTGATTCCCTTACGGAGACATATCAATACATAGGTTTTAAGATTCTTACTAGTCAGATATATTCCTCTGCGGGAAATATGGGGTTTTGAGTCTCTTTCACTGAGGAAGGTGTCGGTCTTGTCTATTGCAAAGTTGGTTTTTGGAACGGTCCCTGTGCTTATATCAAACTCTGGTTTTATGCATCACCCCACCTCTCCATCCCCTTTATGCAGGCATAAGAGTGTTTTCTATATGTGAGACTCTGTTCTCTTTCCTAACTCAGTTCACGTGTAGCCATGTTTACAGGATCTTCATAAGTGATATCTTATGATAAGTTCCTTTTTCTGTGTGACTTATTTCACTTAGAATCATCGTACCTGAATCCACTCACTTTGCTGCTACTGGTTTTATGACATTGATTTCATGGCTGAGGGATATTCCATCGTACGTAAGTACCACAATGTTTTGAACCATTTTTATATTTCCTGGGATATTTAAGGTGTACCCAAGTTGAGGTTCTTGTAGCCAGTGCAGCCCTAAATTTGGAGGTGGCTCTTTCTTATTGATTTTCAGTATTCCCAAGGTATATTCCCTAAACTAGAAGTGGCCTTGGCTCTGTAGCTCTGTTGTTTATTTGTTTTAGGGAACACAATGCACTCCTCCAGTGAGGCAGTTGGCAATTTACATCCCGCCCATCAGCATAACAAGGCTCCCAGTTCTCCAGGGCCTGTCTTGTCTTTCTGGTTTTTACACATTTTGTGGATGTCCCTTTTGACCGGTGGGAAGTGATACTTCTTTGTAGTGCAGATTTGCATTGCCCGCTTGCTTGCTTGGCCAAAAAGGGCGTATGCGTTTTCTCCTGAATATATTCAGGAGAAAACGCATACGCCCTTTTTGGCCAAGTGCACCATTGTCCAAGTTGTGCCCCTCTTCCTGTGCTTTACAGGCGATTCCAGGGTACCTTTTGAAATCTGTTTCCTGCTATTTTGCCTCGCTTTCAAGTCCGCCTCGTTGACTTCCCTCAACAGATTTTTGGACGATAGTTGTCCTTTATCACTCTGCCAGTTTGTGAATTGCTGTGCCCCTGAGCTCCATTTCTCAACTCGTTTCTTGTGAGCTGAACGCAAGTCCAAAATTTTGGATCCTGTCCTATACTGGTTCCCGGTGGGTGGCTGAGACTTTGGTTAATTCTTCTTCCTGCCGGGAAATTAGAGTGACATGTGCCCATCCAAATGCCTAACAGCTACTCTCTCATGGGTTCTCCCTCGTCCCTTCCATCCTCTGCCAAATTGGGAACCTGTGCAAACCAGGAGGTTAAAGGGCCTGTCTCTCCAAGTTGGGAGATTGATAGTAAGGCAGTTGGAAAGTCAAACTGGAGCACCAGGAGAGGGACTATTCATTGAGTTTTAGAAACCTTTCGTATTCACAGTGTGTCCATTCTCTAGGTTTCCTGTACATGTTATAGCTGTAGTAATATTCCCTTGAACCTGGAGAGTTGGGACCCATGGAATGGGGGCCATGCATTATTGCTTGAAAGGGTCTGCATTTGCTCACCCAATCTCACCAATCCTCTCAGTCCCAAGTGTCCAGCCTTATGCCACATCCAGCTGTCATTGTAGATAGGGTCTTTCCAGGTTTCCTCAGACACCCTGAAGGAATTGTAAAGAATTTCCCTGTTTTTTGGTTTTGCTTTTGAAATTCCTTTTTAGACTGGGTTTGAGCTGATTCTCGCTGCCATGTTTATGCCACTCTAGACACACTTGATTCCCTTATGGAGTCATATCAATACATAGGTTTTAAGATTCTTACTAGTCAGATATATTCCTCTGAGGGAAATATGGGGTTTTGAGTCTCTTTCACTAAGGAAGGTGTCGGTCTTGTCAATTCCAAAGTTGGTTTTTGAAACGGTCCCTGTGCTTATATCAAACTCTGGTTTTATGCATCACCCCACCTCTCCTTCCCCTTTATGCAGGCATAAGAGTGTTTTCTAAATGTGAGACTCTGTTCTCTTTCCTAACTCAGTTCACGTGTAGCCATGTTTACAGGATCTTCCTAAGTGATATCTTATGATAAGTTTCTTTTTCTGTGTGACTTATTTCACTTAGAATCATCGTACCTGAATCCACTCACTTTGCTGCTACTGGTCGTATGACATTGATTTCATGACTGAGGGATATTCCATCGTACGTAAGTACCACAATGTTTTGAACCATTTTTATATTTCCTGGGATATTTAAGGTGTACCCAAGTTGAGGTTCTTGTAGCCAGTGCAGCCCTAAATTTGGAGGTGGCTCTTTCTTATTGATTTTCAGTTTTCCCAAGGTATATTCCCTAGACTGGAAGTGGCCTTGGCTCTGTAGCTCTGTTGTTTACTTGTTTTAGGGAACACAATGCACTCCTCCAGTGAGGCAGTTGGCAATTTACATCCCGCCCATCAGCATAACAAGGCTCCCTGTTCTCCAGGGCCTGTCTTGCCTTTCTGGTTTTTACACATTTTGTGGATGTCCCTTTTGACCGGTGGGAAGTGATACTTCTTTGTAGTGCAGATTTGCATTTCCCGCTTGCTTGCTTGGCCAAAAAGGGCGTATGCGTTTTCTCCTGAATATATTCAGGAGAAAACGCATACGCCCTTTTTGGCCAAGTGCACCATTGTCCAAGTTGTGCCCCTCTTCCTGTGCTTTACAGGCGATTCCAACGTACCTCTTGAAATCTGTTTCCTGCTATTTTGCCTCACTTTCAAGTCCGCCTCGTTGACTTCCCTCAACAGATTTTTGGACGATAGTTGTCCTTTATCACTCTGCCAGTTTGTGAATTGCTGTGCCCCTGAGCTCCATTTCTCAACTCGTTTTTTGGGAGCTGAACGCAAGTCCAAAATTTTGGATCATGTCCTATACTGGTTCCCGGTGGGTGGCTGAGACTTTGGTTAATTCTTCTTCCTGCCGGGAAATTAGAGTGACATGTGCCCGTCCAAATGCCTAACAGCTACTCTCTCATGGGTTCTCCCTCGTCCCTTCCATCCTCTGCCAAATTGGGAACCTGTGCAAACCAGGAGGTTAAAGCGCCTGTCTCTCCAAGTTGGGAGATTGATAGTAAGGCAGTTGGAAAGTCAAACTGGAGCACCAGGAGAGGGACTATTCGTTGAGTTTTAGAAACCTTTCGTATTCACAGTGTGTCCATTCTCTAGGTTTCCTGTACATGTTATAGCTGTAGTAATATTCCCTTGAACCTGGAGAGTTGGGACCCATGGAATGGGGGCCATGCATTATTGCTTGAAAGGGTCTGCATTTGCTCACCCAATCTCACCAATCCTCTCAGTCCCAAGTGTCCAGCCTTATGCCACATCCAGCTGTCATTGTAGATAGGGTCTTTCCAGGTTTCCTCAGACACCCTGAAGGAATTGTAAAGAATTTCCCTGTTTTTTGGTTTTGCTTTTGAAATTCCTTTTTATAGTGGGTTTGAGCTGATTCTCGCTGCCATGTTTATGCCACTCTAGACACACTTGATTCCCTTATGGAGACATATCAATACATAGGATTTAAGATTCTTACTAGTCAGATATATTCCTCTGCGGGAAATATGGGGTTTTGAGTCTCTTTCACTGAGGAAGGTGTAGGTCTTGTCTATTCCAAAGTTGGTTTTTGGAACGGTCCCTGTGCTTATATCAAACTCTGGTTTTATGCATCACCCCACCTCTCCTTCCCCTTTATGAAGGCATAAGAGTGTTTTCTAAATGTGAGACTCTGTTCTCTTTCCTAACTCAGTTCACGTGTAGCCATGTTTACAGGATCTTCATAAGTGATATCTTATGATAAGTTTCTTTTTCTGTGTGACTTATTTCACTTAGAATCATCGTACCTGAATCCACTCACTTTGCTGCTACTGGTCTTATGACATTGATTTCATCGCTGAGGGATATTCCATCATACGTAAGTACCACAATGTTTTGAACCATTTTTATATTTCCTGGGATATTTAAGGTGTACCCAAGTTGAGGTTCTTGTAGTCAGTGCAGCCCTAAATTTGGAGGTGGCTCTTTCTTATTGATTTTCAGTTTTCCCAAGGTATATTCCCTAGACTGGAAGTGGCCTTGGCTCTGTAGCTCTGTTGTTTACTTGTTTTAGGGAACACAATGCACTCCTCCAGTGAGGCAGTTGGCAATTTACATCCCGCCCATCAGCATAACAAGGCTCCCTGTTCTCCAGGGCCTGTCTTGCCTTTCTGGTTTTTACACATTTTGTGGATGTCCCTTTTGACCGGTGGGAAGTGATACTTCTTTGTAGTGCAGATTTGCATTGCCCGATTGCTTGCTTGGCCAAAAAGGGCGTATGCGTTTTCTCCTGAATATATTCAGGAGAAAACGCATACGCCCTTTTTGGCCAAGTGCACCATTGTCCAAGTTGTGCCCCTCTTCCTGTGCTTTACAGGCGATTCCAACGTACCTCTTGAAATCTGTTTCCTGCTATTTTGCCTCACTTTCAAGTCCGCCTCGTTGACTTCCCTCAACAGATTTTTGGACGATAGTTGTCCTTTATCACTCTGCCAGTTTGTGAATTGCTGTGCCCCTGAGCTCCATTTCTCAACTCGTTTTTTGTGAGCTGAACGCAAGTCCAAAATTTTGGATCCTGTCCTATACTGGTTCCCGGTGGGTGGCTGAGACTTTGGTTAATTCTTCTTCCTGCCGGGAAATTAGAGTGACATGTGCCCGTCCAAATGCCTAACAGCTACTCTCTCATGGGTTCTCCCTCGTCCCTTCCATCCTCTGCCAAATTGGGAACCTGTGCAAACCAGGAGGTTAAAGGGCCTGTCTCTCCAAGTTGGGAGATTGATAGTAAGGCAGTTGGAAAGTCAAACTGGAGCACCAGGAGAGGGACTATTCGTTGAGTTTTAGAAACCTTTCGTATTCACAGTGTGTCCATTCTCTAGGTTTCCTGTACATGTTATAGCTGTAGTAATATTCCCTTGAACCTGGAGAGTTGGGACCCATGGAATGGGGGCCATGCATTATTGCTTGAAAGGGTCTGCATTTGCTCACCCAATCTCACCAATCCTCTCAGTCCCAAGTGTCCAGCCTTATGCCACATCCAGCTGTCATGGTAGATAGGGTCTTTCCAGGTTTCCTCAGACACCCTGAAGGAATTGTAAAGAATTTCCCTGTTTTTTGGTTTTGCTTTTGAAATTCCTTTTTATAGTGGGTTTGAGCTGATTCTCGCTGCCATGTTTATGCCACTCTAGACACACTTGATTCCCTTACGGAGACATATCAATACATAGGTTTTAAGATTCTTACTAGTCAGATATATTCCTCTGCGGGAAATATGGGGTTTTGAGTCTCTTTCACTGAGGAAGGTGTCGGTCTTGTCTATTGCAAAGTTGGTTTTTGGAACGGTCCCTGTGCTTATATCAAACTCTGGTTTTATGCATCACCCCACCTCTCCATCCCCTTTATGCAGGCATAAGAGTGTTTTCTATATGTGAGACTCTGTTCTCTTTCCTAACTCAGTTCACGTGTAGCCATGTTTACAGGATCTTCATAAGTGATATCTTATGATAAGTTCCTTTTTCTGTGTGACTTATTTCACTTAGAATCATCGTACCTGAATCCACTCACTTTGCTGCTACTGGTTTTATGACATTGATTTCATGGCTGAGGGATATTCCATCGTACGTAAGTACCACAATGTTTTGAACCATTTTTATATTTCCTGGGATATTTAAGGTGTACCCAAGTTGAGGTTCTTGTAGCCAGTGCAGCCCTAAATTTGGAGGTGGCTCTTTCTTATTGATTTTCAGTATTCCCAAGGTATATTCCCTAAACTAGAAGTGGCCTTGGCTCTGTAGCTCTGTTGTTTATTTGTTTTAGGGAACACAATGCACTCCTCCAGTGAGGCAGTTGGCAATTTACATCCCGCCCATCAGCATAACAAGGCTCCCAGTTCTCCAGGGCCTGTCTTGTCTTTCTGGTTTTTACACATTTTGTGGATGTCCCTTTTGACCGGTGGGAAGTGATACTTCTTTGTAGTGCAGATTTGCATTGCCCGCTTGCTTGCTTGGCCAAAAAGGGCGTATGCGTTTTCTCCTGAATATATTCAGGAGAAAACGCATACGCCCTTTTTGGCCAAGTGCACCATTGTCCAAGTTGTGCCCCTCTTCCTGTGCTTTACAGGCGATTCCAGGGTACCTCTTGAAATCTGTTTCCTGCTATTTTGCCTCGCTTTCAAGTCCGCCTCGTTGACTTCCCTCAACAGATTTTTGGACGATAGTTGTCCTTTATCACTCTGCCAGTTTGTGAATTGCTGTGCCCCTGAGCTCCATTTCTCAACTCGTTTTTTGTGAGCTGAACACAAGTCCAAAATTTTGGATCATGTCCTATACTGGTTCCCGGTGGGTGGCTGAGACTTTGGTTAATTCTTCTTCCTGCCGGGAAATTAGAGTGACATGTGCCCGTCCAAATGCCTAACAGCTACTCTCTCATGGGTTCTCCCTCGTCCCTTCCATCCTCTGCCAAATTGGGAACCTGTGCAAACCAGGAGGTTAAAGGGCCTGTCTCTCCAAGTTGGGAGATTGATAGTAAGGCAGTTGGAAAGTCCAACTGGAGCACCAGGAGAGGGACTATTCGTTGAGTTTTAGAAACCTTTCGTATTCACAGTGTGTCCATTCTCTAGGTTTCCTGTACATGTTATAGCTGTAGTAATATTCCCTTGAACCTGGAGAGTTGGGACCCATGGAATGGGGGCCATGCATTATTGCTTGAAAGGGTCTGCATTTGCTCACCCAATCTCACCAATCCTCTCAGTCCCAAGTGTCCAGCCTTATGCCACATCCAGCTGTCATTGTAGATAGGGTCTTTCCAGGTTTCCTCAGAAACCCTGAAGGAATTGTAAAGAATTTCCCTGTTTTTTGGTTTTGCTTTTGAAATTCCTTTTTATAGTGGGTTTGAGCTGATTCTCGCTGCCATGTTTATGCCACTCTAGACACACTTGATTCCCTTATGGAGTCATATCAATACATAGGTTTTAAGATTCTTACTAGTCAGATATATTCCTCTGCGGGAAATATGGGGTTTTGAGTCTCTTTCACTGAGGAAGGTGTAGGTCTTGTCTATTCCAAAGTTGGTTTTTGGAACGGTCCCTGTGCTTATATCAAACTCTGGTTTTATGCATCACCCCACCTCTCCTTCCCCTTTATGCAGGCATAAGAGTGTTTTCTAAATGTGAGACTCTGTTCTCTTTCCTAACTCAGTTCACGTGTAGCCATGTTTACAGGATCTTCATAAGTGATATCTTATGATAAGTTTCTTTTTCTGTGTGACTTATTTCACTTAGAATCATCGTACCTGAATCCACTCACTTTGCTGCTACTGGTCTTATGACATTGATTTCATGGCTGAGGGATATTCCATCGTACGTAAGTACCACAATGTTTTGAACCATTTTTATATTTCCTGGGATATTTAAGGTGTACCCAAGTTGAGGTTCTTGTAGCCAGTGCAGCCCTAAATTTGGAGGTGGCTCTTTCTTATTGATTTTCAGTTTTCCCCAGGTATATTCCCTAGACTGGAAGTGGCCTTGGCTCTGTAGCTCTGTTGTTTACTTGTTTTAGGGAACACAATGCACTCCTCCAGTGAGGCAGTTGGCAATTTACATCCCGCCCATCAGCATAACAAGGCTCCCTGTTCTCCAGGGCCTGTCTTGCCTTTCTGGTTTTTACACATTTTGTGGATGTCCCTTTTGACCGGTGGGAAGTGATACTTCTTTGTAGTGCAGATTTGCATTGCCCGCTTGCTTGCTTGGCCAAAAAGGGCGTATGCGTTTTCTCCTGAATATATTCAGGAGAAAACGCATACGCCCTTTTTGGCCAAGTGCACCATTGTCCAAGTTGTGCCCCTCTTCCTGTGCTTTACAGGCGATTCCAAGGTACCTCTTGAAATCTGTTTCCTGCTATTTTGCCTCGCTTTCAAGTCCGCCTCATTGACTTCCCTCAACAGATTTTTGGACGATAGTTGTACTTTATCACTCTGCCAGTTTGTGAATTGCTGTGCCCCTGAGCTCCATTTCTCAACTCGTTTTTTGTGAGCTGAACGCAAGTCCAAAATTTTGGATCATGTCCTATACTGATTCCCGGTGGGTGGCTGAGACTTTGGTTAATTCTTCTTCCTGCCGGGATATTAGATTGACATGTGCCCGTCCAAATGCCTAACAGCTACTCTCTCATGGGTTCTCCCTCATCCCTTCCATCCTCTGCCAAATTGGGAACCTGTGCAAACCAGGAGGTTAAAGGGCCTGTCTGTCCAAGTTGGGAGATTGATAGTAAGGCAGTTGGAAAGTCAAACTGGAGCACCAGGAGAGGGACTATTCGTTGAGTTTTAGAAACCTTTCGTATTCACAGTGTGTCCATTCTCTAGGTTTCCTGTACATGTTATAGCTGTAGTAATATTCCCTTGAACCTGGAGAGTTGGGACCCATGGAATGGGGGCCATGCATTATTGCTTGAAAGGGTCTGCATTCGCTCACCCAATCTCACCAATCCTCTCAGTCCCAAGTGTCCAGGCTTATGCCACATCCAGCTGTCATTGTAGACAGGGTCTTTCCAGGTTTCCTCAGACACCCTGAAGGAATTGTAAAGAATTTCCCTGTTTTTTGGTTTTGCTTTTGAAATTCCTTTTTATAGTGGGTTTGAGCTGATTCTCGCTGCCATGTTTATGCCACTCTAGACACACTTGATTCCCTTATGGAGACATATCAATACATAGGTTGTAAGATTCTTACTAGTCAGATATATTCCTCTGTGGGAAATATGGGGTTTTGAGTCTCTTTCACTGAGGAAGGTGTCGGTCTTGTCAATTCCAAAGTTGGTTTTTGAAACGGTCCCTGTGCTTATATCAAACTCTGGTTTTATGCATCACCCCACCTCTCCTTCCCCTTTATGCAGGCATAAGAGTGTTTTCTAAATGTGAGACTCTGTTCTCTTTCCTAACTCAGTTCATGTGTAGCCATGTTTACAGGATCTTCATAAGTGATATCTTATGATAAGTTTCTTTTTCTGTGTGACTTATTTCACTTAGAATCATCGTACCTGAATCCACTCACTTTGCTGCTACTGGTCTTATGACATTGATTTCATGGCTGAGGGATATTCCATCGTATGTAAGTACCACAATGTTTTGAACCATTTTTATATTTCCTGGGATATTTAAGGTGTACCCAAGTTGAGGTTCTTGTAGCCAGTGCAGCCCTAAATTTGGAGGTGGCTCTTTCTTATTGATTTTCAGTATTCCCAAGGTATATTCCCTAAACTAGAAGTGGCCTTGGCTCTGTAGCTCTGTTGTTTATTTGATTTAGGGAACACAATGCACTCCTCCAGTGAGGCAGTTGGCAATTTACATCCCGCCCATCAGCATAACAAGGCTCCCTGTTCTCCAGGGCCTGTCTTGCCTTTCTGGTTTTTACACATTTTGTGGATGTCCCTTTTGACCGGTGGGAAGTGATACTTCTTTGTAGTGCAGATTTGCATTGTCCGCTTGCTTGCTTGGCCAAAAAGGGCGTATGCGTTTTCTCCTGAATATATTCAGGAGAAAACGCATACGCCCTTTTTGGCCAAGTGCACCATTGTCCAAGTTGTGCCCCTCTTCCTGTGCTTTACAGGCGATTCCAACTTACCTCTTGAAATCTGTTTCCTGCTATTTTGCCTCACTTTCAAGTCCGCCTCGTTGACGTCCCTCAACAGATTTTTGGACGATAGTTGTCCTTTATCACTCTGCCAGTTTGTGAATTGCTGTGCCCCTGAGCTCCATTTCTCAACTCGTTTTTTGTGAGCTGAACGCAAGTCCAAAATTTTGGATCATGTCCTATACTGGTTCCCGGTGGGTGGCTGAGACTTTGGTTAATTCTTCTTCCTGCCGGGAAATTAGATTGACATGTGCCCGTCCAAATGCCTAACAGCTACTCTCTCATGGGTTCTCCCTCGTCCCTTCCATCCTCTGCCAAATTGGGAACCTGTGCAAACCAGGAGGTTAAAGGGCCTGTCTCTCCAAGTTGGGAGATTGATAGTAAGGCAGTTGGAAAGTCAAACTGGAACACCAGGAGAGGGACTATTCGTTGAGTTTTAGAAACCTTTCGTATTCACAGTGTGTCCATTCTCTAGGTTTCCTGTACATGTTATAGCTGTAGTAATATTCCCTTGAACCTGGAGAGTTGGGACCCATGGAATGGGGGCCATGCATTATTGCTTGAAAGGGTCTGCATTTACTCACCCAATCTCACCAATCCTCTCAGTCCCAAGTGTCCAGCCTTATGCCACATCCAGCTGTCATTGTAGATAGGGTCTTTCCAGGTTTCCTCAGACACCCTGAAGGAATTGTAAAGAATTTCCCTGTTTTTTGGTTTTGCTTTTGAATTTCCTTTTTATAGTGGGTTTGAGCTGATTCTCGCTGCCATGTTTATGCCACTCTAGACACACTTGATTCCCTTATGGAGTCATATCAATACATAGGTTTTAAGATTCTTACTAGTCAGATATATTCCTCTGCGGGAAATATGGGGTTTTGAGTCTCTTTCACTGAGGAAGGTGTAGGTCTTGTCTATTCCAAAGTTGGTTTTTGGAACGGTCCCTGTGCTTATATCAAACTCTGGTTTTATGCATCACCCCACCTCTCCATCCCCTTTATGCAGGCATAAGAGTGTTTTCTAAATGTGAGACTCTGTTCTCTTTCCTAACTCAGTTCATGTGTAGCCATGTTTACAGGATCTTCATAAGTGATATCTTATGATAAGTTTCTTTTTCTGTGTGACTTATTTCACTTAGAATCATCGTACCTGAATCCACTCACTTTGCTGCTACTGGTCTTATGACATTGATTTCATGGCTGAGGGATATTCCATCGTACGTAAGTACCACAATGTTTTGAACCATTTTTATATTTCCTGGGATATTTAAGGTGTACCCAAGTTGAGGTTCTTGTAACCAGTGCAGCCCTAAATTTGGAGGTGGCTCTTTCTTATTGATTTTCAGTTTTCCACAGGTATATTCCCTAGACTGGAAGTGGCCTTGGCTCTGTAGCTCTGTGGTTTACTTGTTTTAGGGAACACAATGCACTCCTCCAGTGAGGCAGTTGGCAATTTACATCCCGCCCATCAGCATAACAAGGCTCCCTGTTCTCCAGGGCCTGTCTTGCCTTTCTGTTTTTTACACATTTTGTGGATGTCCCTTTTGACCGGTGGGAAGTGATACTTCTTTGTAGTGCAGATTTGCATTGCCCGCTTGCTTGCTTGGCCAAAAAGGGCGTATGCGTTTTCTCCTGAATATATTCAGGAGAAAACGCATACGCCCTTTTTGGCCAAGTGCACCATTGTCCAAGTTGTGCCCCTCTTCCTGTGCTTTACAGGCGATTCCAGGGTACCTCTTGAAATCTGTTTCCTGCTATTTTGCCTCGCTTTCAAGTCCGCCTCGTTGACTTCCCTCAACAGATTTTTGGACGATAGTTGTCCTTTATCACTCTGCCAGTTTGTGAATTGCTGTGCCCCTGAGCTCCATTTCTCAACTCGTTTCTTGTGAGCTGAACGCAAGTCCAAAATTTTGGATCCTGTCCTATACTGGTTGCCGGTGGGTGGCTGAGACTTTGGTTAATTCTTCTTCCTGCCGGGAAATTAGAGTGACATGTGCCCGTCCAAATGCCTAACAGCTACTCTCTCATGGGTTCTCCCTCGTCCCTTCCATCCTCTGCCAAATTGGGAACCTGTGCAAACCAGGAGGTTAAAGGGCCTGTCTCTCCAAGTTGGGAGATTGATAGTAAGGCAGTTGGAAAGTCAAACTGGAGCACCAGGAGAGGGACTATTCGTTGAGTTTTAGAAACCTTTCGTATTCACAGTGTGT
This sequence comes from Mesoplodon densirostris, assembly GCF_025265405.1. Classification (NCBI taxonomy): domain Eukaryota; kingdom Metazoa; phylum Chordata; class Mammalia; order Artiodactyla; family Ziphiidae; genus Mesoplodon; species Mesoplodon densirostris. Next base: position 341,538 of record NW_026778231.1, on the reverse strand, counting down.
CCATTCTCTAGGTTTCCTGTACATGTTATAGCTGTAGTAATATTCCCTTGAACCTGGAGAGTTGGGACCCATGGAATGGGGGCCATGCATTATTGCTTGAAAGGGTCTGCATTTGCTCACCCAATCTCACCAATCCTCTCAGTCCCAAGTGTCCAGCCTTATGCCACATCCAGCTGTCATTGTAGATAGGGTCTTTCCAGGTTTCCTCAGACACCCTGAAGGAATTGTAAAGAATTTCCCTGTTTTTTGGTTTTGCTTTTGAAATTCCTTTTTAGACTGGGTTTGAGCTGATTCTCGCTGCCATGTTTATGCCACTCTAGACACACTTGATTCCCTTATGGAGTCATATCAATACATAGGTTTTAAGATTCTTACTAGTCAGATATATTCCTCTGCGGGAAATATGGGGTTTTAAGTCTCTTTCACTAAGGAAGGTGTCGGTCTTGTCAATTCCAAAGTTGGTTTTTGAAACGGTCCCTGTGCTTATATCAAACTCTGGTTTTATGCATCACCCCACCTCTCCTTCCCCTTTATGCAGGCATAAGAGTGTTTTCTAAATGTGAGACTCTGTTCTCTTTCCTAACTCAGTTCACGTGTAGCCATGTTTACAGGATCTTCCTAAGTGATATCTTATGATAAGTTTCTTTTTCTGTGTGACTTATTTCACTTAGAATCATCGTACCTGAATCCACTCACTTTGCTGCTACTGGTCGTATGACATTGATTTCATGACTGAGGGATATTCCATCGTACGTAAGTACCACAATGTTTTGAACCATTTTTATATTTCCTGGGATATTTAAGGTGTACCCAAGTTGAGGTTCTTGTAGCCAGTGCAGCCCTAAATTTGGAGGTGGCTCTTTCTTATTGATTTTCAGTTTTCCCAAGGTATATTCCCTAGACTGGAAGTGGCCTTGGCTCTGTAGCTCTGTTGTTTACTTGTTTTAGGGAACACAATGCACTCCTCCAGTGAGGCAGTTGGCAATTTACATCCCGCCCATCAGCATAACAAGGCTCCCTGTTCTCCAGGGCCTGTCTTGCCTTTCTGGTTTTTACACATTTTGTGGATGTCCCTTTTGACCGGTGGGAAGTGATACTTCTTTGTAGTGCAGATTTGCATTTCCCGCTTGCTTGCTTGGCCAAAAAGGGCGTATGCGTTTTCTCCTGAATATATTCAGGAGAAAACGCATACGCCCTTTTTGGCCAAGTGCACCATTGTCCAAGTTGTGCCCCTCTTCCTGTGCTTTACAGGCGATTCCAACGTACCTCTTGAAATCTGTTTCCTGCTATTTTGCCTCACTTTCAAGTCCGCCTCGTTGACTTCCCTCAACAGATTTTTGGACGATAGTTGTCCTTTATCACTCTGCCAGTTTGTGAATTGCTGTGCCCCTGAGCTCCATTTCTCAACTCGTTTTTTGTGAGCTGAACGCAAGTCCAAAATTTTGGATCATGTCCTATACTGGTTCCCGGTGGGTGGCTGAGACTTTGGTTAATTCTTCTTCCTGCCGGGAAATTAGAGTGACATGTGCCCGTCCAAATGCCTAACAGCTACTCTCTCATGGGTTCTCCCTCGTCCCTTCCATCCTCTGCCAAATTGGGAACCTGTGCAAACCAGGAGGTTAAAGCGCCTGTCTCTCCAAGTTGGGAGATTGATAGTAAGGCAGTTGGAAAGTCAAACTGGAGCACCAGGAGAGGGACTATTCGTTGAGTTTTAGAAACCTTTCGTATTCACAGTGTGTCCATTCTCTAGGTTTCCTGTACATGTTATAGCTGTAGTAATATTCCCTTGAACCTGGAGAGTTGGGACCCATGGAATGGGGGCCATGCATTATTGCTTGAAAGGGTCTGCATTTGCTCACCCAATCTCACCAATCCTCTCAGTCCCAAGTGTCCAGCCTTATGCCACATCCAGCTGTCATTGTAGATAGGGTCTTTCCAGGTTTCCTCAGACACCCTGAAGGAATTGTAAAGAATTTCCCTGTTTTTTGGTTTTGCTTTTGAAATTCCTTTTTATAGTGGGTTTGAGCTGATTCTCGCTGCCATGTTTATGCCACTCTAGACACACTTGATTCCCTTATGGAGACATATCAATACATAGGATTTAAGATTCTTACTAGTCAGATATATTCCTCTGCGGGAAATATGGGGTTTTGAGTCTCTTTCACTGAGGAAGGTGTAGGTCTTGTCTATTCCAAAGTTGGTTTTTGGAACGGTCCCTGTGCTTATATCAAACTCTGGTTTTATGCATCACCCCACCTCTCCTTCCCCTTTATGCAGGCATAAGAGTGTTTTCTAAATGTGAGACTCTGTTCTCTTTCCTAACTCAGTTCACGTGTAGCCATGTTTACAGGATCTTCATAAGTGATATCTTATGATAAGTTTCTTTTTCTGTGTGACTTATTTCACTTAGAATCATCGTACCTGAATCCACTCACTTTGCTGCTACTGGTCTTATGACATTGATTTCATCGCTGAGGGATATTCCATCATACGTAAGTACCACAATGTTTTGAACCATTTTTATATTTCCTGGGATATTTAAGGTGTACCCAAGTTGAGGTTCTTGTAGTCAGTGCAGCCCTAAATTTGGAGGTGGCTCTTTCTTATTGATTTTCAGTTTTCCCAAGGTATATTCCCTAGACTGGAAGTGGCCTTGGCTCTGTAGCTCTGTTGTTTACTTGTTTTAGGGAACACAATGCACTCCTCCAGTGAGGCAGTTGGCAATTTACATCCCGCCCATCAGCATAACAAGGCTCCCTGTTCTCCAGGGCCTGTCTTGCCTTTCTGGTTTTTACACATTTTGTGGATGTCCCTTTTGACCGGTGGGAAGTGATACTTCTTTGTAGTGCAGATTTGCATTGCCCGATTGCTTGCTTGGCCAAAAAGGGCGTATGCGTTTTCTCCTGAATATATTCAGGAGAAAACGCATACGCCCTTTTTGGCCAAGTGCACCATTGTCCAAGTTGTGCCCCTCTTCCTGTGCTTTACAGGTGATTCCAACGTACCTCTTGAAATCTGTTTCCTGCTATTTTGCCTCACTTTCAAGTCCGCCTCGTTGACTTCCCTCAACAGATTTTTGGACGATAGTTGTCCTTTATCACTCTGCCAGTTTGTGAATTGCTGTGCCCCTGAGCTCCATTTCTCAACTCGTTTTTTGTGAGCTGAACGCAAGTCCAAAATTTTGGATCCTGTCCTATACTGGTTCCCGGTGGGTGGCTGAGACTTTGGTTAATTCTTCTTCCTGCCGGGAAATTAGAGTGACATGTGCCCGTCCAAATGCCTAACAGCTACTCTCTCATGGGTTCTCCCTCGTCCCTTCCATCCTCTGCCAAATTGGGAACCTGTGCAAACCAGGAGGTTAAAGGGCCTGTCTCTCCAAGTTGGGAGATTGATAGTAAGGCAGTTGGAAAGTCAAACTGGAGCACCAGGAGAGGGACTATTCGTTGAGTTTTAGAAACCTTTCGTATTCACAGTGTGTCCATTCTCTAGGTTTCCTGTACATGTTATAGCTGTAGTAATATTCCCTTGAACCTGGAGAGTTGGGACCCATGGAATGGGGGCCATGCATTATTGCTTGAAAGGGTCTGCATTTGCTCACCCAATCTCACCAATCCTCTCAGTCCCAAGTGTCCAGCCTTATGCCACATCCAGCTGTCATTGTAGATAGGGTCTTTCCAGGTTTCCTCAGACACCCTGAAGGAATTGTAAAGAATTTCCCTGTTTTTTGGTTTTGCTTTTGAAATTCCTTTTTATAGTGGGTTTGAGCTGATTCTCGCTGCCATGTTTATGCCACTCTAGACACACTTGATTCCCATATGGAGACATATCAATACATAGGTTTTAAGATTCTTACTAGTCAGATATATTCCTCTGTGGGAAATATGGGGTTTTGAGTCTCTTTCACTAAGGAAGGTGTCGGTCTTGTCAATTCCAAAGTTGGTTTTTGAAACGGTCCCTGTGCTTATATCAAACTCTGGTTTTATGCATCACCCCACCTCTCCTTCCCCTTTATGCAGGCATAAGAGTGTTTTCTAAATGTGAGACTCTGTTCTCTTTCCTAACTCAGTTCACGTGTAGCCATGTTTACAGGATCTTCATAAGTGATATCTTATGATAAGTTTCTTTTTCTGTGTGACTTATTTCACTTAGAATCATCGTACCTGAATCCACTCACTTTGCTGCTACTGGTCTTATGACATTGATTTCATGGCTGAGGGATATTCCATCGTACGTAAGTACCACAATGTTTTGAACCATTTTTATATTTCCTGGGATATTTAAGGTGTACCCAAGTTGAGGTTCTTGTAGTCAGTGCAGCCCTAAATTTGGAGGTGGCTCTTTCTTATTGATTTTCAGTTTTCCCAAGGTATATTCCCTAGACTGGAAGTGGCCTTGGCTCTGTAGCTCTGTTGTTTACTTGTTTTAGGGAACACAATGCACTCCTCCAGTGAGGCAGTTGGCAATTTACATCCCGCCCATCAGCATAACAAGGCTCCCAGTTCTCCAGGGCCTGTCTTGCCTTTCTGGTTTTTACACATTTTGTGGATGTCCCTTTTGACCGGTGGGAAGTGATACTTCTTTGTAGTGCAGATTTGCATTGCCCGCTTGCTTGCTTGGCCAAAAAGGGCGTATGCGTTTTCTCCTGAATATATTCAGGAGAAAACGCATACGCCCTTTTTGGCCAAGTGCACCATTGTCCAAGTTGTGCCCCTCTTCCTGTGCTTTACAGGCGATTCCAACGTACCTCTTGAAATCTGTTTCCTGCTATTTTGCCTCACTTTCAAGTCCGCCTCGTTGACTTCCCTCAACAGATTTTTGGACGATAGTTGTCCTTTATCACTCTGCCAGTTTGTGAATTGCTGTGCCCCTGAGCTCCATTTCTCAACTCGTTTTTTGTGAGCTGAACGCAAGTCCAAAATTTTGGATCATGTCCTATACTGGTTCCCGGTGGGTGGCTGAGACTTTGGTTAATTCTTCTTCCTGCCGGGAAATTAGAGTGACATGTGCCCGTCCAAATGCCTAACAGCTACTCTCTCATGGGTTCTCCCTCGTCCCTTCCATCCTCTGCCAAATTGGGAACCTGTGCAAACCAGGAGGTTAAAGGGCCTGTCTCTCCAAGTTGGGAGATTGATAGTAAGGCAGTTGGAAAGTCAAACTGGAGCACCAGGAGAGGGACTATTCCTTGAGTTTTAGAAACCTTTCGTATTCACAGTGTGTCCATTCTCTAGGTTTCCTGTACATGTTATAGCTGTAGTAATATTCCCTTGAACCTGGAGAGTTGGGACCCATGGAATGGGGGCCATGCATTATTGCTTGAAAGGGTCTGCATTTGCTCACCCAATCTCACCAATCCTCTCAGTCCCAAGTGTCCAGCCTTATGCCACATCCAGCTGTCATTGTAGATAGGGTCTTTCCAGGTTTCCTCAGACACCCTGAAGGAATTGTAAAGAATTTCCCTGTTTTTTGGTTTTGCTTTTGAAATTCCTTTTTATAGTGGGTTTGAGCTGATTCTCGCTTCCATGTTTATGCCACTCTAGACACACTTGATTCCCTTATGGAGACATATCAATACATAGGTTTTAAGATTCTTACTAGTCAGATATATTCCTCTGTGGGAAATATGGGGTTTTGAGTCTCTTTCACTAAGGAAGGTGTCGGTCTTGTCAATTCCAAAGTTGGTTTTTGAAACGGTCCCTGTGCTTATATCAAACTCTGGTTTTATGCATCACCCCACCTCTCCTTCCCCTTTATGCAGGCATAAGAGTGTTTTCTAAATGTGAGACTCTGTTCTCTTTCCTAACTCAGTTCACGTGTAGCCATGTTTACAGGATCTTCATAAGTGATATCTTATGATAAGTTTCTTTTTCTGTGTGACTTATTTCACTTAGAATCATCGTACCTGAATCCACTCACTTTGCTGCTACTGGTCGTATGACATTGATTTCATGGCTGAGGGATATTCCATCGTACGTAAGTACCACAATGTTTTGAACCATTTTTATATTTCCTGGGATATTTAAGGTGTACCCAAGTTGAGGTTCTTGTAGTCAGTGCAGCCCTAAATTTGGAGGTGGCTCTTTCTGATTGATTTTCAGTTTTCCCAAGGTATATTCCCTAGACTGGAAGTGGCCTTGGCTCTGTAGCTCTGTTGTTTACTTGTTTTAGGGAACACAATGCACTCCTCCAGTGAGGCAGTTGGCAATTTACATCCCGCCCATCAGCATAACAAGGCTCCCAGTTCTCCAGGGCCTGTCTTGCCTTTCTGGTTTTTACACATTTTGTGGATGTCCCTTTTGACCGGTGGGAAGTGATACTTCTTTGTAGTGCAGATTTGCATTGCCCGCTTGCTTGCTTGGCCAAAAAGGGCGTATGCGTTTTCTCCTGAATATATTCAGGAGAAAACGCATACGCCCTTTTTGGCCAAGTGCACCATTGTCCAAGTTGTGCCCCTCTTCCTGTGCTTTACAGGCGATTCCAAGGTACCTCTTGAAATCTGTTTCCTGCTATTTTGCCTCGCTTTCAAGTCCGCCTCGTTGACTTCCCTCAACAGATTTTTGGACGATAGTTGTCCTTTATCACTCTGCCAGTTTGTGAATTGCTGTGCCCCTGAGCTCCATCTCTCAACTCGTTTTTTGTGAGCTGAACGCAAGTCCAAAATTTTGGATCCTGTCCTATACTGGTTCCCGGTGGGTGGCTGAGACTTTGGTTAATTCTTCTTCCTGCCGGGAAATTAGAGTGACATGTGCCCGTCCAAATGCCTAACAGCTACTCTCTCATGGGTTCTCCCTCGTCCCTTCCATCCTCTGCCAAATTGGGAACCTGTGCAAACCAGGAGGTTAAAGGGCCTGTCTCTCCAGGTTGGGAGATTGATAGTAAGGCAGTTGGAAAGTCAAACTGGAGCACCAGGAGAGGGACTATTCGTTGAGTTTTAGAAACCTTTCGTATTCACAGTGTGTCCATTCTCTAGGTTTCCTGTACATGTTATAGCTGTAGTAATATTCCCTTGAACCTGGAGAGTTGGGACCCATGGAATGGGGGCCATGCATTATTGCTTGAAAGGGTCTGCATTTGCTCACCCAATCTCACCAATCCTCTCAGTCCCAAGTGTCCAGCCTTATGCCACATACAGCTGTCATTGTAGATAGGGTCTTTCCAGGTTTCCTCAGACACCCTGAAGGAATTGTAAAGAATTTCCCTGTTTTTTGGTTTTGCTTTTGAAATTCCTTTTTATAGTGGGTTTGAGCTGATTCTCGCTTCCATGTTTATGCCACTCTAGACACACTTGATTCCCTTATGGAGACATATCAATACATAGGTTTTAAGATTCTTACTAGTCAGATATATTCCTCTGTGGGAAATATGGGGTTTTGAGTCTCTTTCACTGAGGAAGGTGTCGGTCTTGTCAATTCCAAAGTTGGTTTTTGAAACGGTCCCTGTGCTTATATCAAACTCTGGTTTTATGCATCACCCCACCTCTCCTTCCCCTTTATGCAGGCATAAGAGTGTTTTCTAAATGTGAGACTCTGTTCCCTTTCCTAACTCAATTCACGTGTAGCCATGTTTACAGGATCTTCATAAGTGATATCTTATGATAAGTTTCTTTTTCTGTGTGACTTATTTCACTTAGAATCATCGTACCTGAATCCACTCACTTTGCTGCTACTGGTCGTATGACATTGATTTCATGGCTGAGGGATATTCCATCGTACGTAAGTACCACAATGTTTTGAACCATTTTTATATTTCCTGGGATATTTAAGGTGTACCCAAGTTGAGGTTCTTGTAGTCAGTGCAGCCCTAAATTTGGAGGTGGCTCTTTCTGATTGATTTTCAGTTTTCCCAAGGTATATTCCCTAGACTGGAAGTGGCCTTGGCTCTGTAGCTCTGTTGTTTACTTGTTTTAGGGAACACAATGCACTCCTCCAGTGAGGCAGTTGGCAATTTACATCCCGCCCATCAGCATAACAAGGCTCCCAGTTCTCCAGGGCCTGTCTTGCCTTTCTGGTTTTTACACATTTTGTGGATGTCCCTTTTGACCGGTGGGAAGTGATACTTCTTTGTAGTGCAGAGTTGCATTGCCCGCTTGCTTGCTTGGCCAAAAAGGGCGTATGCGTTTTCTCCTGAATATATTCAGGAGAAAACGCATACGCCCTTTTTGGCCAAGTGCACCATTGTCCAAGTTGTGCCCCTCTTCCTGTGCTTTACAGGCGATTCCAAGGTACCTCTTGAAATCTGTTTCCTGCTATTTTGCCTCACTTTCAAGTCCGCCTCGTTGACTTCCCTCAACAGATTTTTGGACGATAGTTGTCCTTTATCACTCTGCCAGTTTGTGAATTGCTGTGCCCCTGAGCTCCATCTCTCAACTCGTTTTTTGTGAGCTGAACGCAAGTCCAAAATTTTGGATCATGTCCTATACTGGTTCCCGGTGGGTGGCTGAGACTTTGGTTAATTCTTCTTCCTGCCGGGAAATTAGAGTGACATGTGCCCGTCCAAATGCCTAACAGCTACTCTCTCATGGGTTCTCCCTCGTCCCTTCCATCCTCTGCCAAATTGGGAACCTGTGCAAACCAGGAGGTTAAAGGGCCTGCCTCTCCAAGTTGGGAGATTGATAGTAAGGCAGTTGGAAAGTCAAACTGGAGCACCAGGAGAGGGACTATTCGTTGAGTTTTAGAAACCTTTCGTATTCACAGTGTGTCCATTCTCTAGGTTTCCTGTACATGTTATAGCTGTAGTAATATTCCCTTGAACCTGGAGAGTTGGGACCCATGGAATGGGGGCCATGCATTATTGCTTGAAAGGGTCTGCATTTGCTCACCCAATCTCACCAATCCTCTCAGTCCCAAGTGTCCAGCCTTATGCCACATCCAGCTGTCATGGTAGATAGGGTCTTTCCAGGTTTCCTCAGACACCCTGAAGGAATTGTAAAGAATTTCCCTGTTTTTTGGTTTTGCTTTTGAAATTCCTTTTTATAGTGGGTTTGAGCTGATTCTCGCTGCCATGTTTATGCCACTCTAGACACACTTGATTCCCTTACGGAGACATATCAATACATAGGTTTTAAGATTCTTACTAGTCAGATATATTCCTCTGCGGGAAATATGGGGTTTTGAGTCTCTTTCACTGAGGAAGGTGTAGGTCTTGTCTATTCCAAAGTTGGTTTTTGGAACGGTCCCTGTGCTTATATCAAACTCTGGTTTTATGCATCACCCCACCTCTCCTTCCCCTTTATGCAGGCATAAGAGTGTTTTCTAAATGTGAGACTCTGTTCTCTTTCCTAACTCAGTTCACGTGTAGCCATGTTTACAGGATCTTCATAAGTGATATCTTATGATAAGTTTCTTTTTCTGTGTGACTTATTTCACTTAGAATCATCGTACCTGAATCCACTCACTTTGCTGCTACTGGTCTTATGACATTGATTTCATGGCTGAGGGATATTCCATCGTACGTAAGTACCACAATGTTTTGAACCATTTTTATATTTCCTGGGATATTTAAGGTGTACCCAAGTTGAGGTTCTTGTAGCCAGTGCAGCCCTAAATTTGGAGGTGGCTCTTTCTTATTGATTTTCAGTTTTCCCCAGGTATATTCCCTCGACTGGAAGTGGCCTTGGCTCTGTAGCTCTGTTGTTTACTTGTTTTAGGGAACACAATGCACTCCTCCAGTGAGGCAGTTGGCAATTTACATCCCGCCCATCAGCATAACAAGGCTCCCTGTTCTCCAGGGCCTGTCTTGCCTTTCTGGTTTTTACACATTTTGTGGATGTCCCTTTTGACCGGTGGGAAGTGATACTTCTTTGTAGTGCAGATTTGCATTGCCCGATTGCTTGCTTGGCCAAAAAGGGCGTATGCGTTTTCTCCTGAATATATTCAGGAGAAAACGCATACGCCCTTTTTGGCCAAGTGCACCATTGTCCAAGTTGTGCCCCTCTTCCTGTGCTTTACAGGCGATTCCAAGGTACCTCTTGAAATCTGTTTCCTGCTATTTTGCCTCGCTTTCAAGTCCGCCTCGTTGACTTCCCTCAACAGATTTTTGGACGATAGTTGTCCTTTATCTCTCTGCCAGTTTGTGAATTGCTGTGCCCCTGAGCTCCATTTCTCAACTCGTTTTTTGTGAGCTGAACGCAAGTCCAAAATTTTGGATCATGTCCTATACTGGTTCCCGGTGGGTGGCTGAGACTTTGGTTAATTCTTCTTCCTGCCGGGAAATTAGAGTGACATGTGCCCGTCCAAATGCCTAACAGCTACTCTCTCATGGGTTCTCCCTCGTCCCTTCCATCCTCTGCCAAATTGGGAACCTGTGCAAACCAGGAGGTTAAAGGGCCTGTCTCTCCAAGTTGGGAGATTGATAGTAAGGCAGTTGGAAAGTCAAACTGGAGCACCAGGAGAGGGACTATTCGTTGAGTTTTAGAAACCTTTCGTATTCACAGTGTGTCCATTCTCTAGGTTTCCTGTACATGTTATAGCTGTAGTAATATTCCCTTGAACATGGAGAGTTGGGACCCATGGAATGGGGGCCATGCATTATTGCTTGAAAGGGTCTGCATTTGCTCACCCGATCTCACCAATCCTCTCAGTCCCAAGTGTCCAGCCTTATGCCACATCCAGCTGTCATTGTAGATAGGGTCTTTCCAGGTTTCCTCAGACACCCTGAAGGAATTGTAAAGAATTTCCCTGTTTTTTGGTTTTGCTTTTGAAATTCCTTTTTATAGTGGGTTTGAGCTGATTCTCGCTTCCATGTTTATGCCACTCTAGACACACTTGATTCCCTTATGGAGACATATCAATACATAGGTTTTAAGATTCTTACTAGTCAGATATATTCCTCTGTGGGAAATATGGGGTTTTGAGTCTCTTTCACTAAGGAAGGTGTCGGTCTTTTCAATTCCAAAGTTGGTTTTTGAAACGGTCCCTGTGCTTATATCAAACTCTGGTTTTATGCATCACCCCACCTCTCCTTCCCCTTTATGCAGGCATAAGAGTGTTTTCTAAATGTGAGACTCTGTTCTCTTTCCTAACTCAGTTCACGTGTAGCCATGTTTACAGGATCTTCATAAGTGATATCTTATGATAAGTTTCTTTTTCTGTGTGACTTATTTCACTTAGAATCATCGTACCTGAATCCACTCACTTTGCTGCTACTGGTCTTATGACATTGATTTCATGGCTGAGGGATATTCCATCGTACGTAAGTACCACAATGTTTTGAACCATTTTTATATTTCCTGGGATATTTAAGGTGTACCCAAGTTGAGGTTCTTGTAGTCAGTGCAGCCCTAAATTTGGAGGTGGCTCTTTCTTATTGATTTTCACTTTTCCCAAGGTATATTCCCTAGACTGGAAGTGGCCTTGGCTCTGTAGCTCTGTTGTTTACTTGTTTTAGGGAACACAATGCACTCCTCCAGTGAGGCAGTTGGCAATTTACATCCCGCCCATCAGCATAACAAGGCTCCCTGTTCTCCAGGGCCTGTCTTGCCTTTCTGGTTTTTACACATTATGTGGATGTCCCTTTTGACCGGTGGGAAGTGATACTTCTTTGTAGTGCAGATTTGCATTGCCCGCTTGCTTGCTTGGCCGAAAAGGGCGTATGTGTTTTCTCCTGAATATATTCAGGAGAAAACGCATACGCCCTTTTTGGCCAAGTGCACCATTGTCCAAGTTGTGCCCCTCTTCCTGTGCTTTACAGACGATTCCAAGGTACCTCTTGAAATCTGTTTCCTGCTATTTTGCCTCGCTTTCAAGTCCGCCTCGTTGACTTCCCTCAACAGATTTTTGGATGATAGTTGTCCTTTATCACTCTGCCAGTTTGTGAATTGCTGTGCCCCTGAGCTCCATTTCTCAACTCGTTTTTTGTGAGCTGAACGCAAGTCCAAAATTTTGGATCATGTCCTATACTGGTTCCCGGTGGGTGGCTGAGACTTTGGTTAATTCTTCTTCCTGCCGGGAAATTAGAGTGACATGTGCCCGTCCAAATGCCTAACAGCTACTCTCTCATGGGTTCTCCCTCGTCCCTTCCATCCTCTGCCAAATTGGGAACCTGTGCAAACCAGGAGGTTAAAGGGCCTGTCTCTCCAAGTTGGGAGATTGATAGTAAGGCAGTTGGAAAGTCAAACTGGAGCACCAGGAGAGGGACTATTCGTTGAGTTTTAGAAACCTTTCGTATTCACAGTGTGTCCATTCTCTAGGTTTCCTGTACATGTTATAGCTGTAGTAATATTCCCTTGAACCTGGAGAGTTGGGATCCATGGAATGGGGGCCATGCATTATTGCTTGAAAGGGTCTGCATTTGCTCACCCAATCTCACGAATCCTCTCAGTCCCAAGTGTCCAGCCTTATGCCACATCCAGCTGTCATTGTAGATAGGGTCTTTCCAGGTTTCCTCAGACACCCTGAAGGAATTGTAAAGAATTTCTCTGTTTTTTCGTTTTGCTTTTGAAACTCCTTTTTATAGTGGGTTTGAGCTGATTCTCGCTGCCATGTTTATGCCACTCTAGGCACACTTGATTCCCTTATGGAGTCATATCAATACATAGGTTTTAAGATTCTTACTAGTCAGATATATTCCTCTGCGGGAAATATGGGGTTTTGAGTCTCTTTCACTGAGGAAAGTGTAGGTCTTGTCTATTCCAAAGTTGGTTTTTGGAACGGTCCCTGTGCTTATATCAAACTCTGGTTTTATGCATCACCCCACCTCTCCTTCCCCTTTATGCAGGCATAAGAGTGTTTTCTAAATGTGAGACTCTGTTCTCTTTCCTAACTCAGTTCACGTGTAGCCATGTTTACAGGATCTTCATAAGTGATATCTTATGATAAGTTTCTTTTTCTGTGTGACTTATTTCACTTAGAATCATCGTACCTGAATCCACTCACTTTGCTGCTACTGGTCTTATGACATTGATTTCATGGCTGAGGGATATTCCATCGTACGTAAGTACCACAATGTTTTGAACCATTTTTATATTTCCTGGGATATTTAAGGTGTACCCAAGTTGAGGTTCTTGTAGCCAGTGCAGCCCTAAATTTGGAGGTGGCTCTTTCTTATTGATTTTCAGTTTTCCCCAGGTATATTCCCTAGACTGGAAGTGGCCTTGGCTCTGTAGCTCTGTTGTTTACTTGTTTTAGGGAACACAATGCACTCCTCCAGTGAGGCAGTTGGCAGTTTACATCCCGCCCATCAGCATAACAAGGCTCCCAGTTCTCCAGGGCCTGTCTTGCCTTTCTGTTTTTTACACATTTTGTGGATGTCCCTTTTGACCGGTGGGAAGTGATACTTCTTTGTAGTGCAGATTTGCATTGCCCGCTTGCTTGCTTGGCCAAAAAGGGCGTATGCGTTTTCTCCTGAATATATTCAGGAGAAAACGCATACGCCCTTTTTGGCCAAGTGCACCACTGTCCAAGTTGTGCCCCTCTTCCTGTGCTTTACAGGCGATTCCAACGTACCTCTTGAAATCTGTTTCCTGCTATTTTGCCTCGCTTTCAAGTCCGCCTCGTTGACTTCCCTCAACAGATTTTTGGACGATAGTTGTCCTTTATCACTCTGCCAGTTTGTGAATTGCTGTGCCCCTGAGCTCCATTTCTCAACTCGTTTTTTGTGAGCTGAACGCAAGTCCAAAATTTTGGATCATGTCCTATACTGGTTCCCGGTGGGTTGCTGAGACTTTGGTTAATTCTTCTTCCTGCCGGGAAATTAGAGTGACAAGTGCCCGTCCAAATGCCTAACAGCTACTCTCTCATGGGTTCTCCCTCGTCCCTTCCATCCTCTGCCAAATTGGGAACCTGTGCAAACCAGGAGGTTAAAGGGCCTGTCTCTCCAAGTTGGGAGATTGATAGTAAGGCAGTTGGAAAGTCAAACTGGAGCACCAGGAGAGGGACTATTCGTTGAGTTTTAGAAACCTTTCGTATTCACAGTGTGTCCATTCTCTAGGTTTCCTGTACATGTTATAGCTGTAGTAATATTCCCTTGAACCTGGAGAGTTGGGATCCATGGAATGGGGGCCATGCATTATTGCTTGAAAGGGTCTGCATTTGCTCACCCAATCTCACCAATCCTCTCAGTCCCAAGTGTCCAACCTTATGCCACATCCAGCTGTCATTGTAGATAGGGTCTTTCCAGGTTTCCTCAGACACCCTGAAGGAATTGTAAAGAATTTCCCTGTTTTTTGGTTTTGCTTTTGAATTTCCTTTTTATAGTGGGTTTGAGCTGATTCTCGCTGCCATGTTTATGCCACTCTAGACACACTTGATTCCCTTATGGAGACATATCAATACATAGGTTTTAAGATTCTTACTAGTCAGATATATTCCTCTGTGGGAAATATGGGGTTTTGAGTCTCTTTCACTGAGGAAGGTGTAGGTCTTGTCTATTCCAAAGTTGGTTTTTGGAACGGTCCCTGTGCTTATATCAAACTCTGGTTTTATGCATCACCCCACCTCTCCATCCCCTTTATGCAGGCATAAGAGTGTTTTCTAAATGTGAGACTCTGTTCTCTTTCCTAACTCAGTTCACGTGTAGCCATGTTTACAGGATGTTCATAAGTGATATCTTATGATAAGTTTCTTTTTCTGTGTGACTTATTTCACTTAGAATCATCGTACCTGAATCCACTCACTGTGCTGCTACTGGTCTTATGACATTGATTTCATGGCTGAGGGATATTCCATCGTACGTAAGTACCACAATGTTTTGAACCATTTTTATATTTCCTGGGATATTTAAGGTGTACCCAAGTTGAGGTTCTTGTAGTCAGTGCAGCCCTAAATTTGGAGGTGGCTCTTTCTTATTGATTTTCAGTTTTCCCAAGGTATATTCCCTAGACTGGAAGTGGCCTTGGCTCTGTAGCTCTGTTGTTTACTTGTTTTTGGGAACACAATGCACTCCTCCAGTGAGGCAGTTGGCAGTTTACATCCCGCCCATCAGCATAACAAGGCTCCCAGTTCTCCAGGGCCTGTCTTGCCTTTCTGGTTTTTACACATTTTGTGGATGTCCCTTTTGACCGGTGGGAAGTGATACTTCTTTGTAGTGCAGATTTGCATTGCCCGCTTGCTTGCTTGGCCAAAAAGCGCGTATGCGTTTTCTCCTGAATATATTCAGGAGAAAACTCATACGCCCTTTTTGGCCAAGTGCACCACTGTCCAAGTTGTGCCCCTCTTCCTGTGCTTTACAGGCGATTCCAACGTACCTCTTGAAATCTGTTTCCTGCTATTTTGCCTCACTTTCAAGTCCGCCTCGTTGACTTCCCTCAACAGATTTTTGGACGAGAGTTGTCCTTTATCACTCTGCCAGTTTGTGAATTGCTGTGCCCCTGAGCTCCATTTCTCAACTCGTTTTTTGTGAGCTGAACGCAAGTCCAAAATTTTGGATCATGTCCTATACTGGTTCCCGGTGGGTGGCTGAGACTTTGGTTAATTCTTCTTCCTGCCGGGAAATTAGAGTGACATGTGCCCGTCCAAATGCCTAACAGCTACTCTCTCATGGGTTCTCCCTCGTCCCTTCCATCCTCTGCCAAATTGGGAACCTGTGCAAACCAGGAGGTTAAAGGGCCTGTCTCTCCAAGTTGGGAGATTGATAGTAAGGCAGTTGGAAAGTCAAACTGGAGCACCAGGAGAGGGACTATTCGTTGAGTTTTAGAAACCTTTCGTATTCACAGTGTGTCCATTCTCTAGGTTTCCTGTACATGTTATAGCTGTAGTAATATTCCCTTGAACCTGGAGAGTTGGGATCCATGGAATGGGGGCCATGCATTATTGCTTGAAAGGGTCTGCATTTGCTCACCCAATCTCACGAATCCTCTCAGTCCCAAGTGTCCAGCCTTATGCCACATCCAGCTGTCATTGTAGATAGGGTCTTTCCAGGTTTCCTCAGACACCCTGAAGGAATTGTAAAGAATTTCTCTGTTTTTTCGTTTTGCTTTTGAAACTCCTTTTTATAGTGGGTTTGAGCTGATTCTCGCTGCCATGTTTATGCCACTCTAGGCACACTTGATTCCCTTATGGAGTCATATCAATACATAGGTTTTAAGATTCTTACTAGTCAGATATATTCCTCTGCGGGAAATATGGGGTTTTGAGTCTCTTTCACTGAGGAAAGTGTAGGTCTTGTCTATTCCAAAGTTGGTTTTTGGAACGGTCCCTGTGCTTATATCAAACTCTGGTTTTATGCATCACCCCACCTCTCCATCCCCTTTATGCAGGCATAAGAGTGTTTTCTAAATGTGAGACTCTGTTCTCTTTCCTAACTCAGTTCACGTGTAGCCATGTTTACAGGATCTTCATAAGTGATATCTTATGATAAGTTTCTTTTTCTGTGTGACTTATTTCACTTAGAATCATCGTACCTGAATCCACTCCCTGTGCTGCTACTGGTCTTATGACATTGATTTCATGGCTGAGGGATATTCCATCGTACGTAAGTACCACAATGTTTTGAACCATTTTTATATTTCCTGGGATATTTAAGGTGTACCCAAGTTGAGGTTCTTGTAGTCAGTGCAGCCCTAAATTTGGAGGTGGCTCTTTCTTATTGATTTTCAGTTTTCCCAAGGTATATTCCCTAGACTGGAAGTGGCCTTGGCTCTGTAGCTCTGTTGTTTACTTGTTTTAGGGAACACAATGCACTCCTCCAGTGAGGCAGTTGGCAGTTTACATCCCGCCCATCAGCATAACAAGGCTCCCAGTTCTCCAGGGCCTGTCTTGCCTTTCTGTTTTTTACACATTTTGTGGATGTCCCTTTTGACCGGTGGGAAGTGATACTTCTTTGTAGTGCAGATTTGCATTGCCCGCTTGCTTGCTTGGCCAAAAAGGGCGTATGCGTTTTCTCCTGAATATATTCAGGAGAAAACGCATACGCCCTTTTTGGCCAAGTGCACCACTGTCCAAGTTGTGCCCCTCTTCCTGTGCTTTACAGGCGATTCCAACGTACCTCTTGAAATCTGTTTCCTGCTATTTTGCCTCGCTTTCAAGTCCGCCTCGTTGACTTCCCTCAACAGATTTTTGGACGATAGTTGTCCTTTATCACTCTGCCAGTTTGTGAATTGCTGTGCCCCTGAGCTCCATTTCTCAACT
Organism: Mesoplodon densirostris; assembly: GCF_025265405.1. Lineage (NCBI taxonomy): Eukaryota > Metazoa > Chordata > Mammalia > Artiodactyla > Ziphiidae > Mesoplodon > Mesoplodon densirostris. The sequence continues at coordinate 324,478 of NW_026778231.1, read as the reverse complement.
CGTTTTTTGTGAGCTGAACGCAAGTCCAAAATTTTGGATCATGTCCTATACTGGTTCCCGGTGGGTTGCTGAGACTTTGGTTAATTCTTCTTCCTGCCGGGAAATTAGAGTGACATGTGCCCGTCCAAATGCCTAACAGCTACTCTCTCATGGGTTCTCCCTCGTCCCTTCCATCCTCTGCCAAATTGGGAACCTGTGCAAACCAGGAGGTTAAAGGGCCTGTCTCTCCAAGTTGGGAGATTGATAGTAAGGCAGTTGGAAAGTCAAACTGGAGCACCAGGAGAGGGACTATTCGTTGAGTTTTAGAAACCTTTCGTATTCACAGTGTGTCCATTCTCTAGGTTTCCTGTACATGTTATAGCTGTAGTAATATTCCCTTGAACCTGGAGAGTTGGGATCCATGGAATGGGGGCCATGCATTATTGCTTGAAAGGGTCTGCATTTGCTCACCCAATCTCACCAATCCTCTCAGTCCCAAGTGTCCAACCTTATGCCACATCCAGCTGTCATTGTAGATAGGGTCTTTCCAGGTTTCCTCAGACACCCTGAAGGAATTGTAAAGAATTTCCCTGTTTTTTGGTTTTGCTTTTGAATTTCCTTTTTATAGTGGGTTTGAGCTGATTCTCGCTGCCATGTTTATGCCACTCTAGACACACTTGATTCCCTTATGGAGACATATCAATACATAGGTTTTAAGATTCTTACTAGTCAGATATATTCCTCTGTGGGAAATATGGGGTTTTGAGTCTCTTTCACTGAGGAAGGTGTAGGTCTTGTCTATTCCAAAGTTGGTTTTTGGAACGGTCCCTGTGCTTATATCAAACTCTGGTTTTATGCATCACCCCACCTCTCCATCCCCTTTATGCAGGCATAAGAGTGTTTTCTAAATGTGAGACTCTGTTCTCTTTCCTAACTCAGTTCACGTGTAGCCATGTTTACAGGATCTTCATAAGTGATATCTTATGATAAGTTTCTTTTTCTGTGTGACTTATTTCACTTAGAATCATCGTACCTGAATCCACTCACTGTGCTGCTACTGGTCTTATGACATTGATTTCATGGCTGAGGGATATTCCATCGTACGTAAGTACCACAATGTTTTGAACCATTTTTATATTTCCTGGGATATTTAAGGTGTACCCAAGTTGAGGTTCTTGTAGTCAGTGCAGCCCTAAATTTGGAGGTGGCTCTTTCTTATTGATTTTCAGTTTTCCCAAGGTATATTCCCTAGACTGGAAGTGGCCTTGGCTCTGTAGCTCTGTTGTTTACTTGTTTTTGGGAACACAATGCACTCCTCCAGTGAGGCAGTTGGCAGTTTACATCCCGCCCATCAGCATAACAAGGCTCCCAGTTCTCCAGGGCCTGTCTTGCCTTTCTGGTTTTTACACATTTTGTGGATGTCCCTTTTGACCGGTGGGAAGTGATACTTCTTTGTAGTGCAGATTTGCATTGCCCGCTTGCTTGCTTGGCCAAAAAGCGCGTATGCGTTTTCTCCTGAATATATTCAGGAGAAAACTCATACGCCCTTTTTGGCCAAGTGCACCACTGTCCAAGTTGTGCCCCTCTTCCTGTGCTTTACAGGCGATTCCAACGTACCTCTTGAAATCTGTTTCCTGCTATTTTGCCTCACTTTCAAGTCCGCCTCGTTGACTTCCCTCAACAGATTTTTGGACGAGAGTTGTCCTTTATCACTCTGCCAGTTTGTGAATTGCTGTGCCCCTGAGCTCCATTTCTCAACTCGTTTTTTGTGAGCTGAACGCAAGTCCAAAATTTTGGATCATGTCCTATACTGGTTCCCGGTGGGTGGCTGAGACTTTGGTTAATTCTTCTTCCTGCCGGGAAATTAGAGTGACATGTGCCCGTCCAAATGCCTAACAGCTACTCTCTCATGGGTTCTCCCTCGTCCCTTCCATCCTCTGCCAAATTGGGAACCTGTGCAAACCAGGAGGTTAAAGGGCCTGTCTCTCCAAGTTGGGAGATTGATAGTAAGGCAGTTGGAAAGTCAAACTGGAGCACCAGGAGAGGGACTATTCGTTGAGTTTTAGAAACCTTTCGTATTCACAGTGTGTCCATTCTCTAGGTTTCCTGTACATGTTATAGCTGTAGTAATATTCCTTTGAACCTGGAGAGTTGGGATCCATGGAATGGGGGCCATGCATTATTGCTTGAAAGGGTCTGCATTTGCTCACCCAATCTCACCAATCCTCTCAGTCCCAAGTGTCCAGCCTTATGCCACATCCAGCTGTCATTGTAGATAGGGTCTTTCCAGGTTTCCTCAGACACCCTGAAGGAATTGTAAAGAATTTCCCTGTTTTTTGGTTTTGCTTTTGAAATTCCTTTTTATAGTGGGTTTGAGCTGATTCTCGCTTCCATGTTTATGCCACTCTAGACACACTTGATTCCCTTATGGAGACATATCAATACATAGGTTTTAAGATTCTTACTAGTCAGATATATTCCTCTGTGGGAAATATGGGGTTTTGAGTCTCTTTCACGGAGGAAGGTGTCGGTCTTGTCAATTCCAAAGTTGGTTTTTGAAACGGTCCCTGTGCTTATATCAAACTCTGGTTTTATGCATCACCCCACCTCTCCATCCCCTTTATGCAGGCATAAGACTGTTTTCTAAATGTGAGACTCTGTTCTCTTTCCTAACTCAGTTCACGTGTAGCCATGTTTACAGGATCTTCATAAGTGATATCTTATGATAAGTTCCTTTTTCTGTGTGACTTATTTCACTTAGAATCATCGTACCTGAATCCACTCACTTTGCTGCTACTGGTCTTATGACATTGATTTCATCGCTGAGGGATATTCCATCGTACGTAAGTACCACAATGTTTTGAACCATTTGTATATTTCCTGGGATATTTAAGGTGTACCCAAGTTGAGGTTCTTGTAGTCAGTGCAGCTCTAAATTTGGAGGTGGCTCTTTCTTATTGATTTTCAGTTTTCCCAAGGTATATTCCCTAGACTGGAAGTGGCCTTGGCTCTGTAGCTCTGTTGTTTACTTGTTTTAGGGAACACAATGCACTCCTCCAGTGAGGCAGTTGGCAATTTACATCCCGCCCATCAGCATGACAAGGCTCCCTGTTCTCCAGGGCCTGTCTTGCCTTTCTGGTTTTTACACATTTTGTGGATGTCCCTTTTGACCGGTGGGAAGTGATACTTCTTTGTAGTGCAGATTTGCATTGCCCGCTTGCTTGCTTGGCCAAAAAGGGTGTATGCGTTTTCTCCTGAATATATTCAGGGAAAAACGCATACGCCCTTTTTGACCAAGTGCATCATTATCGAACTTGTGCCCCTCTTCTTGGGCTTTACAGGCGATTCCAAAGTACCTCTTTAAATCTGTTTCCTGCTATTCTGCATCGCATTAAAGTCCGCCTCGTTGCCTTCCCTCAACAGATTTTTGGACGATAGTTGTGTTTTATTACTCTGCCAGTTTGTGAATTGCTGTGCCCCTGAGCTCCATTTTTCAACTCGTTTTTAGTGAGCTGAACGCAAGTCCAAAATTTTGGTTCAGGACCTATACTGGTTCCCAGTGGGTGGCTGAGACTTTGGTTAATTCTTCTTCCTACCGGTATATTAGAGTGACACGTGCCCGTCCAAATGCCTAACAGCTACTCTCTCATTGGTTCTCCCTCTTCCCTTTCATCCTCTGCCAAATTGGCAACCTGTTCGAACCAGGAGGTAAATGGCGCTGTGTCTCCAAGTTTGGAGATTGATAGTAAAGCAGTTGGAAAGTCAAACCAGAGCACCAGGAGTGGGACTATTCATTGAGATTTAGAAACATTTCATATTCACAGTGTGTCCATTCTCTAGGTTTCCTGTTCCAGTTCTTGCTGTATTAATATTCCCTTCAACCTCGAGAGTTGGGACCCATGGAATGGGGGCCACGCATTCTTGCTTTAATGGGTCTGCATTTGCTCACCCAATCTCACCAATCCTCTCAGTCCCAAGTGTCCAGCCTTATGCCATATCCAGCTGTCATTGTAGATAGGTTCATTCCACGTTTCATCAGAGACCCTGAAGGAATTGTAAAGACTTTCCCTGTTTTTTTGTTTTGTTTTTGAAATTCCTTTTTATAGTGGGTTTGAGCTGATTCTCGCTGCCATGTTTATGCCAGTCAAGACACACTTGATAACCTTATGGAGACATATCAATACATAGGTTTTAAGATTCTTACTAGTCAGATCTATTCCTCTGCGGGAAATATGTGGTTTTGAGTCCCTTTCACTGAGGAAGGTGTAGGTCTTATCTATTCCATAGTAAGTTTTTGGAACGGTCCCTGTGATTATATCAAACTCTGGTTTTATGCATTACCCCACTCTCTTTCTCCCTTAAGCATGCATACGAGTTTTTTTCTAAATGTGAGACACTGTTCTCTTTCCTAACTCAGTTCATATGTAGCCATGTTTACAGGATCTCCAAAAGTCATATCTTATGATAAGATTCTTTTTCTGTGTGACTTATTTCACTTAGAATCATCGTACCTGAATCGACTCATTTTGCTGCTACTGGTCTTATGACATTGATTTCATGGATGAGGGATATTACATCTTTCGTATGTACCACAATTTTTTGAATCCATTTTATATTTCCTGGGATATTTAAGGTGTACCCAAGTTGAGGTTCTTGTAAGCAGTGCAGCCCTAAATTTTGGGGTGACTCTGTCTTATTGATTTTCAGTTTTCCCAAGATATATTCCCTAGACTGAAAGTGCCCTTGGCTCTGTAGCTCTGTTGTTTACTTGTTTTAGGGAACACAGTGCACTCCTCCAGAGAGGCAGTTGGCAATTTACATCCGGACCATCAGCATAAAAAGGCTCCGTGTTCTCCAGGCCCTGTCATGCCTTTCTGGTTTTTACACATTTTGTGGATGTCCCTTTTGACCGGTGGGAAGTGACACTTCTTTGTAGTGCAAATTTGCATTGCCCGCTTGCTTGCTTGGCCAAAAAGGGTGTATGCGTTTTCTCCTGAATATATTCAGGAGAAAACGCATACACCCTTTTTCTCCAATTGCATCAGTGTCAAAGTTGTGCCTCTCTTCCTGTGCTTTAAAGGCGATTCCAACGTACCTCTTGAAATCTGTTTCCTGCTATTCGGCATCGCTTTCAAGTCCGCCTCGTTTCCTTCCCTCAACAGATTTATGGACGATAGATGTCCTGTATTACTCTGCCAGTTTGTGAATTGCTGTGCCCCTGAGCTCCATTTTACAACTCGATTTTTGTGAGCTGAACGCAATTCCAAAATTTTGGTTCAGGATCTATACTGGTTCCCGGTGGGTGGCTGAGACTTTGGTTAATTCTTCTTCCTGCCGGGAAATTAGTATGAAATGTGCCTGTCCAAATGCCTAACAGCTACTCTCTCATTGTTTCTTCCTCTTCCCTTTCATCCTCTGCCAAATTGACAACCTGTGCGAACCAGGAGGTTAAAGGGGCTGTCTCTCCTAGTTGGTTGATTGATAGTAAAGCAGTTGGAAAGTCAAACCAGAGCAGCAGTAGAGGGACTATTCGTTGAGTTTTAGAAACCTTTCGTATTCACAGTGTGTCCATTCTCTAGGTTTCCTGTACATGTTATAGCTGTAGTAATATTCCCTTGAACCTGGAGAGTTGGGACCCATGGAATGGGGCCATGCATTATTGCTTGAAAGGGTCTGCATTTGCTCACCCAATCTCACCAATCCTCTCAGTCCCAAGTGTCCAGCCTTATGCCACATCCAGCTGTCATTGTAGATAGGGTCATTCCAGGTTTCATCAGAGACCCCGAAGGAATTTTAAAGAATTTCCCGGTTTTTTTTGTTTTGTTTTTGTAATTCCTTTTTATACTGGGTTTGAGCTGATTCTCGCTGCCATGTTTATGCCAATCTAGACACACTTGATTCCCTTATGGAGACATATCAATACATAGGTTTTAAGATTCTTACTAGTCAGATATATTCCTCTGTGGGAAATATGGGGTATTTGAGTCTCTTTCCCTGAGGAAGGTGTAGGTCTTGTCTATTCCAAAGTTGGTTTTTGGAACGGTCCCTGTGCTTATATCAAACTCTGGTTTTATGCATCACCCCACCTCTCCTTCCCCTTCATGCAGGCATAAGAGTGTTTTCTAAATGTGAGACTGTGTTCTCTTTCCTAACTCAGTTCATGTGTAGCCATGTTTACAGGATCTTCATAAGTGATATCTTATGATAAGTTTCTTTTTCTGTGTGAGTTATTTCACTTAGAATCATCGTACCTGAATCAACTCACCTTGCTGCTTCTGGCCTTATGACATTGATTTCATGGCTGAGGGATATTCCATCGTACGTAAGTACCACAATGTTTTGAACCATTTTTATATTTCCTGGGATATTTAAGGTGTACCCAAGTTGAGGTTCTTGTAGTCAGATCAGCCCTAAATTCGGAGGTTGCTCTTTCTTATTGATTTTCAGTTTTCCCAAGGTATATTCCCTAGACTGGAAGTGGCCTTGGCTCTGTAGCTCTGTTGTTTCCTTGTTTTAGGGAACACAATGCACTCCTCCAGTGAGGCAGTTGGCAATTTACATCCCGCCCATCAGCATAACAAGGCTCCCTGTTCTCCAGGGCCTGTCTTGCCTTTCTGGTTTTTACACATTTTGTGGATGTCCCTTTTGACCGGTGGGAAGTGATACTTCTTTGTAGTGCAGATTTGCATTGCCCGCTTGTTTGCTTGGCCAAAAAAGGCGTATGCGTTTTCTCCTGAATATATACAGGAAAAAACGCATACGCCCTTTTTGGCCAAGTGCACCATTGTCCAAGTTGTGCCCCTCTTCCTGTGCTTTACAGGCGATTCCAAGGTACCTCTTTAAATCTGTTTCCTGCTATTTTGCCTCGCTTTCAAGTCCGCCTCGTTGACTTCCCTCAACAGATTTTTGGACGATAGTTGTCCTTTATCACTCTGCCAGTTTGTGAATTGCTGTGCCCCTGAGCTCCATTTCTCACCTCGTTTTTTGTGAGCTGAACGCAAGTCCAAAATTTTGGTTCAGGACCTATACTGGTTCCCGGTGGGTGGCTGAGACTTTGGTTAATTCTTATTCCTACCGGTATATTAGAGTGACACGTGCCCGTCCAAATGCCTAACAGCTACTCTCTCATTGGTTCTCCCTCTTCCCTTTCATCCTCTGCCAAATTGGCAACCTATTCGAACCAGGAGGTAAATGGTGCTGTGTCTCCAAGTTTGGAGATTGATAGTAAAGCAGTTGGAAAGTCAAACCAGAGCACCAGGAGAGGGAGTATTCATTGAGATTTAGAAACATTTCGTATTCACAGTGTGTCCATTCTCTAGGTTTCCTGTACCAGTTCTTGCTGTATTAATATTCCCTTGAACCTGGAGAGTTGGGACCCATGGAATGGGGGCCACGCATTCTTGCTTTAATGGGTCTGCATTTGCTCACCCAATCTCACCAATCCTCTCAGTCCCAAGTGTCCAGCCTTATGCCATATCCACCTGTCATTGTAGATAGGTTCATTCCACGTTTCATCAGAGACCCTGAAGGAATTGTAAAGACTTTCCCTGTTTTTTTGTTTTGTTTTTGAAATTCCTTTTTATAGTGGTTTTGAGCTGATTCTCGCTGCCATGTTTATGCCAGTCAAGACACACTTGATAACCTTATGGAGACATATCAATACATAGGTTTTAAGATTCTTACTAGTCAGATCTATTCCTCTGCGGGAAATATGTGGTTTTAAGTCCCTTTCACTGAGGAAGGTGTAGGTCTTATCTATTCCATAGTAAGTTTTTGGAACGGTCCCTGTGATTATATCAAACTCTGGTTTTATGCATTACCCCACTCTCTTTCTCCCTTAAGCATGCATACGAGTTTTTTTCTAAATGTGAGACACTGTTCTCTTTCCTAACTCAGTTCATATGTAGCCATGTTTACAGGATCTCCAAAAGTCATATCTTATGATAAGTTTCTTTTTCTGTGTGACTTATTTCACTTAGAATCATCGTACCTGAATCGACTCATTTTGCTGCTACTGGTCTTATGACATTGATTTCATGGCTGAGGGATATTCCATCGTACGTAAGTACCACAATGTTTTGAACCATTTTTATATTTCCTGGGATATTTAAGGTTTACCCAAGTTGAGGTTCTTGTAGCCAGTGCAGCCCTAAATTTGGAGGTGGCTCTTTCTTATTGATTTTCAGTTTTCCCCAGGTATATTCCCTAGACTGGAAGTGGCCTTGGCTCTGTAGCTCTGTTGTTTACTTGTTTTAGGGAACACAATGCACTCCTCCAGTGAGGCAGTTGGCAATTTACATCCCGCCCATCAGCATAACAAGGCTCCCAGTTCTCCAGGGCCTGTCTTGCCTTTCTGGTTTTTACACATTTTGTGGATGTCCCTTTTGACCGGTGGGAAGTGATACTTCTTTGTAGTGCAGATTTGCATTGCCCGCTTGCTTGCTTGGCCAAAAAGGGCGTATGCGTTTTCTCCTGAATATATTCAGGAGAAAACGCATACGCCCTTTTTGGCCAAGTGCACCATTGTCCAAGTTGTGCCCCTCTTCCTGTGCTTTACAGGCGATTCCAAGGTACCTCTTGAAATCTGTTTCCTGCTATTTTGCCTCGCTTTCAAGTCCGCCTCGTTGACTTCCCTCAATAGATTTTTGGACGATAGTTGTCCTTTATCACTCTGCCAGTTTGTGAATTGCTGTGCCCCTGAGCTCCATTTCTCAACTCGTTTTTTGTGAGCTGAACACAAGTCCAAAATTTTGGATCATGTCCTATACTGGTTCCCGGTGGGTGGATGAGACTTTGGTTAATTCTTCTTCCTGCCGGGAAATTAGAGTGACATGTGCCCGTCCAAATGCCTAACAGCTACTCTCTCATTGTTTCTTCCTCTTCCCTTTCATCCTCTGCCAAATTGACAACCTGTGCGAACCAGGAGGTTAAAGGGGCTGTCTCTCCTAGTTGGTTGATTGATAGTAAAGCAGTTGGAAAGTCAAACCAGAGCAGCAGTAGAGGGACTATTCGTTGAGTTTTAGAAACCTTTCCAATTCACAGTGTGTCCATTCTCTAGGTTTCCTGTACATGTTATAGCTGTAGTAATATTCCCTTGAACCTGGAGAGTTGGGACCCATGGAATGGGGCCATGCATTATTGCTTTAAAGGGTCTGCATTTGCTCACCCAATCTCACCAATCCTCTCAGTCCCAAGTGTCCAGCCTTATGCCACATCCAGCTGTCATTGTAGATAGGGTCATTCCAGGTTTCATCAGAGACCCCGAAGGAATTTTAAAGAATTTCCCGTTTTTTTTTGTTTTGTTTTTGTAATTCCTTTTTATAGTGGGTTTGAGCTGATTCTCGCTGCCATGTTTATGCCAATCTAGACACACTTGATTCCCTTATGGAGACATATCAATACATAGGTTTTAAGATTCTTACTAGTCAGATATATTCCTCTGTGGGAAATATGGGGTATTTGAGTCTCTTTCCCTGAGGAAGGTGTAGGTCTTGTCTATTCCAAAGTTGGTTTTTGGAACGGTCCCTGTGCTTATATCAAACTCTGGTTTTATGCATCACCCCACCTCTACTTCCCCTTTATGCAGGCATAAGAGTGTTTTCTAAATGTGAGACTGTGTTCTCTTTCCTAACTCAGTTCATGTGTAGCCATGTTTACAGGATCTTCATAAGTGATATCTTATGATAAGTTTCTTTTTCTGTGTGAGTTATTTCACTTAGAATCATCGTACCTGAATCCACTCACTTTGCTGCTACTGGTCTTATGACATTGATTTCATGGCTGAGGAATATTCCAAAGTACGTAAGTACCACAATGTTTTGAACCATTTTTATATTTCCTGGGATATTTAAGGTGTACCCAAGTTGAGGTTCTTGTAGTCAGTGCAGCCCTAAATTTGGAGGTGGCTCTTTCTTATTGATTTTCAGTTTTCCCAAGGTATATTCCCTAGACTGGAAGTGGCCTTGGCTCTGTAGCTCTGTTGTTTACTTGTTTTAGGGAACACAATGCACTCCTCCAGTGAGGCAGTTGGCAATTTACATCCCGCCCATCAGCATAACAAGGCTCCCTGTTCTCCAGGGCCTGTCTTGCCTTTCTGGTTTTTACACATTTTTTGGATGTCCCTTTTGACCGGTGGGAAATGATACTTCTTTGTAGTGCAGATTTGCATTGCCCGCTTGCTTGCTTGGCCAAAAAGGGCGTATGCGTTTTCTCCTGAATATATTCAGGAGAAAACGCATACGCCCTTTTTGGCCAAGTGCACCATTGTCCAAGTTGTGCCCCTCTTCCTGTGCTTTACAGGCGATTCCAAGGTACCTCTTGAAATCTGTTTCCTGCTATTTTGCCTCACTTTCAAGTCCGCCTCGTTGACTTCCCTCAACAGATTTTTGGACGATAGTTGTCCTTTATCACTCTGCCAGTTTGTGAATTGCTGTGCCCCTGAGCTCCATTTCTCAACTCGTTTTTTGTGAGCTGAACACAAGTCCAAAATTTTGGATCATGTCCTATACTGGTTCCCAGTGGGTGGCTGAGACTTTGGTTAATTCTTCTTCCTGCCGGGAAATTAGAGTGACATGTGCCCGTCCAAATGCCTAACAGCTACTCTCTCATGGGTTCTCCCTCGTCCCTTCCATCCTCTGCCAAATTGGGAACCTGTGCAAACCAGGAGGTTAAAGGGCCTGTCTCTCCAAGTTGGGAGATTGATAGTAAGGCAGTTGGAAAGTCAAACTGGAGCACTAGGAGAGGGACTATTCGTTGAGTTTTAGAAACCTTTCGTATTCACAGTGTGTCCATTCTCTAGGTTTCCTGTACATGTTATAGCTGTAGTAATATTCCCTTGAACCTGGAGAGTTGGGACCCATGGAATGGGGGCCATGCATTATTGCTTGAAAGGGTCTGCATTTGCTCACCCAATCTCACCAATCCTCTCAGTCCCAAGTGTCCAGCCTTATGCCACATCCAGCTGTCATTGTAGATAGGGTCTTTCCAGGTTTCCTTAGACACCCTGAAGGAATTGTAAAGAATTTCCCTGTTTTTTGGTTTTGCTTTTGAAATTCCTTTTTATAGTGGGTTTGAGCTGATTCTCGCTGCCATGTTTATGCCACTCTAGACAAACTTGATTCCCTTATGGAGACATATCAATACATAGGTTTTAAGATTCTTACTAGTCAGATATATTCCTCTGTGGGAAATATGGGGTATTTGAGTCTCTTTCCCTTAGGAAGGTGTAGGTCTTGTCTATTCCAAAGTTGGTTTTTGGAACGGTCCCTGTGCTTATATCAAACTCTGGTTTTATGCATCACCCCACCTCTCCTTCCCCTTCATGCAGGCATAAGAGTGTTTTCTAAATGTGAGACTGTGTTCTCTTTCCTAACTCAGTTCATGTGTAGCCATGTTTACAGGAACTTCATAAGTGATATCTTATGATAAGTTTCTTTTTGTGTGTGAGTTATTTCACTTAGAATCATCGTACCTGAATCAACTCACTTTGCTGCTTCTGGCCTTATGACATTGATTTCATGGCAGAGGGATATTCCATCGTACGTAAGTACCACAATGTTTTGAACCATTTTTATATTTCCTGGGATATTTAAGGTGTACCCAAGTTGAGGTTCTTGTAGTCAGTTCAGCCCTAAATTCGGAGGTTGCTCTTTCTTATTGATTTTCAGTTTTCACAAGGTATATTCCCTAGACTGGAAGTGGCCTTGGCTCTGTAGCTCTGTTGTTTCCTTGTTTTAGGGAACACAATGCACTCCTCCAGTGAGGCAGTTGGCAATTTACATCCCGCCCATCAGCATAACAAGGCTCCCTGTTTTCCAGGGCCTGTCTTGCCTTTCTGGTTTTTACACATTTTGTGGATGTCCCTTTTGACCGGTGGGAAGTGATACTTCTTTGTAGTGCAGATTTGCATTGCCCGCTTGCTTGCTTGGCCAAAAAGGGCGTATGCGTTTTCTCCTAATATATTCAGGAAAAAACGCATATGCCCTTTTTGGCCAAGTGCATCATTGTCGAACTTGTGCCCCTCTTCCTGTGCTTTACAGGCGATTCCAACGTACCTCTTTAAATCTGTTTCCTGCTATTCTGCCTCGCATTCAAGTCCGCCTCGTTGCCTTCCCTCAACAGATTTTTGGACGATAGTTGTGCTTTATTACTCTGCCAGTTTGTGAATTGCTGTGCCCCTGAGCTCCATTTTTCAACTCGTTTTTAGTGAGCTGAACGCAAGCCCAAAATTTTGGTTCAGGACCTATACTGGTTCCCGGTGGGTGGCTGAGACTTTGGTTAATTCTTCTTCCTACCGGTATATTAGAGTGACTCCTGCCCGTCCAAATGCCTAACAGCTACTCTCTCATTGGTTCTCCCTCTTCCCTTTCATCCTTTGCCAAATTGGCAACCTGTTCGAACCAGGAGGTAAATGGCGCTGTGTCTCCAAGTTTGGAGATTGATAGTAAAGCAGTTGGAAAGTCAAACCAGAGCACCAGGAGAGGGACTATTCGTTGAGATTTAGAAACCTTTCGTATTCACAGTGTGTCCATTCTCTTGGTTTCCTGTACATGTTATAGCTGTAGTAATATTCCCTTGAACCTGGAGAGTTGGGACCCATGGAATGGGGGCCATGCATTATTGCTTGAAAGGGTCTGCATTTGCTCACCCAATCTCACCAATCCTCTCAGTCCCAAGTGTCCAGCCTTATGCCACATCCAGCTGTCATGGTAGATAGGGTCTTTCCAGGTTTCCTCAGACACCCTGAAGGAATTGTAAAGAATTTCCCTGTTTTTTGGTTTTGCTTTTGAAATTCCTTTTTATAGTGGGTTTGAGCTGATTCTCGCTGCCATGTTTATGCCACTCTAGACACACTTGATTCCCTTATGGAGACATATCAATACATAGGTTTTAAGATTCTTACTAGTCAGATATATTCCTCTGTGGGAAATATGGGGATTTGAGTCTCTTTCACTGAGGAAGGTGTCGGTCTTGTCTATTCCAAAGTTGGTTTTTGGAACGGTCCCTGTGCTTATATCAAACTCTGGTTTTATGCATCACCCCACCTCTCCTTCCCCTTTATGCAGGCATAAGAGTGTTTTCTAAATGTGAGACTCTGTTCTCTTTCCTAACTCAGTTCACGTGTAGCCATGTTTACAGGATCTTCATAAGTGATATCTTATGATAAGTTTCTTTTTCTGTGTGACTTATTTCACTTAGAATCATCGTACCTGAATCCACTCACTTTGCTGCTACTGGTCTTATGACATTGATTTCATGGCTGAGGGATATTCCATCGTACGTAAGTACCACAATGTTTTGAACCATTTTTATATTTCCTGGGATATTTAAGGTGTACCCAAGTTGAGGTTCTTGTAGTCAGTGCAGCCCTAAATTTGGAGGTGGCTCTTTCTTATTGATTTTCAGTTTTCCCAAGGTATATTCCCTAGACTGGAAGTGGCCTTGGCTCTGTAGCTCTGTTGTTTACTTGTTTTAGGGAACACAATGCACTCCTCCAGTGAGGCAGTTGGCAATTTACATCCCGCCCATCAGCATAACAAGGCTCCCAGTTCTCCAGGGCCTGTCTTGCCTTTCTGGTTTTTACACATTTTGTGGATGTCCCTTTTGACCGGTGGGAAGTGATACTTCTTTGTAGTGCAGATTTGCATTGCCCGCTTGCTTGCTTGGCCAAAAAGGGCGTATGCGTTTTCTCCTGAATATATTCAGGAGAAAACGCATACGCCCTTTTTGGCCAAGTGCACCATTGTCCAAGTTGTGCCCCTCTTCCTGTGCTTTACAGGCGATTCCAAGGTACCTCTTGAAATCTGTTTCCTGCTATTTTGCCTCACTTTCAAGTCCGCCTCGTTGACTTCCCTCAACAGATTTTTGGACGATAGTTGTCCTTTATCACTCTGCCAGTTTGTGAATTGCTGTGCCCCTGAGCTCCATTTCTCAACTCGTTTTTTGTGAGCTGAACACAAGTCCAAAATTTTGGATCATGTCCTATACTGGTTCCCAGTGGGTGGCTGAGACTTTGGTTAATTCTTCTTCCTGCCGGGAAATTAGAGTGACATGTGCCCGTCCAAATGCCTAACAGCTACTCTCTCATGGGTTCTCCCTCGTCCCTTCCATCCTCTGCCAAATTGGGAACCTGTGCAAACCAGGAGGTTAAAGGGCCTGTCTCTCCAAGTTGGGAGATTGATAGTAAGGCAGTTGGAAAGTCAAACTGGAGCACTAGGAGAGGGACTATTCGTTGAGTTTTAGAAACCTTTCGTATTCACAGTGTGTCCATTCTCTAGGTTTCCTGTACATGTTATAGCTGTAGTAATATTCCCTTGAACCTGGAGAGTTGGGACCCATGGAATGGGGGCCATGCATTATTGCTTGAAAGGGTCTGCATTTGCTCACCCAATCTCACCAATCCTCTCAGTCCCAAGTGTCCAGCCTTATGCCACATCCAGCTGTCATTGTAGATAGGGTCTTTCCAGGTTTCCTCAGACACCCTGAAGGAATTGTAAAGAATTTCCCTGTTTTTTGGTTTTGCTTTTGAAATTCCTTTTTATAGTGGGTTTGAGCTGATTCTCGCTGCCATGTTTATGCCACTCTAGACAAACTTGATTCCCTTATGGAGACATATCAATACATAGGTTTTAAGATTCTTACTAGTCAGATATATTCCTCTGTGGGAAATATGGGGTATTTGAGTCTCTTTCCCTTAGGAAGGTGTAGGTCTTGTCTATTCCAAAGTTGGTTTTTGGAATGGTCCCTGTGCTTATATCAAACTCTGGTTTTATGCATCACCCCACCTCTCCTTCCCCTTCATGCAGGCATAAGAGTGTTTTCTAAATGTGAGACTGTGTTCTCTTTCCTAACTCAGTTCATGTGTAGCCATGTTTACAGGAACTTCATAAGTGATATCTTATGATAAGTTTCTTTTTGTGTGTGAGTTATTTCACTTAGAATCATCGTACCTGAATCAACTCACTTTGCTGCTTCTGGCCTTATGACATTGATTTCATGGCAGAGGGATATTCCATCGTACGTAAGTACCACAATGTTTTGAACCATTTTTATATTTCCTGGGATATTTAAGGTGTACCCAAGTTGAGGTTCTTGTAGTCAGTTCAGCCCTAAATTCGGAGGTTGCTCTTTCTTATTGATTTTCAGTTTTCACAAGGTATATTCCCTAGACTGGAAGTGGCCTTGGCTCTGTAGCTCTGTTGTTTCCTTGTTTTAGGGAACACAATGCACTCCTCCAGTGAGGCAGTTGGCAATTTACATCCCGCCCATCAGCATAACAAGGCTCCCTGTTCTCCAGGGCCTGTCTTGCCTTTCTGGTTTTTACACATTTTGTGGATGTCCCTTTTGACCGGTGGGAAGTGATACTTCTTTGTAGTGCAGATTTGCATTGCCCGCTTGCTTGCTTGGCCAAAAAGGGCGTATGCGTTTTCTCCTAATATATTCAGGAAAAAACGCATATGCCCTTTTTGGCCAAGTGCATCATTGTCGAACTTGTGCCCCTCTTCCTGTGCTTTACAGGTGATTCCAACGTACCTCTTTAAATCTGTTTCCTGCTATTCTGCCTCGCATTCAAGTCCGCCTCGTTGCCTTCCCTCAACAGATTTTTGGACGATAGTTGTGCTTTATTACTCTGCCAGTTTGTGAATTGCTGTGCCCCTGAGCTCCATTTTTCAACTCGTTTTTAGTGAGCTGAACGCAAGCCCAAAATTTTGGTTCAGGACCTATACTGGTTCCCGGTGGGTGGCTGAGACTTTGGTTAATTCTTCTTCCTACCGGTATATTAGAGTGACTCCTGCCCGTCCAAATGCCTAACAGCTACTCTCTCATTGGTTCTCCCTCTTCCCTTTCATCCTTTGCCAAATTGGCAACCTGTTCGAACCAGGAGGTAAATGGCGCTGTGTCTCCAAGTTTGGAGATTGATAGTAAAGCAGTTGGAAAGTCAAACCAGAGCACCAGGAGAGGGACTATTCGTTGAGATTTAGAAACCTTTCGTATTCACAGTGTGTCCATTCTCTTGGTTTCCTGTACATGTTATAGCTGTAGTAATATTCCCTTGAACCTGGAGAGTTGGGACCCATGGAATGGGGGCCATGCATTATTGCTTGAAAGGGTCTGCATTTGCTCACCCAATCTCACCAATCCTCTCAGTCCCAAGTGTCCAGCCTTATGCCACATCCAGCTGTCATGGTAGATAGGGTCTTTCCAGGTTTCCTCAGACACCCTGAAGGAATTGTAAAGAATTTCCCTGTTTTTTGGTTTTGCTTTTGAAATTCCTTTTTATAGTGGGTTTGAGCTGATTCTCGCTGCCATGTTTATGCCACTCTAGACACACTTGATTCCCTTATGGAGACATATCAATACATAGGTTTTAAGATTCTTACTAGTCAGATATATTCCTCTGTGGGAAATATGGGGATTTGAGTCTCTTTCACTGAGGAAGGTGTCGGTCTTGTCTATTCCAAAGTTGGTTTTTGGAACGGTCCCTGTGCTTATATCAAACTCTGGTTTTATGCATCACCCCACCTCTCCTTCCCCTTTATGCAGGCATAAGAGTGTTTTCTAAATGTGAGACTCTGTTCTCTTTCCTAACTCAGTTCACGTGTAGCCATGTTTACAGGATCTTCATAAGTGATATCTTATGATAAGTTTCTTTTTCTGTGTGACTTATTTCACTTAGAATCATCGTACCTGAATCCACTCACTTTGCTGCTACTGGTCTTATGACATTGATTTCATGGCTGAGGGATATTCCATCGTACGTAAGTACCACAATGTTTTGAACCATTTTTATATTTCCTGGGATATTTAAGGTGTACCCAAGTTGAGGTTCTTGTAGCCAGTGCAGCCCTAAATTTGGAGGTGGCTCTTTCTTATTGATTTTCAGTTTTCCCCAGGTATATTCCCTAGACTGGAAGTGGCCTTGGCTCTGTAGCTCTGTTGTTTACTTGTTTTAGGGAACACAATGCACTCCTCCAGTGAGGCAGTTGGCAATTTACATCCCGCCCATCAGCATAACAAGGCTCCCTGTTCTCCAGGGCCTGTCTTGCCTTTCTGGTTTTTACACATTTTGTGGATGTCCCTTTTGACCGGTGGGAAGTGATACTTCTTTGTAGTGCAGATTTGCATTGCCCGCTTGCTTGCTTGGCCAAAAAGGGCGTATGCGTTTTCTCCTGAATATATTCAGGAGAAAACGCATACGCCCTTTTTGGCCAAGTGCACCATTGTCCAAGTTGTGCCCCTCTTCCTGTGCTTTACAGGCGATTCCAAGGTACCTCTTGAAATCTGTTTCCTGCTATTTTGCCTCGCTTTCAAGTCCGCCTCGTTGACTTCCCTCAACAGATTTTTGGACGATAGTTGTCCTTTATCACTCTGCCAGTTTGTGAATTGCTGTGCCCCTGAGCTCCATTTCTCAACTCGTTTTTTGTGAGCTGAACACAAGTCCAAAATTTTGGATCATGTCCTATACTGGTTCCCGGTGGGTGGCTGAGACTTTGGTTAATTCTTCTTCCTGCCTGGAAATTAGAGTGACATGTGCCCGTCCAAATGCCTAACAGCTACTCTCTCATGGGTTCTCCCACGTCCCTTCCATCCTCTGCCAAATTGGGAACCTGTGCAAACCAGGAGGTTAAAGGGCCTGTCTCTCCAAGTTGGGAGATTGATAGTAAGGCAGTTGGAAAGTCAAACTGGAGCACCAGGAGAGGGACTATTCGTTGAGTTTTAGAAACCTTTCGTATTCACAGTGTGTCCATTCTCTAGGTTTCCTGTACATGTTATAGCTGTAGTAATATTCCCTTGAACCTGGAGAGTTGGGACCCATGGAATGGGGGCCATGCATTATTGCTTGAAAGGGTCTGCATTTGCTCACCCAATCTCACCAATCCTCTCAGTCCCAAGTGTCCAGCCTTATGCCACATCCAGCTGTCATGGTAGATAGGGTCTTTCCAGGTTTCCTCAGACACCCTGAAGGAATTGTAAAGAATTTCCCTGTTTTTTGGTTTTGCTTTTGAAATTCCTTTTTATAGTGGGTTTGAGCTGATTCTCGCTGCCATGTTTATGCCACTCTAGACACACTTGATTCCCTTATGGAGACATATCAATACATAGGTTTTAAGATTCTTACTAGTCAGATATATTCCTCTGTGGGAAATATGGGGTTTTGAGTCTCTTTCACTGAGGAAGGTGTCGGTCTTGTCTATTCCAAAGTTGGTTTTTGGAACGGTCCCTGTGCTTATATCAAACTCTGGTTTTATGCATCTCCCCACCTCTCCTTCCCCTTTATGCAGGCATAAGAGTGTTTTCTAAATGTGAGACTCTGTTCTCTTTCCTAACTCAGTTCACGTGTAGCCATGTTTACAGGATCTTCCTAAGTGATATCTTATGATAAGTTTCTTTTTCTGTGTGACTTATTTCACTTAGAATCATCGTACCTGAATCCACTCACTTTGCTGCTACTGGTCTTATGACATTGATTTCATGGCTGAGGGATATTCCATCGTACGTAAGTACCACAATGTTTTGAACCATTTTTATATTTCCTGGGATATTTAAGGTGTACCCAAGTTGAGGTTCTTGTAGCCAGTGCAGCCCTAAATTTGGAGGTGGCTCTTTCTTATTGATTTTCAGTTTTCCCCAGGTATATTCCCTAGACTGGAAGTGGCCTTGGCTCTGTAGCTCTGTTGTTTACTTGTTTTAGGGAACACAATGCACTCCTCCAGTGAGGCAGTTGGCAATTTACATCCCGCCCATCAGCATAACAAGGCTCCCTGTTCTCCAGGGCCTGTCTTGCCTTTCTGGTTTTTACACATTTTGTGGATGTCCCTTTTGACCGGTGGGAAGTGATACTTCTTTGTAGTGCAGATTTGCATTGCCTGCTTGCTTGCTTGGCCAAAAAAGGCGTATGCGTTTTCTCCTGAATATATTCAGGAGAAAACGCATACGCCCTTTTTGACCAAGTGCACCATTGTCCAAGTTGTGCCCCTCTTCCTGTGCTTTACAGGCGATTCCAACGTACCTCTTGAAATCTGTTTCCTGCTATTTTGCCTCACTTTCAAGTCCGCCTCGTTGACTTCCCTCAACAGATTTTTGGACGATAGTTGTCCTTTATCACTCTGCCAGTTTGTGAATTGCTGTGCCCCTGAGCTCCATTTCTCAACTCGTTTTTTGTGAGCTGAACGCAAGTCCAAAATTTTGGATCATGTCCTATACTGGTTCCCGGTGGGTGGCTGAGACTTTGGTTAATTCTTCTTCCTGCCGGGAAATTAGAGTGACATGTGCCCGTCCAAATGCCTAACAGCTACTCTCTCATGGGTTCTCCCTCGTCCCTTCCATCCTCTGCCAAATTGGTAACCTGTGCAAACCAGGAGGTTAAAGGGCCTGTCTCTCCAAGTTGGGAGATTGATAGTAAGGCAGTTGGAAAGTCAAACTGGAGCACCAGGAGAGGGACTATTCGTTGAGTTTTAGAAACCTTTCATATTCACAGTGTGTCCATTCTCTAGGTTTCCTGTACATGTTATAGCTGTAGTAATATTCCCTTGAACCTGGACAGTTGGGACCCATGGAATGGGGGCCATGCATTATTGCTTGAAAGGGTCTGCATTTGCTCACCCAATCTCACCAATCCTCTCAGTCCCAAGTGTCCAGCCTTATGCCACATACAGCTGTCATTGTAGATAGGGTCTTTCCAGGTTTCCTCAGACACCCTGAAGGAATTGTAAAGAATTTCCCTGTTTTTTGGTTTTGCTTTTGAAATTCCTTTTTATAGTGGGTTTGAGCTGATTCTCGCTGCCATGTTTATGCCACTCTAGACACACTTGATTCCCTTATGGAGTCATATCAATACATAGGTTTTAAGATTCTTACTAGTCAGATATATTCCTCTGCGGGAAATATGGGGTTTTGAGTCTCTTTCACTGAGGAAGGTGTCGGTCTTGTCTATTCCAAAGTTGGTTTTTGGAACGGTCCCTGTGCTTATATCAAACTCTGGTTTTATGCATCACCCCACCTCTCCATCCCCTTTATGCAGGCATAAGAGTGTTTTCTAAATGTGAGACTCTGTTCTCTTTCCTAACTCAGTTCACGTGTAGCCATGTTTACAGGATCTTCATAAGTGATATCTTATGATAAGTTTCTTTTTCTGTGTGACTTATTTCACTTAGAATCATCGTACCTGAATCCACTCACTTTGCTGCTACTGCTCTTATGACATTGATTTCATGGCTGAGGAATATTCCATCGTACGTAAGTACCACAATGTTTTGAACCATTTTTATATTTCCTGGGATATTTAAGGTGTACCCAAGTTTAGGTTCTTGTAGTCAGTGCAGCCCTAAATTTGGAGGTGGCTCTTTCTTATTGATTTTCAGTTTTCCCCAGGTATATTCCCTAGACTGGAAGTGGCCTTGGCTCTGTAGCTCTGTTGTTTACTTGTTTTAGGGAACACAATGCACTCCTCCAGTGAGGCAGTTGGCAATTGACATCCCGCCCATCAGCATAACAAGGCCCCCTGTTCTCCAGGGCCTGTCTTGCCTTTCTGGTTTTTACACATTTTGTGGATGTCCCTTTTGACCGGTGGGAAGTGATACTTCTTTGTAGTGCAGATTTGCATTGCCCGCTTGCTTGCTTGGCCAAAAAGGGCGTATGCGTTTTCTCCTGAATATATTCAGGGAAAAACGCATACGCCCTTTTTGGCCAAGTGCATCATTGTCGAACTTGTGCCCCTCTTCCTGTGCTTTACAGGCGATTCCAACGTACCTCTTTAAATCTGTTTCCTGCTATTCTGCATCGCATTAAAGTCTGCCTCGTTGCCTTCCCTCAACAGATTTTTGGACGATAGTTGTGTTTTATTACTCTGCCAGTTTGTGAATTGCTGTGCCCCTGAGCTCCATTTTTCAACTCGTTTTTAGTGAGCTGAACGCAAGTCCAAAATTTTGGTTCAGGACCTATACTGGTTCCCGGTGGGTGGCTGAGACTTTGGTTAATTCTTCTTCCTACCGGTATATTAGAGTGACACGTGCCCGTCCAAATGCCTAACAGCTACTCTCTCATGGGTTCTCCCTCTTCCCTTTCATCCTCTGCCAAATTGGCAACCTATTCGAACCAGGAGGTAAATGGCGCTGTGTCTCCAAGTTTGGAGATTGATAGTAAAGCAGTTGGAAAGTCAAACCAGAGCACCAGGAGAGGGACTATTCATTGAGATTTAGAAACATTTCGTATTCACAGTGTGTCCATTCTCTAGGTTTCCTGTACCAGTTCTTGCTGTATTAATATTCCCTTCAAGCTCGAGAGTTGGGACCCATGGAATGGGGGCCACGCATTCTTGCTTTAATGGGTCTGCATTTGCTCACCCAATCTCACCAATCCTCTCAGTCCCAAGTGTCCAGCCTTATGCCATATCCAGCTGTCATTGTAGATAGGTTCATTCCACGTTTCATCAGAGACCCTGAAGGAATTGTAAAGACTTTCCCTGTTTTTTTGTTTTGTTTTTGAAATTCCTTTTTATAGTGGGTTTGAGCTGATTCTCGCTGCCATGTTTATGCCAGTCAAGACACACTTGATAACCTTATGGAGACATATCAATACATAGGTTTTAAGATTCTTACTAGTCAGATCTATTCCTCTGCGGGAAATATGTGGTTTTGAGTCCCTTTCACTGAGGAAGGTGTAGGTCTTATCTATTCCATAGTAAGTTTTTGGAACGGTCCCTGTGATTATATCAAACTCTGGTTTTATGCATTACCCCACCTCTCTTTCTCCCTTAAGCATGCATACGAGTTTTTTTCTAAATGTGAGACACTGTTCTCTTTCCTAAATCAGTTCATATGTAGCCATGTTTACAGGATCTCCAAAAGTCATATCTTATGATAAGTTTCTTTTTCTGTGTGACTTATTTCACTTAGAATCATCGTACCTGAATCGACTCATTTTGCTGCTACTGGTCTTATGACATTGATTTCATGGATGAGGGATATTACATCTTTCGTATGTACCACAATTTTTTGAATCCATTTTATATTTCCTGGGATATTTAAGGTGTACCCAAGTTGAGGTTCTTGTAAGCAGTGCAGCCCTAAATTTTGGGGTGACTCTGTCTTATTGATTTTCAGTTTTCCCAAGATATATTCCCTAGACTGAAAGTGCCCTTGGCTCTGTAGCTCTGTTGTTTACTTGTTTTAGGGAACACAGTGCACTCCTCCAGAGAGGCAGTTGGCAATTTACATCCGGACCATCAGCATAAAAAGGCTCCGTGTTCTCCAGGCCCTGTCATGCCTTTCTGGTTTTTACACATTTTGTGGATGTCCCTTTTGACCGGTGGGAAGTGACACTTCTTTGTAGTGCAAATTTGCATTGCCCGCTTGCTTGCTTGGCCAAAAAGGGCGTATGCGTTTTCTCCTGAATATATTCAGGAGAAAACGCATACGCCCTTTTTCTCCAATTGCATCAGTGTCAAAGTTGTGCCTCTCTTCCTGTGCTTTAAAGGCGATTCCAACGTACCTCTTGAAATCTGTTTCCTGCTATTCGGCATCGCTTTCAAGTCCGCCTCGTTTCCTTCCCTCAACAGATTTATGGACGATAGATGTCCTGTATTACTCTGCCAGTTTGTGAATTGCTGTGCCCCTGAGCTCCATTTTACAACTCGATTTTTGTGAGCTGAACGCAATTCCAAAATTTTGGTTCAGGATCTATACTGGTTCCCGGTGGGTGGCTGAGACTTTGGTTAATTCTTCTTCCTGCCGGGAAATTAGTATGAAATGTGCCTGTCCAAATGCCTAACAGCTACTCTCTCATTGTTTCTTCCTCTTCCCTTTCATCCTCTGCAAATTGACAACCTGTGCGAACCAGGAGGTTAAAGGGGCTGTCTCTCCTAGTTGGTTGATTGATAGTAAAGCAGTTGGAAAGTCAAACCAGAGCAGCAGTAGAGGGACTATTCGTTGAGTTTTAGAAACCTTTCGTATTCACAGTGTGTCCATTCTCTAGGTTTCCTGTACATGTTATAGCTGTAGTAATATTCCCTTGAACCTGGAGAGTTGGGACCCATGGAATGGGGCCATGCATTATTGCTTTAAAGGGTCTGCATTTGCTCACCCAATCTCACCAATCCTCTCAGTCCCAAGTGTCCAGCCTTATGCCACATCCAGCTGTCATTGTAGATAGGGTCATTCCAGGTTTCATCAGAGACCCCGAAGGAATTTTAAAGAATTTCCCGTTTTTTTTGTTTTGTTTTTGTAATTCCTTTTTATTGTGTGTTTGAGCTGATTCTCGCTGCCATGTTTATGCCATTCTAGACTCAGTAGATTCCCTTATGGATACATATCAATAAATAAGTTTTATGATTCTTACTCGTGAGAAATATTCATCTCTGGGAAATATGGGGTTTTGAGTCCCTTTCACTGAGGAAGGTGTAGGTCTTGTCTATTCCATAGTTGGTTTTTGGAATGGTACCTGTGCTTATATCAAACTCTGGTTTTATGCATCACCACACCTCTCCTTCCTCCTTAAGAAGGCATAAGAGTGTTTTCTAAATGTGAGACTCTGTTCTCTTTCCTAACTCAGTTCATGTGTAGCCATGATTACAGGATCTTCATAAGTGATATCTTATGATAAGTTTCATTTTCTGTGTGACATATTTCACTTAGAATCATCGTACCTGAATCCACTCATTTTGGTGCAACTGGTCTTATGACATTGATTTCATGGCTGAGGGATATTCCATCGTACGTAAGTACCACAATTTTTTGAACCAATTTTATATTTCCTAGGATATTTAAGGTGTACCCATGTTGAGGTTCTTGTAAGCAGTGCAGCCCTAAATTTTGGGGTGGCTCTGTCTTATTGATTTTCAGTTTTCCCAAGGTATATTCCCTAGACTGGAAGCGCCCTTGGCTCTGTAGCTCTGTTGTTTACTTGTTTTAGGGAACACAATGCACTCTTCCAGAGAGGCAGTTGGCAATTTACATCCCGCCCATCAGCATAACAAGTCTCCTTGTTCTCCAGGGTCTGTCTTGCCTTTCAGGTTTTTACACATTTTGTGGATGTCCCTTTTGACCGTTGGGAAGTGATACTTCTTTGTAGTGCAGATTTGCATTGCCCGCTTGCTTGCTTGGCTAAAAAGGGCGTATGCGTTTTCTCCTGAATATATTCAGGAGAAAACGCATACGCACTTTTTGGCCAAGTGCATCATTGTCCAAGTTGTGCCCCTCTTCCTGTGCTTTAAAGGTGATTCCAACGTACCTCTTGAAATCTGTTTCCTGCCATTCTGCCTCACATTCAAGTCCGCCTCGTTGCCTTCCCTCAACAGATTTTTGGACGATAGTTGTCCTTTATTACTCTGCCAGTTTGTGAATTGCTGTGCCCCTGAGCTCAATTTTTCAACTCGTTTTTTGTGAGCTGAACGCAAGTCCAAAATTTTGGTTCAGGACTTATACTGGTTCCCGGTGGGTGGGAGAGATTTTGGTTAATTCTTCTTCCCGCCGGGAAATTAGAGTGACATGTGCCCGTCCAAATGCCTAACAGCTACTCTCTCATTGGATCTCCCTCTTCCCATTCCTCCTCAGCCAAATTGGCAACCTGTGCAAACCAGGAGGTAAAAGGGGCTGTCTCTCCATGTTGGGAGATTGATAGTAAATCAGTTGGAAAGTCAAACCAGAGCACCAGGAGAGGGACAATTCATTGAGTTTTAGTAACCTTTCGTATTCCCAGTGTGTCCATTCTCTAGGTTTCCCGTACATGTTATAGCTGTCGTAATATTCACTTCAATCTGAAGAGTTGGGACCCATGGAATGGGTCCATGCATTATTGCTTTAAAGGGTCTGCTTTTGCTCACCCAATCTCACCAGTCCTCTCAGTCCCAAGTGTCCAGCCTTATGCCACATCCAGCTGTCATTGGAGATAGAGTCATTTCAGGTTTCATCAGAGACCCTGAGGGAATTGTAAAGAATTTCCCTGTTTTTTTCTTTTGTTTTTGAAATTACTTTTTATAGTGGGTTTGAGCTGATTCTCGCTGCCATGTTTATGCCACTCTAGACACACTTGATTCCCTTATGCAGATATATCAATACATTGGTTTTAATATTCTTACAAGTGAAATATATTCCTCTGCAGGAAATATGGGGTTTTGATTCCCTTTCACTGAGGAAGGTGTAGGTCTTGTCTATTCAATAGTTGGTTTTTGGAACATGGCCTGAGCTTATATCAAACTCTGGTTTTTTTCATCACCCCACCTCTCCTTCCCCTTTAAGAAGGCATAAGAGTGTTTTCTAAATGTGAGACTCTGTTCTCTTTCCTAACTCAGTTCATGTGTAGCCATGTTTAAAGGAGCTTCATAAGTGATATCTTATGATAGGTTTCTTTTTCTGTGTGACTTATTTCACTTAGAATCATCATACCTGAATCGACTCATTTTGTGCAACTGGTCTTATGACATTGATTTCATGGCTGAGGGATATTCCATCGTACGTAAGTACCACAATATTTTGAACCAATTTTATATTTCCTCGGATATTTAAGGTGTACCCAAGTTGAGGTTCTTGTAAGCCGTGCAGCCCTAAATTTTGGGGTGGCTCTGTCTTATTGATTTTCAGTTTTCCCAAGGTATATTCCCTAGACAGGAAGCGCCCTTGGCTCTGTAGCTCTGTTGTTTACTTGTTTTAGGTAACACAATGCACTCCTCCAGAGAGGCAGTTGGCAATTTACATCCCGCCCATCAGCATAACATGGCTCCATGTTCTCCAGGGCATGTCTTGCCTTTCAGGTTTTTACACATTTTGTGGATGTCCCTTTTGACCGTTTGGTGTGATACTTCTTTGTAGTGCAGATTTGCATTGCCCGCTTGCTTGCTTGGCCAAAAAGGGCGTATGCGTTTTCTCCTGAATATATTCAGGAGAAAACGCATACGCCCTTTTTGTCCAATTCCATCAGTGTCAAAGTTGTGCCCCTCTTCCTGTGCTTTAAAGGCGATTCCAACGTACCTCTTGAAATCTGTTTCCTTCTCTTCTGCCTCACTTTCAAGTCTGGCTCGCTGCATTCCCTCAACAGATTTTTGGACGGTAGTTGTCCTTTATCACTCTGCCAGTTTGTGAATTGCTGTGCTCCTGAGCTCCATTTCTCAACTCTTTTTTTGTGAGCTGAACACAAGTCCAAAATTTTGGATCATGTCCTATACTGGTTCCCGGTGGGTGGCTGAGACTTTGGTTAATTCTTCTTCCTGCCGGGAAATTAGAGTGACATGTGCCCGTCCAAATGCCTAACAGCTACTCTCTCATGGGTTCTCCCTCGTCCCTTCCATCCTCTGGCAAATTGGGAACCTGTGCAAACCAGGAGGTTAAAGGGCCTGTCTCTCCAAGTTGGGAGATTGATAGTAAGGCAGTTGGAAAGTCAAACTGGAGCACCAGGAGAGGGACTATTCGTTGAGTTTTAGAAACCTTTCGTATTCACAGTGTGTCCATTCTCTAGGTTTCCTGTACATGTTATAGCTGTAGTAATATTCCCTTGAACCTGGAGAGTTGGGACCCATGGAATGGGGGCCATGCATTATTGCTTGAAAGGGTCTGCATTTGCTCACCCAATCTCACCAATCCTCTCAGTCCCAAGTGTCCAGCCTTATGCCACATCCAGCTGTCATGGTAGATAGGGTCTTTCCAGGTTTCCTCAGACACCCTGAAGGAATTGTAAAGAATTTCCCTGTTTTTTTTGGTTTTGCTTTTGAATTTCCTTTTTATAGTGGTTTTGAGCTGATTCTCGCTGCCATGTTTATGCCACTCTAAACACACTTGATTCCCTTATGGAGACATATCAATACATAGGTTTTAAGATTATTACTAGTCAGATATATTCCTCTGCGGGAAATATGGGGTTTTGAGTCTCTTTCACTGAGGAAGGTGTCGGTCTTGTCTATTCCAAAGTTGGTTTTTGGAACGGTCCCTGGGCTTATATCAAACTCTGGTTTTATGCATCACCCCACCTCTCCTTCCCCTTTAAGCAGGCATAAGAGTGTTTTCTAAATGTGAGACTCTGTTCTCTTTCCTAACTCAGTTCACGTGTAGCCATGTTTACAGGATCTTCATAAGTGATATCTTATGATAAGTTTCTTTTTCTGTGTGACTTATTTCACTTAGAATCATCGTACCTGAATCCACTCACTTTGCTGCTACTGGTCTTATGACATTGATTTCATGGCTGAGGGATATTCCATCGTACGTAAGTACCACAATGTTTTGAACCATTTTTATATTTCCTGGGATATTTAAGGTGTACCCAAGTTGAGGTTCTTGTTGTCAGTGCAGCCCTAAATTTGGAGGTGGCTCTTTCTTATTGATTTTCAGTTTTCCCCAGGTATATTCCCTAGACTGGAAGTGGCCTTGGCTCTGTAGCTCTGTTGTTTACTTGTTTTAGGGAACACAATGCACTCCTCCAGTGAGGCAGTTGGCAATTTACATCCCGCCCATCAGCATAACAAGGCTCCCAGTTCTCCAGGGCCTGTCTTGCCTTTCTGCTTTTTACACATTTTGTGGATGTCCCTTTTGAACGGTGGGAAGTGATACTTCTTTGTAGTGCAGATTTGCATTGCCCGCTTGCTTGCTTGGCCAAAAAGGGCGTATGCGTTTTCTCCTGAATATATTCAGGAGAAAACGCATACGCCCTTTTTGGCCAAGTGCACCATTGTCCAAGTTGTGCCCCTCTTCCTGTGCTTTACAGGCGATTCCAAGGTACCTCTTGAAATCTGTTTCCTGCTATTTTGCCTCGCTTTCAAGTCCGCCTCGTTGACTTCCTTCAACAGATTTTTGGACGATAGTTGTCCTTTATCACTCTGCCAGTTTGTGAATTGCTGTGCCCCTGAGCTCCATTTCTCAACTCGTTTTTTGTGAGCTGAACACAAGTCCAAAATTTGGGATCATGTCCTATACTGGTTCCCGGTGGTTGCATGAGACTTTGGTTAATTCTTCTTCCTGCCTGGAAATTAGAGTGACATGTGCCCGTCCAAATGCCTAACAGCTACTCTCTCATGGGTTCTCCCTCGTCCCTTCCATCCTCTGCCAAATTGGGAACCTGTGCAAACCAGGAGGTTAAAGGGCCTGTCTCTCCAAGTTGGGAGATTGATAGTAAGGCAGTTGGAAAGTCAAACTGGAGCACCAGGAGAGGGACTATTCGTTGAGTTTTAGAAACCTTTCGTATTCACAGTGTGTCCATTCTCTAGGTTTCCTGTACATGTTATAGCTGTAGTAATATTCCCTTGAACCTGGAGAGTTGGGACCCATGGAATGGGGGCCATGCATTATTGCTTGAAAGGGTCTGCATTTGCTCACCCAATCTCACCAATCCTCTCAGTCCCAAGTGTCCAGCCTTATGCCACATCCAGCTGTCATGGTAGATAGGGTCTTTCCAGGTTTCCTCAGACACCCTGAAGGAATTGTAAAGAATTTCCCTATTTTTTGGTTTTGCTTTTGAAATTCCTTTTTATAGTGGGTTTGAGCTGATTCTCGCTGCCATGTTTATGCCACTCTAGACACACTTGATTCCCTTATGGAGACATATCAATACATAGGTTTTAAGATTCTTACTAGTCAGATATATTCCTCTGTGGGAAATATGGGGTTTTGAGTCTCTTTCACTGAGGAAGGTGTCGGTCTTGTCTATTCCAAAGTTGGTTTTTGGAACGGTCCCTGTGCTTATATCAAACTCTGGTTTTATGCATCACCCCACCTCTCCTTCCCCTTTATGCAGGCATAAGAGTGTTTTCTAAATGTGAGACTCTGTTCTCTTTCCTAACTCAGTTCACGTGTAGCCATGTTTACAGGATCTTCATAAGTGATATCTTATGATAAGTTTCTTTTTCTGTGTGACTTATTTCACTTAGAATCATCGTACCTGAATCCACTCACTTTGCTGCTACTGGTCTTATGACATTGATTTCATGGCTGAGGGATATTCCATCGTACGTAAGTACCACAATGTTTTGAACCATTTTTATATTTCCTGGGATATTTAAGGTGTACCCAAGTTGAGGTTTTTGTAGCCAGTGCAGCCCTAAATTTGGAGGTGGCTCTTTCTTATTGATTTTCAGTTTTCCCCAGGTATATTCCCTAGACTGGAAGTGGCCTTAGCTCTGTAGCTCTGTTGTTTACTTGTTTTAGGGAACACAATGCACTCCTCCAGTGAGGCAGTTGGCAATTTACATCCCGCCCATCAGCATAACAAGGCTCCCTGTTCTCCAGGGCCTGTCTTGCCTTTCTGGTTTTTACACATTTTGTGGATGTCCCTTTTGACCGGTGGGAAGTGATACTTCTTTGTAGTGCAGATTTGCATTGCCCGCTTGCTTGCTTGGCCAAAAAAGGCGTATGCGTTTTCTCCTGAATATATTCAGGAGAAAACGCATACGCCCTTTTTGACCAAGTGCACCATTGTCCAAGTTGTGCCCCTCTTCCTGTGCTTTACAGGCGATTCCAACGTACCTCTTGAAATCTGTTTCCTCCTATTTTGCCTCACTTTCAAGTCCGCCTCGTTGACTTCCCTCAACAGATTTTTGGACGATAGTTGTCCTTTATCACTCTGCCAGTTTGTGAATTGCTGTGCCCCTGAGCTCCATTTCTCAACTCGTTTTTTGTGAGCTGAACGCAAGTCCAAAATTTTGGATCATGTCCTATACTGGTTCCCGGTGGGTGGCTGAGACTTTGGTTAATTCTTCTTCCTGCCGGGAAATTAGAGTGACATGTGCCCGTCCAAATGCCTAACAGCTACTCTCTCATGGGTTCTCCCTCGTCCCTTCCATCCTCTGCCAAATTGGGAACCTGTGCAAACCAGGAGGTTAAAGGGCCTGTCTCTCCAAGTTGGGAGATTGATAGTAAGGCAGTTGGAAAGTCAAACTGGAGCACCAGGAGAGGGACTATTCGTTGAGTTTTAGAAACCTTTCATATTCACAGTGTGTCCATTCTCTAGGTTTCCTGTACATGTTATAGCTGTAGTAATATTCCCTTGAACCTGGACAGTTGGGACCCATGGAATGGGGGCCATGCATTATTGCTTGAAAGGGTCTGCATTTGCTCACCCAATCTCACCAATCCTCTCAGTCCCAAGTGTCCAGCCTTATGCCACATACAGCTGTCATTGTAGATAGGGTCTTTCCAGGTTTCCTCAGACACCCTGAAGGAATTGTAAAGAATTTCCCTGTTTTTTGGTTTTGCTTTTGAAATTCCTTTTTATAGTGGGTTTGAGCTGATTCTCGCTGCCATGTTTATGCCACTCTAGACACACTTGATTCCCTTATGGAGTCATATCAATACATAGGTTTTAAGATTCTTACTAGTCAGATATATTCCTCTGCGGGAAATATGGGGTTTTGAGTCTCTTTCACTGAGGAAGGTGTCGGTCTTGTCTATTCCAAAGTTGGTTTTTGGAACGGTCCCTGTGCTTATATCAAACTCTGGTTTTATGCATCACCCCACCTCTCCATCCCCTTTATGCAGGCATAAGAGTGTTTTCTAAATGTGAGACTCTGTTCTCTTTCCTAACTCAGTTCACGTGTAGCCATGTTTACAGGATCTTCATAAGTGATATCTTATGATAAGTTTCTTTTTCTGTGTGACTTATTTCACTTAGAATCATCGTACCTGAATCCACTCACTTTGCTGCTACTGCTCTTATGACATTGATTTCATGGCTGAGGAATATTCCATCGTACGTAAGTACCACAATGTTTTGAACCATTTTTATATTTCCTGGGATATTTAAGGTGTACCCAAGTTTAGGTTCTTGTAGTCAGTGCAGCCCTAAATTTGGAGGTGGCTCTTTCTTATTGATTTTCAGTTTTCCCAAGGTATATTCCCTAGACTGGAAGTGGCCTTGGCTCTGTAGCTCTGTTGTTTACTTGTTTTAGGGAACACAATGCACTCCTCCAGTGAGGCAGTTGGCAATTGACATCCCGCCCATCAGCATAACAAGGCCCCCTGTTCTCCAGGGCCTGTCTTGCCTTTCTGGTTTTTACACATTTTGTGGATGTCCCTTTTGACCGGTGGGAAGTGATACTTCTTTGTAGTGCAGATTTGCATTGCCCGCTTGCTTGCTTGGCCAAAAAGGGCGTATGCTTTTTCTCCTGAATATATTCAGGGAAAAACGCATATGCCCTTTTTGGCCAAGTGCATCATTGTCGAACTTGTGCCACTCTTCCTGTGCTTTACAGGCGATTCCAACGTACCTCTTTAAATCTGTTTCCTGCTATTCTGCATCGCATTAAAGTCCGCCTCGTTGCCTTCCCTCAACAGATTTTTGGACGATAGTTGTGTTTTATTACTCTGCCAGTTTGTGAATTGCTGTGCCCCTGAGCTCCATTTTTCAACTCGTTTTTAGTGAGCTGAACGCAAGTCCAAAATTTTGGTTCAGGACCTATACTGGTTCCCGGTGGGTGGCTGAGACTTTGGTTAATTCTTCTTCCTACCGGTATATTAGAGTGACACGTGCCCGTCCAAATGCCTAACAGCTACTCTCTCATGGGTTCTCCCTCTTCCCTTTCATCCTCTGCCAAATTGGCAACCTATTCGAACCAGGAGGTAAATGGCGCTGTGTCTCCAAGTTTGGAGATTGATAGTAAAGCAGTTGGAAAGTCAAACCAGAGCACCAGGAGAGGGACTATTCATTGAGATTTAAAAACATTTCGTATTCACAGTGTGTCCATTCTCTAGGTTTCCTGTACCAGTTCTTGCTGTATTAATATTCCCTTCAAGCTCGAGAGTTGGGACCCATGGAATGGGGGCCACGCATTCTTGCTTTAATGGGTCTGCATTTGCTCACCCAATCTCACAAATCCTCTCAGTCCCAAGTGTCCAGCCTTATGCCATATCCAGCTGTCATTGTAGATAGGTCCATTCCACGTTTCATCAGAGACCCTGAAGGAATTGTAAAGACTTTCCCTGTTTTTTTGCTTTGTTTTTGAAATTCCTTTTTATAGTGGGTTTGAGCTGATTCTCGCTGCCATGTTTATGCCAGTCAAGACACACTTGATAACCTTATGGAGACATATCAATACATAGGTTTTAAGATTCTTACTAGTCAGATCTATTCCTCTGCGGGAAATATGTGGTTTTGAGTCCCTTTCACTGAGGAAGGTGTAGGTCTTATCTATTCCATAGTAAGTTTTTGGAACGGTCCCTGTGATTATATCAAACTCTGGTTTTATGCATTACCCCACCTCTCTTTCTCCCTTAAGCATGCATACGAGTTTTTTTCTAAATGTGAGACACTGTTCTCTTTCCTAAATCAGTTCATATGTAGCCATGTTTACAGGATCTCCAAAAGTCATATCTTATGATAAGTTTCTTTTTCTGTGTGACTTATTTCACTTAGAATCATCGTACCTGAATCGACTCATTTTGCTGCTACTGGTCTTATGACATTGATTTCATGGATGAGGGATATTACATCTTTCGTATGTACCACAATTTTTTGAATCCATTTTATATTTCCTGGGATATTTAAGGTGTACCCAAGTTGAGGTTCTTGTAAGCAGTGCAGCCCTAAATTTTGGGGTGACTCTGTGTTATTGATTTTCAGTTTTCCCAAGATATATTCCCTAGACTGAAAGTGCCCTTGGCTCTGTAGCTCTGTTGTTTACTTGTTTTAGGGAACACAGTGCACTCCTCCAGAGAGGCAGTTGGCAATTTACATCCGGACCATCAGCATAAAAAGGCTCCGTGTTCTCCAGGCCCTGTCATGCCTTTCTGGTTTTTACACATTTTGTGGATGTCCCTTTTGACCGGTGGGAAGTGACACTTCTTTGTAGTGCAAATTTGCATTGCCCGCTTGCTTGCTTGGCCAAAAAGGGCGTATGCGTTTTCTCCTGAATATATTCAGGAGAAAACGCATACGCCCTTTTTCTCCAATTGCATCCGTGTCAAAGTTGTGCCTCTCTTCCTGTGCTTTAAAGGCGATTCCAACGTACCTCTTGAAATCTGTTTCCTGCTATTCGGCATCGCTTTCAAGTCCGCCTCGTTTCCTTCCCTCAACAGATTTATGGACGATAGATGTCCTGTATTACTCTGCCAGTTTGTGAATTGCTGTGCCCCTGAGCTCCATTTTACAACTCGATTTTTGTGAGCTGAACGCAATTCCAAAATTTTGGTTCAGGATCTATACTGGTTCCCGGTGGGTGGCTGAGACTTTGGTTAATTCTTCTTCCTGCCGGGAAATTAGTATGAAATGTGCCCGTCCAAATGCCTAACAGCTACTCTCTCATTGTTTCTTCCTCTTCCCTTTCATCCTCTGCCAAATTGACAACCTGTGCGAACCAGGAGGTTAAAGGGGCTGTCTCTCCTAGTTGGTTGATTGATAGTAAAGCAGTTGGAAAGTCAAACCAGAGCAGCAGTAGAGGGACTATTCGTTGAGTTTTAGAAACCTTTCGTATTCACAGTGTGTCCATTCTCTAGGTTTCCTGTACATGTTATAGCTGTAGTAATATTCCCTTGAACCTGGAGAGTTGGGACCCATGGAATGGGGCCATGCATTATTGCTTTAAAGGGTCTGCATTTGCTCACCCAATCTCACCAATCCTCTCAGTCCCAAGTGTCCAGCCTTATGCCACATCCAGCTGTCATTGTAGATAGGGTCATTCCAGGTTTCATCAGAGACCCCGAAGGAATTTTAAAGAATTTCCCGTTTTTTTTGTTTTGTTTTTGTAATTCCTTTTTATTGTGTGTTTGAGCTGATTCTCGCTGCCATGTTTATGCCATTCTAGACTCAGTAGATTCCCTTATGGATACATATCAATAAATAAGTTTTATGATTCTTACTCGTGAGAAATATTCATCTCTGGGAAATATGGGGTTTTGAGTCCCTTTCACTGAGGAAGGTGTAGGTCTTGTCTATTCCATAGTTGGTTTTTGGAATGGTACCTGTGCTTATATCAAACTCTGGTTTTATGCATCACCACACCTCTCCTTCCTCCTTAAGAAGGCATAAGAGTGTTTTCTAAATGTGAGACTCTGTTCTCTTTCCTAACTCAGTTCATGTGTAGCCATGATTACAGGATCTTCATAAGTGATATCTTATGATAAGTTTCATTTTCTGTGTGACATATTTCACTTAGAATCATCGTACCTGAATCCACTCATTTTGGTGCAACTGGTCTTATGACATTGATTTCATGGCTGAGGGATATTCCATCGTACGTAAGTACCACAATTTTTTGAACCAATTTTATATTTCCTAGGATATTTAAGGTGTACCCATGTTGAGGTTCTTGTAAGCAGTGCAGCCCTAAATTTTGGGGTGGCTCTGTCTTATTGATTTTCAGTTTTCCCAAGGTATATTCCCTAGACTGGAAGCGCCCTTGGCTCTGTAGCTCTGTTGTTTACTTGTTTTAGGGAACACAATGCACTCTTCCAGAGAGGCAGTTGGCAATTTACATCCCGCCCATCAGCATAACAAGTCTCCTTGTTCTCCAGGGTCTGTCTTGCCTTTCAGGTTTTTACACATTTTGTGGATGTCCCTTTTGACCGTTGGGAAGTGATACTTCTTTGTAGTGCAGATTTGCATTGCCCGCTTGCTTGCTTGGCTAAAAAGGGCGTATGCGTTTTCTCCTGAATATATTCAGGAGAAAACGCATACGCCCTTTTTGTCCAAGTGCATCATTGTCCAAGTTGTGCCCCTCTTCCTGTGCTTTAAAGGTGATTCCAACGTACCTCTTGAAATCTGTTTCCTGCCATTCTGCCTCACATTCAAGTCCGCCTCGTTGCCTTCCCTCAACAGATTTTTGGACGATAGTTGTCCTTTATTACTCTGCCAGTTTGTGAATTGCTGTGCCCCTGAGCTCAATTTTTCAACTCGTTTTTTGTGAGCTGAACGCAAGTCCAAAATTTTGGTTCAGGACTTATACTGGTTCCCGGTGGGTGGGAGAGATTTTGGTTAATTCTTCTTCCCGCCGGGAAATTAGAGTGACATGTGCCCGTCCAAATGCCTAACAGCTACTCTCTCATTGGATCTCCCTCTTCCCATTCCTCCTCAGCCAAACTGGCAACCTGTGCAAACCAGGAGGTAAAAGGGGCTGTCTCTCCATGTTGGGAGATTGATAGTAAATCAGTTGGAAAGTCAAACCAGAGCACCAGGAGAGGGACAATTCATTGAGTTTTAGTAACCTTTCGTATTCCCAGTGTGTCCATTCTCTAGGTTTCCCGTACATGTTATAGCTGTCGTAATATTCACTTCAATCTGAAGAGTTGGGACCCATGGAATGGGTCCATGCATTATTGCTTTAAAGGGTCTGCTTTTGCTCACCCAATCTCACCAGTCCTCTCAGTCCCAAGTGTCCAGCCTTATGCCACATCCAGCTGTCATTGGAGATAGAGTCATTTCAGGTTTCATCAGAGACCCTGAGGGAATTATAAAGAATTTCCCTGTTTTTTTCTTTTGTTTTTGAAATTACTTTTTATAGTGGGTTTGAACTGATTCTCGCTGCCATGTTTATGCCACTCTAGACACACTTGATTCCCTTATGCAGATATATCAATACATTGGTTTTAATATTCTTACAAGTGAAATATATTCCTCTGCAGGAAATATGGGGTTTTGATTCCCTTTCACTGAGGAAGGTGTAGGTCTTTTCTATTCAATAGTTGGTTTTTGGAACATGGCCTGAGCTTATATCAAACTCTGGTTTTATTCATCACCCCACCTCTCCTTCCCCTTTAAGAAGGCATAAGAGTGTTTTCTAAATGTGAGACTCTGTTCTCTTTCCTAACTCAGTTCATGTGTAGCCATGTTTAAAGGAGCTTCATAAGTGATATCTTATGATAGGTTTCTTTTTCTGTGTGACTTATTTCACTTAGAATCATCATACCTGAATCGACTCATTTTGTGCAACTGGTCTTATGACATTGATTTCATGGCTGAGGGATATTCCATCGTATGTAAGTACCACAATATTTTGAACCAATTTTATATTTCCTCGGATATTTAAGGTGTACCCAAGTTGAGGTTCTTGTAAGCCATGCAGCCCTAAATTTTGGGGTGGCTCTGTCTTATTGATTTTCAGTTTTCCCAAGGTATATTCCCTAGACAGGAAGCGCCCTTGGCTCTGTAGCTCTGTTGTTTACTTGTTTTAGGTAACGCAATGCACTCCTCCAGAGAGGCAGTTGGCAATTTACATCCCGCCCATCAGCATAACATGGCTCCATGTTCTCCAGGGCATGTCTTGCCTTTCAGGTTTTTACACATTTTGTGGATGTCCCTTTTGACCGTTTGGTGTGATACTTCTTTGTAGTACAGATTTGCATTGCCCGCTTGCTTGCTTGGCCAAAAAGGGCATATGCGTTTTCTCCTGAATATATTCAGGAGAAAACGCATATGCCCTTTTTGTCCAA
This sequence comes from Mesoplodon densirostris, assembly GCF_025265405.1. Classification (NCBI taxonomy): domain Eukaryota; kingdom Metazoa; phylum Chordata; class Mammalia; order Artiodactyla; family Ziphiidae; genus Mesoplodon; species Mesoplodon densirostris. The sequence goes on along the minus strand of NW_026778231.1, from coordinate 288,164 downwards.
TTCCATCAGTGTCAAAGTTGTGCCCCTCTTCCTGTGCTTTAAAGGCGATTCCAACGTACCTCTTGAAATCTGTTTCCTTCTCTTCTGCCTCACTTTCAAGTCTGGCTCGCTGCATTCCCTCAACAGATTTTTGGACGGTAGTTGTCCTTTATCACTCTGCCAGTTTGTGAATTGCTGTGCTCCTGAGCTCCATTTCTCAACTCTTTTTTTGTGAGCTGAACACAAGTCCAAAATTTTGGATCATGTCCTATACTGGTTCCCGGTGGGTGGCTGAGACTTTGGTTAATTCTTCTTCCTGCTGGGAAATTAGAGTGACATGTGCCCGTCCAAATGCCTAACAGCTACTCTCTCATGGGTTCTCCCTCGTCCCTTCCATCCTCTGCCAAATTGGGAACCTGTGAAAACCAGGAGGTTAAAGGGCCTGTCTCTCCAAGTTGGGAGATTGATAGTAAGGCAGTTGGAAAGTCAAACTGGAGCACCAGGAGAGGGACTAATCGTTGAGTTTTAGAAACCTTTCGTATTCACTATGTGTACATTCTCTAGGTTTCCTGTACATGTTATAGCTGTAGTAATATTCCCTTGAACCTGGAGAGTTGGGACCCATGGAATGGGGGCTATGCATTACTGCTTGAAAGGGTCTGCATTTGCTCACCCAATCTCACCAATCCTCTCAGTCCCAAGTGTCCAGCCTTATGCCACATCCAGCTGTCATTGTAGATAGGGTCTTTCCAGGTTTCCTCAGACACCCTGAAGGAATTGTGAAGAATTTCCCTGTTTTTTGGTTTTGCTTTTGAAATTCCTTTTTATAGTGGGTTTGAGCTGATTCTCGCTGCCATGTTTATGCCACTCTAGACACACTTGATTCCCTTATGGAGACATATCAATACATAGGTTTTAAGATTCTTACTAGTCAGATACTTTCCTCTGTGGGAAATATGGGGTTTTGAGTCTCTTTCACTGAGGAAGGTGTAGGTCTTGTCTATTCCAAAGTTGGTTTTTGAAACGGTCCCTGTGCTTATATCAAACTCTGGTTTTATGCATCACCCCACCTCTCCTTCACCTTTTTGCGGGCATAAGAGTGTTTTCTAAATGTGAGACTCTGTTCTCTTTCCTAACTCAGTTCATGTGTAGCCATGATTACAGGATCTTCATAAGTGATATCTTATGATAAGTTTCATTTTCTGTGTGACATATTTCACTTAGAATCATCGTACCTGAATCCACTCATTTTGGTGCAACTGGTCTTATGACATTGATTTCATGGCTGAGGGATATTCCATCGTACGTAAGTACCACAATTTTTTGAACCAATTTTATATTTCCTAGGATATTTAAGGTGTACCCATGTTGAGGTTCTTGTAAGCAGTGCAGCCCTAAATTTTGGGGTGGCTCTGTCTTATTGATTTTCAGTTTTCCCAAGGTATATTCCCTAGACTGGAAGCGCCCTTGGCTCTGTAGCTCTGTTGTTTACTTGTTTTAGGGAACACAATGCACTCTTCCAGAGAGGCAGTTGGCAATTTACATCCCGCCCATCAGCATAACAAGTCTCCTTGTTCTCCAGGGTCTGTCTTGCCTTTCAGGTTTTTACACATTTTGTGGATGTCCCTTTTGACCGTTGGGAAGTGATACTTCTTTGTAGTGCAGATTTGCATTGCCCGCTTGCTTGCTTGGCTAAAAAGGGCGTATGCGTTTTCTCCTGAATATATTCAGGAGAAAACGCATACGCCCTTTTTGGCCAAGTGCATCATTGTCCAAGTTGTGCCCCTCTTCCTGTGCTTTAAAGGTGATTCCAACGTACCTCTTGAAATCTGTTTCCTGCCATTCTGCCTCACATTCAAGTCCGCCTCGTTGCCTTCCCTCAACAGATTTTTGGACGATAGTTGTCCTTTATTACTCTGCCAGTTTGTGAATTGCTGTGCCCCTGAGCTCAATTTTTCAACTCGTTTTTTGTGAGCTGAACGCAAGTCCAAAATTTTGGTTCAGGATTTATACTGGTTCCCGGTGGGTGGGAGTGATTTTGGTTAATTCTTCTTCCCGCCGGGAAATTAGAGTGACATGTGCCCGTCCAAATGCCTAACAGCTACTCTCTCATTGGATCTCCCTCTTCCCATTCCTCCTCAGCCAAATTGGCAACCTGTGCAAACCAGGAGGTAAAAGGGGCTGTCTCTCCATGTTGGGAGATTGATAGTAAATCAGTTGGAAAGTCAAACCAGAGCACCAGGAGAGGGACAATTCATTGAGTTTTAGTAACCTTTCGTATTCCCAGTGTGTCCATTCTCTAGGTTTCCCGTACATGTTATAGCTGTCGTAATATTCACTTCAATCTGAAGAGTTGGGACCCATGGAATGGGTCCATGCATTATTGCTTTAAAGGGTCTTCTTTTGCTCACCCAATCTCACCAGTCCTCTCAGTCCCAAGTGTCCAGCCTTATGCCACATCCAGCTGTCATTGGAGATAGAGTCATTTCAGGTTTCATCAGAGACCCTGAGGGAATTATAAAGAATTTCCCTGTTTTTTTCTTTTGTTTTTGAAATTACTTTTTATAGTGGGTTTGAGCTGATTCTCGCTGCCATGTTTATGCCACTCTAGACACACTTGATTCCCTTATGCAGATATATCAATACATTGGTTTTAATATTCTTACAAGTGAAATATATTCCTCTGCAGGAAATATGGGGTTTTGATTCCCTTTCACTGAGGAAGGTGTAGGTCTTGTCTATTCAATAGTTGGTTTTTGGAACATGGCCTGAGCTTATATCAAACTCTGGTTTTATTCATCACCCCACCTCTCCTTCCCCTTTAAGAAGGCATAAGAGTGTTTTCTAAATGTGAGACTCTGTTCTCTTTCCTAACTCAGTTCATGTGTAGCCATGTTTAAAGGAGCTTCATAAGTGATATCTTATGATAGGTTTCTTTTTCTGTGTGACTTATTTCACTTAGAATCATCATACCTGAATCGACTCATTTTGTGCAACTGGTCTTATGACATTGATTTCATGGCTGAGGGATATTCCATCGTACGTAAGTACCACAATATTTTGAACCAATTTTATATTTCCTCGGATATTTAAGGTGTACCCAAGTTGAGGTTCTTGTAAGCCGTGCAGCCCTAAATTTTGGGGTGGCTCTGTCTTATTGATTTTCAGTTTTCCCAAGGTATATTCCCTAGACAGGAAGCGCCCTTGGCTCTGTAGCTCTGTTGTTTACTTGTTTTAGGTAACACAATGCACTCCTCCAGAGAGGCAGTTGGCAATTTACATCCCGCCCATCAGCATAACATGGCTCCATGTTCTCCAGGGCATGTCTTGCCTTTCAGGTTTTTACACATTTTGTGGATGTCCCTTTTGACCGTTTGGTGTGATACTTCTTTGTAGTGCAGATTTGCATTGCCCGCTTGCTTGCTTGGCCAAAAAGGGCGTATGCGTTTTCTCCTGAATATATTCAGGAGAAAACGCATATGCCCTTTTTGTCCAATTCCATCAGTGTCAAAGTTGTGCCCCTCTTCCTGTGCTTTAAAGGCGATTCCAACGTACCTCTTGAAATCTGTTTCCTTCTCTTCTGCCTCACTTTCAAGTCTGGCTCGCTGCATTCCCTCAACAGATTTTTGGACGGTAGTTGTCCTTTATCACTCTGCCAGTTTGTGAATTGCTGTGCTCCTGAGCTCCATTTCTCAACTCTTTTTTTGTGAGCTGAACACAAGTCCAAAATTTTGGATCATGTCCTATACTGGTTCCCGGTGGGTGGCTGAGACTTTGGTTAATTCTTCTTCCTGCTGGGAAATTAGAGTGACATGTGCCCGTCCAAATGCCTAACAGCTACTCTCTCATGGGTTCTCCCTCGTCCCTTCCATCCTCTGCCAAATTGGGAACCTGTGAAAACCAGGAGGTTAAAGGGCCTGTCTCTCCAAGTTGGGAGATTGATAGTAAGGCAGTTGGAAAGTCAAACTGGAGCACCAGGAGAGGGACTAATCGTTGAGTTTTAGAAACCTTTCGTATTCACTATGTGTACATTCTCTAGGTTTCCTGTACATGTTATAGCTGTAGTAATATTCCCTTGAACCTGGAGAGTTGGGACCCATGGAATGGGGGCTATGCATTACTGCTTGAAAGGGTCTGCATTTGCTCACCCAATCTCACCAATCCTCTCAGTCCCAAGTGTCCAGCCTTATGCCACATCCAGCTGTCATTGTAGATAGGGTCTTTCCAGGTTTCCTCAGACACCCTGAAGGAATTGTAAAGAATTTCCCTGTTTTTTGGTTTTGCTTTTGAAATTCCTTTTTATAGTGGGTTTGAGCTGATTCTCGCTGCCATGTTTATGCCACTCTAGACACACTTGATTCCCTTATGGAGACATATCAATACATAGGTTTTAAGATTCTTACTAGTCAGATACTTTCCTCTGTGGGAAATATGGGGTTTTGAGTCTCTTTCACTGAGGAAGGTGTAGGTCTTGTCTATTCCAAAGTTGGTTTTTGAAACGGTCCCTGTGCTTATATCAAACTCTGGTTTTATGCATCACCCCACCTCTCCTTCACCTTTTTGCGGGCATAAGAGTGTTTTCTAAATGTGAGACTCTGTTCTCTTTCCTAACTCAGTTCATGTGTAGCCATGATTACAGGATCTTCATAAGTGATATCTTATGATAAGTTTCATTTTCTGTGTGACATATTTCACTTAGAATCATCGTACCTGAATCCACTCATTTTGGTGCAACTGGTCTTATGACATTGATTTCATGGCTGAGGGATATTCCATCGTACGTAAGTACCACAATTTTTTGAACCAATTTTATATTTCCTAGGATATTTAAGGTGTACCCATGTTGAGGTTCTTGTAAGCAGTGCAGCCCTAAATTTTGGGGTGGCTCTGTCTTATTGATTTTCAGTTTTCCCAAGGTATATTCCCTAGACTGGAAGCGCCCTTGGCTCTGTAGCTCTGTTGTTTACTTGTTTTAGGGAACACAATGCACTCTTCCAGAGAGGCAGTTGGCAATTTACATCCCGCCCATCAGCATAACAAGTCTCCTTGTTCTCCAGGGTCTGTCTTGCCTTTCAGGTTTTTACACATTTTGTGGATGTCCCTTTTGACCGTTGGGAAGTGATACTTCTTTGTAGTGCAGATTTGCATTGCCCGCTTGCTTGCTTGGCTAAAAAGGGCGTATGCGTTTTCTCCTGAATATATTCAGGAGAAAACGCATACGCCCTTTTTCGCCAAGTGCATCATTGTCCAAGTTGTGCCCCTCTTCCTGTGCTTTAAAGGTGATTCCAACGTACCTCTTGAAATCTGTTTCCTGCCATTCTGCCTCACATTCAAGTCCGCCTCGTTGCCTTCCCTCAACAGATTTTTGGACGATAGTTGTCCTTTATTACTCTGCCAGTTTGTGAATTGCTGTGCCCCTGAGCTCAATTTTTCAACTCGTTTTTTGTGAGCTGAACGCAAGTCCAAAATTTTGGTTCAGGATTTATACTGGTTCCCGGTGGGTGGGAGTGATTTTGGTTAATTCTTCTTCCCGCCGGGAAATTAGAGTGACATGTGCCCGTCCAAATGCCTAACAGCTACTCTCTCATTGGATCTCCCTCTTCCCATTCCTCCTCAGCCAAATTGGCAACCTGTGCAAACCAGGAGGTAAAAGGGGCTGTCTCTCCATGTTGGGAGATTGATAGTAAATCAGTTGGAAAGTCAAACCAGAGCACCAGGAGAGGGACAATTCATTGAGTTTTAGTAACCTTTCGTATTCCCAGTGTGTCCATTCTCTAGGTTTCCCGTACATGTTATAGCTGTCGTAATATTCACTTCAATCTGAAGAGTTGGGACCCATGGAATGGGTCCATGCATTATTGCTTTAAAGGGTCTTCTTTTGCTCACCCAATCTCACCAGTCCTCTCAGTCCCAAGTGTCCAGCCTTATGCCACATCCAGCTGTCATTGGAGATAGAGTCATTTCAGGTTTCATCAGAGACCCTGAGGGAATTATAAAGAATTTCCCTGTTTTTTTCTTTTGTTTTTGAAATTACTTTTTATAGTGGGTTTGAGCTGATTCTCGCTGCCATGTTTATGCCACTCTAGACACACTTGATTCCCTTATGCAGATATATCAATACATTGGTTTTAATATTCTTACAAGTGAAATATATTCCTCTGCAGGAAATATGGGGTTTTGATTCCCTTTCACTGAGGAAGGTGTAGGTCTTGTCTATTCAATAGTTGGTTTTTGGAACATGGCCTGAGCTTATATCAAACTCTGGTTTTATTCATCACCCCACCTCTCCTTCCCCTTTAAGAAGGCATAAGAGTGTTTTCTAAATGTGATACTCTGTTCTCTTTCCTAACTCAGTTCATGTGTAGCCATGTTTAAAGGAGCTTCATAAGTGATATCTTATGATAGGTTTCTTTTTCTGTGTGACTTATTTCACTTAGAATCATCATACCTGAATCGACTCATTTTGTGCAACTGGTCTTATGACATTGATTTCATGGCTGAGGGATATTCCATCGTACGTAAGTACCACAATATTTTGAACCAATTTTATATTTCCTCGGATATTTAAGGTGTACCCAAGTTGAGGTTCTTGTAAGCCGTGCAGCCCTAAATTTTGGGGTGGCTCTGTCTTATTGATTTTCAGTTTTCCCAAGGTATATTCCCTAGACAGGAAGCGCCCTTGGCTCTGTAGCTCTGTTGTTTACTTGTTTTAGGTAACACAATGCACTCCTCCAGAGAGGCAGTTGGCAATTTACATCCCGCCCATCAGCATAACATGGCTCCATGTTCTCCAGGGCATGTCTTGCCTTTCAGGTTTTTACACATTTTGTGGATGTCCCTTTTGACCGTTTGGTGTGATACTTCTTTGTAGTGCAGATTTGCATTGCCCGCTTGCTTGCTTGGCCAAAAAGGGCATATGCGTTTTCTCCTGAATATATTCAGGAGAAAACGCATACGCCCTTTTTGTCCAATTCCATCAGTGTCAAAGTTGTGCCCCTCTTCCTGTGCTTTAAAGGCGATTCCAACGTACCTCTTGAAATCTGTTTCCTTCTCTTCTGCCTCACTTTCAAGTCTGGCTCGCTGCATTCCCTCAACAGATTTTTGGACGGTAGTTGTCCTTTATCACTCTGCCAGTTTGTGAATTGCTGTGCTCCTGAGCTCCATTTCTCAACTCTTTTTTTGTGAGCTGAACACAAGTCCAAAATTTTGGATCATGTCCTATACTGGTTCCCGGTGGGTGGCTGAGACTTTGGTTAATTCTTCTTCCTGCCGGGAAATTAGAGTGACATGTGCCCGTCCAAATGCCTAACAGCTACTCTCTCATGGGTTCTCCCTCGTCCCTTCCATCCTCTGCCAATTTGGGAACCTGTGAAATCCAGGAGGTTAAAGGGCCTGTCTCTCCAAGTTGGGAGTTTGATAGTAAGGCAGTTGGAAAGTCAAACTGGAGCACCAGGAGAGGGACTAATCGTTGAGTTTTAGAAACCTTTCGTATTCACTATGTGTACATTCTCTAGGTTTCCTGTACATGTTATAGCTATAGTAATATTCCCTTGAACCTGGAGAGTTGGGACCCATGGAATGGGGGCTATGCATTACTGCTTGAAAGGGTCTGCATTTGCTCATCCAATCTCACCAATCCTCTCAGTCCCAAGTGTCCAGCCTTATGCCACATCCAGCTGTCATTGTAGATAGGGTCTTTCCAGGTTTCCTCAGACACCCTGAAGGAATTGTAAAGAATTTCCCTGTTTTTTGGTTTTGCTTTTGAAATTCCTTTTTATAGTGGGTTTGAGCTGATTCTCGCTGCCATGTTTATGCCACTCTAGAGACACTTGATTCCCTTATGGAGACATATCAATACATAGGTTTTAAGATTCTTACTAGTCAGATATTTTCCTCTGTGGGAAATTCGGGGTTTTGAGTCTCTTTCACTGAGGAAGGTGTAGGTCTTGTCTATTCCAAAGTTGGTTTTTGAAACGGTCCCTGTGCTTATATCAAACTCTGGTTTTATGCATCACCCCACCTCTCCTTCCCCTTTATGCGGGCATAAGAGTGTTTTCTAAATGTGAGACTCTGTTCTCTTTCCTAACTCAGTTCATGTGTAGCCATGATTACAGGATCTTCATAAGTGATATCTTATGATAAGTTTCATTTTCTGTGTGACATATTTCACTTAGAATCATCGTACCTGAATCCACTCATTTTGGTGCAACTGGTCTTATGACATTGATTTCATGGCTGAGGGATATTCCATCGTACGTAAGTACCACAATTTTTTGAACCAATTTTATATTTCCTAGGATATTTAAGGTGTACCCATGTTGAGGTTCTTGTAAGCAGTGCAGCCCTAAATTTTGGGGTGGCTCTGTCTTATTGATTTTCAGTTTTCCCAAGGTATATTCCCTAGACTGGAAGCGCCCTTGGCTCTGTAGCTCTGTTGTTTACTTGTTTTAGGGAACACAATGCACTCTTCCAGAGAGGCAGTTGGCAATTTACATCCCGCCCATCAGCATAACAAGTCTCCTTGTTCTCCAGGGTCTGTCTTGCCTTTCAGGTTTTTACACATTTTGTGGATGTCCCTTTTGACCGTTGGGAAGTGATACTTCTTTGTAGTGCAGATTTGCATTGCCCGCTTGCTTGCTTGGCCAAAAAGGGCGTATGCGTTTTCTCCTGAATATATTCAGGAGAAAACGCATACGCCCTTTTTAGCCAAGTGCATCATTGTCCAAGTTGTGCCCCTCTTCCTGTGCTTTAAAGGTGATTCCAACGTACCTCTTGAAATCTGTTTCCTGCCATTCTGCCTCACATTCAAGTCCGCCTCGTTGCCTTCCCTCAACAGATTTTTGGACGATAGTTGTCCTTTATTACTCTGCCAGTTTGTGAATTGCTGTGCCCCTGAGCTCAATTTTTCAACTCGTTTTTTGTGAGCTGAACGCAAGTCCAAAATTTTGGTTCAGGACTTATACTGGTTCCCGGTGGGTGGGAGAGATTTTGGTTAATTCTTCTTCCCGCCGGGAAATTAGAGTGACATGTGCCCGTCCAAATGCCTAACAGCTACTCTCTCATTGGATCTCCCTCTTCCCATTCCTCCTCAGCCAAATTGGCAACCTGTGCAAACCAGGAGGTAAAAGGGGCTGTCTCTCCATGTTGGGAGATTGATAGTAAATCAGTTGGAAAGTCAAACCAGAGCACCAGGAGAGGGACAATTCATTGAGTTTTAGGAACCTTTCGTATTCCCAGTGTGTCCATTCTCTAGGTTTCCCGTACATGTTATAGCTGTCGTAATATTCACTTCAATCTGAAGAGTTGGGACCCATGGAATGGGTCCATGCATTATTGCTTTAAAGGGTCTGCTTTTGCTCACCCAATCTCACCAGTCCTCTCAGTCCCAAGTGTCCAGCCTTATGCCACATCCAGCTGTCATTGGAGATAGAGTCATTTCAGGTTTCATCAGAGACCCTGAGGGAATTATAAAGAATTTCCCTGTTTTTTTCTTTTGTTTTTGAAATTACTTTTTATAGTGGGTTTGAGCTGATTCTCGCTGCCATGTTTATGCCACTCTAGACACACTTGATTCCCTTATGCAGATATATCAATACATTGGTTTTAATATTCTTACAAGTGAAATATATTCCTCTGCAGGAAATATGGGGTTTTGATTCCCTTTCACTGAGGAAGGTGTAGGTCTTGTCTATTCAATAGTTGGTTTTTGGAACATGGCCTGAGCTTATATCAAACTCTGGTTTTATTCATCACCCCACCTCTCCTTCCCCTTTAAGTAGGCATAAGAGTGTTTTCTAAATGTGAGACTCTGTTCTCTTTCCTAACTCAGTTCATGTGTAGCCATGTTTAAAGGAGCTTCATAAGTGATATCTTATGATAGGTTTCTTTTTCTGTGTGACTTATTTCACTTAGAATCATCATACCTGAATCGACTCATTTTGTGCAACTGGTCTTATGACATTGATTTCATGGCTGAGGGATATTCCATCGTACGTAAGTACCACAATATTTTGAACCAATTTTATATTTCCTCGGATATTTAAGGTGTACCCAAGTTGAGGTTCTTGTAAGCCGTGCAGCCCTAAATTTTGGGGTGGCTCTGTCTTATTGATTTTCAGTTTTCCCAAGGTATATTCCCTAGACAGGAAGCGCCCTTGGCTCTGTAGCTCTGTTGTTTACTTGTTTTAGGTAACACAGTGCACTCCTCCATAGAGGCAGTTGGCAATTTACATCCCGCCCATCAGCATAACATGGCTCCATGTTCTCCAGGGCATGTCTTGCCTTTCAGGTTTTTACACATTTTGTGGATGTCCCTTTTGACCGTTTGGTGTGATACTTCTTTGTAGTGCAGATTTGCATTGCCCGCTTGCTTGCTTGGCCAAAAAGGGCGTATGCGTTTTCTCCTGAATATATTCAGGAGAAAACGCATACGCCCTTTTTGGCCAAGTGCACCATTGTCCAAGTTGTGCCCCTCTTCCTGTGCTTTACAGGCGATTCCAAGGTACCTCTTGAAATCTGTTTCCTGCTATATTGCCTCGCTTTCAAGTCCGCCTCGTTGACTTCCCTCAACAGATTTTTGGACGATAGTTGTCCTTTATCACTCTGCCAGTTTGTGAATTGCTGTGCCCCTGAACTCCTTTTCTCAACTCGTTTTTTGTGAGCTGAACGCAAGTCCAAAATTTTGGATCATGTCCTATACTGGTTCCCGGTGGGTGGCTGAGACTTTGGTTAATTCTTCTTCCTGCCGGGAAATTAAAGTGACATGTGCCCGTCCAAATGCCTAACAACTACTCTCTCATGGGTTCTCCCTCGTCCCTTCCATCCTCTGCCAAATTGGGAACCTGTGCAAACCAGGAGGTTAAAGGGCCTGTCTCTCCAAGTTGGGAGTTTGATAGTAAGGCAGTTGGAAAGTCAAACTGGAGCACCAGGAGAGGGACTATTCGTTGAGTTTTAGAAACCTTTCGTATTCACAGTGTGTCCATTCTCTAGGTTTCCTGTACATGTTATAGCTGTAGTAATATTCCCTTGAACCTGGACAGTTGGGACCCATGGAATGGGGGCCATGCATTATTGCTTGAAAGGGTCTGCATTTGCTCACCCAATCTCACCAATCCTCTCAGTCCCAAGTGTCCAGCCTTATGCCACATCCAGCTGTCATTGTAGATAGGGTCTTTCCAGGTTTCCTCAGACACCCTGAAGGAATTGTAAAGAATTTCCCTGTTTTTTGGTTTTGCTTTTGAAATTCCTTTTTATAGTGGGTTTGAGCTGATTCTCGCTGCCATGTTTATGCCACTCTAGACACACTTGATTCCCTTATGGAGTCATATCAATACATAGGTTTTAAGATTCTTACTAGTCAGATATATTCCTCTGCGGGAAATATGGGGTTTTGAGTCTCTTTCACTGAGGAAGGTGTCGGTCTTGTCTATTCCAAAGTTGGTTTTTGGAACGGTCCCTGTGCTTATATCAAACTCTGGTTTTATGCATCACCCCACCTCTCCATCCCCTTTATGCAGGCATAAGAGTGTTTTCTAAATGTGAGACTCTGTTCTCTTTCCTAACTCAGTTCACGTGTAGCCATGTTTACAGGATCTTCATAAGTGATATCTTATGATAAGTTTCTTTTTCTGTGTGACTTATTTCACTTAGAATCATCGTACCTGAATCCACTCACTTTGCTGCTACTGGTCTTATGACATTGATTTCATGGCTGAGGAATATTCCATCGTACGTAAGTACCACAATGTTTTGAACCATTTTTATATTTCCTGGGATATTTAAGGTGTACCCAAGATTAGGTTCTTGTAGTCAGTGCAGCCCTAAATTTGGAGGTGGCTCTTTTTTATTGATTTTCAGTTTTCCCAAGGTATATTCCCTAGACTGGAAGTGGCCTTGGCTCTGTAGCTCTGTTGTTTACTTGTTTTAGGGAACACAATGCACTCCTCCAGTGAGGCAGTTGGCAATTGACATCCCGCCCATCAGCATAACAAGGCCCCCTGTTCTCCAGGGCCTGTCTTGCCTTTCTGGTTTTTACACATTTTGTGGATGTCCCTTTTGACCGGTGGGAAGTGATACTTCTTTGTAGTGCAGATTTGCATTGCCCGCTTGCTTGCTTGGCCAAAAAGGGCGTATGCGTTTTCTCCTGAATATATTCAGGGAAAAACGCATACGCCCTTTTTGGCCAAGTGCATCATTGTCGAACTTGTGCCCCTCTTCCTGTGCTTTACAGGCGATTCCAACGTACCTCTTTAAATCTGTTTCCTGCTATTCTGCATCGCATTAAAGTCCGCCTCGTTGCCTTCCCTCAACAGATTTTTGGACGATAGTTGTGTTTTATTACTCTGCCAGTTTGTGAATTGCTGTGCCCCTGAGCTCCATTTTTCAACTCGTTTTTAGTGAGCTGAACGCAAGTCCAAAATTTTGGTTCAGGACCTATACTGGTTCCCGGTGGGTGGCTGAGACTTTGGTTAATTCTTCTTCCTACCGGTATATTAGAGTGACACGTGCCCGTCCAAATGCCTAACAGCTACTCTCTCATTGGTTCTCCCTCTTCCCTTTCATCCTCTGCCAAATTGGCAACCTATTCGAACCAGGAGGTAAATGGCGCTGTGTCTCCATGTTTGGAGATTGATAGTAAAGCAGTTGGAAAGTCAAACCAGAGCACCAGGAGAGGGACTATTCATTGAGATTTAGAAACATTTCATATTCACAGTGTGTCCATTCTCTAGGTTTCCTGTTCCAGTTCTTGCTGTATTAATATTCCCTTCAACCTCGAGAGTTGGGACCCATGGAATGGGGGCCACGCATTCTTGCTTTAATGGGTCTGCATTTGCTCACCCAATCTCACAAATCCTCTCAGTCCCAAGTGTCCAGCCTTATGCCATATCCAGCTGTCATTGTAGATAGGTTCATTCCACGTTTCATCAGAGACCCTGAAGGAATTGTAAAGACTTTCCCTGTTTTTTTGTTTTGTTTTTGAAATTCCTTTTTATAGTGGGTTTGAGCTGATTCTCGCTGCCATGTTTATGCCAGTCAAGACACACTTGATAACCTTATGGAGACATATCAATACATAGGTTTTAAGATTCTTACTAGTCAGATCTATTCCTCTGCGGGAAATATGTGGTTTTGAGTCCCTTTCACTGAGGAAGGTGTAGGTCTTATCTATTCCATAGTAAGTTTTTGGAACGGTCCCTGTGATTATATCAAACTCTGGTTTTATGCATTACCCCACCTCTCTTTCTCCCTTAAGCATGCATACGAGTTTTTTTCTAAATGTGAGACACTGTTCTCTTTCCTAACTCAGTTCATATGTAGCCATGTTTACAGGATCTCCAAAAGTCATATCTTATGATAAGTTTCTTTTTCTGTGTGACTTATTTCACTTAGAATCATCGTACCTGAATCGACTCATTTTGCTGCTACTGGTCTTATGACATTGATTTCATGGATGAGGGATATTACATCTTTCGTATGTACCACAATTTTTTGAATCCATTTTATATTTCCTGGGATATTTAAGGTGTACCCAAGTTGAGGTTCTTGTAAGCAGTGCAGCCCTAAATTTTGGGGTGACTCTGTCTTATTGATTTTCAGTTTTCCCAAGATATATTCCCTAGACTGAAAGTGCCCTTGGCACTGTAGCTCTGTTGTTTACTTGTTTTAGGGAACACAGTGCACTCCTCCAGAGAGGCAGTTGGCAATTTACATCCGGACCATCAGCATAAAAATGCTCCGTGTTCTCCAGGCCCGGTCATGCCTTTCTGGTTTTTACACATTTTGTGGATGTCCCTTTTGACCGGTGGGAAGTGACACTTCTTTGTAGTGCAAATTTGCATTGCCCGCTTGCTTGCTTGGCCAAAAAGGGCGTATGCGTTTTCTCCTGAATATATTCAGGAGAAAACGCATACGCCCTTTTTCTCCAATTGCATCAGTGTCAAAGTTGTGCCTCTCTTCCTGTGCTTTAAAGGCGATTCCAATGTACCTCTTGAAATCTGTTTCCTGCTATTCAGCATCGCTTTCAAGTCCGCCTCGTTTCCTTCCCTCAACAGATTTATGGACGATAGATGTCCTGTATTACTCTGCCAGTTTGTGAATTGCTGTGCCCCTGAGCTCCATTTTACAACTCGATTTTTGTGAGCTGAACGCAATTCCAAAATTTTGGTTCAGGATCTATACTGGTTCCCAGTGGGTGGCTGAGACTTTGGTTAATTCTTCTTCCTGCCGGGAAATTAGTATGAAATGTGCCTGTCCAAATGCCTAACAGCTACTCTCTCATTGTTTCTTCCTCTTCCCTTTCATCCTCTGCCAAATTGACAACCTGTGCAAACCAGGAGGTAAAAGGGGCTGTCTCTCCATGTTGGGAGATTGATAGTAAATCAGTTGGAAAGTCAAACCAGAGCACCAGGAGAGGGACAATTCATTGAGTTTTAGTAACCTTTCGTATTCCCAGTGTGTCCATTCTCTAGGTTTCCCGTACATGTTATAGCTGTCGCAATATTCACTTCAATCTGAAGAGTTGGGACCCATGGAATGGGTCCATGCATTATTGCTTTAAAGGGTCTGCTTTTGCTCACCCAATCTCACCAGTCCTCTCAGTCCCAAGTGTCCAGCCTTATGCCACATCCAGCTGTCATTGGAGATAGAGTCATTTCAGGTTTCATCAGAGACCCTGAGGGAATTATAAAGAATATCCCTGTTTTTTTCTTTTGTTTTTGAAATTACTTTTTATAGTGGGTTTGAGCTGATTCTCGCTGCCATGTTTATGCCACTCTAGACACACTTGATTCCCTTATGCAGATATATCAATACATTGGTTTTAATATTCTTACAAGTGAAATATATTCCTCTGCAGGAAATATGGGGTTTTGATTCCCTTTCACTGAGGAAGGTGTAGGTCTTGTCTATTCAATAGTTGGTTTTTGGAACATGGCCTGAGCTTATATCAAACTCTGGTTTTATTCATCACCCCACCTCTCCTTCCCCTTTAAGAAGGCATAAGAGTGTTTTCTAAATGTGAGACTCTGTTCTCTTTCCTAACTCAGTTCATGTGTAGCCATGTTTAAAGGAGCTTCATAAGTGATATCTTATGATAGGTTTCTTTTTCTGTGTGACTTATTTCACTTAGAATCATCATACCTGAATCGACTCATTTTGTGCAACTGGTCTTATGACATTGATTTCATGGCTGAGGGATATTCCATCGTACGTAAGTACCACAATATTTTGAACCAATTTTATATTTCCTGGGATATTTAAGGTGTACCCAAGTTGAGGTTCTTGTAAGCCGTGCAGCCCTAAATTTTGGGGTGGCTCTGTCTTATTGATTTTCAGTTTTCCCAAGGTATATTCCCTAGACAGGAAGCGCCCTTGGCTCTGTAGCTCTGTTGTTTACTTGTTTTAGGTAACACAATGCACTCCTCCAGAGAGGCAGTTGGCAATTTACATCCCGCCCATCAGCATAACATGGCTCCATGTTCTCCAGGGCATGTCTTGCCTTTCAGGTTTTTACACATTTTGTGGATGTCCCTTTTGACCGTTTGGTGTGATACTTCTTTGTAGTGCAGATTTGCATTGCCCGCTTGCTTGCTTGGCCAAAAAGGGCGTATGCGTTTTCTCCTGAATATATTCAGGAGAAAACGCATACGCCCTTTTTGTCCAATTCCATCAGTGTCAAAGTTGTGCCCCTCTTCCTGTGCTTTAAAGGCGATTCCAACGTACCTCTTGAAAACTGTTTCCTTCTCTTCTGCCTCACTTTCAATTCTGGCTCGCTGCATTCCCTCAACAGATTTTTGGACGGTAGTTGTCCTTTATCACTCTGCCAGTTTGTGAATTGCTGTGCTCCTGAGCTCCATTTCTCAACTCTTTTTTTGTGAGCTGAACACAAGTCCAAAATTTTGGATCATGTCCTATACTGGTTCCCGGTGGGTGGCTGAGACTTTGGTTAATTCTTCTTCCTGCCGGGAAATTAGAGTGCCATGTGCCCGTCCAAATGCCTAACAGCTACTCTCTCATGGGTTCTCCCTCGTCCCTTCCATCCTCTGCCAAATTGGGAACCTGTGAAAACCAGGAGGTTAAACGGCCTGTCTCTCCAAGTTGGGAGATTGATAGTAAGGCAGTTGGAAAGTCAAACTGGAGCACCAGGAGAGGGACTAATCGTTGAGTTTTAGAAACCTTTCGTATTCACTATGTGTACATTCTCTAGGTTTCCTGTACATGTTATAGCTGTAGTAATATTCCCTTGAACCTGGAGAGTTGGGACCCATGGAATCGGGGCTATGCATTACTGCTTGAAAGGGTCTGCATTTGCTCACCCAATCTCACCAATCCTCTCAGTCCCAAGTGTCCAGCCTTATGCCACATCCAGCTGTCATTGTAGATAGGGTCTTTCCAGGTTTCCTCAGACACCCTGAAGGAATTGTAAAGAATTTCCCTGTTTTTTGGTTTTGCTTTTGAAATTCATTTTTATAGTGGGTTTGAGCTGATTCTCGCTGCCATGTTTATGCCACTCTAGACACACTTGATTCCCTTATGGAGACATATCAATACGTAGGTTTTAAGATTCTTACTAGTCAGATATATTCCTCTGCGGGAAATATTGGTATTTGAGTCTCTTTCCCTGAGGAAGGTGTAGGTCTTGTCTATTCCAAAGTTGGTTTTTGGAACGGTCCCTGTGCTTATATCAAACTCTGGTTTTATGCATCACCCCACCTCTCCTTCCCCTTCATGCAGGCATAAGAGTGTTTTCTAAATGTGAGACAGTGTTCTCTTTCCTAACTCAGTTCATGTGTAGCCATGTTTACAGGATCTTCATAAGTGATATCTTATGATAAGTTTCTTTTTCTGTGTGAGTTATTTCACTTAGAATCATCGTACCTGAATCAACTCACTTTGCTGCTTCTGGCCTTATGACATTGATTTCATGGCTGAGGGATATTCCATCGTACGTAAGTACCACAATGTTTTGAACCATTTTTATATTTCCTGGGATATTTACGGTGTACCCAAGTTGAGGTTCTTGTAGTCAGTGCAGCCCTAAATTCGGAGGTTGCTCTTTCTTATTGATTTTCAGTTTTCCCAAGGTATATTCCCTAGACTGGAAGTGGCCTTGGCTCTGTAGCTCTGTTGTTTCCTTGTTTTAGGGAACACAATGCACTCCTCCAGTGAGGCAGTTGGCAATTTACATCCCGCCCATCAGCATAATAAGGCTCCCTGTTCTCCAGGGCCTGTCTTGCCTTTCTGGTTTTTACACATTTTGTGGATGTCCCTTTTGACCGGTGGGAAGTGATACTTCTTTGTAGTGCAGATTTGCATTGCCCGCTTGCTTGCTTGGCCAAAAAGGGCGTATGCGTTTTCTCCTGAATATATTCAGGAAAAAACGCATACGCCCTTTTTGGCCAAGTGCATCATTGTCGAACTTGTGCCCCTCTTCCTGTGCTTTACAGGCGATTCCAACATACCTCTTTAAATCTGTTTCCTGCTATTCTGCCTCGCATTCAAGTCCGCCTCGTTGCCTTCCCTCAACAGATTTTTGGACGATAGTTGTGCTTTATTACTCTGCCAGTTTGTGAATTGCTGTGCCCCTGAGCTCCATTTTTCAACTCGTTTTTAGTGAGCTGAACGCAAGCCCAAAATTTTGGTTCAGGACCTATACTGGTTCCCGGTGGGTTGCTGAGACTTTGGTTAATTCTTCTTCCTACCGGTATATTAGAGTGACACCTGCCCGTCCAAATGCCTAACAGCTACTCTCTCATTGGTTCTCCCTCTTCCCTTTCATCCTTTGCCAAATTGGCAACCTGTTCGAACCAGGAGGTAAATGGCGCTGTGTCTCCAAGTTTGGAGATTGATAGTAAAGCAGTTGGAAAGTCAAACCAGAGCACCAGGAGAGGGACTATTCGTTGAGATATAGAAACATTTCATATTCACAGTGTGTCCATTCTCTAGGTTTCCTGTACCAGTTCTTGCTGTATTAATATTCCCTTCAAGCTCGAGAGTTGTGACCCATGGAATGGGGGCCATGCATTATTGCTTGAAAGGGTCTGCATTTGCTCACCCAATCTCACCAATCCTCTCAGTCCCAAGTGTCCATCCTTATGCCACATACAGCTGTCATTGTAGATAGGGTCTTTCCAGGTTTCCTCAGACACCCTGAAGGAATTGTAAAGAATTTCCCTGTTTTTTGGTTTTGCTTTTGAAATTCCTTTTTATAGTGGGTTTGAGCTGATTCTCGCTGCCATGTTTATGCCACTCTAGATACACTTGATTCCCTTATGGAGACATATCAATACATAGGTTTTAAGATTCTTACTAGTCAGATATTTTCCTCTGTGGGAAATATGGGGTTTTGAGTCTCTTTCACTGAGGAAGGTGTAGGTCTTGTCTATTCCAAAGTTGGTTTTTGAAACGGTCCCTGTGCTTATATCAAACTCTGGATTTATGCATCACCCCACCTCTCCTTCCCCTTTATGCGGGCATAAGAGTGTTTTCTAAATGTGAGACTCTGTTCTCTTTCCTAACTCAGTTCACGTGTAGCCATGTTTACAGGATCTTCGTAAGTGATATCTTATGATAAGTTTCTTTTTTCTGTGTGACTTATTTCACTTAGAATCATCGTACCTGAATCCACTCACTTTTCTGCCACTGGTCTTATGACATTGATTTCATGGCTGAGCAATATTCCATCGTACGTAAGTACCACAATGTTTTGAACCATTTTTATATTTCCTGGGATATTTAAGGTGTACCCAAGTTGAGGTTCTTGTAGTCAGTGCAGCCCGAAATTTGGAGGTGGCTCTTTCTTATTGATTTTCAGTTTTCCCAAGGTATATTCCCTTGACTGGAAGTGGCCTTGGCTCTGTAGCTCTGTTGTTTACTTGTTTTAGGGAACACAATGCACTCCTCCAGTGAGGCAGTTGGCAATTTACATCCCGCCCATCAGCATAACAAGGCTCCCTGTTCTCCAGGGCCTGTCTTGCCTTTCTGGTTTTTACACATTTTGTGGATGTCCCTTTTGACCGGTGGGAAATGATACTTCTTTGTAGTGCAGATTTGCATTGCCCGCTTGCTTGCTTGGCCAAAAAGGGCGTATGCATTTTCTCCTGAATATATTCAGGAGAAAACGCATACGCCCTTTTTGGCCAAGTGCACCATTGTCCAAGTTGTGCCCCTCTTCCTGTGCTTTACAGGCGATTCCAAGGTACCTCTTGAAATCTGTTTCCTGCTATTTTGCCTCGCTTTCAAGTCCGCCTCGTTGACTTCCCTCAACAGATTTTTGGACGATAGTTGTCCTTTATCACTCTGCCAGTTTGTGAATTGCTGTGCCCCTGAGCTCCATTTCTCAACTCGTTTTTTGTGAGCTGAACGCAAGTCCAAAATTTTGGATCATGTCCTATACTGGTTCCCGGTGGGTGGCTGAGACTTTGGTTAATTCTTCTTCCTGCTGGGAAATTAGAGTGACATGTGCCCGTCCAAATGCCTAACAGCTACTCTCTCATGGGTTCTCCCTCGTCCCTTCCATCCTCTGCCAAATTGGGAACCTGTGCAAACCAGGAGGTTAAAGGGCCTGTCTCTCCAAGTTGGGAGATTGATAGTAAGGCAGTTGGAAAGTCAAACTGGAGCACCAGGAGAGGGACTATTCGTTGAGTTTTAGAAACCTTTCGTATTCACAGTGTGTCCATTCTCTAGGTTTCCTGTACATGTTATAGCTGTAGTAATATTCCCTTGAACATGGAGAGTTGGGACCCATGGAATGGGGGCCATGCATTATTGCTTGAAAGGGTCTGCATTTGCTCACCCAATCTCACCAATCCTCTCAGTCCCAAGTGTCCAGCCTTATGCCACATCCAGCTGTCATTGTAGATAGGGTCTTTCCAGGTTTCCTCAGACACCCTGAAGGAATTGTAAAGAATTTCCCTGTTTTTTGGTTTTGCTTTTGAAATTCCTTTTTATAGTGGGTTTGAGCTGATTCTCGCTGCCATGTTTATGCCACTCTAGACACACTTGATTCCCTTATGGAGTCATATCAATACATAGGTTTTAAGATTCTTACTAGTCAGATATATTCCTCTGCGGGAAATATGGGGTTTTGAGTCTCTTTCAGTGAGGAAGGTGTAGGTCTTGTCTATTCCAAAGTTGGTTTTTGGAACGGTCCCTGTGCTTATATCAAACTCTGGTTTTATGCATCACCCCACCTCTCCATCCCCTTTATGCAGGCATAAGAGTGTTTTCTAAATGTGAGACTCTGTTCTCTTTCCTAACTCAGTTCACGTGTAGCCATGTTTACAGGATCTTCATAAGTGATATCTTATGATAAGTTTCTTTTTCTGTGTGACTTATTTCACTTAGAATCATCGTACCTGAATCCACTCACTTTGCTGCTACTGGTCTTATGACATTGATTTCATGGCTGAGGAATATTCCATCGTACGTAAGTACCACAATGTTTTGAACCATTTTTATATTTCCTGGGATATTTAAGGTGTACCCAAGTTTAGGTTCTTGTAGTCAGTGCAGCCCTAAATTTGGAGGTGGCTCTTTCTTATTGATTTTCAGTTTTCCCAAGGTATATTCCCTAGACTGGAAGTGGCCTTGGCTCTGTAGCTCTGTTGTTTACTTGTTTTAGGGAACACAATGCACTCCTCCAGTGAGGCAGTTGGTAATTGACATCCCGCCCATCAGCATAACAAGGCCCCCTCTTCTCCAGGGCCTGTCTTGCCTTTCTGGTTTTTACACATTTTGTGGATGTCCCTTTTGACCGGTGGGAAGTGATACTTCTTTGTAGTGCAGATTTGCATTGCCCGCTTGCTTGCTTGGCCAAAAAGGGCGTATGCGTTTACTCCTGAATATATTCAGGAGAAAACGCATACGCCCTTTTTGGCCAAGTGCACCATTGTCCAAGTTGTGCCCCTCTTCCTGTGCTTTACAGGCGATTCCAAGGTACCTCTTGAAATCTGTTTCCTGCTATTTTGCCTCGCTTTCAAGTCCGCCTCGTTGACTTCCCTCAACAGATTTTTGGACGATAGTTGTCCTTTATCACTCTGCCAGTTTGTGAATTGCTGTGCCCCTGAGCTCCATTTCTCAACTCGTTTTTTGTGAGCTGAACGCAAGTCCAAAATTTTGGATCATGTCCTATACTGGTTCCCGGTGGGTGGCTGAGACTTTGGTTAATTCTTCTTCCTGCTGGGAAATTAGAGTGACATGTGCCCGTCCAAATGCCTAACAGCTACTCTCTCATGGGTTCTCCCTCGTCCCTTCCATCCTCTGCCAAATTGGGAATCTGTGCAAACCAGGAGGTTAAAGGGCCTGTCTCTCCAAGTTGGGAGATTGATAGTAAGGCAGTTGGAAAGTCAAACTGGAGCACCAGGAGAGGGACTATTCGTTGAGTTTTAGAAACCTTTCGTATTCACAGTGTGTCCATTCTCTAGGTTTCCTGTACATGTTATAGCTGTAGTAATATTCCCTTGAACATGGAGAGTTGGGACCCATGGAATGGGGGCCATGCATTATTGCTTGAAAGGGTCTGCATTTGCTCACCCAATCTCACCAATCCTCTCAGTCCCAAGTGTCCAGCCTTATGCCACATCCAGCTGTCATTGTAGATAGGGTCTTTCCAGGTTTCCTCAGACACCCTGAAGGAATTGTAAAGAATTTCCCTGTTTTTTGGTTTTGCTTTTGAAATTCCTTTTTATAGTGGGTTTGAGCTGATTCTCGCTGCCATATTTATGCCACTCTAGACACACTTGATTCCCTTATGGAGTCATATCAATACATAGGTTTTAAGATTCTTACTAGTCAGATATATTCCTCTGCGGGAAATATGGGGTTTTGAGTCTCTTTCAGTGAGGAAGGTGTAGGTCTTGTCTATTCCAAAGTTGGTTTTTGGAACGGTCCCTGTGCTTATATCAAACTCTGGTTTTATGCATCACCCCACCTCTCCATCCCCTTTATGCAGGCATAAGAGTGTTTTCTAAATGTGAGACTCTGTTCTCTTTCCTAACTCAGTTCACGTGTAGCCATGTTTACAGGATCTTCATAAGTGATATCTTATGATAAGTTTCTTTTTCTGTGTGACTTATTTCACTTAGAATCATCGTACCTGAATCCACTCACTTTGCTGCTACTGGTCTTATGACATTGATTTCATGGCTGAGGAATATTCCATCGTACGTAAGTACCACAATGTTTTGAACCATTTTTATATTTCCTGGGATATTGAAGGTGTACCCAAGTTTAGGTTCTTGTAGTCAGTGCAGCCCTAAATTTGGAGGTGGCTCTTTCTTATTGATTTTCAGTTTTCCCAAGGTATATTCCCTAGACTGGAAGTGGCCTTGGCTCTGTAGCTCTGTTGTTTACTTGTTTTAGGGAACACAATGCACTCCTCCAGTGAGGCAGTTGGCAATTGACATCCCGCCCATCACCATAACAAGGCCCCCTCTTCTCCAGGGCCTGTCTTGCCTTTCTGGTTTTTACACATTTTGTGGATGTCCCTTTTGACCGGTGGGAAGTGATACTTCTTTGTAGTGCAGATTTGCATTGCCCGCTTGCTTGCTTGGCCAAAAAGGGCGTATGCGTTTACTCCTGAATATATTCAGGAGAAAACGCATACGCCCTTTTTGGCCAAGTGCACCATTGTCCAAGTTGTGCCCCTCTTCCTGTGCTTTACAGGCGATTCCAAGGTACCTCTTGAAATCTGTTTCCTGCTATTTTGCCTCGCTTTCAAGTCCGCCTCGTTGACTTCCCTCAACAGATTTTTGGACGATAGTTGTCCTTTATCACTCTGCCAGTTTGTGAATTGCTGTGCCCCTGAGCTCCATTTCTCAACTCGTTTTTTGTGAGCTGAACGCAAGTCCAAAATTTTGGATCATGTCCTCTACTGGTTCCCGGTGGGTGGCTGAGACTTTGGTTAATTCTTCTTCCTGCCGGGAAATTAGAATGACATGTGCCCGTCCAAATGCCTAACAGCTACTCTCTCATGGGTTCTCCCACGTCCCTTCCATCCTCTGCCAAATTGGGAACCTGTGCAAACCAGGAGGTTAAAGGGCCTGCCTCTCCAAGTTGGGAGATTGATAGTAAGGCAGTTGGAAAGTCAAACTGGAGCACCAGGAGAGGGACTATTCGTTGAGTTTTAGAAACCTTTCGTATTCACAGTGTGTCCATTCTCTAGGTTTCCTGTACATGTTATAGCTGTAGTAATATTCCCTTGAACATGGAGAGTTGGGACCCATGGAATGGGGGCCATGCATTATTGCTTGAAAGGGTCTGCATTTGCTCACCCAATCTCACCAATCCTCTCAGTCCCAAGTGTCCAGGCTTATGCCACATCCAGCTGTCATTGTAGACAGGGTCTTTCCAGGTTTCCTCAGACACCCTGAAGGAATTGTAAAGAATTTCCCTGTTTTTTGGTTTTGCTTTTGAAATTCCTTTTTATAGTGGGTTTGAGCTGATTCTCGCTGCCATGTTTATGCCACTCTAGACACACTTGATTCCCTTATGGAGACATATCAATACATAGGTTTTAAGATTCTTACTAGTCAGATATATTCCTCTGTGGGAAATATGGGGTTTTGAGTCTCTTTCACTGAGGAAGGTGTCGGTCTTGTCAATTCCAAAGTTGGTTTTTGAAACGGTCCCTGTGCTTATATCAAACTCTGGTTTTATGCATCACCCCACCTCTCCTTCCCCTTTTTGCACACATAAGAGTGTTTTCTAAATGTGAGACTCTGTTCTCTTTCCTAACTCAGGTCACGTGTAGCCATGTTTACAGGATCTTCATAAGTGATATCTTATGATAAGTTTCTTTTTCTGTGTGACTTATTTCACTTAGAATCATCGTACCTGAATCCACTCACTTTGCTGCTACTGGTCTTATGACATTGATTTCATGGCTGAAAGGGTATTCCATCGTACGTAAGTACCACAATGTTTTGAACCATTTTTATATTTCCTGGGATATTTAAGGTGTACCCAAGTTGAGGTTCTTGTAGTCAGTGCAGCCCTAAATTTGGAGGTGGCTCTTTCTTATTGATTTTCAGTTTTCCCAAGGTATATTCCCTAGACTGGAAGTGGCCTTGGCTCTGTAGCTCTGTTGTTTACTTGTTTTAGGGAACACAATGCACTCCTCCAGTGAGGCAGTTGGCAATTTACATCCCGCCCATCAGCATGACAAGGCTCCCAGTTCTCCAGGGCCTGTCTTGCCTTTCTGGTTTTTACTCATTTTGTGGATGTCCCTTTTGACCGGTGGGAAATGATACTTCTTTGTAGTGCAGATTTGCATTGCCCGCTTGCTTGCTTGGCCAAAAAGGGCGTATGCGTTTTCTCCTGAATATATTCAGGAGAAAACGCATACGCCCTTTTTGGCCAAGTGCACCATTGTCCAAGTTGTGCCCCTCTTCCTGTGCTTTACAGGCGATTCCAACGTACCTCTTGAAATCTGTTTCCTGCTATTTTGCCTCGCTTTCAAGTCCGCCTCGTTGACTTCCCTCAACAGATTTTTGGACGATAGTTGTCCTTTATCACTCTGCCAGTTTGTGAATTGCTGTGCCCCTGAGCTCCATTTCTCAACTCGTTTTTTGTGAGCTGAACGCAAGTCCAAAATTTTGGATCATGTCCTATACTGGTTCCCGGTGGGTGGCTGAGACTTTGGTTAATTCTTCTTCCTGCCGGGAAATTAGAGTGACATGTGCCCGTCCAAATGCCTAACAGCTACTCTCTCATGGGTTCTCCCTCGTCCCTTCCATCCTCTGCCAAATTGGGAACCTGTGCAAACCAGGAGGTTAAAGGGCCTGTCTCTCCAAGTTGGGAGATTGATAGTAAGGCAGGTGGAAAGTCAAACTGGAGCACCAGGAGAGGGACTATTCGTTGAGTTTTAGAAACCTTTCGTATTCACAGTGTGTCCATTCTCTAGGTTTCCTGTACATGTTATAGCTGTAGTAATATTCCCTTGAACCTGGACAGTTGGGACCCATGGAATGGGGGCCATGCATTATTGCTTGAAAGGGTCTGCATTTGCTCACCCAATCTCACCAATCCTCTCAGTCCCAAGTGTCCAGCCTTATGCCACATCCAGCTGTCATGGTAGATAGGGTCTTTCCAGGTTTCCTCAGACACCCTGAAGGAATTGTAAAGAATTTCCCTGTTTTTTGGTTTTGCTTTTGAAATTCCTTTTTATAGTGGGTTTGAGCTGATTCTCGCTGCCATGTTTATGCCACTCTAGACACACTTGATTCCCTTATGGAGTCATATCAATACATAGGTTTTAAGATTCTTACTAGTCAGATATATTCCTCTGCGGGAAATATGGGGTTTTGAGTCTCTTTCACTGAGGAAGGTGTCGGTCTTGTCTATTCCAAAGTTGGTTTTTGGAACGGTCCCTGTGCTTATATCAAACTCTGGTTTTATGCATCACCCCACCTCTCCTTCCCCTTTAAGCAGGCATAAGAGAGTTTTCTAAATGTGAGACTCTGTTCTCTTTCCTAACTCAGATCACGTGTAGCCATGTTTACAGGATCTTCATAAGTGATATCTTATGATAAGTTTCTTTTTCTGTGTGAATTATTTCACTTAGAATCATCGTACCTGAATCCACTCACTTTGCTGCTACTGCTCTTATGACATTGATTTCATGGCTGAGGGATATTCCATCGTACGTAAGTACCACAATGTTTTGAACCATTTTTATATTTCCTGGGATATTTAAGGTGTACCCAAGTTGAGGTTCTTGTTGTCAGTGCAGCCCTAAATTTGGAGGTGGCTCTTTCTTATTGATTTTCAGTTTTCCCAAGGTATATTCCCTAGACTGGAAGTGGCCTTGGCTCTGTAGCTCTGTTGTTTACTTGTTTTAGGGAACACAATGCACTCCTCCAGTGAGGCAGTTGGCAATTTACATGCCGCCCATCATCATAACAAGGCTCCCTGTTCTCCAGGGCCTGTCTTGCCTTTCTGGTTTTTACACATTTTGTGGATGTCCCTTTTGACCGGTGGGAAGTGATACTTCTTTGTAGTGCAGATTTGCATTGCCCGCTTGCTTGCTTGGCCAAAAAGGGCGTATGCGTTTTCTCCTGAATATATTCAGGAGAAAACGCATACGCCCTTTTTTGCCAAGTGCACCATTGTCCAAGTTGTGCCCCTCTTCCTGTGCTTTACAGGCGATTCCAAGGTACCTCTTGAAATCTGTTTCCTGCTATTTTGCCTCACTTTCAAGTCCGCCTCGTTGACTTCCCTCAACAGATTTTTGGACGATAGTTGTCCTTTATCACTCTGCCAGTTTGTGAATTGCTGTGCCCCTGAGCTCCATTTCTCAACTCGTTTTTTGTGAGCTGAACGCAAGTCCAAAATTTTGGATCATGTCCTATACTGGTTCCCGGTGGGTCGCTGAGACTTTGGTTAATTCTTCTTCCTGCCGGGAAATTAGAGTGACATGTGCCCGTCCAAATGCCTAACAGCTACTCTCTCATGGGTTCTCCCTCGTCCCTTCCATCCTCTGCCAAATTGGGAACCTGTGCAAACCAGGAGGTTAAAGGGCCTGTCTCTCCAAGTTGGGAGATTGATAGTAAGGCAGTTGGAAAGTCAAACTGGAGCACCAGGAGAGGGACTATTCGTTGAGTTTTAGAAACCTTTCATATTCACAGTGTGTCCATTCTCTAGGTTTCCTGTACATGTTATAGCTGTAGTAATATTCCCTTGAACCTGGAGAGTTGGGACCCATGGAATGGGGGCCATGCATTATTGCTTGAAAGGGTCTGCATTTGCTCACCCAATCTCACCAATCCTCTCAGTCCCAAGTGTCCAGCCTTATGCCACATCCAGCTGTCATTGTAGATAGGGTCTTTCCAGGTTTCCTCAGACACCCTGAAGGAATTGTAAAGAATTTCACTGTCTTTTGGTTTTGCTTTTGAAATTCGTTTTTATAGTGGGTTTGAGCTGATTCTCGCTGCCATGTTTATGCCACTCTAGACACACTTGATTCCCTTATGGAGTCATATCAATACATAGGTTTTAAGATTCTTACTAGTCAGATATATTCCTCTGCGGGAAATATGGTGTTTTGAGTCTCTTTCACTGAGGAAGGTGTAGGTCTTGTCTATTCCAAAGTTGGTTTTTGGAACGGTCCCTGTGCTTATATCAAACTCTGGTTTTATGCATCACCCCACCTCTCCTTCCCCTTTATGTAGGCATAAGAGTGTTTTCTAAATGTGAGACTCTGTTCTCTTTCCTAACTCAGTTCACGTGTAGCCATGTTTACAGGATCTTCATAAGTGATATCTTATGATAAGTTCCTTTTTCTGTGTGACTTATTTCACTTAGAATCATCGTACCTGAATCCACTCACTTTGCTGCTACTGGTTTTATGACATTGATTTCATGGCTGAGGGATATTCCATCGTACGTAAGTACCACAATGTTTTGAACCATTTTTATATTTCCTGGGATATTTAAGTTGTACCCAAGTTGAGGTTCTTGTAGCCAGTGCAGCCCTAAATTTGGAGGTGGCTCTTTCTTATTGATTTTCAGTTTTCCCAAGGTATATTCCCTAGACTAGAAGTGGCCTTGGCTCTGTAGCTCTGTTGTTTATTTGTTTTAGGGAACACAATGCACTCCTCCAGTGAGGCAGTTGGCAATTTACATCCCGCCTATCAGCATAACAAGGCTCCCTGTTCTCCAGGGCCTGTCTTGCCTTTCTGGTTTTTACACATTTTGTGGATGTCCCTTTTGACCGGTGGGAAGTGATACTTCTTTGTAGTGCAGATTTGCATTGCCCGCTTGCTTGCTTGGCCAAAAAGGGCGTATGCGTTTTCTCCTGAATATATTCAGGAGAAAACGCATACGCCCTTTTTGGCCAAGTGCACCATTGTCCAAGTTGTGCCCCTCTTCCTGTGCTTTACAGGCGATTCCAACGTACCTCTTGAAATCTGTTTCCTGCTATTTTGCCTCACTTTCAAGTCCGCC
The DNA here is from genome assembly GCF_025265405.1 of Mesoplodon densirostris. Classification (NCBI taxonomy): domain Eukaryota; kingdom Metazoa; phylum Chordata; class Mammalia; order Artiodactyla; family Ziphiidae; genus Mesoplodon; species Mesoplodon densirostris. The sequence goes on along the minus strand of NW_026778231.1, from coordinate 260,243 downwards.
TCGTTGACGTCCCTCAACAGATTTTTGGACGATAGTTGTCCTTTATCACTCTGCCAGTATGTGAATTGCTGTGCCCCTGAGCTCCATTTCTCAACTCGTTTTTTGTGAGCTGAACGCAAGTCCAAAATTTTGGATCATGTCCTATACTGGTTCCCGGTGGGTGGCTGAGACTTTGGTTAATTCTTCTTCCTGCCGGGAAATTAGATTGACATGTGCCCGTCCAAATGCCTAACAGCTACTCTCTCATGGGTTCTCCCTCGTTCCTTCCATCCTCTGCCAAATTGGGAACCTGTGCAAACCAGGAGGTTAAAGGGCCTGTCTCTCCAAGTTGGGAGATTGATAGGAAGGCAGTTGGAAAGTCAAACTGGAGCACCAGGAGAGGGACTATTCGTTGAGTTTTAGAAACCTTTCGTATTCACAGTGTGTCCATTCTCTACGTTTCCTGTACATGTTATAGCTGTAGTAATATTCCCTTGAACCTGGAGAGTTGGGACCCATGGAATGGGGGCCATGCATTATTGCTTGAAAGGGTCTGCATTTGCTCACCCAATCTCACCAATCCTCTCAGTCCCAAGTGTCCAGCCTTATGCCACATCCAGCTGTCATGGTAGATAGGGTCTTTCCAGGTTTCCTCAGACACCCTGAAGGAATTGTAAAGAATTTCCCTGTTTTTTGGTTTTGCTTTTGAAATTCCTTTTTATAGTGGGTTTGAGCTGATTCTCGCTGCCATGTTTATGCCACTCTAGACACACTTGATTCCCTTACGGAGACATATCAATACATAGGTTTTAAGATTCTTACTAGTCAGATATATTCCTCTGCGGGAAATATGGGGTTTTGAGTCTCTTTCACTGAGGAAGGTGTCGGTCTTGTCTATTGCAAAGTTGGTTTTTGGAACGGTCCCTGTGCTTATATCAAACTCTGGTTTTATGCATCACCCCACCTCTCCATCCCCTTTATGCAGGCATAAGAGTGTTTTCTATATGTGAGACTCTGTTCTCTTTCCTAACTCAGTTCACGTGTAGCCATGTTTACAGGATCTTCATAAGTGATATCTTATGATAAGTTCCTTTTTCTGTGTGACTTATTTCACTTAGAATCATCGTACCTGAATCCACTCACTTTGCTGCTACTGGTTTTATGACATTGATTTCATGGCTGAGGGATATTCCATCGTACGTAAGTACCACAATGTTTTGAACCATTTTTATATTTCCTGGGATATTTAAGGTGTACCCAAGTTGAGGTTCTTGTAGCCAGTGCAGCCCTAAATTTGGAGGTGGCTCTTTCTTATTGATTTTCAGTATTCCCAAGGTATATTCCCTAAACTAGAAGTGGCCTTGGCTCTGTAGCTCTGTTGTTTATTTATTTTAGGGAACACAATGCACTCCTCCAGTGAGGCAGTTGGCAATTTACATCCCGCCCATCAGCATAACAAGGCTCCCTGTTCTCCAGGGCCTGTCTTGCCTTTCTGGTTTTTACACATTTTGTGGATGTCCCTTTTGACCGGTGGGAAGTGATACTTCTTTGTACTGCAGATTTGCATTGTCCGCTTGCTTGCTTGGCCAAAAAGGGCGTATGCGTTTTCTCCTGAATATATTCAGGAGAAAACGCATACGCCCTTTTTGGCCAAGTGCACCATTGTCCAAGTTGTGCCCCTCTTCCTGTGCTTTACAGGCGATTCCAACGTACCTCTTGAAATCTGTTTCCTGCTATTTTGCCTCACTTTCAAGTCCGCCTCGTTGACTTCCCTCAACAGATTTTTGGACGATAGTTGTCCTTTATCACTCTGCCAGTTTGTGAATTGCTGTGCCCCTGAGCTCCATTTCTCAACTCGTTTTTTGTGAGCTGAACGCAAGTCCAAAATTTTGGATCCTGTCCTATACTGGTTCCCGGTGGGTGGCTGAGTCTTTGGTTAATTCTTCTTCCTGCCGGGAAATTAGAGTGACATGTGCCCGTCCAAATGCCTAACAGCTACTCTCTCATGGGTTCTCCCTCGTCCCTTCCATCCTCTGCCAAATTGGGAACCTGTGCAAACCAGGAGGTTAAAGGGCCTGTCTCTCCAAGTTGGGAGATTGATAGTAAGGCAGTTGGAAAGTCAAACTGGAGCACCAGGAGAGGGACTATTCGTTGAGTTTTAGAAACCTTTCGTATTCACAGTGTGTCCATTCTCTAGGTTTCCTGTACATGTTATAGCTGTAGTAATATTCCCTTGAACCTGGAGAGTTGGGACCCATGGAATGGGGGCCATGCATTATTGCTTGAAAGGGTCTGCATTTGCTCACCCAATCTCACCAATCCTCTCAGTCCCAAGTGTCCAGCCTTATGCCACATCCAGCTGTCATTGTAGATAGGGTCTTTCCAGGTTTCCTCAGACACCCTGAAGGAATTGGAAAGAATTTCCCTGTTTTTTGGTTTTGCTTTTGATATTCCTTTTTATAGTGGGTTTGAGCTGATTCTCGCTGCCATGTTTATGCCACTCTAGACAAACTTGATTCCCTTATGGAGACATATCAATACATAGGTTTTAAGATTCTTACTAGTCAGATATATTCCTCTGTGGGAAATATGGGGTTTTGAGTCTCTTTCACTGAGGAAGGTGTAGGTCTTTTCAATTCCAAAGTTGGTTTTTGAAACGGTCCCTGTGCTTATATCAAACTCTGGTTTTATGCATCACCCCACCTCTCCTTCCCCTTTATGCAGGCATAAGCGTGTTTTCTAAATGTGAGACTCTGTTCTCTTTCCTAACTCAGTTCACGTGTAGCCATGTTTACAGGATCTTCATAAGTGATATCTTATGATAAGTTTCTTTTTCTGTGTGACTTATTTCACTTAGAATCATCGTACCTGAATCCACTCACTTTGCTGCTACTGGTCTTATGACATTGATTTCATGGCTGAGGGATATTCCATCGTACGTAAGTACCACAATGTTTTGAACCATTTTTATATTTCCTGGGATATTTAAGGTGTACCCAAGTTGAGGTTCTTGTAGTCAGTGCAGCCCTAAATTTGGAGGTGGCTCTTTCTTATTGATTTTCAGTTTTCCCAAGGTATATTCCCTAGACTGGAAGTGGCCTTGGCTCTGTAGCTCTGTTGTTTACTTGTTTTAGGGAACACAATGCACTCCTCCAGTGAGGCAGTTGGCAATTTACATCCCGCCCATCAGCATAACAAGGCTCCCAGTTCTCCAGGGCCTGTCTTGTCTTTCTGGTTTTTACACATTTTGTGGATGTCCCTTTTGACCGGTGGGAAGTGATACTTCTTTGTAGTGCAGATTTGCATTGCCCGCTTGCTTGCTTGGCCAAAAAGGGCGTATGCGTTTTCTCCTGAATATATTCAGGAGAAAACGCATACGCCCTTTTTGGCCAAGTGCACCATTGTCCAAGTTGTGCCCCTCTTCCTGTGCTTTACAGGCGATTCCAGGGTACCTCTTGAAATCTGTTTCCTGCTATTTTGCCTCGCTTTCAAGTCTGCCTCGTTGACTTCCCTCAACAGATTTTTGGACGATAGTTGTCCTTTATCACTCTGCCAGTTTATGAATTGCTGTGCCCCTGAGCTCCATTTCTCAACTCGTTTTTTGTGAGCTGAACACAAGTCCAAAATTTTGGATCATGTCCTATACTGGTTCCCGGTGGGTGGCTGAGACTTTGGTTAATTCTTCTTCCTGCCGGGAAATTAGAGTGACATGTGCCCGTCCAAATGCCTAACAGCTACTCTCTCATGGGTTCTCCCTCGTCCCTTCCATCCTCTGCCAAATTGGGAACCTGTGCAAACCAGGAGGTTAAAGGGCCTGTCTCTCCAAGTTGGGAGATTGATAGTAAGGCAGTTGGAAAGTCCAACTGGAGCACCAGGAGAGGGACTATTCGTTGAGTTTTAGAAACCTTTCGTATTCACAGTGTGTCCATTCTCTAGGTTTCCTGTACATGTTATAGCTGTAGTAATATTCCCTTGAACCTGGAGAGTTGGGACCCATGGAATGGGGGCCATGCATTATTGCTTGAAAGGGTCTGCATTTGCTCACCCAATCTCACCAATCCTCTCAGTCCCAAGTGTCCAGCCTTATGCCACATCCAGCTGTCATTGTAGATAGGGTCTTTCCAGGTTTCCTCAGAAACCCTGAAGGAATTGTAAAGAATTTCCCTGTTTTTTGGTTTTGCTTTTGAAATTCCTTTTTATAGTGGGTTTGAGCTGATTCTCGCTGCCATGTTTATGCCACTCTAGACACACTTGATTCCCTTATGGAGTCATATCAATACATAGGTTTTAAGATTCTTACTAGTCAGATATATTCCTCTGCGGGAAATATGGGGTTTTGAGTCTCTTTCACTGAGGAAGGTGTAGGTCTTGTCTATTCCAAAGTTGGTTTTTGGAACGGTCCCTGTGCTTATATCAAACTCTGGTTTTATGCATCACCCCACCTCTCCTTCCCCTTTATGCAGGCATAAGAGTGTTTTCTAAATGTGAGACTCTGTTCTCTTTCCTAACTCAGTTCACGTGTAGCCATGTTTACAGGATCTTCATAAGTGATATCTTATGATAAGTTTCTTTTTCTGTGTGACTTATTTCACTTAGAATCATCGTACCTGAATCCACTCACTTTGCTGCTACTGGTCTTATGACATTGATTTCATGGCTGAGGGATATTCCATCGTACGTAAGTACCACAATGTTTTGAACCATTTTTATATTTCCTGGGATATTTAAGGTGTACCCAAGTTGAGGTTCTTGTAGCCAGTGCAGCCCTAAATTTGGAGGTGGCTCTTTCTTATTGATTTTCAGTTTTCCCCAGGTATATTCCCTAGACTGGAAGTGGCCTTGGCTCTGTAGCTCTGTTGTTTACTTGTTTTAGGGAACACAATGCACTCCTCCAGTGAGGCAGTTGGCAATTTACATCCCGCCCATCAGCATAACAAGGCTCCCTGTTCTCCAGGGCCTGTCTTGCCTTTCTGGTTTTTACACATTTTGTGGATGTCCCTTTTGACCGGTGGGAAGTGATACTTCTTTGTAGTGCAGATTTGCATTGCCCGCTTGCTTGCTTGGCCAAAAAGGGCGTATGCGTTTTCTCCTGAATATATTCAGGAGAAAACGCATACGCCCTTTTTGGCCAAGTGCACCATTGTCCAAGTTGTGCCCCTCTTCCTGTGCTTTACAGGCGATTCCAAGGTACCTCTTGAAATCTGTTTCCTGCTATTTTGCCTCGCTTTCAAGTCCGCCTCATTGACTTCCCTCAACAGATTTTTGGACGATAGTTGTACTTTATCACTCTGCCAGTTTGTGAATTGCTGTGCCCCTGAGCTCCATTTCTCAACTCGTTTTTTGTGAGCTGAACGCAAGTCCAAAATTTTGGATCATGTCCTATACTGATTCCCGGTGGGTGGCTGAGACTTTGGTTAATTCTTCTTCCTGCCGGGAAATTAGATTGACATGTGCCCGTCCAAATGCCTAACAGCTACTCTCTCATGGGTTCTCCCTCATCCCTTCCATCCTCTGCCAAATTGGGAACCTGTGCAAACCAGGAGGTTAAAGGGCCTGTCTGTCCAAGTTGGGAGATTGATAGTAAGGCAGTTGGAAAGTCAAACTGGAGCACCAGGAGAGGGACTATTCGTTGAGTTTTAGAAACCTTTCGTATTCACAGTGTGTCCATTCTCTAGGTTTCCTGTACATGTTATAGCTGTAGTAATATTCCCTTGAACCTGGAGAGTTGGGACCCATGGAATGGGGGCCATGCATTATTGCTTGAAAGGGTCTGCATTCGCTCACCCAATCTCACCAATCCTCTCAGTCCCAAGTGTCCAGGCTTATGCCACATCCAGCTGTCATTGTAGACAGGGTCTTTCCTGGTTTCCTCAGACACCCTGAAGGAATTGTAAAGAATTTCCCTGTTTTTTGGTTTTGCTTTTGAAATTCCTTTTTATAGTGGGTTTGAGCTGATTCTCGCTGCCATGTTTATGCCACTCTAGACACACTTGATTCCCTTATGGAGGCATATCAATACATAGGTTGTAAGATTCTTACTAGTCAGATATATTCCTCTGTGGGAAATATGGGGTTTTGAGTCTCTTTCACTGAGGAAGGTGTCGGTCTTGTCAATTCCAAAGTTGGTTTTTGAAACGGTCCCTGTGCTTATATCAAACTCTGGTTTTATGCATCACCCCACCTCTCCTTCCCCTTTATGCAGGCATAAGAGTGTTTTCTAAATGTGAGACTCTGTTCTCTTTCCTAACTCAGTTCATGTGTAGCCATGTTTACAGGATCTTCATAAGTGATATCTTATGATAAGTTTCTTTTTCTGTGTGACTTATTTCACTTAGAATCATCGTACCTGAATCCACTCACTTTGCTGCTACTGGTCTTATGACATTGATTTCATGGCTGAGGGATATTCCATCGTATGTAAGTACCACAATGTTTTGAACCATTTTTATATTTCCTGGGATATTTAAGGTGTACCCAAGTTGAGGTTCTTGTAGCCAGTGCAGCCCTAAATTTGGAGGTGGCTCTTTCTTATTGATTTTCAGTATTCCCAAGGTATATTCCCTAAACTAGAAGTGGCCTTGGCTCTGTAGCTCTGTTGTTTATTTGATTTAGGGAACACAATGCACTCCTCCAGTGAGGCAGTTGGCAATTTACATCCCGCCCATCAGCATAACAAGGCTCCCTGTTCTCCAGGGCCTGTCTTGCCTTTCTGGTTTTTACACATTTTGTGGATGTCCCTTTTGACCGGTGGGAAGTGATACTTCTTTGTAGTGCAGATTTGCATTGTCCGCTTGCTTGCTTGGCCAAAAAGGGCGTATGCGTTTTCTCCTGAATATATTCAGGAGAAAACGCATACGCCCTTTTTGGCCAAGTGCACCATTGTCCAAGTTGTGCCCCTCTTCCTGTGCTTTACAGGCGATTCCAACTTACCTCTTGAAATCTGTTTCCTGCTATTTTGCCTCACTTTCAAGTCCGCCTCGTTGACGTCCCTCAACAGATTTTTGGACGATAGTTGTCCTTTATCACTCTGCCAGTTTGTGAATTGCTGTGCCCCTGAGCTCCATTTCTCAACTCGTTTTTTGTGAGCTGAACGCAAGTCCAAAATTTTGGATCATGTCCTATACTGGTTCCCGGTGGGTGGCTGAGACTTTGGTTAATTCTTCTTCCTGCCGGGAAATTAGATTGACATGTGCCCGTCCAAATGCCTAACAGCTACTCTCTCATGGGTTCTCCCTCGTCCCTTCCATCCTCTGCCAAATTGGGAACCTGTGCAAACCAGGAGGTTAAAGGGCCTGTCTCTCCAAGTTGGGAGATTGATAGTAAGGCAGTTGGAAAGTCAAACTGGAACACCAGGAGAGGGACTATTCGTTGAGTTTTAGAAACCTTTCGTATTCACAGTGTGTCCATTCTCTAGGTTTCCTGTACATGTTATAGCTGTAGTAATATTCCCTTGAACCTGGAGAGTTGGGACCCATGGAATGGGGGCCATGCATTATTGCTTGAAAGGGTCTGCATTTACTCACCCAATCTCACCAATCCTCTCAGTCCCAAGTGTCCAGCCTTATGCCACATCCAGCTGTCATTGTAGATAGGGTCTTTCCAGGTTTCCTCAGACACCCTGAAGGAATTGTAAAGAATTTCCCTGTTTTTTGGTTTTGCTTTTGAATTTCCTTTTTATAGTGGGTTTGAGCTGATTCTCGCTGCCATGTTTATGCCACTCTAGACACACTTGATTCCCTTATGGAGTCATATCAATACATAGGTTTTAAGATTCTTACTAGTCAGATATATTCCTCTGCGGGAAATATGGGGTTTTGAGTCTCTTTCACTGAGGAAGGTGTAGGTCTTGTCTATTCCAAAGTTGGTTTTTGGAACGGTCCCTGTGCTTATATCAAACTCTGGTTTTATGCATCACCCCACCTCTCCATCCCCTTTATGCAGGCATAAGAGTGTTTTCTAAATGTGAGACTCTGTTCTCTTTCCTAACTCAGTTCATGTGTAGCCATGTTTACAGGATCTTCATAAGTGATATCTTATGATAAGTTTCTTTTTCTGTGTGACTTATTTCACTTAGAATCATCGTACCTGAATCCACTCACTTTGCTGCTACTGGTCTTATGACATTGATTTCATGGCTGAGGGATATTCCATCGTACGTAAGTACCACAATGTTTTGAACCATTTTTATATTTCCTGGGATATTTAAGGTGTACCCAAGTTGAGGTTCTTGTAACCAGTGCAGCCCTAAATTTGGAGGTGGCTCTTTCTTATTGATTTTCAGTTTTCCACAGGTATATTCCCTAGACTGGAAGTGGCCTTGGCTCTGTAGCTCTGTTGTTTACTTGTTTTAGGGAACACAATGCACTCCTCCAGTGAGGCAGTTGGCAATTTACATCCCGCCCATCAGCATAACAAGGCTCCCTGTTCTCCAGGGCCTGTCTTGCCTTTCTGGTTTTTACACATTTTGTGGATGTCCCTTTTGACCGGTGGGAAGTGATACTTCTTTGTAGTGCAGATTTGCATTGCCCGCTTGCTTGCTTGGCCAAAAAGGGCGTATGCGTTTTCTCCTGAATATATTCAGGAGAAAACGCATACGCCCTTTTTGGCCAAGTGCACCATTGTCCAAGTTGTGCCCCTCTTCCTGTGCTTTACAGGCGATTCCAGGGTACCTCTTGAAATCTGTTTCCTGCTATTTTGCCTCGCTTTCAAGTCCGCCTCGTTGACTTCCCTCAACAGATTTTTGGACGATAGTTGTCCTTTATCACTCTGCCAGTTTGTGAATTGCTGTGCCCCTGAGCTCCATTTCTCAACTCGTTTCTTGTGAGCTGAACGCAAGTCCAAAATTTTGGATCCTGTCCTATACTGGTTCCCGGTGGGTGGCTGAGACTTTGGTTAATTCTTCTTCCTGCCGGGAAATTAGAGTGACATGTGCCCGTCCAAATGCCTAACAGCTACTCTCTCATGGGTTCTCCCTCGTCCCTTCCATCCTCTGCCAAATTGGGAACCTGTGCAAACCAGGAGGTTAAAGGGCCTGTCTCTCCAAGTTGGGAGATTGATAGTAAGGCAGTTGGAAAGTCAAACTGGAGCACCAGGAGAGGGACTATTCGTTGAGTTTTAGAAACCTTTCGTATTCACAGTGTGTCCATTCTCTAGGTTTCCTGTACATGTTATAGCTGTAGTAATATTCCCTTGAACCTGGAGAGTTGGGACCCATGGAATGGGGGCCATGCATTATTGCTTGAAAGGGTCTGCATTTGCTCACCCAATCTCACCAATCCTCTCAGTCCCAAGTGTCCAGCCTTATGCCACATCCAGCTGTCATTGTAGATAGGGTCTTTCCAGGTTTCCTCAGACACCCTGAAGGAATTGTAAAGAATTTCCCTGTTTTTTGGTTTTGCTTTTGAAATTCCTTTTTAGACTGGGTTTGAGCTGATTCTCGCTGCCATGTTTATGCCACTCTAGACACACTTGATTCCCTTATGGAGTCATATCAATACATAGGTTTTAAGATTCTTACTAGTCAGATATATTCCTCTGCGGGAAATATGGGGTTTTAAGTCTCTTTCACTAAGGAAGGTGTCGGTCTTGTCAATTCCAAAGTTGGTTTTTGAAACGGTCCCTGTGCTTATATCAAACTCTGGTTTTATGCATCACCCCACCTCTCCTTCCCCTTTATGCAGGCATAAGAGTGTTTTCTAAATGTGAGACTCTGTTCTCTTTCCTAACTCAGTTCACGTGTAGCCATGTTTACAGGATCTTCCTAAGTGATATCTTATGATAAGTTTCTTTTTCTGTGTGACTTATTTCACTTAGAATCATCGTACCTGAATCCACTCACTTTGCTGCTACTGGTCGTATGACATTGATTTCATGACTGAGGGATATTCCATCGTACGTAAGTACCACAATGTTTTGAACCATTTTTATATTTCCTGGGATATTTAAGGTGTACCCAAGTTGAGGTTCTTGTAGCCAGTGCAGCCCTAAATTTGGAGGTGGCTCTTTCTTATTGATTTTCAGTTTTCCCAAGGTATATTACCTAGACTGGAAGTGGCCTTGGCTCTGTAGCTCTGTTGTTTACTTGTTTTAGGGAACACAATGCACTCCTCCAGTGAGGCAGTTGGCAATTTACATCCCGCCCATCAGCATAACAAGGCTCCCTGTTCTCCAGGGCCTGTCTTGCCTTTCTGGTTTTTACACATTTTGTGGATGTCCCTTTTGACCGGTGGGAAGTGATACTTCTTTGTAGTGCAGATTTGCATTTCCCGCTTGCTTGCTTGGCCAAAAAGGGCGTATGCGTTTTCTCCTGAATATATTCAGGAGAAAACGCATACGCCCTTTTTGGCCAAGTGCACCATTGTCCAAGTTGTGCCCCTCTTCCTGTGCTTTACAGGCGATTCCAACGTACCTCTTGAAATCTGTTTCCTGCTATTTTGCCTCACTTTCAAGTCCGCCTCGTTGACTTCCCTCAACAGATTTTTGGACGATAGTTGTCCTTTATCACTCTGCCAGTTTGTGAATTGCTGTGCCCCTGAGCTCCATTTCTCAACTCGTTTTTTGGGAGCTGAACGCAAGTCCAAAATTTTGGATCATGTCCTATACTGGTTCCCGGTGGGTGGCTGAGACTTTGGTTAATTCTTCTTCCTGCCGGGAAATTAGAGTGACATGTGCCCGTCCAAATGCCTAACAGCTACTCTCTCATGGGTTCTCCCTCGTCCCTTCCATCCTCTGCCAAATTGGGAACCTGTGCAAACCAGGAGGTTAAAGCGCCTGTCTCTCCAAGTTGGGAGATTGATAGTAAGGCAGTTGGAAAGTCAAACTGGAGCACCAGGAGAGGGACTATTCGTTGAGTTTTAGAAACCTTTCGTATTCACAGTGTGTCCATTCTCTAGGTTTCCTGTACATGTTATAGCTGTAGTAATATTCCCTTGAACCTGGAGAGTTGGGACCCATGGAATGGGGGCCATGCATTATTGCTTGAAAGGGTCTGCATTTGCTCACCCAATCTCACCAATCCTCTCAGTCCCAAGTGTCCAGCCTTATGCCACATCCAGCTGTCATTGTAGATAGGGTCTTTCCAGGTTTCCTCAGACACCCTGAAGGAATTGTAAAGAATTTCCCTGTTTTTTGGTTTTGCTTTTGAAATTCCTTTTTATAGTGGGTTTGAGCTGATTCTCGCTGCCATGTTTATGCCACTCTAGACACACTTGATTCCCTTATGGAGACATATCAATACATAGGATTTAAGATTCTTACTAGTCAGATATATTCCTCTGCGGGAAATATGGGGTTTTGAGTCTCTTTCACTGAGGAAGGTGTAGGTCTTGTCTATTCCAAAGTTGGTTTTTGGAACGGTCCCTGTGCTTATATCAAACTCTGGTTTTATGCATCACCCCACCTCTCCTTCCCCTTTATGCAGGCATAAGAGTGTTTTCTAAATGTGAGACTCTGTTCTCTTTCCTAACTCAGTTCACGTGTAGCCATGTTTACAGGATCTTCATAAGTGATATCTTATGATAAGTTTCTTTTTCTGTGTGACTTATTTCACTTAGAATCATCGTACCTGAATCCACTCACTTTGCTGCTACTGGTCTTATGACATTGATTTCATCGCTGAGGGATATTCCATCATACGTAAGTACCACAATGTTTTGAACCATTTTTATATTTCCTGGGATATTTAAGGTGTACCCAAGTTGAGGTTCTTGTAGCCAGTGCAGCCCTAAATTTGGAGGTGGCTCTTTCTTATTGATTTTCAGTATTCCCAAGGTATATTCCCTAAACTAGAAGTGGCCTTGGCTCTGTAGCTCTGTTGTTTATTTGATTTAGGGAACACAATGCACTCCTCCAGTGAGGCAGTTGGCAATTTACATCCCGCCCATCAGCATAACAAGGCTCCCTGTTCTCCAGGGCCTGTCTTGCCTTTCTGGTTTTTACACATTTTGTGGATGTCCCTTTTGACCGGTGGGAAGTGATACTTCTTTGTAGTGCAGATTTGCATTGTCCGCTTGCTTGCTTGGCCAAAAAGGGCGTATGCGTTTTCTCCTGAATATATTCAGGAGAAAACGCATACGCCCTTTTTGGCCAAGTGCACCATTGTCCAAGTTGTGCCCCTCTTCCTGTGCTTTACAGGCGATTCCAACTTACCTCTTGAAATCTGTTTCCTGCTATTTTGCCTCACTTTCAAGTCCGCCTCGTTGACGTCCCTCAACAGATTTTTGGACGATAGTTGTCCTTTATCACTCTGCCAGTTTGTGAATTGCTGTGCCCCTGAGCTCCATTTCTCAACTCGTTTTTTGTGAGCTGAACGCAAGTCCAAAATTTTGGATCATGTCCTATACTGGTTCCCGGTGGGTGGCTGAGACTTTGGTTAATTCTTCTTCCTGCCGGGAAATTAGATTGACATGTGCCCGTCCAAATGCCTAACAGCTACTCTCTCATGGGTTCTCCCTCGTCCCTTCCATCCTCTGCCAAATTGGGAACCTGTGCAAACCAGGAGGTTAAAGGGCCTGTCTCTCCAAGTTGGGAGATTGATAGTAAGGCAGTTGGAAAGTCAAACTGGAACACCAGGAGAGGGACTATTCGTTGAGTTTTAGAAACCTTTCGTATTCACAGTGTGTCCATTCTCTAGGTTTCCTGTACATGTTATAGCTGTAGTAATATTCCCTTGAACCTGGAGAGTTGGGACCCATGGAATGGGGGCCATGCATTATTGCTTGAAAGGGTCTGCATTTACTCACCCAATCTCACCAATCCTCTCAGTCCCAAGTGTCCAGCCTTATGCCACATCCAGCTGTCATTGTAGATAGGGTCTTTCCAGGTTTCCTCAGACACCCTGAAGGAATTGTAAAGAATTTCCCTGTTTTTTGGTTTTGCTTTTGAATTTCCTTTTTATAGTGGGTTTGAGCTGATTCTCGCTGCCATGTTTATGCCACTCTAGACACACTTGATTCCCTTATGGAGTCATATCAATACATAGGTTTTAAGATTCTTACTAGTCAGATATATTCCTCTGCGGGAAATATGGGGTTTTGAGTCTCTTTCACTGAGGAAGGTGTAGGTCTTGTCTATTCCAAAGTTGCTTTTTGGAACGGTCCCTGTGCTTATATCAAACTCTGGTTTTATGCATCACCCCACCTCTCCATCCCCTTTATGCAGGCATAAGAGTGTTTTCTAAATGTGAGACTCTGTTCTCTTTCCTAACTCAGTTCATGTGTAGCCATGTTTACAGGATCTTCATAAGTGATATCTTATGATAAGTTTCTTTTTCTGTGTGACTTATTTCACTTAGAATCATCGTACCTGAATCCACTCACTTTGCTGCTACTGGTCTTATGACATTGATTTCATGGCTGAGGGATATTCCATCGTACGTAAGTACCACAATGTTTTGAACCATTTTTATATTTCCTGGGATATTTAAGGTGTACCCAAGTTGAGGTTCTTGTAGCCAGTGCAGCCCTAAATTTGGAGGTGGCTCTTTCTTATTGATTTTCAGTTTTCCCCAGGTATATTCCCTAGACTGGAAGTGGCCTTGGCTCTGTAGCTCTGTTGTTTACTTGTTTTAGGGAACACAATGCACTCCTCCAGTGAGGCAGTTGGCAATTTACATCCCGCCCATCAGCATAACAAGTCTCCCTGTTCTCCAGGGCCTGTCTTGCCTTTCTGTTTTTTACACATTTTGTGGATGTCCCTTTTGACCGGTGGGAAGTGATACTTCTTTGTAGTGCAGATTTGCATTGCCCGCTTGCTTGCTTGGCCAAAAAGGGCGTATGCGTTTTCTCCTGAATATATTCAGGAGAAAACGCATACGCCCTTTTTGGCCAAGTGCACCATTGTCCAAGTTGTGCCCCTCTTCCTGTGCTTTACAGGCGATTCCAGGGTACCTCTTGAAATCTGTTTCCTGCTATTTTGCCTCGCTTTCAAGTCCGCCTCGTTGACTTCCCTCAACAGATTTTTGGACGATAGTTGTCCTTTATCACTCTGCCAGTTTGTGAATTGCTGTGCCCCTGAGCTCCATTTCTCAACTCGTTTCTTGTGAGCTGAACGCAAGTCCAAAATTTTGGATCCTGTCCTATACTGGTTCCCGGTGGGTGGCTGAGACTTTGGTTAATTCTTCTTCCTGCCGGGAAATTAGAGTGACATGTGCCCGTCCAAATGCCTAACAGCTACTCTCTCATGGGTTCTCCCTCGTCCCTTCCATCCTCTGCCAAATTGGGAACCTGTGCAAACCAGGAGGTTAAAGGGCCTGTCTCTCCAAGTTGGGAGATTGATAGTAAGGCAGTTGGAAAGTCAAACTGGAGCAACAGGAGAGGGACTATTCATTGAGTTTTAGAAACCTTTCGTATTCACAGTGTGTCCATTCTCTAGGTTTCCTGTACATGTTATAGCTGTAGTAATATTCCCTTGAACCTGGAGAGTTGGGACCCATGGAATGGGGGCCATGCATTATTGCTTGAAAGGGTCTGCATTTGCTCACCCAATCTCACCAATCCTCTCAGTCCCAAGTGTCCAGCCTTATGCCACATCCAGCTGTCATTGTAGATAGGGTCTTTCCAGGTTTCCTCAGACACCCTGAAGGAATTGTAAAGAATTTCCCTGTTTTTTGGTTTTGCTTTTGAAATTCCTTTTTAGACTGGGTTTGAGCTGATTCTCGCTGCCATGTTTATGCCACTCTAGACACACTTGATTCCCTTATGGAGTCATATCAATACATAGGTTTTAAGATTCTTACTAGTCAGATATATTCCTCTGAGGGAAATATGGGGTTTTGAGTCTCTTTCACTAAGGAAGGTGTCGGTCTTGTCAATTCCAAAGTTGGTTTTTGAAACGGTCCCTGTGCTTATATCAAACTCTGGTTTTATGCATCACCCCACCTCTCCTTCCCCTTTATGCAGGCATAAGAGTGTTTTCTAAATGTGAGACTCTGTTCTCTTTCCTAACTCAGTTCACGTGTAGCCAAGTTTACAGGATCTTCCTAAGTGATATCTTATGATAAGTTTCTTTTTCTGTGTGACTTATTTCACTTAGAATCATCGTACCTGAATCCACTCACTTTGCTGCTACTGGTCGTATGACATTGATTTCATGACTGAGGGATATTCCATCGTACGTAAGTACCACAATGTTTTGAACCATTTTTATATTTCCTGGGATATTTAAGGTGTACCCAAGTTGAGGTTCTTGTAGCCAGTGCAGCCCTAAATTTGGAGGTGGCTCTTTCTTATTGATTTTCAGTTTTCCCAAGGTATATTCCCTAGACTGGAAGTGGCCTTGGCTCTGTAGCTCTGTTGTTTACTTGTTTTAGGGAACACAATGCACTCCTCCAGTGAGGCAGTTGGCAATTTACGTCCCGCCCATCAGCATAACAAGGCTCCCTGTTCTCCAGGGCCTGTCTTGCCTTTCTGGTTTTTACACATTTTGTGGATGTCCCTTTTGACCGGTGGGAAGTGATACTTCTTTGTAGTGCAGATTTGCATTTCCCGCTTGCTTGCTTGGCCAAAAAGGGCGTATGCGTTTTCTCCTGAATATATTCAGGAGAAAACGCATACGCCCTTTTTGGCCAAGTGCACCATTGTCCAAGTTGTGCCCCTCTTCCTGTGCTTTACAGGCGATTCCAACGTACCTCTTGAAATCTGTTTCCTGCTATTTTGCCTCACTTTCAAGTCCGCCTCGTTGACTTCCCTCAACAGATTTTTGGACGATAGTTGTCCTTTATCACTCTGCCAGTTTGTGAATTGCTGTGCCCCTGAGCTCCATTTCTCAACTCGTTTTTTGTGAGCTGAACGCAAGTCCAAAATTTTGGATCCTGTCCTATACTGGTTCCCGGTGGGTGGCTGAGACTTTGGTTAATTCTTCTTCCTGCCGGGAAATTAGAGTGACATGTGCCCGTCCAAATGCCTAACAGCTACTCTCTCATGGGTTCTCCCTCGTCCCTTCCATCCTCTGCCAAATTGGGAACCTGTGCAAACCAGGAGGTTAAAGGGCCTGTCTCTCCAAGTTGGGAGATTGATAGTAAGGCAGTTGGAAAGTCAAACTGGAGCACCAGGAGAGGGACTATTCGTTGAGTTTTAGAAACCTTTCGTATTCACAGTGTGTCCATTCTCTAGGTTTCCTGTACATGTTATAGCTGTAGTAATATTCCCTTGAACCTGGAGAGTTGGGACCCATGGAATGGGGGCCATGCATTATTGCTTGAAAGGGTCTGCATTTGCTCACCCAATCTCACCAATCCTCTCAGTCCCAAGTGTCCAGCCTTATGCCACATCCAGCTGTCATGGTAGATAGGGTCTTTCCAGGTTTCCTCAGACACCCTGAAGGAATTGTAAAGAATTTCCCTGTTTTTTGGTTTTGCTTTTGAAATTCCTTTTTATAGTGGGTTTGAGCTGATTCTCGCTGCCATGTTTATGCCACTCTAGACACACTTGATTCCCTTACGGAGACATATCAATACATAGGTTTTAAGATTCTTACTAGTCAGATATATTCCTCTGCGGGAAATATGGGGTTTTGAGTCTCTTTCACTGAGGAAGGTGTCGGTCTTGTCTATTGCAAAGTTGGTTTTTGGAACGGTCCCTGTGCTTATATCAAACTCTGGTTTTATGCATCACCCCACCTCTCCATCCCCTTTATGCAGGCATAAGAGTGTTTTCTATATGTGAGACTCTGTTCTCTTTCCTAACTCAGTTCACGTGTAGCCATGTTTACAGGATCTTCATAAGTGATATCTTATGATAAGTTCCTTTTTCTGTGTGACTTATTTCACTTAGAATCATCGTACCTGAATCCACTCACTTTGCTGCTACTGGTTTTATGACATTGATTTCATGGCTGAGGGATATTCCATCGTACGTAAGTACCACAATGTTTTGAACCATTTTTATATTTCCTGGGATATTTAAGGTGTACCCAAGTTGAGGTTCTTGTAGCCAGTGCAGCCCTAAATTTGGAGGTGGCTCTTTCTTATTGATTTTCAGTATTCCCAAGGTATATTCCCTAAACTAGAAGTGGCCTTGGCTCTGTAGCTCTGTTGTTTATTTGTTTTAGGGAACACAATGCACTCCTCCAGTGAGGCAGTTGGCAATTTACATCCCGCCCATCAGCATAACAAGGCTCCCAGTTCTCCAGGGCCTGTCTTGTCTTTCTGGTTTTTACACATTTTGTGGATGTCCCTTTTGACCGGTGGGAAGTGATACTTCTTTGTAGTGCAGATTTGCATTGCCCGCTTGCTTGCTTGGCCAAAAAGGGCGTATGCGTTTTCTCCTGAATATATTCAGGAGAAAACGCATACGCCCTTTTTGGCCAAGTGCACCATTGTCCAAGTTGTGCCCCTCTTCCTGTGCTTTACAGGCGATTCCAGGGTACCTCTTGAAATCTGTTTCCTGCTATTTTGCCTCGCTTTCAAGTCCGCCTCGTTGACTTCCCTCAACAGATTTTTGGACGATAGTTGTCCTTTATCACTCTGCCAGTTTGTGAATTGCTGTGCCCCTGAGCTCCATTTCTCAACTCGTTTCTTGTGAGCTGAACGCAAGTCCAAAATTTTGGATCCTGTCCTATACTGGTTCCCGGTGGGTGGCTGAGACTTTGGTTAATTCTTCTTCCTGCCGGGAAATTAGAGTGACATGTGCCCATCCAAATGCCTAACAGCTACTCTCTCATGGGTTCTCCCTCGTCCCTTCCATCCTCTGCCAAATTGGGAACCTGTGCAAACCAGGAGGTTAAAGGGCCTGTCTCTCCAAGTTGGGAGATTGATAGTAAGGCAGTTGGAAAGTCAAACTGGAGCACCAGGAGAGGGACTATTCATTGAGTTTTAGAAACCTTTCGTATTCACAGTGTGTCCATTCTCTAGGTTTCCTGTACATGTTATAGCTGTAGTAATATTCCCTTGAACCTGGAGAGTTGGGACCCATGGAATGGGGGCCATGCATTATTGCTTGAAAGGGTCTGCATTTGCTCACCCAATCTCACCAATCCTCTCAGTCCCAAGTGTCCAGCCTTATGCCACATCCAGCTGTCATTGTAGATAGGGTCTTTCCAGGTTTCCTCAGACACCCTGAAGGAATTGTAAAGAATTTCCCTGTTTTTTGGTTTTGCTTTTGAAATTCCTTTTTAGACTGGGTTTGAGCTGATTCTCGCTGCCATGTTTATGCCACTCTAGACACACTTGATTCCCTTATGGAGTCATATCAATACATAGGTTTTAAGATTCTTACTAGTCAGATATATTCCTCTGAGGGAAATATGGGGTTTTGAGTCTCTTTCACTAAGGAAGGTGTCGGTCTTGTCAATTCCAAAGTTGGTTTTTGAAACGGTCCCTGTGCTTATATCAAACTCTGGTTTTATGCATCACCCCACCTCTCCTTCCCCTTTATGCAGGCATAAGAGTGTTTTCTAAATGTGAGACTCTGTTCTCTTTCCTAACTCAGTTCACGTGTAGCCATGTTTACAGGATCTTCCTAAGTGATATCTTATGATAAGTTTCTTTTTCTGTGTGACTTATTTCACTTAGAATCATCGTACCTGAATCCACTCACTTTGCTGCTACTGGTCGTATGACATTGATTTCATGACTGAGGGATATTCCATCGTACGTAAGTACCACAATGTTTTGAACCATTTTTATATTTCCTGGGATATTTAAGGTGTACCCAAGTTGAGGTTCTTGTAGCCAGTGCAGCCCTAAATTTGGAGGTGGCTCTTTCTTATTGATTTTCAGTTTTCCCAAGGTATATTCCCTAGACTGGAAGTGGCCTTGGCTCTGTAGCTCTGTTGTTTACTTGTTTTAGGGAACACAATGCACTCCTCCAGTGAGGCAGTTGGCAATTTACATCCCGCCCATCAGCATAACAAGGCTCCCTGTTCTCCAGGGCCTGTCTTGCCTTTCTGGTTTTTACACATTTTGTGGATGTCCCTTTTGACCGGTGGGAAGTGATACTTCTTTGTAGTGCAGATTTGCATTTCCCGCTTGCTTGCTTGGCCAAAAAGGGCGTATGCGTTTTCTCCTGAATATATTCAGGAGAAAACGCATACGCCCTTTTTGGCCAAGTGCACCATTGTCCAAGTTGTGCCCCTCTTCCTGTGCTTTACAGGCGATTCCAACGTACCTCTTGAAATCTGTTTCCTGCTATTTTGCCTCACTTTCAAGTCCGCCTCGTTGACTTCCCTCAACAGATTTTTGGACGATAGTTGTCCTTTATCACTCTGCCAGTTTGTGAATTGCTGTGCCCCTGAGCTCCATTTCTCAACTCGTTTTTTGGGAGCTGAACGCAAGTCCAAAATTTTGGATCATGTCCTATACTGGTTCCCGGTGGGTGGCTGAGACTTTGGTTAATTCTTCTTCCTGCCGGGAAATTAGAGTGACATGTGCCCGTCCAAATGCCTAACAGCTACTCTCTCATGGGTTCTCCCTCGTCCCTTCCATCCTCTGCCAAATTGGGAACCTGTGCAAACCAGGAGGTTAAAGCGCCTGTCTCTCCAAGTTGGGAGATTGATAGTAAGGCAGTTGGAAAGTCAAACTGGAGCACCAGGAGAGGGACTATTCGTTGAGTTTTAGAAACCTTTCGTATTCACAGTGTGTCCATTCTCTAGGTTTCCTGTACATGTTATAGCTGTAGTAATATTCCCTTGAACCTGGAGAGTTGGGACCCATGGAATGGGGGCCATGCATTATTGCTTGAAAGGGTCTGCATTTGCTCACCCAATCTCACCAATCCTCTCAGTCCCAAGTGTCCAGCCTTATGCCACATCCAGCTGTCATTGTAGATAGGGTCTTTCCAGGTTTCCTCAGACACCCTGAAGGAATTGTAAAGAATTTCCCTGTTTTTTGGTTTTGCTTTTGAAATTCCTTTTTATAGTGGGTTTGAGCTGATTCTCGCTGCCATGTTTATGCCACTCTAGACACACTTGATTCCCTTATGGAGACATATCAATACATAGGATTTAAGATTCTTACTAGTCAGATATATTCCTCTGCGGGAAATATGGGGTTTTGAGTCTCTTTCACTGAGGAAGGTGTAGGTCTTGTCTATTCCAAAGTTGGTTTTTGGAACGGTCCCTGTGCTTATATCAAACTCTGGTTTTATGCATCACCCCACCTCTCCTTCCCCTTTATGAAGGCATAAGAGTGTTTTCTAAATGTGAGACTCTGTTCTCTTTCCTAACTCAGTTCACGTGTAGCCATGTTTACAGGATCTTCATAAGTGATATCTTATGATAAGTTTCTTTTTCTGTGTGACTTATTTCACTTAGAATCATCGTACCTGAATCCACTCACTTTGCTGCTACTGGTCTTGTGACATTGATTTCATCGCTGAGGGATATTCCATCATACGTAAGTACCACAATGTTTTGAACCATTTTTATATTTCCTGGGATATTTAAGGTGTACCCAAGTTGAGGTTCTTGTAGTCAGTGCAGCCCTAAATTTGGAGGTGGCTCTTTCTTATTGATTTTCAGTTTTCCCAAGGTATATTCCCTAGACTGGAAGTGGCCTTGGCTCTGTAGCTCTGTTGTTTACTTGTTTTAGGGAACACAATGCACTCCTCCAGTGAGGCAGTTGGCAATTTACATCCCGCCCATCAGCATAACAAGGCTCCCTGTTCTCCAGGGCCTGTCTTGCCTTTCTGGTTTTTACACATTTTGTGGATGTCCCTTTTGACCGGTGGGAAGTGATACTTCTTTGTAGTGCAGATTTGCATTGCCCGATTGCTTGCTTGGCCAAAAAGGGCGTATGCGTTTTCTCCTGAATATATTCAGGAGAAAACGCATACGCCCTTTTTGGCCAAGTGCACCATTGTCCAAGTTGTGCCCCTCTTCCTGTGCTTTACAGGCGATTCCAACGTACCTCTTGAAATCTGTTTCCTGCTATTTTGCCTCACTTTCAA
The DNA here is from genome assembly GCF_025265405.1 of Mesoplodon densirostris. Taxonomy (NCBI): domain Eukaryota; kingdom Metazoa; phylum Chordata; class Mammalia; order Artiodactyla; family Ziphiidae; genus Mesoplodon; species Mesoplodon densirostris. Next base: position 239,382 of record NW_026778231.1, on the reverse strand, counting down.
GTCCGCCTCGTTGACTTCCCTCAACAGATTTTTGGACGATAGTTGTCCTTTATCACTCTGCCAGTTTGTGAATTGCTGTGCCCCTGAGCTCCATTTCTCAACTCGTTTTTTGTGAGCTGAACGCAAGTCCAAAATTTTGGATCCTGTCCTATACTGGTTCCCGGTGGGTGGCTGAGACTTTGGTTAATTCTTCTTCCTGCCGGGAAATTAGAGTGACATGTGCCCGTCCAAATGCCTAACAGCTACTCTCTCATGGGTTCTCCCTCGTCCCTTCCATCCTCTGCCAAATTGGGAACCTGTGCAAACCAGGAGGTTAAAGGGCCTGTCTCTCCAAGTTGGGAGATTGATAGTAAGGCAGTTGGAAAGTCAAACTGGAGCACCAGGAGAGGGACTATTCGTTGAGTTTTAGAAACCTTTCGTATTCACAGTGTGTCCATTCTCTAGGTTTCCTGTACATGTTATAGCTGTAGTAATATTCCCTTGAACCTGGAGAGTTGGGACCCATGGAATGGGGGCCATGCATTATTGCTTGAAAGGGTCTGCATTTGCTCACCCAATCTCACCAATCCTCTCAGTCCCAAGTGTCCAGCCTTATGCCACATCCAGCTGTCATGGTAGATAGGGTCTTTCCAGGTTTCCTCAGACACCCTGAAGGAATTGTAAAGAATTTCCCTGTTTTTTGGTTTTGCTTTTGAAATTCCTTTTTATAGTGGGTTTGAGCTGATTCTCGCTGCCATGTTTATGCCACTCTAGACACACTTGATTCCCTTACGGAGACATATCAATACATAGGTTTTAAGATTCTTACTAGTCAGATATATTCCTCTGCGGGAAATATGGGGTTTTGAGTCTCTTTCACTGAGGAAGGTGTCGGTCTTGTCTATTGCAAAGTTGGTTTTTGGAACGGTCCCTGTGCTTATATCAAACTCTGGTTTTATGCATCACCCCACCTCTCCATCCCCTTTATGCAGGCATAAGAGTGTTTTCTATATGTGAGACTCTGTTCTCTTTCCTAACTCAGTTCACGTGTAGCCATGTTTACAGGATCTTCATAAGTGATATCTTATGATAAGTTCCTTTTTCTGTGTGACTTATTTCACTTAGAATCATCGTACCTGAATCCACTCACTTTGCTGCTACTGGTTTTATGACATTGATTTCATGGCTGAGGGATATTCCATCGTACGTAAGTACCACAATGTTTTGAACCATTTTTATATTTCCTGGGATATTTAAGGTGTACCCAAGTTGAGGTTCTTGTAGCCAGTGCAGCCCTAAATTTGGAGGTGGCTCTTTCTTATTGATTTTCAGTATTCCCAAGGTATATTCCCTAAACTAGAAGTGGCCTTGGCTCTGTAGCTCTGTTGTTTATTTGTTTTAGGGAACACAATGCACTCCTCCAGTGAGGCAGTTGGCAATTTACATCCCGCCCATCAGCATAACAAGGCTCCCAGTTCTCCAGGGCCTGTCTTGTCTTTCTGGTTTTTACACATTTTGTGGATGTCCCTTTTGACCGGTGGGAAGTGATACTTCTTTGTAGTGCAGATTTGCATTGCCCGCTTGCTTGCTTGGCCAAAAAGGGCGTATGCGTTTTCTCCTGAATATATTCAGGAGAAAACGCATACGCCCTTTTTGGCCAAGTGCACCATTGTCCAAGTTGTGCCCCTCTTCCTGTGCTTTACAGGCGATTCCAGGGTACCTCTTGAAATCTGTTTCCTGCTATTTTGCCTCGCTTTCAAGTCCGCCTCGTTGACTTCCCTCAACAGATTTTTGGACGATAGTTGTCCTTTATCACTCTGCCAGTTTGTGAATTGCTGTGCCCCTGAGCTCCATTTCTCAACTCGTTTTTTGTGAGCTGAACACAAGTCCAAAATTTTGGATCATGTCCTATACTGGTTCCCGGTGGGTGGCTGAGACTTTGGTTAATTCTTCTTCCTGCCGGGAAATTAGAGTGACATGTGCCCGTCCAAATGCCTAACAGCTACTCTCTCATGGGTTCTCCCTCGTCCCTTCCATCCTCTGCCAAATTGGGAACCTGTGCAAACCAGGAGGTTAAAGGGCCTGTCTCTCCAAGTTGGGAGATTGATAGTAAGGCAGTTGGAAAGTCCAACTGGAGCACCAGGAGAGGGACTATTCGTTGAGTTTTAGAAACCTTTCGTATTCACAGTGTGTCCATTCTCTAGGTTTCCTGTACATGTTATAGCTGTAGTAATATTCCCTTGAACCTGGAGAGTTGGGACCCATGGAATGGGGGCCATGCATTATTGCTTGAAAGGGTCTGCATTTGCTCACCCAATCTCACCAATCCTCTCAGTCCCAAGTGTCCAGCCTTATGCCACATCCAGCTGTCATTGTAGATAGGGTCTTTCCAGGTTTCCTCAGAATCCCTGAAGGAATTGTAAAGAATTTCCCTGTTTTTTGGTTTTGCTTTTGAAATTCCTTTTTATAGTGGGTTTGAGCTGATTCTCGCTGCCATGTTTATGCCACTCTAGACACACTTGATTCCCTTATGGAGTCATATCAATACATAGGTTTTAAGATTCTTACTAGTCAGATATATTCCTCTGCGGGAAATATGGGGTTTTGAGTCTCTTTCACTGAGGAAGGTGTAGGTCTTGTCTATTCCAAAGTTGGTTTTTGGAACGGTCCCTGTGCTTATATCAAACTCTGGTTTTATGCATCACCCCACCTCTCCTTCCCCTTTATGCAGGCATAAGAGTGTTTTCTAAATGTGAGACTCTGTTCTCTTTCCTAACTCAGTTCACGTGTAGCCATGTTTACAGGATCTTCATAAGTGATATCTTATGATAAGTTTCTTTTTCTGTGTGACTTATTTCACTTAGAATCATCGTACCTGAATCCACTCACTTTGCTGCTACTGGTCTTATGACATTGATTTCATGGCTGAGGGATATTCCATCGTACGTAAGTACCACAATGTTTTGAACCATTTTTATATTTCCTGGGATATTTAAGGTGTACCCAAGTTGAGGTTCTTGTAGCCAGTGCAGCCCTAAATTTGGAGGTGGCTCTTTCTTATTGATTTTCAGTTTTCCCCAGGTATATTCCCTAGACTGGAAGTGGCCTTGGCTCTGTAGCTCTGTTGTTTACTTGTTTTAGGGAACACAATGCACTCCTCCAGTGAGGCAGTTGGCAATTTACATCCCGCCCATCAGCATAACAAGGCTCCCTGTTCTCCAGGGCCTGTCTTGCCTTTCTGGTTTTTACACATTTTGTGGATGTCCCTTTTGACCGGTGGGAAGTGATACTTCTTTGTAGTGCAGATTTGCATTGCCCGCTTGCTTGCTTGGCCAAAAAGGGCGTATGCGTTTTCTCCTGAATATATTCAGGAGAAAACGCATACGCCCTTTTTGGCCAAGTGCACCATTGTCCAAGTTGTGCCCCTCTTCCTGTGCTTTACAGGCGATTCCAAGGTACCTCTTGAAATCTGTTTCCTGCTATTTTGCCTCGCTTTCAAGTCCGCCTCATTGACTTCCCTCAACAGATTTTTGGACGATAGTTGTACTTTATCACTCTGCCAGTTTGTGAATTGCTGTGCCCCTGAGCTCCATTTCTCAACTCGTTTTTTGTGAGCTGAACGCAAGTCCAAAATTTTGGATCATGTCCTATACTGATTCCCGGTGGGTGGCTGAGACTTTGGTTAATTCTTCTTCCTGCCGGGATATTAGATTGACATGTGCCCGTCCAAATGCCTAACAGCTACTCTCTCATGGGTTCTCCCTCATCCCTTCCATCCTCTGCCAAATTGGGAACCTGTGCAAACCAGGAGGTTAAAGGGCCTGTCTGTCCAAGTTGGGAGATTGATAGTAAGGCAGTTGGAAAGTCAAACTGGAGCACCAGGAGAGGGACTATTCGTTGAGTTTTAGAAACCTTTCGTATTCACAGTGTGTCCATTCTCTAGGTTTCCTGTACATGTTATAGCTGTAGTAATATTCCCTTGAACCTGGAGAGTTGGGACCCATGGAATGGGGGCCATGCATTATTGCTTGAAAGGGTCTGCATTCGCTCACCCAATCTCACCAATCCTCTCAGTCCCAAGTGTCCAGGCTTATGCCACATCCAGCTGTCATTGTAGACAGGGTCTTTCCAGGTTTCCTCAGACACCCTGAAGGAATTGTAAAGAATTTCCCTGTTTTTTGGTTTTGCTTTTGAAATTCCTTTTTATAGTGGGTTTGAGCTGATTCTCGCTGCCATGTTTATGCCACTCTAGACACACTTGATTCCCTTATGGAGACATATCAATACATAGGTTGTAAGATTCTTACTAGTCAGATATATTCCTCTGTGGGAAATATGGGGTTTTGAGTCTCTTTCACTGAGGAAGGTGTCGGTCTTGTCAATTCCAAAGTTGGTTTTTGAAACGGTCCCTGTGCTTATATCAAACTCTGGTTTTATGCATCACCCCACCTCTCCTTCCCCTTTATGCAGGCATAAGAGTGTTTTCTAAATGTGAGACTCTGTTCTCTTTCCTAACTCAGTTCATGTGTAGCCATGTTTACAGGATCTTCATAAGTGATATCTTATGATAAGTTTCTTTTTCTGTGTGACTTATTTCACTTAGAATCATCGTACCTGAATCCACTCACTTTGCTGCTACTGGTCTTATGACATTGATTTCATGGCTGAGGGATATTCCATCGTATGTAAGTACCACAATGTTTTGAACCATTTTTATATTTCCTGGGATATTTAAGGTGTACCCAAGTTGAGGTTCTTGTAGCCAGTGCAGCCCTAAATTTGGAGGTGGCTCTTTCTTATTGATTTTCAGTATTCCCAAGGTATATTCCCTAAACTAGAAGTGGCCTTGGCTCTGTAGCTCTGTTGTTTATTTGATTTAGGGAACACAATGCACTCCTCCAGTGAGGCAGTTGGCAATTTACATCCCGCCCATCAGCATAACAAGGCTCCCTGTTCTCCAGGGCCTGTCTTGCCTTTCTGGTTTTTACACATTTTGTGGATGTCCCTTTTGACCGGTGGGAAGTGATACTTCTTTGTAGTGCAGATTTGCATTGTCCGCTTGCTTGCTTGGCCAAAAAGGGCGTATGCGTTTTCTCCTGAATATATTCAGGAGAAAACGCATACGCCCTTTTTGGCCAAGTGCACCATTGTCCAAGTTGTGCCCCTCTTCCTGTGCTTTACAGGCGATTCCAACTTACCTCTTGAAATCTGTTTCCTGCTATTTTGCCTCACTTTCAAGTCCGCCTCGTTGACGTCCCTCAACAGATTTTTGGACGATAGTTGTCCTTTATCACTCTGCCAGTTTGTGAATTGCTGTGCCCCTGAGCTCCATTTCTCAACTCGTTTTTTGTGAGCTGAACGCAAGTCCAAAATTTTGGATCATGTCCTATACTGGTTCCCGGTGGGTGGCTGAGACTTTGGTTAATTCTTCTTCCTGCCGGGAAATTAGATTGACATGTGCCCGTCCAAATGCCTAACAGCTACTCTCTCATGGGTTCTCCCTCGTCCCTTCCATCCTCTGCCAAATTGGGAACCTGTGCAAACCAGGAGGTTAAAGGGCCTGTCTCTCCAAGTTGGGAGATTGATAGTAAGGCAGTTGGAAAGTCAAACTGGAACACCAGGAGAGGGACTATTCGTTGAGTTTTAGAAACCTTTCGTATTCACAGTGTGTCCATTCTCTAGGTTTCCTGTACATGTTATAGCTGTAGTAATATTCCCTTGAACCTGGAGAGTTGGGACCCATGGAATGGGGGCCATGCATTATTGCTTGAAAGGGTCTGCATTTACTCACCCAATCTCACCAATCCTCTCAGTCCCAAGTGTCCAGCCTTATGCCACATCCAGCTGTCATTGTAGATAGGGTCTTTCCAGGTTTCCTCAGACACCCTGAAGGAATTGTAAAGAATTTCCCTGTTTTTTGGTTTTGCTTTTGAATTTCCTTTTTATAGTGGGTTTGAGCTGATTCTCGCTGCCATGTTTATGCCACTCTAGACACACTTGATTCCCTTATGGAGTCATATCAATACATAGGTTTTAAGATTCTTACTAGTCAGATATATTCCTCTGCGGGAAATATGGGGTTTTGAGTCTCTTTCACTGAGGAAGGTGTAGGTCTTGTCTATTCCAAAGTTGGTTTTTGGAACGGTCCCTGTGCTTATATCAAACTCTGGTTTTATGCATCACCCCACCTCTCCATCCCCTTTATGCAGGCATAAGAGTGTTTTCTAAATGTGAGACTCTGTTCTCTTTCCTAACTCAGTTCATGTGTAGCCATGTTTACAGGATCTTCATAAGTGATATCTTATGATAAGTTTCTTTTTCTGTGTGACTTATTTCACTTAGAATCATCGTACCTGAATCCACTCACTTTGCTGCTACTGGTCTTATGACATTGATTTCATGGCTGAGGGATATTCCATCGTACGTAAGTACCACAATGTTTTGAACCATTTTTATATTTCCTGGGATATTTAAGGTGTACCCAAGTTGAGGTTCTTGTAACCAGTGCAGCCCTAAATTTGGAGGTGGCTCTTTCTTATTGATTTTCAGTTTTCCACAGGTATATTCCCTAGACTGGAAGTGGCCTTGGCTCTGTAGCTCTGTGGTTTACTTGTTTTAGGGAACACAATGCACTCCTCCAGTGAGGCAGTTGGCAATTTACATCCCGCCCATCAGCATAACAAGGCTCCCTGTTCTCCAGGGCCTGTCTTGCCTTTCTGTTTTTTACACATTTTGTGGATGTCCCTTTTGACCGGTGGGAAGTGATACTTCTTTGTAGTGCAGATTTGCATTGCCCGCTTGCTTGCTTGGCCAAAAAGGGCGTATGCGTTTTCTCCTGAATATATTCAGGAGAAAACGCATACGCCCTTTTTGGCCAAGTGCACCATTGTCCAAGTTGTGCCCCTCTTCCTGTGCTTTACAGGCGATTCCAGGGTACCTCTTGAAATCTGTTTCCTGCTATTTTGCCTCGCTTTCAAGTCCGCCTCGTTGACTTCCCTCAACAGATTTTTGGACGATAGTTGTCCTTTATCACTCTGCCAGTTTGTGAATTGCTGTGCCCCTGAGCTCCATTTCTCAACTCGTTTCTTGTGAGCTGAACGCAAGTCCAAAATTTTGGATCCTGTCCTATACTGGTTGCCGGTGGGTGGCTGAGACTTTGGTTAATTCTTCTTCCTGCCGGGAAATTAGAGTGACATGTGCCCGTCCAAATGCCTAACAGCTACTCTCTCATGGGTTCTCCCTCGTCCCTTCCATCCTCTGCCAAATTGGGAACCTGTGCAAACCAGGAGGTTAAAGGGCCTGTCTCTCCAAGTTGGGAGATTGATAGTAAGGCAGTTGGAAAGTCAAACTGGAGCACCAGGAGAGGGACTATTCGTTGAGTTTTAGAAACCTTTCGTATTCACAGTGTGTCCATTCTCTAGGTTTCCTGTACATGTTATAGCTGTAGTAATATTCCCTTGAACCTGGAGAGTTGGGACCCATGGAATGGGGGCCATGCATTATTGCTTGAAAGGGTCTGCATTTGCTCACCCAATCTCACCAATCCTCTCAGTCCCAAGTGTCCAGCCTTATGCCACATCCAGCTGTCATTGTAGATAGGGTCTTTCCAGGTTTCCTCAGACACCCTGAAGGAATTGTAAAGAATTTCCCTGTTTTTTGGTTTTGCTTTTGAAATTCCTTTTTAGACTGGGTTTGAGCTGATTCTCGCTGCCATGTTTATGCCACTCTAGACACACTTGATTCCCTTATGGAGTCATATCAATACATAGGTTTTAAGATTCTTACTAGTCAGATATATTCCTCTGCGGGAAATATGGGGTTTTAAGTCTCTTTCACTAAGGAAGGTGTCGGTCTTGTCAATTCCAAAGTTGGTTTTTGAAACGGTCCCTGTGCTTATATCAAACTCTGGTTTTATGCATCACCCCACCTCTCCTTCCCCTTTATGCAGGCATAAGAGTGTTTTCTAAATGTGAGACTCTGTTCTCTTTCCTAACTCAGTTCACGTGTAGCCATGTTTACAGGATCTTCCTAAGTGATATCTTATGATAAGTTTCTTTTTCTGTGTGACTTATTTCACTTAGAATCATCGTACCTGAATCCACTCACTTTGCTGCTACTGGTCGTATGACATTGATTTCATGACTGAGGGATATTCCATCGTACGTAAGTACCACAATGTTTTGAACCATTTTTATATTTCCTGGGATATTTAAGGTGTACCCAAGTTGAGGTTCTTGTAGCCAGTGCAGCCCTAAATTTGGAGGTGGCTCTTTCTTATTGATTTTCAGTTTTCCCAAGGTATATTCCCTAGACTGGAAGTGGCCTTGGCTCTGTAGCTCTGTTGTTTACTTGTTTTAGGGAACACAATGCACTCCTCCAGTGAGGCAGTTGGCAATTTACATCCCGCCCATCAGCATAACAAGGCTCCCTGTTCTCCAGGGCCTGTCTTGCCTTTCTGGTTTTTACACATTTTGTGGATGTCCCTTTTGACCGGTGGGAAGTGATACTTCTTTGTAGTGCAGATTTGCATTTCCCGCTTGCTTGCTTGGCCAAAAAGGGCGTATGCGTTTTCTCCTGAATATATTCAGGAGAAAACGCATACGCCCTTTTTGGCCAAGTGCACCATTGTCCAAGTTGTGCCCCTCTTCCTGTGCTTTACAGGCGATTCCAACGTACCTCTTGAAATCTGTTTCCTGCTATTTTGCCTCACTTTCAAGTCCGCCTCGTTGACTTCCCTCAACAGATTTTTGGACGATAGTTGTCCTTTATCACTCTGCCAGTTTGTGAATTGCTGTGCCCCTGAGCTCCATTTCTCAACTCGTTTTTTGTGAGCTGAACGCAAGTCCAAAATTTTGGATCATGTCCTATACTGGTTCCCGGTGGGTGGCTGAGACTTTGGTTAATTCTTCTTCCTGCCGGGAAATTAGAGTGACATGTGCCCGTCCAAATGCCTAACAGCTACTCTCTCATGGGTTCTCCCTCGTCCCTTCCATCCTCTGCCAAATTGGGAACCTGTGCAAACCAGGAGGTTAAAGCGCCTGTCTCTCCAAGTTGGGAGATTGATAGTAAGGCAGTTGGAAAGTCAAACTGGAGCACCAGGAGAGGGACTATTCGTTGAGTTTTAGAAACCTTTCGTATTCACAGTGTGTCCATTCTCTAGGTTTCCTGTACATGTTATAGCTGTAGTAATATTCCCTTGAACCTGGAGAGTTGGGACCCATGGAATGGGGGCCATGCATTATTGCTTGAAAGGGTCTGCATTTGCTCACCCAATCTCACCAATCCTCTCAGTCCCAAGTGTCCAGCCTTATGCCACATCCAGCTGTCATTGTAGATAGGGTCTTTCCAGGTTTCCTCAGACACCCTGAAGGAATTGTAAAGAATTTCCCTGTTTTTTGGTTTTGCTTTTGAAATTCCTTTTTATAGTGGGTTTGAGCTGATTCTCGCTGCCATGTTTATGCCACTCTAGACACACTTGATTCCCTTATGGAGACATATCAATACATAGGATTTAAGATTCTTACTAGTCAGATATATTCCTCTGCGGGAAATATGGGGTTTTGAGTCTCTTTCACTGAGGAAGGTGTAGGTCTTGTCTATTCCAAAGTTGGTTTTTGGAACGGTCCCTGTGCTTATATCAAACTCTGGTTTTATGCATCACCCCACCTCTCCTTCCCCTTTATGCAGGCATAAGAGTGTTTTCTAAATGTGAGACTCTGTTCTCTTTCCTAACTCAGTTCACGTGTAGCCATGTTTACAGGATCTTCATAAGTGATATCTTATGATAAGTTTCTTTTTCTGTGTGACTTATTTCACTTAGAATCATCGTACCTGAATCCACTCACTTTGCTGCTACTGGTCTTATGACATTGATTTCATCGCTGAGGGATATTCCATCATACGTAAGTACCACAATGTTTTGAACCATTTTTATATTTCCTGGGATATTTAAGGTGTACCCAAGTTGAGGTTCTTGTAGTCAGTGCAGCCCTAAATTTGGAGGTGGCTCTTTCTTATTGATTTTCAGTTTTCCCAAGGTATATTCCCTAGACTGGAAGTGGCCTTGGCTCTGTAGCTCTGTTGTTTACTTGTTTTAGGGAACACAATGCACTCCTCCAGTGAGGCAGTTGGCAATTTACATCCCGCCCATCAGCATAACAAGGCTCCCTGTTCTCCAGGGCCTGTCTTGCCTTTCTGGTTTTTACACATTTTGTGGATGTCCCTTTTGACCGGTGGGAAGTGATACTTCTTTGTAGTGCAGATTTGCATTGCCCGATTGCTTGCTTGGCCAAAAAGGGCGTATGCGTTTTCTCCTGAATATATTCAGGAGAAAACGCATACGCCCTTTTTGGCCAAGTGCACCATTGTCCAAGTTGTGCCCCTCTTCCTGTGCTTTACAGGTGATTCCAACGTACCTCTTGAAATCTGTTTCCTGCTATTTTGCCTCACTTTCAAGTCCGCCTCGTTGACTTCCCTCAACAGATTTTTGGACGATAGTTGTCCTTTATCACTCTGCCAGTTTGTGAATTGCTGTGCCCCTGAGCTCCATTTCTCAACTCGTTTTTTGTGAGCTGAACGCAAGTCCAAAATTTTGGATCCTGTCCTATACTGGTTCCCGGTGGGTGGCTGAGACTTTGGTTAATTCTTCTTCCTGCCGGGAAATTAGAGTGACATGTGCCCGTCCAAATGCCTAACAGCTACTCTCTCATGGGTTCTCCCTCGTCCCTTCCATCCTCTGCCAAATTGGGAACCTGTGCAAACCAGGAGGTTAAAGGGCCTGTCTCTCCAAGTTGGGAGATTGATAGTAAGGCAGTTGGAAAGTCAAACTGGAGCACCAGGAGAGGGACTATTCGTTGAGTTTTAGAAACCTTTCGTATTCACAGTGTGTCCATTCTCTAGGTTTCCTGTACATGTTATAGCTGTAGTAATATTCCCTTGAACCTGGAGAGTTGGGACCCATGGAATGGGGGCCATGCATTATTGCTTGAAAGGGTCTGCATTTGCTCACCCAATCTCACCAATCCTCTCAGTCCCAAGTGTCCAGCCTTATGCCACATCCAGCTGTCATTGTAGATAGGGTCTTTCCAGGTTTCCTCAGACACCCTGAAGGAATTGTAAAGAATTTCCCTGTTTTTTGGTTTTGCTTTTGAAATTCCTTTTTATAGTGGGTTTGAGCTGATTCTCGCTGCCATGTTTATGCCACTCTAGACACACTTGATTCCCATATGGAGACATATCAATACATAGGTTTTAAGATTCTTACTAGTCAGATATATTCCTCTGTGGGAAATATGGGGTTTTGAGTCTCTTTCACTAAGGAAGGTGTCGGTCTTGTCAATTCCAAAGTTGGTTTTTGAAACGGTCCCTGTGCTTATATCAAACTCTGGTTTTATGCATCACCCCACCTCTCCTTCCCCTTTATGCAGGCATAAGAGTGTTTTCTAAATGTGAGACTCTGTTCTCTTTCCTAACTCAGTTCACGTGTAGCCATGTTTACAGGATCTTCATAAGTGATATCTTATGATAAGTTTCTTTTTCTGTGTGACTTATTTCACTTAGAATCATCGTACCTGAATCCACTCACTTTGCTGCTACTGGTCTTATGACATTGATTTCATGGCTGAGGGATATTCCATCGTACGTAAGTACCACAATGTTTTGAACCATTTTTATATTTCCTGGGATATTTAAGGTGTACCCAAGTTGAGGTTCTTGTAGTCAGTGCAGCCCTAAATTTGGAGGTGGCTCTTTCTTATTGATTTTCAGTTTTCCCAAGGTATATTCCCTAGACTGGAAGTGGCCTTGGCTCTGTAGCTCTGTTGTTTACTTGTTTTAGGGAACACAATGCACTCCTCCAGTGAGGCAGTTGGCAATTTACATCCCGCCCATCAGCATAACAAGGCTCCCAGTTCTCCAGGGCCTGTCTTGCCTTTCTGGTTTTTACACATTTTGTGGATGTCCCTTTTGACCGGTGGGAAGTGATACTTCTTTGTAGTGCAGATTTGCATTGCCCGCTTGCTTGCTTGGCCAAAAAGGGCGTATGCGTTTTCTCCTGAATATATTCAGGAGAAAACGCATACGCCCTTTTTGGCCAAGTGCACCATTGTCCAAGTTGTGCCCCTCTTCCTGTGCTTTACAGGCGATTCCAACGTACCTCTTGAAATCTGTTTCCTGCTATTTTGCCTCACTTTCAAGTCCGCCTCGTTGACTTCCCTCAACAGATTTTTGGACGATAGTTGTCCTTTATCACTCTGCCAGTTTGTGAATTGCTGTGCCCCTGAGCTCCATTTCTCAACTCGTTTTTTGTGAGCTGAACGCAAGTCCAAAATTTTGGATCATGTCCTATACTGGTTCCCGGTGGGTGGCTGAGACTTTGGTTAATTCTTCTTCCTGCCGGGAAATTAGAGTGACATGTGCCCGTCCAAATGCCTAACAGCTACTCTCTCATGGGTTCTCCCTCGTCCCTTCCATCCTCTGCCAAATTGGGAACCTGTGCAAACCAGGAGGTTAAAGGGCCTGTCTCTCCAAGTTGGGAGATTGATAGTAAGGCAGTTGGAAAGTCAAACTGGAGCACCAGGAGAGGGACTATTCCTTGAGTTTTAGAAACCTTTCGTATTCACAGTGTGTCCATTCTCTAGGTTTCCTGTACATGTTATAGCTGTAGTAATATTCCCTTGAACCTGGAGAGTTGGGACCCATGGAATGGGGGCCATGCATTATTGCTTGAAAGGGTCTGCATTTGCTCACCCAATCTCACCAATCCTCTCAGTCCCAAGTGTCCAGCCTTATGCCACATCCAGCTGTCATTGTAGATAGGGTCTTTCCAGGTTTCCTCAGACACCCTGAAGGAATTGTAAAGAATTTCCCTGTTTTTTGGTTTTGCTTTTGAAATTCCTTTTTATAGTGGGTTTGAGCTGATTCTCGCTTCCATGTTTATGCCACTCTAGACACACTTGATTCCCTTATGGAGACATATCAATACATAGGTTTTAAGATTCTTACTAGTCAGATATATTCCTCTGTGGGAAATATGGGGTTTTGAGTCTCTTTCACTAAGGAAGGTGTCGGTCTTGTCAATTCCAAAGTTGGTTTTTGAAACGGTCCCTGTGCTTATATCAAACTCTGGTTTTATGCATCACCCCACCTCTCCTTCCCCTTTATGCAGGCATAAGAGTGTTTTCTAAATGTGAGACTCTGTTCTCTTTCCTAACTCAGTTCACGTGTAGCCATGTTTACAGGATCTTCATAAGTGATATCTTATGATAAGTTTCTTTTTCTGTGTGACTTATTTCACTTAGAATCATCGTACCTGAATCCACTCACTTTGCTGCTACTGGTCGTATGACATTGATTTCATGGCTGAGGGATATTCCATCGTACGTAAGTACCACAATGTTTTGAACCATTTTTATATTTCCTGGGATATTTAAGGTGTACCCAAGTTGAGGTTCTTGTAGTCAGTGCAGCCCTAAATTTGGAGGTGGCTCTTTCTGATTGATTTTCAGTTTTCCCAAGGTATATTCCCTAGACTGGAAGTGGCCTTGGCTCTGTAGCTCTGTTGTTTACTTGTTTTAGGGAACACAATGCACTCCTCCAGTGAGGCAGTTGGCAATTTACATCCCGCCCATCAGCATAACAAGGCTCCCAGTTCTCCAGGGCCTGTCTTGCCTTTCTGGTTTTTACACATTTTGTGGATGTCCCTTTTGACCGGTGGGAAGTGATACTTCTTTGTAGTGCAGATTTGCATTGCCCGCTTGCTTGCTTGGCCAAAAAGGGCGTATGCGTTTTCTCCTGAATATATTCAGGAGAAAACGCATACGCCCTTTTTGGCCAAGTGCACCATTGTCCAAGTTGTGCCCCTCTTCCTGTGCTTTACAGGCGATTCCAAGGTACCTCTTGAAATCTGTTTCCTGCTATTTTGCCTCGCTTTCAAGTCCGCCTCGTTGACTTCCCTCAACAGATTTTTGGACGATAGTTGTCCTTTATCACTCTGCCAGTTTGTGAATTGCTGTGCCCCTGAGCTCCATCTCTCAACTCGTTTTTTGTGAGCTGAACGCAAGTCCAAAATTTTGGATCCTGTCCTATACTGGTTCCCGGTGGGTGGCTGAGACTTTGGTTAATTCTTCTTCCTGCCGGGAAATTAGAGTGACATGTGCCCGTCCAAATGCCTAACAGCTACTCTCTCATGGGTTCTCCCTCGTCCCTTCCATCCTCTGCCAAATTGGGAACCTGTGCAAACCAGGAGGTTAAAGGGCCTGTCTCTCCAGGTTGGGAGATTGATAGTAAGGCAGTTGGAAAGTCAAACTGGAGCACCAGGAGAGGGACTATTCGTTGAGTTTTAGAAACCTTTCGTATTCACAGTGTGTCCATTCTCTAGGTTTCCTGTACATGTTATAGCTGTAGTAATATTCCCTTGAACCTGGAGAGTTGGGACCCATGGAATGGGGGCCATGCATTATTGCTTGAAAGGGTCTGCATTTGCTCACCCAATCTCACCAATCCTCTCAGTCCCAAGTGTCCAGCCTTATGCCACATACAGCTGTCATTGTAGATAGGGTCTTTCCAGGTTTCCTCAGACACCCTGAAGGAATTGTAAAGAATTTCCCTGTTTTTTGGTTTTGCTTTTGAAATTCCTTTTTATAGTGGGTTTGAGCTGATTCTCGCTTCCATGTTTATGCCACTCTAGACACACTTGATTCCCTTATGGAGACATATCAATACATAGGTTTTAAGATTCTTACTAGTCAGATATATTCCTCTGTGGGAAATATGGGGTTTTGAGTCTCTTTCACTGAGGAAGGTGTCGGTCTTGTCAATTCCAAAGTTGGTTTTTGAAACGGTCCCTGTGCTTATATCAAACTCTGGTTTTATGCATCACCCCACCTCTCCTTCCCCTTTATGCAGGCATAAGAGTGTTTTCTAAATGTGAGACTCTGTTCCCTTTCCTAACTCAATTCACGTGTAGCCATGTTTACAGGATCTTCATAAGTGATATCTTATGATAAGTTTCTTTTTCTGTGTGACTTATTTCACTTAGAATCATCGTACCTGAATCCACTCACTTTGCTGCTACTGGTCGTATGACATTGATTTCATGGCTGAGGGATATTCCATCGTACGTAAGTACCACAATGTTTTGAACCATTTTTATATTTCCTGGGATATTTAAGGTGTACCCAAGTTGAGGTTCTTGTAGTCAGTGCAGCCCTAAATTTGGAGGTGGCTCTTTCTGATTGATTTTCAGTTTTCCCAAGGTATATTCCCTAGACTGGAAGTGGCCTTGGCTCTGTAGCTCTGTTGTTTACTTGTTTTAGGGAACACAATGCACTCCTCCAGTGAGGCAGTTGGCAATTTACATCCCGCCCATCAGCATAACAAGGCTCCCAGTTCTCCAGGGCCTGTCTTGCCTTTCTGGTTTTTACACATTTTGTGGATGTCCCTTTTGACCGGTGGGAAGTGATACTTCTTTGTAGTGCAGAGTTGCATTGCCCGCTTGCTTGCTTGGCCAAAAAGGGCGTATGCGTTTTCTCCTGAATATATTCAGGAGAAAACGCATACGCCCTTTTTGGCCAAGTGCACCATTGTCCAAGTTGTGCCCCTCTTCCTGTGCTTTACAGGCGATTCCAAGGTACCTCTTGAAATCTGTTTCCTGCTATTTTGCCTCACTTTCAAGTCCGCCTCGTTGACTTCCCTCAACAGATTTTTGGACGATAGTTGTCCTTTATCACTCTGCCAGTTTGTGAATTGCTGTGCCCCTGAGCTCCATCTCTCAACTCGTTTTTTGTGAGCTGAACGCAAGTCCAAAATTTTGGATCATGTCCTATACTGGTTCCCGGTGGGTGGCTGAGACTTTGGTTAATTCTTCTTCCTGCCGGGAAATTAGAGTGACATGTGCCCGTCCAAATGCCTAACAGCTACTCTCTCATGGGTTCTCCCTCGTCCCTTCCATCCTCTGCCAAATTGGGAACCTGTGCAAACCAGGAGGTTAAAGGGCCTGCCTCTCCAAGTTGGGAGATTGATAGTAAGGCAGTTGGAAAGTCAAACTGGAGCACCAGGAGAGGGACTATTCGTTGAGTTTTAGAAACCTTTCGTATTCACAGTGTGTCCATTCTCTAGGTTTCCTGTACATGTTATAGCTGTAGTAATATTCCCTTGAACCTGGAGAGTTGGGACCCATGGAATGGGGGCCATGCATTATTGCTTGAAAGGGTCTGCATTTGCTCACCCAATCTCACCAATCCTCTCAGTCCCAAGTGTCCAGCCTTATGCCACATCCAGCTGTCATGGTAGATAGGGTCTTTCCAGGTTTCCTCAGACACCCTGAAGGAATTGTAAAGAATTTCCCTGTTTTTTGGTTTTGCTTTTGAAATTCCTTTTTATAGTGGGTTTGAGCTGATTCTCGCTGCCATGTTTATGCCACTCTAGACACACTTGATTCCCTTACGGAGACATATCAATACATAGGTTTTAAGATTCTTACTAGTCAGATATATTCCTCTGCGGGAAATATGGGGTTTTGAGTCTCTTTCACTGAGGAAGGTGTAGGTCTTGTCTATTCCAAAGTTGGTTTTTGGAACGGTCCCTGTGCTTATATCAAACTCTGGTTTTATGCATCACCCCACCTCTCCTTCCCCTTTATGCAGGCATAAGAGTGTTTTCTAAATGTGAGACTCTGTTCTCTTTCCTAACTCAGTTCACGTGTAGCCATGTTTACAGGATCTTCATAAGTGATATCTTATGATAAGTTTCTTTTTCTGTGTGACTTATTTCACTTAGAATCATCGTACCTGAATCCACTCACTTTGCTGCTACTGGTCTTATGACATTGATTTCATGGCTGAGGGATATTCCATCGTACGTAAGTACCACAATGTTTTGAACCATTTTTATATTTCCTGGGATATTTAAGGTGTACCCAAGTTGAGGTTCTTGTAGCCAGTGCAGCCCTAAATTTGGAGGTGGCTCTTTCTTATTGATTTTCAGTTTTCCCCAGGTATATTCCCTCGACTGGAAGTGGCCTTGGCTCTGTAGCTCTGTTGTTTACTTGTTTTAGGGAACACAATGCACTCCTCCAGTGAGGCAGTTGGCAATTTACATCCCGCCCATCAGCATAACAAGGCTCCCTGTTCTCCAGGGCCTGTCTTGCCTTTCTGGTTTTTACACATTTTGTGGATGTCCCTTTTGACCGGTGGGAAGTGATACTTCTTTGTAGTGCAGATTTGCATTGCCCGATTGCTTGCTTGGCCAAAAAGGGCGTATGCGTTTTCTCCTGAATATATTCAGGAGAAAACGCATACGCCCTTTTTGGCCAAGTGCACCATTGTCCAAGTTGTGCCCCTCTTCCTGTGCTTTACAGGCGATTCCAACGTACCTCTTGAAATCTGTTTCCTGCTATTTTGCCTCGCTTTCAAGTCCGCCTCGTTGACTTCCCTCAACAGATTTTTGGACGATAGTTGTCCTTTATCACTCTGCCAGTTTGTGAATTGCTGTGCCCCTGAGCTCCATTTCTCAACTCGTTTTTTGTGAGCTGAACGCAAGTCCAAAATTTTGGATCCTGTCCTATACTGGTTCCCGGTGGGTGGCTGAGACTTTGGTTAATTCTTCTTCCTGCCGGGAAATTAGAGTGACATGTGCCCGTCCAAATGCCTAACAGCTACTCTCTCATGGGTTCTCCCTCGTCCCTTCCATCCTCTGCCAAATTGGGAACCTGTGCAAACCAGGAGGTTAAAGGGCCTGTCTCTCCAGGTTGGGAGATTGATAGTAAGGCAGTTGGAAAGTCAAACTGGAGCACCAGGAGAGGGACTATTCGTTGAGTTTTAGAAACCTTTCGTATTCACAGTGTGTCCATTCTCTAGGTTTCCTGTACATGTTATAGCTGTAGTAATATTCCCTTGAACATGGAGAGTTGGGACCCATGGAATGGGGGCCATGCATTATTGCTTGAAAGGGTCTGCATTTGCTCACCCAATCTCACCAATCCTCTCAGTCCCAGGTGTCCAGCCTTATGCCACATCCAGCTGTCATTGTAGATAGGGTCTTTCCAGGTTTCCTCAGACACCCTGAAGGAATTGTAAAGAATTTCCCTGTTTTTTGGTTTTGCTTTTCAAATTCCTTTTTATAGTGGGTTTGAGCTGATTCTCGCTGCCATGTTTATGCCACTCTAGACACACTTGATTCCCTTATGGAGACATATCAATACATAGGTTTTAAGATTCTTTCTAGTCAGATATATTCCTCTGTGGGAAATATGGGGTTTTGAGTCTCTTTCACTGAGGAAGGTGTCGGTCTTGTCAATTCCAAAGTTGGTTTTTGAAACGGTCCCTGTGCTTATATCAAACTCTGGTTTTATGCATCACCCCACCTCTCCTTCCCCTTTATGCAGGCATAAGAGTGTTTTCTAAATGTGAGTCTCTGTTCTCTTTCCTAACTCAGTTCACGTGTAGCCATGTTTACAGGATCTTCATAAGTGATATCTTATGATAAGTTTCTTTTTCTGTGTGACTTATTTCACTTAGAATCATCGTACCTGAATCCACTCACTTTGCTGCTACTGGTCGTATGACATTGATTTCATGGCTGAGGGATATTCCATCGTTCGTAAGTACCACAATGTTTTGAACCATTTTTATATTTCCTGGGATATTTAAGGTGTACCCAAGTTGAGGTTCTTGTAGCCAGTGCAGCCCTAAATTTGGAGGTGGCTCTTTCTTATTGATTTTCAGTTTTCCCAAGGTATATTCCCTAGACTGGAAGTGGCCTTGGCTCTGTAGCTCTGTTTACCTGTTTTAGGGAACACAATGCACTCCTCCAGTGAGGCAGTTGGCAATTTACATCCCGCCCATCAGCATATCAAGGCTCCCTGTTCTCCAGGGCCTGTCTTGCCTTTCTGGTTTTTACACATTTTGTGGATGTCCCTTTTGACCGGTGGGAAGTGATACTTCTTTGTAGTGCAGATTTGCATTGCCCGCTTGCTTGCTTGGCCAAAAAGGGCGTATGCGTTTTCTCCTGAATATATTCAGGAGAAAACGCATACGCCCTTTTTGGCCAAGTGCACCATTGTCCAAGTTGTGCCCCTCTTCCTGTGCTTTACAGGCGATTCCAAGGTACCTCTTGAAATCTATTTCCTGCTATTTTGCCTCGCTTTCAAGTCCGCCTCGTTGACTTCCCTCAACAGATTTTTGGACGATAGTTGTCCTTTATCACTCTGCCAGTTTGTGAATTGCTGTGCCCCTGAGCTCCATTTCTCAACTCGTTTTTTGTGAGCTGAACGCAAGTCCAAAATTTTGGATCATGTCCTATACTGGTTCCCGGTGGGTGGCTGAGACTTTGGTTAATTCTTCTTCCTGCCGGGAAATTAGAGTGACATGTGCCCGTCCAAATGCCTAACAGCTACTCTCTCATGGGTTCTCCCTCGTCCCTTCCATCCTCTGCCAAATTGGGAACCTGTGCAAACCAGGAGGTTAAAGGGCCTGTCTCTCCAAGTTGGGAGATTGATAGTAAGGCAGTTGGAAAGTCAAACTGGAGCACCAGGAGAGGGACTATTCGTTGAGTTTTAGAAACCTTTCGTATTCACAGTGTGTCCATTCTCTAGGTTTCCTGTACATGTTATAGCTGTAGTAATATTCCCTTGAACCTGGAGAGTTGGGACCCATGGAATGGGGGCCATGCATTATTGCTTGAAAGGGTCTGCATTTGCTCACCCAATCTCACCAATCCTCTCAGTCCCAAGTGTCCAGCCTTATGCCACATCCAGCTGTCATTGTAGATAGGGTCTTTCCAGGTTTCCTCAGACACCCTGAAGGAATTGTAAAGAATTTCCCTGTTTTTTGGTTTTGCTTTTGAAATTCCTTTTTATAGTGGGTTTGAGCTGATTCTCGCTTCCATGTTTATGCCACTCTAGACACACTTGATTCCCTTATGGAGACATATCAATACATAGGTTTTAAGATTCTTACTAGTCAGATATATTCCTCTGTGGGAAATATGGGGTTTTGAGTCTCTTTCACTAAGGAAGGTGTCGGTCTTGTCAATTCCAAAGTTGGTTTTTGAAACGGTCCCTGTGCTTATATCAAACTCTGGTTTTATGCATCACCCCACCTCTCCTTCCCCTTTATGCAGGCATAAGAGTGTTTTCTAAATGTGAGAATCTGTTCTCTTTCCTAACTCAGTTCACGTGTAGCCATGTTTACAGGATCTTCATAAGTGATATCTTATGATAAGTTTCTTTTTCTGTGTGACTTATTTCACTTAGAATCATCGTACCTGAATCCACTCACTTTGCTGCTACTGGTCGTATGACATTGATTTCATGACTGAGGGATATTCCATCGTACGTAAGTACCACAATGTTTTGAACCATTTTTATATTTCCTGGGATATTTAAGGTGTACCCAAGTTGAGGTTCTTGTAGCCAGTGCAGCCCTAAATTTGGAGGTGGCTCTTTCTTATTGATTTTCAGTTTTCCCAAGGTATATTCCCTAGACTGGAAGTGGCCTTGGCTCTGTAGCTCTGTTGTTTACTTGTTTTAGGGAACACAATGCACTCCTCCAGTGAGGCAGTTGGCAATTTACATCCCGCACATCAGCATAACAAGGCTCCCTGTTCTCCAGGGCCTGTCTTGCCTTTCTGGTTTTTACACATTTTGTGGATGTCCCTTTTGACCGGTGGGAAGTGATACTTCTTTGTAGTGCAGATTTGCATTTCCCGATTGCTTGCTTGGCCAAAAAGGGCGTATGAATTTTCTCCTGAATATATTCAGGAGAAAACGCATACGCCCTTTTTGGCCAAGTGCACCATTGTCCAAGTTGTGCCCCTCTTCCTGTGCTTTACAGGCGATTCCAACGTACCTCTTGAAATCTGTTTCCTGCTATTTTGCCTCACTTTCAAGTCCGCCTCGTTGACTTCCCTCAACAGATTTTTGGACGATAGTTGTCCTTTATCACTCTGCCAGTTTGTGAATTGCTGTGCCCCTGAGCTCCATTTCTCAACTCGTTTTTTGGGAGCTGAACGCAAGTCCAAAATTTTGGATCATGTCCTATAGTGGTTCCCGGTGGGTGGCTGAGACTTTGGTTAATTCTTCTTCCTGCCGGGAAATTAGAGTGACATGTGCCCGTCCAAATGCCTAACAGCTACTCTCTCATGGGTTCTCCCTCGTCCCTTCCATCCTCTGCCAAATTGGGAACCTGTGCAAACCAGGAGGTTAAAGGGCCTGTCTCTCCAAGTTGGGAGATTGATAGTAAGGCAGTTGGAAAGTCAAACTGGAGCACCAGGAGAGGGACTATTCGTTGAGTTTTAGAAACCTTTCGTATTCACAGTGTGTCCATTCTCTAGGTTTCCTGTACATGTTATAGCTGTAGTAATATTCCCTTGAACCTGGAGAGTTGGGACCCATGGAATGGGGGCCATGCATTATTGCTTGAAAGGGTCTGCATTTGCTCACCCAATCTCACCAATCCTCTCAGTCCCAAGTGTCCAGCCTTATGCCACATCCAGCTGTCATTGTAGATAGGGTCTTTCCAGGTTTCCTCAGACACCCTGAAGGAATTGTAAAGAATTTCCCTGTTTTTTGGTTTTGCTTTTGAAATTCCTTTTTATAGTGGGTTTGAGCTGATTCTCGCTGCCATGTTTATGCCACTCTAGACACACTTGATTCCCTTATGGAGACATATCAATACATAGGATTTAAGATTCTTACTAGTCAGATATATTACTCTGCGGGAAATATGGGGTTTTGAGTCTCTTTCACTGAGGAAGGTGTAGGTCTTGTCTATTCCAAAGTTGGTTTTTGGAACGGTCCCTGTGCTTATATCAAACTCTGGTTTTATGCATCACCCCACCTCTCCTTCCCCTTTATGCAGGCATAAGAGTGTTTTCTAAATGTGAGACTCTGTTCTCTTTCCTAACTCAGTTCACGTGTAGCCATGTTTACAGGATCTTCATAAGTGATATCTTATGATAAGTTTCTATTTCTGTGTGACTTATTTCACTTAGAATCATCGTACCTGAATCCACTCACTTTGCTGCTACTGGTCTTATGACATTGATTTCATCGCTGAGGGATATTCCATCATACGTAAGTACCACAATGTTTTGAACCATTTTTATATTTCCTGGGATATTTAAGGTGTACCCAAGTTGAGGTTCTTGTAGTCAGTGCAGCCCTAAATTTGGAGGTGGCTCTTTCTTATTGATTTTCCGTTTTCCCAAGGTATATTCCCTAGACTGGAAGTGGCCTTGGCTCTGTAGCTCTGTTGTTTACTTGTTTTAGGGAACACAATGCACTCCTCCAGTGAGGCAGTTGGCAATTTACATCCCGCCCATCAGCATAACAAGGCTCCCTGTTCTCCAGGGCCTGTCTTGCCTTTCTGGTTTTTACACATTTTGTGGATGTCCCTTTTGACCGGTGGGAAGTGATACTTCTTTGTAGTGCAGATTTGCATTGCCCGCTTGCTTGCTTGGCCAAAAAGGGCGTATGCGTTTTCTCCTGAATATATTCAGGAGAAAACGCATACGCCCTTTTTGGCCAAGTGCACCATTGTCCAAGTTGTGCCCCTCTTCCTGTGCTTTACAGGCGATTCCAAGGTACCTCTTGAAATCTGTTTCCTGCTATTTTGCCTCACTTTCAAGTCCGCCTCGTTGACTTCCCTCAACAGATTTTTGGACGATAGTTGTCCTTTATCACTCTGCCAGTTTGTGAATTGCTGTGCCCCTGAGCTCCATTTCTCAACTCGTTTTTTGTGAGCTGAACGCAAGTCCAAAATTTTGGATCCTGTCCTATACTGGTTCCCGGTGGGTGGCTGAGACTTTGGTTAATTCTTCTTCCTGCCGGGAAATTAGAGTGACATGTGCCCGTCCAAATGTCTAACAGCTACTCTCTCATGGGTTCTCCCTCGTCCCTTCCATCCTCTGCCAAATTGGGAACCTGTGCAAACCAGGAGGTTAAAGGGCCTGTCTCTCCAAGTTGGGAGATTGATAGTAAGGCAGTTGGAAAGTCAAACTGGAGCACCAGGAGAGGGACTATTCGTTGAGTTTTAGAAACCTTTCGTATTCACAGTGTGTCCATTCTCTAGGTTTCCTGTACATGTTATAGCTGTAGTAATATTCCCTTGAACATGGAGAGTTGGGACCCATGGAATGGGGGCCATGCATTATTGCTTGAAAGGGTCTGCATTTGCTCACCCAATCTCACCAATCCTCTCAGTCCCAGGTGTCCAGCCTTATGCCACATCCAGCTGTCATTGTAGATAGGGTCTTTCCAGGTTTCCTCAGACACCCTGAAGGAATTGTAAAGAATTTCCCTGTTTTTTGGTTTTGCTTTTCAAATTCCTTTTTATAGTGGGTTTGAGCTGATTCTCGCTGCCATGTTTATGCCACTCTAGACACACTTGATTCCCTTATGGAGACATATCAATACATAGGTTTTAAGATTCTTACTAGTCAGATATATTCCTCTGTGGGAAATATGGGGTTTTGAGTCTCTTTCACTAAGGAAGGTGTCGGTCTTGTCAATTCCAAAGTTGGTTTTTGAAATGGTCCCTGTGCTTATATCAAACTCTGGTTTTATGCATCACCCCACCTCTCCTTCCCCTTTATGCAGGCATAAGAGTGTTTTCTAAATGTGAGACTCTGTTCTCTTTCCTAACTCAGTTCACGTGTAGCCATGTTTACAGGATCTTCATAAGTGATATCTTATGATAAGTTTCTTTTTCTGTGTGACTTATTTCACTTAGAATCATCGTACCTGAATCCACTCACTTTGCTGCTACTGGTCGTATGACATTGATTTCATGACTGAGGGATATTCCCTCGTACGTAAGTACCACAATGTTTTGAACCATTTTTATATTTCCTGGGATATTTAAGGTGTACCCAAGTTGAGGTTCTTGTAGCCAGTGCAGCCCTAAATTTGGAGGTGGCTCTTTCTTATTGATTTTCAGTTTTCCCAAGGTATATTCCCTAGACTGGAAGTGGCCTTGGCTCTGTAGCTCTGTTGTTTACTTGTTTTAGGGAACACAATGCACTCCTCCAGTGAGGCAGTTGGCAATTTACATCCCGCCCATCAGCATAACAAGGCTCCCTGTTCTCCAGGGCCTGTCTTGCCTTTCTGGTTTTTACACATTTTGTGGATGTCCCTTTTGACCGGTGGGAAGTGATACTTCTTTGTAGTGCAGATTTGCATTTCCCGATTGCTTGCTTGGCCAAAAAGGGCGTATGAATTTTCTCCTGAATATATTCAGGAGAAAACGCATACGCCCTTTTTGGCCAAGTGCACCATTGTCCAAGTTGTGCCCCTCTTCCTGTGCTTTACAGGCGATTCCAACGTACCTCTTGAAATCTGTTTCCTGCTATTTTGCCTCACTTTCAAGTCCGCCTCGTTGACTTCCCTCAACAGATTTTTGGACGATAGTTGTCCTTTATCACTCTGCCAGTTTGTGAATTGCTGTGCCCCTGAGCTCCATTTCTCAACTCGTTTTTTGGGAGCTGAACGCAAGTCCAAAATTTTGGATCATGTCCTATACTGGTTCCCGGTGGGTGGCTGAGACTTTGGTTAATTCTTCTTCCTGCCGGGAAATTAGAGTGACATGTGCCCGTCCAAATGCCTAACAGCTACTCTCTCATGGGTTCTCCCTCGTCCCTTCCATCCTCTGCCAAATTGGGAACCTGTGCAAACCAGGAGGTTAAAGGGCCTGTCTCTCCAAGTTGGGAGATTGATAGTAAGGCAGTTGGAAAGTCAAACTGGAGCACCAGGAGAGGGACTATTCGTTGATTTTAGAAACCTTTCGTATTCACAGTGTGTCCATTCTCTAGGTTTCCTGTACATGTTATAGCTGTAGTAATATTCCCTTGAACCTGGAGAGTTGGGACCCATGGAATGGGGGCCATGCATTATTGCTTGAAAGGGTCTGCATTTGCTCACCCAATCTCACCAATCCTCTCAGTCCCAAGTGTCCAGCCTTATGCCACATCCAGCTGTCATTGTAGATAGGGTCTTTCCAGGTTTCCTCAGACACCCTGAAGGAATTGTAAAGAATTTCCCTGTTTTTTGGTTTTGCTTTTGAAATTCCTTTTTATAGTGGGTTTGAGCTGATTCTCGCTGCCATGTTTATGCCACTCTAGACACACTTGATTCCCTTATGGAGACATATCAATACATAGGATTTAAGATTCTTACTAGTCAGATATATTCCTCTGCGGGAAATATGGAGTTTTGAGTCTCTTTCACTGAGGAAGGTGTAGGTCTTGTCTATTCCAAAGTTGGTTTTTGGAACGGTCCCTGTGCTTATATCAAACTCTGGTTTTATGCATCACCCCACCTCTCCTTCCCCTTTATGCAGGCATAAGTGTGTTTTCTAAATGTGAGACTCTGTTCTCTTTCCTAACTCAGTTCACGTGTAGCCATGTTTACAGGATCTTCATAAGTGATATCTTATGATAAGTTTCTTTTTCTGTGTGACTTATTTCACTTAGAATCATCGTACCTGAATCCACTCACTTTGCTGCTACTGGTCTTATGACATTGATTTCATCGATGAGGGATATTCCATCATACGTAAGTACCACAATGTTTTGAACCATTTTTATATTTCCTGGGATATTTAAGGTGTACCCAAGTTGAGGTTCTTGTAGTCAGTGCAGCCCTAAATTTGGAGGTGGCTCTTTCTTATTGATTTTCAGTTTTCCCAAGGTATATTCCCTAGACTGGAAGTGGCCTTGGCTCTGTAGCTCTGTTGTTTACTTGTTTTAGGGAACACAATGCACTCCTCCAGTGAGGCAGTTGGCAATTTACATCCCGCCCATCAGCATAACAAGGCTCCCTGTTCTCCAGGGCCTGTCTTGCCTTTCTGGTTTTTACACATTTTGTGGATGTCCCTTTTGACCGGTGGGAAGTGATACTTCTTTGTAGTGCAGATTTGCATTGCCCGCTTGCTTGCTTGGCCAAAAAGGGCGTATGCGTTTTCTCCTGAATATATTCAGGAGAAAACGCTTACGCCCTTTTTGGCCAAGCGCACCATTGTCCAAGTTGTGCCCCTCTTCCTGTGCTTTACAGGCGATTCCAACGTACCTCTTGAAATCTGTTTCCTGCTATTTTGCCTCACTTTCAAGTCCGCCTCGTTGACTTCCCTCAACAGATTTTTGGACGATAGTTGTCCTTTATCACTCTGCCAGTTTGTGAATTGCTGTGCCCCTGAGCTCCATTTCTCAACTCGTTTTTTGTGAGCTGAACGCAAGTCCAAAATTTTGGATCCTGTCCTATACTGGTTCCCGGTGGGTGGCTGAGACTTTGGTTAATTCTTCTTCCTGCCGGGAAATTAGAGTGACATGTGCCCGTCCAAATGCCTAACAGCTACTCTCTCATGGGTTCTCCCTC
Source organism: Mesoplodon densirostris (assembly GCF_025265405.1). NCBI lineage: Eukaryota > Metazoa > Chordata > Mammalia > Artiodactyla > Ziphiidae > Mesoplodon > Mesoplodon densirostris. The sequence goes on along the minus strand of NW_026778231.1, from coordinate 213,035 downwards.
GTCCCTTCCATCCTCTGCCAAATTGGGAACCTGTGCAAACCAGGAGGTTAAAGGGCCTGTCTCTCCAAGTTGGGAGATTGATAGTAAGGCAGTTGGAAAGTCAAACTGGAGCACCAGGAGAGGGACTATTCGTTGAGTTTTAGAAACCTTTCGTATTCACAGTGTGTCCATTCTCTAGGTTTCCTGTACATGTTATAGCTGTAGTAATATTCCCTTGAACCTGGAGAGTTGGGACCCATGGAATGGGGGCCATGCATTATTGCTTGAAAGGGTCTGCATTTGCTCACCCAATCTCACCAATCCTCTCAGTCCCAAGTGTCCAGCCTTATGCCACATCCAGCTGTCATTGTAGATAGGGTCTTTCCAGGTTTCCTCAGACACCCTGAAGGAATTGTAAAGAATTTCCCTGTTTTTTGGTTTTGCTTTTGAAATTCCTTTTTATAGTGGGTTTGAGCTGATTCTCGCTGCCATGTTTATGCCACTCTAGACACACTTGATTCCCATATGGAGACATATCAATACATAGGTTTTAAGATTCTTACTAGTCAGATATATTCCTCTGTGGGAAATATGGGGTTTTGAGTCTCTTTCACTAAGGAAGGTGTCGGTCTTGTCAATTCCAAAGTTGGTTTTTGAAACGGTCCCTGTGCTTATATCAAACTCTGGTTTTATGCATCACCCCACCTCTCCTTCCCCTTTATGCAGGCATAAGAGTGTTTTCTAAATGTGAGACTCTGTTCTCTTTCCTAACTCAGTTCACGTGTAGCCATGTTTACAGGATCTTCATAAGTGATATCTTATGATAAGTTTCTTTTTCTGTGTGACTTATTTCACTTAGAATCATCGTACCTGAATCCACTCACTTTGCTGCTACTGGTCGTATGACATTGATTTCATGGCTGAGGGATATTCCATCGTACGTAAGTACCACAATGTTTTGAACCATTTTTATATTTCCTGGGATATTTAAGGTGTACCCAAGTTGAGGTTCTTGTAGTCAGTGCAGCCCTAAATTTGGAGGTGGCTCTTTCTTATTGATTTTCAGTTTTCCCAAGGTATATTCCCTAGACTGGAAGTGGCCTTGGCTCTGTAGCTCTGTTGTTTACTTGTTTTAGGGAACACAATGCACTCCTCCAGTGAGGCAGTTGGCAATTTACATCCCGCCCATCAGCATAACAAGGCTCCCAGTTCTCCAGGGCCTGTCTTGCCTTTCTGGTTTTTACACATTTTGTGGATGTCCCTTTTGACCGGTGGGAAGTGATACTTCTTTGTAGTGCAGATTTGCATTGCCCGCTTGCTTGCTTGGCCAAAAAGGGCGTATGCGTTTTCTCCTGAATATATTCAGGAGAAAACGCATACGCCCTTTTTGGCCAAGTGCACCATTGTCCAAGTTGTGCCCCTCTTCCTGTGCTTTACAGGCGATTCCAAGGTACCTCTTGAAATCTGTTTCCTGATATTTTGCCTCGCTTTCAAGTCCGCCTCGTTGACTTCCCTCAACAGATTTTTGGACGATAGTTGTCCTTTATCACTCTGCCAGTTTGTGAATTGCTGTGCCCCTGAGCTTCATTTCTCAACTCGTTTTTTGTGAGCTGAACGCAAGTCCAAAATTTTGGATCCTGTCCTATACTGGTTCCCGGTGGGTGGCTGAGACTTTGGTTAATTCTTCTTCCTGCCGGGAAATTAGAGTGACATGTGCCCGTCCAAATGCCTAACAGCTACTCTCTCATGGGTTCTCCCTCGTCCCTTCCATCCTCTGGCAAATTGGGAACCTGTGCAAACCAGGAGGTTAAAGGGCCTGTCTCTCCAAGTTGGGAGATTGATAGTAAGGCAGTTGGAAAGTCAAACTGGAGCACCAGGAGAGGGACTATTCGTTGAGTTTTAGAAACCTTTCGTATTCACAGTGTGTCCATTCTCTAGGTTTCCTGTACATGTTATAGCTGTAGTAATATTCCCTTGAACCTGGAGAGTTGGGACCCATGGAATGGGGGCCATGCATTATTGCTTGAAAGGGTCTGCATTTGCTCACCCAATCTCACCAATCCTCTCAGTCCCAAGTGTCCAGCCTTATGCCACATCCAGCTGTCATTGTAGATAGGGTCTTTCCAGGTTTCCTCAGACACCCTGAAGGAATTGTAAAGAATTTCCCTGTTTTTTGGTTTTGCTTTTCAAATTCCTTTTTATAGTGGGTTTGAGCTGATTCTCGCTGCCATGTTTATGCCACTCTAGACACACTTGATTCCCTTATGGAGACATATCAATACATAGGATTTAAGATTCTTACTAGTCAGATATATTCCTCTGTGGGAAATATGGGGTTTTGAGTCTCTTTCACTGAGGAAGGTGTAGGTCTTGTCTATTCCAAAGTTGGTTTTTGGAACGGTCCATGTGCTTATATCAAACTCTGGTTTTATGCATCTCCCCACCTCTCCTTCCCCTTTATGCAGGCATAAGAGTGTTTTCTAAATGTGAGACTCTGTTCTCTTTCCTAACTCAGTTCACGTGTAGCCATGTTTACAGGATCTTCATAAGTGATATCTTATGATAAGTTTCTTTTTCTGTGTGACTTATTTCACTTAGAATCATCGTACCTGAATCCACTCACTTTGCTGCTACTGGTCTTATGACATTGATTTCATGGCTGAGGGATATTCCATCATACGTAAGTACCACAATGTTTTGAACCATTTTTATATTTCCTGGGATATTTAAGGTGTACCCAAGTTGAGGTTCTTGTAGTCAGTGCAGCCCTAAATTTGGAGGTGGCTCTTTCTTATTGATTTTCAGTTTTCCCAAGGTATATTCCCTAGACTGGAAGTGGCCTTGGCTCTGTAGCTCTGTTGTTTACTTGTTTTAGGGAACACAATGCACTCCTCCAGTGAGGCAGTTGGCAGTTTACATCCCGCCCATCAGCATAACAAGGCTCCCAGTTCTCCAGGGCCTGTCTTGCCTTTCTGGTTTTTACACATTTTGTGGATGTCCCTTTTGACCGGTGGGAAGTGATACTTCTTTGTAGTGCAGATTTGCATTGCCCGCTTGCTTGCTTGGCCAAAAGGGGCGTATGCGTTTTCTCCTGAATATATTCAGGAGAAAACGCATACGCCCTTTTTGGCCAAGTGCACCATTGTCCAAGTTGTGCCCCTCTTCCTGTGCTTTACAGGCGATTCCAACGTACCTCTTGAAATCTGTTTCCTGCTCTTTTGCCTCACTTTCAAGTCCGCCTCATTGACTTCCCTCAACAGATTTTTGGACGATAGTTGTCCTTTATCACTCTGCCAGTTTGTGAATTGCTGTGCCCCTGAGCTCCATTTCTCAACTCGTTTTTTGTGAGCTGAACGCAAGTCCAAAATTTTGGTCCTGTCCTATACTGGTTCCCGGTGGGTGGCTGAGACTTTGGTTAATTCTTCTTCCTGCCGGGAAATTAGTGTGACATGTGCCCGTCCAAATGCCTAACAGCTACTCTCTCATGGGTTCTCCCTCGTCCCTTCCATCCTCTGCCAAATTGGGAACCTGTGCAAACCAGGAGGTTAAAGGGCCTGTCTCTCCAAGTTGGGAGATTGATAGTAAGGCAGTTGGAAAGTCAAACTGGAGCACCAGGAGAGGGACTATTCGTTGAGTTTTAGAAACCTTTCGTATTCACAGTGTGTCCATTCTCTAGGTTTCCTGTACATGTTATAGCTGTAGTAATATTCCCTTGAACCTGGAGAGTTGGGACCCATGGAATGGGGGCCATGCATTATTGCTTGAAAGGGTCTGCATTTGCTCACCCAATCTCACCAATCCTCTCAGTCCCAAGTGTCCAGCCTTATGCCACATCCAGCTGTCATTGTAGATAGGGTCTTTCCAGGTTTCCTCAGACACCCTGAAGGAATTGTAAAGAATTTCCCTGTTTTTTGGTTTTGCTTTTAAAATTCCTTTTTATAGTGGGTTTGAGCTGATTCTCGCTTCCATGTTTATGCCACTCTAGACACACTTGATTCCCTTATGGAGACATATCAATACATAGGTTTTAAGATTCTTACTAGTCAGATATATTCCTCTGTGGGAAATATGGGGTTTTGAGTCTCTTTCACTAAGGAAGGTGTCGGTCTTGTCAATTCCAAAGTTGGTTTTTGAAACGGTCCCTGTGCTTATATCAAACTCTGGTTTTATGCATCACCCCACCTCTCCTTCCCCTTTATGCAGGCATAAGAGTGTTTTCTAAATGTGAGACTCTGTTCTCTTTCCTAACTCAGTTCACGTGTAGCCATGTTTACAGGATCTTCATAAGTGATATCTTATGATAAGTTTCTTTTTCTGTGTGACTTATTTCACTTAGAATCATCGTACCTGAATCCACTCACTTTGCTGCTACTGGTCGTATGACATTGATTTCATGGCTGAGGGATATTCCATCGTACGTAAGTACCACAATGTTTTGAACCATTTTTATATTTCCTGGGATATTTAAGGTGTACCCAAGTTGAGGTTCTTGTAGTCAGTGCAGCCCTAAATTTGGAGGTGGCTCTTTCTGATTGATTTTCAGTTTTCCCAAGGTATATTCCCTAGACTGGAAGTGGCCTTGGCTCTGTAGCTCTGTTGTTTACTTGTTTTAGGGAACACAATGCACTCCTCCAGTGAGGCAGTTGGCAATTTACATCCCGCCCATCAGCATAACAAGGCTCCCAGTTCTCCAGGGCCTGTCTTGCCTTTCTGGTTTTTACACATTTTGTGGATGTCCCTTTTGACCGGTGGGAAGTGATACTTCTTTGTAGTGCAGAGTTGCATTGCCCGCTTGCTTGCTTGGCCAAAAAGGGCGTATGCGTTTTCTCCTGAATATATTCAGAAGAAAACGCATACGCCCTTTTTGGCCAAGTGCACCATTGTCCAAGTTGTGCCCCTCTTCCTGTGCTTTACAGGCGATTCCAAGGTACCTCTTGAAATCTGTTTCCTGCTATTTTGCCTCGCTTTCAAGTCCGCCTCGTTGACTTCCCTCAACAGATTTTTGGACGATAGTTGTCCTTTATCACTCTGCCAGTTTGTGAATTGCTGTGCCCCTGAGCTCCATCTCTCAACTCGTTTTTTGTGAGCTGAACACAAGTCCAAAATTTTGGATCATGTCCTATACTGGTTCCCGGTGGGTGGCTGAGACTTTGGTTAATTCTTCTTCCTGCCGGGAAATTAGAGTGACATGTGCCCGTCCAAATGCCTAACAGCTACTCTCTCATGGGTTCTCCCTCGTCCCTTCCATCCTCTGCCAAATTGGGAACCTGTGCAAACCAGGAGGTTAAAGGGCCTGTCTCTCCAAGTTGGGAGATTGATAGTAAGGCAGTTGGAAAGTCAAACTGGAGCACCAGGAGAGGGACTATTCGTTGAGTTTTAGAAACCTTTCGTATTCACAGTGTGTCCATTCTCTAGGTTTCCTGTACATGTTATAGCTGTAGTAATATTCCCTTGAACCTGGAGAGTTGGGACCCATGGAATGGGGGCCATGCATTATTGCTTGAAAGGGTCTGCATTTGCTCACCCAATCTCACCAATCCTCTCAGTCCCAAGTGTCCAGCCTTATGCCACATCCAGCTGTCATTGTAGATAGGGTCTTTCCAGGTTTCCTCAGACACCCTGAAGGAATTGTAAAGAATTTCCCTGTTTTTTGGTTTTGCTTTTGAAATTCCTTTTTATAGTGGGTTTGAGCTGATTCTCGCTTCCATGTTTATGCCACTCTAGACACACTTGATTCCCTTATGGAGACATATCAATACATAGGTTTAAAGATTCTTACTAGTCAGATATATTCCTCTGTGGGAAATATGGGGTTTTGAGTCTCTTTCACTGAGGAAGGTGTAGGTCTTGTCTATTCCAAAGTTGGTTTTTGAAACGGTCCCTGTGCTTATATCAAACTCTGGTTTTATGCATCACCCCACCTCTCCTTCCCCTTTATGCAGGCATAAGAGTGTTTTCTAAATGTGAGACTCTGTTCTCTTTCCTAACTCAGTTCACGTGTAGCCATGTTTACAGGATCTTCATAAGTGATATCTTATGATAAGTTTCTTTTTCTGTGTGACTTATTTCACTTAGAATCATCGTACCTGAATCCACTCACTTTGCTGCTACTGGTCGTATGACATTGATTTCATGGCTGAGGGATATTCCATCGTACGTAAGTACCACAATGTTTTGAACCATTTTTATATTTCCTGGGATATTTAAGGTGTACCCAAGTTGAGGTTCTTGTAGTCAGTGCAGCCCGAAATTTGGAGGTGGCTCTTTCTGATTGATTTTCAGTTTTCCCAAGGTATATTCCCTAGACTGGAAGTGGCCTTGGCTCTGTAGCTCTGTTGTTTACTTGTTTTAGGGAACACAATGCACTCCTCCAGTGAGGCAGTTGGCAATTTACATCCCGCCCATCAGCATAACAAGGCTCCCAGTTCTCCAGGGCCTGTCTTGCCTTTCTGGTTTTTACACATTTTGTGGATGTCCCTTTTGACCGGTGGGAAGTGATACTTCTTTGTAGTGCAGAGTTGCATTGCCCGCTTGCTTGCTTGGCCAAAAAGGGCGTATGCGTTTTCTCCTGAATATATTCAGGAGAAAACGCATACGCCCTTTTTGGCCAAGTGCACCATTGTCCAAGTTGTGCCCCTCTTCCTGTGCTTTACAGGCGATTCCAAGGTACATCTTGAAATCTGTTTCCTGCTATTTTGCCTCACTTTCAAGTCCGCCTCGTTGACATCCCTCAACAGATTTTTGGACGATAGTTGTCCTTTATCACTCTGCCAGTTTGTGAATTGCTGTGCCCCTGAGCTCCATCTCTCAACTCGTTTTTTGTGAGCTGAACGCAAGTCCAAAATTTTGGATCATGTCCTATACTGGTTCCCGGTGGGTGGCTGAGACTTTGGTTAATTCTTCTTCCTGCCGGGAAATTAGAGTGACATGTGCCCGTCCAAATGCCTAACAGCTACTCTCTCATGGGTTCTCCCTCGTCCCTTCCATCCTCTGCCAAATTGGGAACCTGTGCAAACCAGGAGGTTAAAGGGCCTGTCTCTCCAAGTTGGGAGATTGATAGTAAGGCAGTTGGAAAGTCAAACTGGAGCACCAGGAGAGGGACTATTCGTTGAGTTTTAGAAACCTTTCGTATTCACAGTGTGTCCATTCTCTAGGTTTCCTGTACATGTTATAGCTGTAGTAATATTCCCTTGAACATGGAGAGTTGGGACCCATGGAATGGGGGCCATGCATTATTGCTTGAAAGGGTCTGCATTTGCTCACCCAATCTCACCAATCCTCTCAGTCCCAGGTGTCCAGCCTTATGCCACATCCAGCTGTCATTGTAGATAGGGTCTTTCCAGGTTTCCTCAGACACCCTGAAGGAATTGTAAAGAATTTCCCTGTTTTTTGGTTTTGCTTTTCAAATTCCTTTTTATAGTGGGTTTGAGCTGATTCTCGCTGCCATGTTTATGCCACTCTAGACACACTTGATTCCCTTATGGAGACATATCAATACATAGGTTTTAAGATTCTTTCTAGTCAGATATATTCCTCTGTGGGAAATATGGGGTTTTGAGTCTCTTTCACTGAGGAAGGTGTCGGTCTTGTCAATTCCAAAGTTGGTTTTTGAAACGGTCCCTGTGCTTATATCAAACTCTGGTTTTATGCATCACCCCACCTCTCCTTCCCCTTTATGCAGGCATAAGAGTGTTTTCTAAATGTGAGACTCTGTTCTCTTTCCTAACTCAGTTCACGTGTAGCCATGTTTACAGGATCTTCATAAGTGATATCTTATGATAAGTTTCTTTTTCTGTGTGACTTATTTCACTTAGAATCATCGTACCTGAATCCACTCACTTTGCTGCTACTGGTCGTATGACATTGATTTCATGGCTGAGGGATATTCCATCGTACGTAAGTACCACAATGTTTTGAACCATTTTTATATTTCCTGGGATATTTAAGGTGTACCCAAGTTGAGGTTCTTGTAGTCAGTGCAGCCCTAAATTTGGAGGTGGCTCTTTCTTATTGATTTTCAGTTTTCCCCAGGTATATTCCCTAGACTGGAAGTAGCCTTGGCTCTGTAGCTCTGTTGTTTACTTGTTTTAGGGAACACAATGCACTCCTCCAGTGAGGCAGTTGGCAATTTACATCCCGCCCATCAGCATAACAAGGCTCCCAGTTCTCCAGGGCCTGTCTTGCCTTTCTGGTTTTTATACATTTTGTGGATGTCCCTTTTGACCGGTGGGAAGTGATACTTCTTTGTAGTGCAGATTTGCATTGCCCGCTTGCTTGCTTGGCCAAAAAGGGCGTATGCGTTTTCTCCTGAATATATTCAGGAGAAAACGCATACGCCCTTTTTGGCCAAGTGCACCATTGTCCAAGTTGTGCCCCTCTTCCTGTGCTTTACAGGCGATTCCAAGGTACCTCTTGAAATCTGTTTCCTGCTATTTTGCCTCGCTTTCAAGTCCGCCTCGTTGACTTCCCTCAACAGATTTTTGGACGATAGTTGTCCTTTATCACTCTGCCAGTTTGTGAATTGCTGTGCCCCTGAGCTCCATTTCTCAACTCGTTTTTTGTGAGCTGAACGCAAGTCCAAAATTTTGGATCATGTCCTATACTGGTTCCCGGTGGGTGGCTGAGACTTTGGTTAATTCTTCTTCCTGCCGGGAAATTAGAGTGACATGTGCCCGTCCAAATGCCTAACAGCTACTCTCTCATGGGTTCTCCCTCGTCCCTTCCATCCTCTGCCAAATTGGGAAGCTGTGCAAACCAGGAGGTTAAAGGGCCTGTCTCTCCAAGTTGGGAGATTGATAGTAAGGCAGTTGGAAAGTCAAACTGGAGCACCAGGAGAGGGACTATTCGTTGAGTTTTAGAAACCTTTCGTATTCACAGTGTGTCCATTCTCTAGGTTTCCTGTACATGTTATAGCTGTAGTAATATTCCCTTGAACCTGGAGAGTTGGGACCCATGGAATGGGGGCCATGCATTATTGCTTGAAAGGGTCTGCATTCGCTCACCCAATCTCACCAATCCTCTCAGTCCCAAGTGTCCAGCCTTATGCCACATCCAGCTGTCATTGTAGATAGGGTCTTTCCAGGTTTCCTCAGACACCCTGAAGGAATTGTAAAGAATTTCCCTGTTTTTTGGTTTTGCTTTTGAAATTCCTTTTTATAGTGGGTTTGAGCTGATTCTCGCTGCCATGTTTATGCCACTCTAGACACACTTGATTCCCTTATGGAGACACATCAATACATAGGTTTTAAGATTCTTACTAGTCAGATATATTCCTCTGTGGGAAATATGGGGTTTTGAGTCTCTTTCACTAAGGAAGATGTCGGTCTTGTCAATTCCAAAGTTGGTTTTTGAAACGGTCCCTGTGCTTATATCAAACTCTGGTTTTATGCATCACCCCACCTCTCCTTCCCCTTTATGCAGGCATAAGAGTGTTTTCTAAATGTGAGACTCTGTTCTCTTTCCTAACTCAGTTCACGTGTAGCCATGTTTACAGGATCTTCATAAGTGATATCTTATGATAAGTTTCTTTTTCTGTGTGACTTATTTCACTTAGAATCATCGTACCTGAATCCACTCACTTTGTTGCTACTGGTCTTATGACATTGATTTCATGGCTGAGGGATATTCCATCGTACGTAAGTACCACAATGTTTTGAACCATTTTTATATTTCCTGGGATATTTTAGGTGTACCCAAGTTGAGGTTCTTGTAGTCAGTGCAGCCCTAAATTTGGAGGTGGCTCTTTCTTATTGATTTTCAGTTTTCCCAAGGTATATTCCCTAGACTGGAAGTGGCCTTGGCTCTGTAGCTCTGTTGTTTCCTTGTTTTAGGGAACACAATGCACTCCTCCAGTGAGGCAGTTGGCAATTTACATCCCACCCATCAGCATAACAAGGCTCCCAGTTCCTCAGGGCCTGTCTTGCTTTTCTGGTTTTTACACATTTTGTGGATGTCCCTTTTGACCGGTGGGAAATGATACTTCTTTGTAGTGCAGATTTGCATTGCCCGCTTGCTTGCTTGGCCAAAAAGGGCGTATGCGTTTTCTCCTGAATATATTCAGGAGAAAACGCATACGCCCTTTTTGGCCAAGTGCACCATTGTCCAAGTTGTGCCCCTCTTCCTGTGCTTTACAGGCGATTCCAACGTACCTCTTGAAATCTGTTTCCTGCTATTTTGCCTCACTTTCAAGTCCGCCTCGTTGACTTCCCTCAACAGATTTTTGGACGATAGTTGTCCTTTATCACTCTGCCAGTTTGTGAATTGCTGTGCCCCTGAGCTCCATTTCTCAACTCGTTTTTTGTGAGCTGAACGCAAGTCCAAAATTTTGGATCATGTCCTATACTGGTTCCCGGTGGGTGGCTGAGACTTTGGTTAATTCTTCTTCCTGCCGGGAAATTAGAGTGACATGTGCCCGTCCAAATGCCTAACAGCTACTCTCTCATGGGTTCTCCCTCGTCCCTTCCATCCTCTGCCAAATTGGGAACCTGTGCAAACCAGGAGGTTAAAGGGCCTGTCTCTCCAAGTTGGGAGATTGATAGTAAGGCAGTTGGAAAGTCAAACTGGAGCACCAGGAGAGGGACTATTCGTTGAGTTTTAGAAACCTTTCGTATTCACAGTGTGTCCATTCTCTAGGTTTCCTGTACATGTTATAGCTGTAGTAATATTCCCTTGAACCTGGAGAGTTGGGACCCATGGAATGGGGGCCATGCATTATTGCTTGAAAGGGTCTGCATTTGCTCACCCAATCTCTCCAATCCTCTCAGTCCCAAGTGTCCAGCCTTATGCCACATCCAGCTGTCATTGTAGATAGGGTCTTTCCAGGTTTCCTCAGACACCCTGAAGGAATTGTAAAGAATTTCCCTGTTTTTTGGTTTTGCTTTTGAAATTCCTTTTTATAGTGGGTTTGAGCTGATTCTCGCTGCCATGTTTATGCCACTCTAGACACACTTGATTCCCTTATGGAGACATATCAATACATAGGATTTAAGATTCTTACTAGTCAGATATATTCCTCTGCGGGAAATATGGGGTTTTGAGTCTCTTTCACTGAGGAAGGTGTAGGTCTTGTCTATTCCAAAGTTGGTTTTTGGAACGGTCCCTGTGCTTATATCAAACTCTGGTTTTATGCATCACCCCACCTCTCCTTCCCCTTTATGCAGGCATAAGAGTGTTTTCTAAATGTGAGACTCTGTTCTCTTTCCTAACTCAGTTCACGTGTAGCCATGTTTACAGGATCTTCATAAGTGATATCTTATGATAAGTTTCTTTTTCTGTGTGACTTATTTCACTTAGAATCATCGTACCTGAATCCACTCACTTTGCTGCTACTGGTCTTATGACATTGATTTCATCGCTGAGGGATATTCCATCATACGTAAGTACCACAATGTTTTGAACCATTTTTATATTTCCTGGGATATTTAAGGTGTACCCAAGTTGAGGTTCTTGTAGTCAGTGCAGCCCTAAATTTGGAGGTGGCTCTTTCTTATTGATTTTCAGTTTTCCCAAGGTATATTCCCTAGACTGGAAGTGGCCTTGGCTCTGTAGCTCTGTTGTTTACTTGTTTTAGGGAACACAATGCACTCCTCCAGTGAGGCAGTTGGCAGTTTACATCCCGCCCATCAGCATAACAAGGCTCCCAGTTCTCAAGGGCCTGTCTTGCCTTTCTGGTTTTTACACATTTTGTGGATGTCCCTTTTGACCGGTGGGAAGTGATACTTCTTTGTAGTGCAGATTTGCATTGCCCGCTTGCTTGCTTGGCCAAAAAGGGCGTATGCGTTTTCTCCTGAATATATTCAGGAGAAAACGCATACGCCCTTTTTGGCCAAGTGCACCATTGTCCAAGTTGTGCCCCTCTTCCTGTGCTTTACAGGCGATTCCAACGTACCTCTTGAAATCTATTTCCTGCTATTTTGCCTCGCTTTCAAGTCCGCCTCGTTGACTTCCCTCAACAGATTTTTGGACGATAGTTGTCCTTTATCACTCTGCCAGTTTGTGAATTGCTGTGCCCCTGAGCTCCATTTCTCAACTCGTTTTTAGTGAGCTGAACGCAAGTCCAAAATTTTGGATCCTGTCCTATACTGGTTCCCGGTGGGTGGCTGAGACTTTGGTTAATTCTTCTTCCTGCCGGGAAATTAGAGTGACATGTGCCCGTCCAAATGCCTAACAGCTACTCTCTCATGGGTTCTCCCTCGTCCCTTCCATCCTCTGCCAAATTGGGAACCTGTGCAAACCAGGAGGTTAAAGGGCCTGTCTCTCCAAGTTGGGAGATTGATAGTAAGGCAGTTGGAAAGTCAAACTGGAGCACCAGGAGAGGGACTATTCGTTGAGTTTTAGAAACCTTTCGTATTCACAGTGTGTCCATTCTCTAGGTTTCCTGTACATGTTATAGCTGTAGTAATATTCCCTTGAACCTGGAGAGTTGGGACCCATGGAATGGGGGCCATGCATTATTGCTTGAAAGGGTCTGCATTTGCTCACCCAATCTCACCAATCCTCTCAGTCCCAAGTGTCCAGCCTTATGCCACATCCAGCTGTCATTGTAGATAGGGTCTTTCCAGGTTTCCTCAGACACCCTGAAGGAATTGTAAAGAATTTCCCTGTTTTTTGGTTTTGCTTTTGAAATTCCTTTTTATAGTGGGTTTGAGCTGATTCTCGCTTCCATGTTTATGCCACTCTAGACACACTTGATTCCCTTATGGAGACATATCAATACATAGGTTTAAAGATTCTTACTAGTCAGATATATTCCTCTGTGGGAAATATGGGGTTTTGAGTCTCTTTCACTGAGGAAGGTGTAGGTCTTGTCTATTCCAAAGTTGGTTTTTGAAACGGTCCCTGTGCTTATATCAAACTCTGGTTTTATGCATCACCCCACCTCTCCTTCCCCTTTATGCAGGCATAAGAGTGTTTTCTAAATGTGAGACTCTGTTCTCTTTCCTAACTCAGTTCACGTGTAGCCATGTTTACAGGATCTTCATAAGTGATATCTTATGATAAGTTTCTTTTTCTGTGTGACTTATTTCACTTAGAATCATCGTACCTGAATCCACTCACTTTGCTGCTACTGGTCGTATGACATTGATTTCATGGCTGAGGGATATTCCATCGTACGTAAGTACCACAATGTTTTGAACCATTTTTATATTTCCTGGGATATTTAAGGTGTACCCAAGTTGAGGTTCTTGTAGTCAGTGCAGCCCGAAATTTGGAGGTGGCTCTTTCTGATTGATTTTCAGTTTTCCCAAGGTATATTCCCTAGACTGGAAGTGGCCTTGGCTCTGTAGCTCTGTTGTTTACTTGTTTTAGGGAACACAATGCACTCCTCCAGTGAGGCAGTTGGCAATTTACATCCCGCCCATCAGCATAACAAGGCTCCCAGTTCTCCAGGGCCTGTCTTGCCTTTCTGGTTTTTACACATTTTGTGGATGTCCCTTTTGACCGGTGGGAAGTGATACTTCTTTGTAGTGCAGAGTTGCATTGCCCGCTTGCTTGCTTGGCCAAAAAGGGCGTATGCGTTTTCTCCTGAATATATTCAGGAGAAAACGCATACGCCCTTTTTGGCCAAGTGCACCATTGTCCAAGTTGTGCCCCTCTTCCTGTGCTTTACAGGCGATTCCAAGGTACATCTTGAAATCTGTTTCCTGCTATTTTGCCTCACTTTCAAGTCCGCCTCGTTGACATCCCTCAACAGATTTTTGGACGATAGTTGTCCTTTATCACTCTGCCAGTTTGTGAATTGCTGTGCCCCTGAGCTCCATCTCTCAACTCGTTTTTTGTGAGCTGAACGCAAGTCCAAAATTTTGGATCATGTCCTATACTGGTTCCCGGTGGGTGGCTGAGACTTTGGTTAATTCTTCTTCCTGCCGGGAAATTAGAGTGACATGTGCCCGTCCAAATGCCTAACAGCTACTCTCTCATGGGTTCTCCCTCGTCCCTTCCATCCTCTGCCAAATTGGGAACCTGTGCAAACCAGGAGGTTAAAGGGCCTGTCTCTCCAAGTTGGGAGATTGATAGTAAGGCAGTTGGAAAGTCAAACTGGAGCACCAGGAGAGGGACTATTCGTTGAGTTTTAGAAACCTTTCGTATTCACAGTGTGTCCATTCTCTAGGTTTCCTGTACATGTTATAGCTGTAGTAATATTCCCTTGAACATGGAGAGTTGGGACCCATGGAATGGGGGCCATGCATTATTGCTTGAAAGGGTCTGCATTTGCTCACCCAATCTCACCAATCCTCTCAGTCCCAGGTGTCCAGCCTTATGCCACATCCAGCTGTCATTGTAGATAGGGTCTTTCCAGGTTTCCTCAGACACCCTGAAGGAATTGTAAAGAATTTCCCTGTTTTTTGGTTTTGCTTTTCAAATTCCTTTTTATAGTGGGTTTGAGCTGATTCTCGCTGCCATGTTTATGCCACTCTAGACACACTTGATTCCCTTATGGAGACATATCAATACATAGGTTTTAAGATTCTTTCTAGTCAGATATATTCCTCTGTGGGAAATATGGGGTTTTGAGTCTCTTTCACTGAGGAAGGTGTCGGTCTTGTCAATTCCAAAGTTGGTTTTTGAAACGGTCCCTGTGCTTATATCAAACTCTGGTTTTATGCATCACCCCACCTCTCCTTCCCCTTTATGCAGGCATAAGAGTGTTTTCTAAATGTGAGACTCTGTTCTCTTTCCTAACTCAGTTCACGTGTAGCCATGTTTACAGGATCTTCATAAGTGATATCTTATGATAAGTTTCTTTTTCTGTGTGACTTATTTCACTTAGAATCATCGTACCTGAATCCACTCACTTTGCTGCTACTGGTCGTATGACATTGATTTCATGGCTGAGGGATATTCCATCGTACGTAAGTACCACAATGTTTTGAACCATTTTTATATTTCCTGGGATATTTAAGGTGTACCCAAGTTGAGGTTCTTGTAGTCAGTGCAGCCCTAAATTTGGAGGTGGCTCTTTCTTATTGATTTTCAGTTTTCCCCAGGTATATTCCCTAGACTGGAAGTAGCCTTGGCTCTGTAGCTCTGTTGTTTACTTGTTTTAGGGAACACAATGCACTCCTCCAGTGAGGCAGTTGGCAATTTACATCCCGCCCATCAGCATAACAAGGCTCCCAGTTCTCCAGGGCCTGTCTTGCCTTTCTGGTTTTTATACATTTTGTGGATGTCCCTTTTGACCGGTGGGAAGTGATACTTCTTTGTAGTGCAGATTTGCATTGCCCGCTTGCTTGCTTGGCCAAAAAGGGCGTATGCGTTTTCTCCTGAATATATTCAGGAGAAAACGCATACGCCCTTTTTGGCCAAGTGCACCATTGTCCAAGTTGTGCCCCTCTTCCTGTGCTTTACAGGCGATTCCAAGGTACCTCTTGAAATCTGTTTCCTGCTATTTTGCCTCGCTTTCAAGTCCGCCTCGTTGACTTCCCTCAACAGATTTTTGGACGATAGTTGTCCTTTATCACTCTGCCAGTTTGTGAATTGCTGTGCCCCTGAGCTCCATTTCTCAACTCGTTTTTTGTGAGCTGAACGCAAGTCCAAAATTTTGGATCATGTCCTATACTGGTTCCCGGTGGGTGGCTGAGACTTTGGTTAATTCTTCTTCCTGCCGGGAAATTAGAGTGACATGTGCCCGTCCAAATGCCTAACAGCTACTCTCTCATGGGTTCTCCCTCGTCCCTTCCATCCTCTGCCAAATTGGGAAGCTGTGCAAACCAGGAGGTTAAAGGGCCTGTCTCTCCAAGTTGGGAGATTGATAGTAAGGCAGTTGGAAAGTCAAACTGGAGCACCAGGAGAGGGACTATTCGTTGAGTTTTAGAAACCTTTCGTATTCACAGTGTGTCCATTCTCTAGGTTTCCTGTACATGTTATAGCTGTAGTAATATTCCCTTGAACCTGGAGAGTTGGGACCCATGGAATGGGGGCCATGCATTATTGCTTGAAAGGGTCTGCATTCGCTCACCCAATCTCACCAATCCTCTCAGTCCCAAGTGTCCAGCCTTATGCCACATCCAGCTGTCATTGTAGATAGGGTCTTTCCAGGTTTCCTCAGACACCCTGAAGGAATTGTAAAGAATTTCCCTGTTTTTTGGTTTTGCTTTTGAAATTCCTTTTTATAGTGGGTTTGAGCTGATTCTCGCTGCCATGTTTATGCCACTCTAGACACACTTGATTCCCTTATGGAGACACATCAATACATAGGTTTTAAGATTCTTACTAGTCAGATATATTCCTCTGTGGGAAATATGGGGTTTTGAGTCTCTTTCACTAAGGAAGATGTCGGTCTTGTCAATTCCAAAGTTGGTTTTTGAAACGGTCCCTGTGCTTATATCAAACTCTGGTTTTATGCATCACCCCACCTCTCCTTCCCCTTTATGCAGGCATAAGAGTGTTTTCTAAATGTGAGACTCTGTTCTCTTTCCTAACTCAGTTCACGTGTAGCCATGTTTACAGGATCTTCATAAGTGATATCTTATGATAAGTTTCTTTTTCTGTGTGACTTATTTCACTTAGAATCATCGTACCTGAATCCACTCACTTTGTTGCTACTGGTCTTATGACATTGATTTCATGGCTGAGGGATATTCCATCGTACGTAAGTACCACAATGTTTTGAACCATTTTTATATTTCCTGGGATATTTTAGGTGTACCCAAGTTGAGGTTCTTGTAGTCAGTGCAGCCCTAAATTTGGAGGTGGCTCTTTCTTATTGATTTTCAGTTTTCCCAAGGTATATTCCCTAGACTGGAAGTGGCCTTGGCTCTGTAGCTCTGTTGTTTCCTTGTTTTAGGGAACACAATGCACTCCTCCAGTGAGGCAGTTGGCAATTTACATCCCACCCATCAGCATAACAAGGCTCCCAGTTCCTCAGGGCCTGTCTTGCTTTTCTGGTTTTTACACATTTTGTGGATGTCCCTTTTGACCGGTGGGAAATGATACTTCTTTGTAGTGCAGATTTGCATTGCCCGCTTGCTTGCTTGGCCAAAAAGGGCGTATGCGTTTTCTCCTGAATATATTCAGGAGAAAACGCATACGCCCTTTTTGGCCAAGTGCACCATTGTCCAAGTTGTGCCCCTCTTCCTGTGCTTTACAGGCGATTCCAACGTACCTCTTGAAATCTGTTTCCTGCTATTTTGCCTCACTTTCAAGTCCGCCTCGTTGACTTCCCTCAACAGATTTTTGGACGATAGTTGTCCTTTATCACTCTGCCAGTTTGTGAATTGCTGTGCCCCTGAGCTCCATTTCTCAACTCGTTTTTTGTGAGCTGAACGCAAGTCCAAAATTTTGGATCATGTCCTATACTGGTTCCCGGTGGGTGGCTGAGACTTTGGTTAATTCTTCTTCCTGCCGGGAAATTAGAGTGACATGTGCCCGTCCAAATGCCTAACAGCTACTCTCTCATGGGTTCTCCCTCGTCCCTTCCATCCTCTGCCAAATTGGGAACCTGTGCAAACCAGGAGGTTAAAGGGCCTGTCTCTCCAAGTTGGGAGATTGATAGTAAGGCAGTTGGAAAGTCAAACTGGAGCACCAGGAGAGGGACTATTCGTTGAGTTTTAGAAACCTTTCGTATTCACAGTGTGTCCATTCTCTAGGTTTCCTGTACATGTTATAGCTGTAGTAATATTCCCTTGAACCTGGAGAGTTGGGACCCATGGAATGGGGGCCATGCATTATTGCTTGAAAGGGTCTGCATTTGCTCACCCAATCTCTCCAATCCTCTCAGTCCCAAGTGTCCAGCCTTATGCCACATCCAGCTGTCATTGTAGATAGGGTCTTTCCAGGTTTCCTCAGACACCCTGAAGGAATTGTAAAGAATTTCCCTGTTTTTTGGTTTTGCTTTTGAAATTCCTTTTTATAGTGGGTTTGAGCTGATTCTCGCTGCCATGTTTATGCCACTCTAGACACACTTGATTCCCTTATGGAGACATATCAATACATAGGATTTAAGATTCTTACTAGTCAGATATATTCCTCTGCGGGAAATATGGGGTTTTGAGTCTCTTTCACTGAGGAAGGTGTAGGTCTTGTCTATTCCAAAGTTGGTTTTTGGAACGGTCCCTGTGCTTATATCAAACTCTGGTTTTATGCATCACCCCACCTCTCCTTCCCCTTTATGCAGGCATAAGAGTGTTTTCTAAATGTGAGACTCTGTTCTCTTTCCTAACTCAGTTCACGTGTAGCCATGTTTACAGGATCTTCATAAGTGATATCTTATGATAAGTTTCTTTTTCTGTGTGACTTATTTCACTTAGAATCATCGTACCTGAATCCACTCACTTTGCTGCTACTGGTCTTATGACATTGATTTCATCGCTGAGGGATATTCCATCATACGTAAGTACCACAATGTTTTGAACCATTTTTATATTTCCTGGGATATTTAAGGTGTACCCAAGTTGAGGTTCTTGTAGTCAGTGCAGCCCTAAATTTGGAGGTGGCTCTTTCTTATTGATTTTCAGTTTTCCCAAGGTATATTCCCTAGACTGGAAGTGGCCTTGGCTCTGTAGCTCTGTTGTTTACTTGTTTTAGGGAACACAATGCACTCCTCCAGTGAGGCAGTTGGCAGTTTACATCCCGCCCATCAGCATAACAAGGCTCCCAGTTCTCAAGGGCCTGTCTTGCCTTTCTGGTTTTTACACATTTTGTGGATGTCCCTTTTGACCGGTGGGAAGTGATACTTCTTTGTAGTGCAGATTTGCATTGCCCGCTTGCTTGCTTGGCCAAAAAGGGCGTATGCGTTTTCTCCTGAATATATTCAGGAGAAAACGCATACGCCCTTTTTGGCCAAGTGCACCATTGTCCAAGTTGTGCCCCTCTTCCTGTGCTTTACAGGCGATTCCAACGTACCTCTTGAAATCTATTTCCTGCTATTTTGCCTCGCTTTCAAGTCCGCCTCGTTGACTTCCCTCAACAGATTTTTGGACGATAGTTGTCCTTTATCACTCTGCCAGTTTGTGAATTGCTGTGCCCCTGAGCTCCATTTCTCAACTCGTTTTTAGTGAGCTGAACGCAAGTCCAAAATTTTGGATCCTGTCCTATACTGGTTCCCGGTGGGTGGCTGAGACTTTGGTTAATTCTTCTTCCTGCCGGGAAATTAGAGTGACATGTGCCCGTCCAAATGCCTAACAGCTACTCTCTCATGGGTTCTCCCTCGTCCCTTCCATCCTCTGCCAAATTGGGAACCTGTGCAAACCAGGAGGTTAAAGGGCCTGTCTCTCCAAGTTGGGAGATTGATAGTAAGGCAGTTGGAAAGTCAAACTGGAGCACCAGGAGAGGGACTATTCGTTGAGTTTTAGAAACCTTTCGTATTCACAGTGTGTCCATTCTCTAGGTTTCCTGTACATGTTATAGCTGTAGTAATATTCCCTTGAACCTGGAGAGTTGGGACCCATGGAATGGGGGCCATGCATTATTGCTTGAAAGGGTCTGCATTTGCTTACCCAATCTCACCAATCCTCTCAGTCCCAAGTGTCCAGCCTTATGCCACATCCAGCTGTCATTGTAGATAGGGTCTTTCCAGGTTTCCTCAGACACCCTGAAGGAATTGTAAAGAATTTCCCTGTTTTTTGGTTTTGCTTTTGAAATTCCTTTTTATAGTGGGTTTGAGCTGATTCTCGCTGCCATGTTTATGCCACTCTAGACACACTTGATTCCCTTATGGAGACACATCAATACATAGGTTTTAAGATTCTTACTAGTCAGATATATTCCTCTGTGGGAAATATGAGGTTTTGAGTCTCTTTCACTGAGGAAGGTGTAGGTCTTGTCTATTCCAAAGTTGGTTTTTGAAACGGTCCCTGTGCTTATATCAAACTCTGGTTTTATGCATCACCCCACCTCTCCTTCCCCTTTATGCAGGCATAAGAGTGTTTTCTAAATGTGAGACTCTGTTCTCTTTCCTAACTCAGTTCACGTGTAGCCATGTTTACAGGATCTTCATAAGTGATATCTTATGATAAGTTTCTTTTTCTGTGTGACTTATTTCACTTAGAATCATCGTACCTGAATCCACTCACTTTGCTGCTACTGGTCTTATGACATTGATTTCATGGCTGAGGGATATTCCATCGTACGTAAGTACCACAATGTTTTGAACCATTTTTATATTTCCTGGGATATTTAAGGTGTACCCAAGTTGAGGTTCTTGTAGTCAGTGCAGCCCTAAATTTGGAGGTGGCTCTTTCTTATTGATTTTCAGTTTTCCCAAGGTATATTCCCTAGACTGGAAGTGGCCTTGGCTCTGTAGCTCTGTTGTTTACTTGTTTTAGGGAACACAATGCACTCCTCCAGTGAGGCAGTTGGCAATTTACATCCCGCCCATCAGCATAACAAGGCTCCCAGTTCTCCAGGGCCTGTCTTGCCTTTCTGGTTTTTACACATTTTGTGGATGTCCCTTTTGACCGGTGGGAAGTGACACTTCTTTGTAGTGCAGATTTGCATTGCCCGCTTGCTTGCTTGGCCAAAAAGGGCGTATGCGTTTTCTCCTGAATATATTCAGGAGAAAACGCATACGCCCTTTTTGGCCAAGTGCACCATTGTCCAAGTTGTGCCCCTCTTCCTGTGCTTTACAGGCGATTCCAAGGTACCTCTTGAAATCTGTTTCCTGCTATTTTGCCTCGCTTTCAAGTCCGCCTCGTTGACTTCCCTCAACAGATTTTTGGACGATAGTTGTCCTTTATCACTCTGCCAGTTTGTGAATTGCTGTGCCCCTGAGCTCCATTTCTCAACTCGTTTTTTGTGAGCTGAACGCAAGTCCAAAATTTTGGATCATGTCCTATACTGGTTCCCGGTGGGTGGCTGAGACTTTGGTTAATTCTTCTTCCTGCCGGGAAATTAGAGTGACATGTGCCCGTCCAAATGCCTAACAGCTACTCTCTCATGGGTTCTCCCTCGTCCCTTCCATCCTCTGCCAAATTGGGAACCTGTGCAAACCAGGAGGTTAAAGGGCCTGTCTCTCCAAGTTGGGAGATTGATAGTAAGGCAGTTGGAAAGTCAAACTGGAGCACCAGGAGAGGGACTATTCGTTGAGTTTTAGAAACCTTTCGTATTCACAGTGTGTCCATTCTCTAGGTTTCCTGTACATGTTATAGCTGTAGTAATATTCCCTTGAACCTGGAGAGTTGGGACCCATGGAATGGGGGCCATGCATTATTGCTTGAAAGGGTCTGCATTTGCTCACGCAATCTCTCCAATCCTCTCAGTCCCAAGTGTCCAGCCTTATGCCACATCCAGCTGTCATTGTAGATAGGGTCTTTCCAGGTTTCCTCAGACACCCTGAAGGAATTGTAAAGAATTTCCCTGTTTTTTGGTTTTGCTTTTGAAATTCCTTTTTATAGTGGGTTTGAGCTGATTCTCGCTGCCATGTTTATGCCACTCTAGACACACTTGATTCCCTTATGGAGACATATCAATACATAGGATTTAAGATTCTTACTAGTCAGATATATTCCTCTGCGGGAAATATGGGGTTTTGAGTCTCTTTCACTGAGGAAGGTGTAGGTCTTGTCTATTCCAAAGTTGGTTTTTGGAACGGTCCCTGTGCTTATATCAAACTCTGGTTTTATGCATCACCCCACCTCTCCTTCCCCTTTATGCAGGCATAAGAGTGTTTTCTAAATGTGAGACTCTGTTCTCTTTCCTAACTCAGTTCACGTGTAGCCATGTTTACAGGATCTTCATAAGTGATATCTTATGATAAGTTTCTTTTTCTGTGTGACTTATTTCACTTAGAATCATCGTACCTGAATCCACTCACTTTGCTGCTACTGGTCTTATGACATTGATTTCATCGCTGAGGGATATTCCATCATACGTAAGTACCACAATGTTTTGAACCATTTTTATATTTCCTGGGATATTTAAGGTGTACCCAAGTTGAGGTTCTTGTAGTCAGTGCAGCCCTAAATTTGGAGGTGGCTCTTTCTTATTGATTTTCAGTTTTCCCAAGGTATATTCCCTAGACTGGAAGTGGCCTTGGCTCTGTAGCTCTGTTGTTTACTTGTTTTAGGGAACACAATGCACTCCTCCAGTGAGGCAGTTGGCAATTTACATCCCGCCCATCAGCATAACAAGGCTCCCAGTTCTCAAGGGCCTGTCTTGCCTTTCTGGTTTTTACACATTTTGTGGATGTCCCTTTTGACCGGTGGGAAGTGATACTTCTTTGTAGTGCAGATTTGCATTGCCCGCTTGCTTGCTTGGCCAAAAAGGGCGTATGCGTTTTCTCCTGAATATATTCAGGAGAAAACGCATACGCCCTTTTTGGCCAAGTGCACCATTGTCCAAGTTGTGCCCCTCTTCCTGTGCTTTACAGGCGATTCCAACGTACCTCTTGAAATCTATTTCCTGCTATTTTGCCTCGCTTTCAAGTCCGCCTCGTTGACTTCCCTCAACAGATTTTTGGACGATAGTTGTCCTTTATCACTCTGCCAGTTTGTGAATTGCTGTGCCCCTGAGCTCCATTTCTCAACTCGTTTTTTGTGAGCTGAACGCAAGTCCAAAATTTTGGATCCTGTCCTATACTGGTTCCCGGTGGGTGGCTGAGACTTTGGTTAATTCTTCTTCCTGCCGGGAAATTAGAGTGACATGTGCCCGTCCAAATGCCTAACAGCTACTCTCTCATGGGTTCTCCCTCGTCCCTTCCATCCTCTGCCAAATTGGGAACCTGTGCAAACCAGGAGGTTAAAGGGCCTGTCTCTCCAAGTTGGGAGATTGATAGTAAGGCAGTTGGAAAGTCAAACTGGAGCACCAGGAGAGGGACTATTCGTTGAGTTTTAGAAACCTTTCGTATTCACAGTGTGTCCATTCTCTAGGTTTCCTGTACATGTTATAGCTGTAGTAATATTCCCTTGAACCTGGAGAGTTGGGACCCATGGAATGGGGGCCATGCATTATTGCTTGAAAGGGTCTGCATTTGCTTACCCAATCTCACCAATCCTCTCAGTCCCAAGTGTCCAGCCTTATGCCACATCCAGCTGTCATTGTAGATAGGGTCTTTCCAGGTTTCCTCAGACACCCTGAAGGAATTGTAAAGAATTTCCCTGTTTTTTGGTTTTGCTTTTGAAATTCCTTTTTATAGTGGGTTTGAGCTGATTCTCGCTGCCATGTTTATGCCACTCTAGACACACTTGATTCCCTTATGGAGACACATCAATACATAGGTTTTAAGATTCTTACTAGTCAGATATATTCCTCTGTGGGAAATATGAGGTTTTGAGTCTCTTTCACTGAGGAAGGTGTAGGTCTTGTCTATTCCAAAGTTGGTTTTTGAAACGGTCCCTGTGCTTATATCAAACTCTGGTTTTATGCATCACCCCACCTCTCCTTCCCCTTTATGCAGGCATAAGAGTGTTTTCTAAATGTGAGACTCTGTTCTCTTTCCTAACTCAGTTCACGTGTAGCCATGTTTACAGGATCTTCATAAGTGATATCTTATGATAAGTTTCTTTTTCTGTGTGACTTATTTCACTTAGAATCATCGTACCTGAATCCACTCACTTTGCTGCTACTGGTCTTATGACATTGATTTCATGGCTGAGGGATATTCCATCGTACGTAAGTACCACAATGTTTTGAACCATTTTTATATTTCCTGGGATATTTAAGGTGTACCCAAGTTGAGGTTCTTGTAGTCAGTGCAGCCCTAAATTTGGAGGTGGCTCTTTCTTATTGATTTTCAGTTTTCCCAAGGTATATTCCGTAGACTGGAAGTGGCCTTGGCTCTGTAGCTCTGTTGTTTACTTGTTTTAGGGAACACAATGCACTCCTCCAGTGAGGCAGTTGGCAATTTACATCCCGCCCATCAGCATAACAAGGCTCCCAGTTCTCCAGGGCCTGTCTTGCCTTTCTGGTTTTTACACATTTTGTGGATGTCCCTTTTGACCGGTGGGAAGTGATACTTCTTTGTAGTGCAGATTTGCATTGCCCGCTTGCTTGCTTGGCCAAAAAGGGCGTATGCGTTTTCTCCTGAATATATTCAGGAGAAAACGCATACGCCCTTTTTGGCCAAGTGCACCATTGTCCAAGTTGTGCCCCTCTTCCTGTGCTTTACAGGCGATTCCAAGGTACCTCTTGAAATCTGTTTCCTGCTATTTTGCCTCGCTTTCAAGTCCGCCTCGTTGACTTCCCTCAACAGATTTTTGGACGATAGTTGTCCTTTATCACTCTGCCAGTTTGTGAATTGCTGTGCCCCTGAGCTCCATTTCTCAACTCGTTTTTTGTGAGCTGAACGCAAGTCCAAAATTTTGGATCATGTCCTATACTGGTTCCCAGTGGGTGGCTGAGACTTTGGTTAATTCTTCTTCCTGCCGGGAAATTAGAGTGACATGTGCCCGTCCAAATGCCTAACAGCTACTCTCTCATGGGTTCTCCCTCGTCCCTTCCATCCTCTGCCAAATTGGGAACCTGTGCAAACCAGGAGGTTAAAGGGCCTGTCTCTCCAAGTTGGGAGATTGATAGTAAGGCAGTTGGAAAGTCAAACTGGAGCACCAGGAGAGGGACTATTCGTTGAGTTTTAGAAACCTTTCGTATTCACAGTGTGTCCATTCTCTAGGTTTCCTGTACATGTTATAGCTGTAGTAATATTCCCTTGAACCTGGAGAGTTGGGACCCATGGAATGGGGGCCATGCATTATTGCTTGAAAGGGTCTGCATTTGCTCACCCAATCTCTCCAATCCTCTCAGTCCCAAGTGTCCAGCCTTATGCCACATCCAGCTGTCATTGTAGATAGGGTCTTTCCAGGTTTCCTCAGACACCCTGAAGGAATTGTAAAGAATTTCCCTGTTTTTTGGTTTTGCTTTTGAAATTCCTTTTTATAGTGGGTTTGAGCTGATTCTCGCTGCCATGTTTATGCCACTCTAGACACACTTGATTCCCTTATGGAGACACATCAACACATAGGTTTTAAGATTCTTACTAGTCAGATATATTCCTCTGTGGGAAATATGGGGTTTTGAGTCTCTTTCACTAAGGAATGTGTCGGTCTTGTCAATTCCAAAGTTGGTTTTTGAAACGGTCCCTGTGCTTATATCAAACTCTGGTTTTATGCATCACCCCACCTCTCCTTCCCCTTTATGCAGGCATAAGAGTGTTTTCTAAATGTGAGACTCTGTTCTCTTTCCTAACTCAGTTCACGTGTAGCCATGTTTACAGGATCTTCATAAGTGATATCTTATGATAAGTTTCTTTTTCTGTGTGACTTATTTCACTTAGAATCATCGTACCTGAATCCACTCACTTTGTTGCTACTGGTCTTATGACATTGATTTCATGGCTGAGGGATATTCCATCGTACGTAAGTACCACAATGTTTTGAACCATTTTTATATTTCCTGGGATATTTAAGGTGTACCCAAGTTGAGGTTCTTGTAGTCAGTGCAGCCCTAAATTTGGAGGTGGCTCTTTCTTATTGATTTTCAGTTTTCCCAAGGTATATTCCCTAGACTGGAAGTGGCCTTGGCTCTGTAGCTCTGTTGTTTCCTTGTTTTAGGGAACACAATGCACTCCTCCAGTGACGCAGTTGGCAATTTACATCCCACCCATCAGCATAACAAGGCTCCCAGTTCCTCAGGGCCTGTCTTGCTTTTCTGGTTTTTACACATTTTGTGGATGTCCCTTTTGACCGGTGGGAAATGATACTTCTTTGTAGTGCAGATTTGCATTGCCCGCTTGCTTGCTTGGCCAAAAAGGGCGTATGCGTTTTCTCCTGAATATATTCAGGAGAAAACGCATACGCCCTTTTTGGCCAAGTGCACCATTGTCCAAGTTGTGCCCCTCTTCCTGTGCTTTACAGGCGATTCCAACGTACCTCTTGAAATCTGTTTCCTGCTATTTTGCCTCACTTTCAAGTCCGCCTCGTTGACTTCCCTCAACAGATTTTTGGACGATAGTTGTCCTTTATCACTCTGCCAGTTTGTGAATTGCTGTGCCCCTGAGCTCCATTTCTCAACTCGTTTTTTGTGAGCTGAACGCAAGTCCAAAATTTTGGATCCTGTCCTATACTGGTTCCCGGTGGGTGGCTGAGACTTTGGTTAATTCTTCTTCCTGCCGGGAAATTAGAGTGACATGTGCCCGTCCAAATGCCTAACAGCTACTCTCTCATGGGTTCTCCCTCGTCCCTTCCATCCTCTGCCAAATTGGGAACCTGTGCAAACCAGGAGGTTAAAGGGCCTGTCTCTCCAAGTTGGGAGATTGATAGTAAGGCAGTTGGAAAGTCAAACTGGAGCACCAGGAGAGGGACTATTCGTTGAGTTTTAGAAACCTTTCGTATTCACAGTGTGTCCATTCTCTAGGTTTCCTGTACATGTTATAGCTGTAGTAATATTCCCTTGAACCTGGAGAGTTGGGACCCATGGAAGGGGGGCCATGCATTATTGCTTGAAAGGGTCTGCATTTGCTCACCCAATCTCTCCAATCCTCTCAGTCCCAAGTGTCCAGCCTTATGCCACATCCAGCTGTCATTGTAGATAGGGTCTTTCCAGGTTTCCTCAGACACCCTGAAGGAATTGTAAAGAATTTCCCTGTTTTTTGGTTTTCCTTTTGAAATTCCTTTTTATAGTGGGTTTGAGCTGATTCTCGCTGCCATGTTTATGCCACTCTAGACACACTTGATTCCCTTATGGAGACATATCAATACATAGGATTTAAGATTCTTACTAGTCAGATATATTCCTCTGTGGGAAATATGGGGTTTTGAGTCTCTTTCACTGAGGAAGGTGTAGGTCTTGTCTATTCCAAAGTTGGTTTTTGGAACGGTCCCTGTGCTTATATCAAACTCTGGTTTTATGCATCACCCCACCTCTCCTTCCCCTTTATGCAGGCATAAGAGTGTTTTCTAAATGTGAGACTCTGTTCTCTTTCCTAACTCAGTTCACGTGTAGCCATGTTTACAGGATCTTCATAAGTGATATCTTATGATAAGTTTCTTTTTCTGTGTGACTTATTTAACTTAGAATCATCGTACCTGAATCCACTCACTTTGCTGCTACTGGTTTTATGACATTGATTTCATGGCTGAGGGATATTCCATCGTACGTAAGTACCACAATGTTTTGAACCATTTTTATATTTCCTGGGATATTTAAGGTGTACCCAAGTTGAGGTTCTTGTAGTCAGTGCAGCCCTAAATTTGGAGGTGGCTCTTTCTTATTGATTTTCAGTTTTCCCCAGGTATATTCCCTAGACTGGAAGTGGCCTTGGCTCTGTAGCTCTGTTGTTTACTTGTTTTAGGGAACACAATGCACTCCTCCAGTGAGGCAGTTGGCAATTTACATCCCGCCCATCAGCATAACAAGGCTCCCAGTTCTCCAGGGCCTGTCTTGCCTTTCTGGTTTTTACACATTTTGTGGATGTCCCTTTTGACCGGTGGGAAGTGATACTTCTTTGTAGTGCAGATTTGCATTGCCCGCTTGCTTGCTTGGCCAAAAAGGGCGTATGCGTTTTCTCCTGAATATATTCAGGAGAAAACGCATACGCCCTTTTTGGCCAAGTGCACCATTGTCCAAGTTGTGCCCCTCTTCCTGTGCTTTACAGGCGATTCCAAGGTACCTCTTGAAATCTGTTTCCTGCTATTTTGCCTCGCTTTCAAGTCCGCCTCGTTGACTTCCCTCAACAGATTTTTGGACGATAGTTGTCCTTTATCACTCTGCCAGTTTGTGAATTGCTGTGCCCCTGAGCTCCATTTCTCAACTCGTTTTTTGTGAGCTGAACGCAAGTCCAAAATTTTGGATCATGTCCTATACTGGTTCCCGGTGGGTGGCTGAGACTTTGGTTAATTCTTCTTCCTGCCGGGAAATTAGAGTGACATGTGCCCGTCCAAATGCCTAACAGCTACTCTCTCATGGGTTCTCCCTCGTCCCTTCCATCCTCTGCCAAATTGGGAACCTGTGCAAACCAGGAGGTTAAAGGGCCTGTCTCTCCAAGTTGGGAGATTGATAGTAAGGCAGTTGGAAAGTCAAACTGGAGCACCAGGAGAGGGACTATTCGTTGAGTTTTAGAAACCTTTCGTATTCACAGTGTGTCCATTCTCTAGGTTTCCTGTACATGTTATAGCTGTAGTAATATTCCCTTGAACCTGGAGAGTTGGGACCCATGGAATGGGGGCCATGCATTATTGCTTGAAAGGGTCTGCATTCGCTCACCCAATCTCACCAATCCTCTCAGTCCCAAGTGTCCAGCCTTATGCCACATCCAGCTGTCATTGTAGATAGGGTCTTTCCAGGTTTCCTCAGACACCCTGAAGGAATTGTAAAGAATTTCCCTGTTTTTTGGTTTTGCTTTTGAAATTCCTTTTTATAGTGGGTTTGAGCTGATTCTCGCTGCCATGTTTATGCCACTCTAGACACACTTGATTCCCTTATGGAGACACATCAATACATAGGTTTTAAGATTCTTACTAGTCAGATATATTCCTCTGTGGGAAATATGGGGTTTTGAGTCTCTTTCACTAAGGAAGGTGTCGGTCTTGTCAATTCCAAAGTTGGTTTTTGAAACGGTCCCTGTGCTTATATCAAACTCTGGTTTTATGCATCACCCCACCTCTCCTTCCCCTTTATGCAGGCATAAGAGTGTTTTCTAAATGTGAGACTCTGTTCTCTTTCCTAACTCAGTTCACGTGTAGCCATGTTTACAGGATCTTCATAAGTGATATCTTATGATAAGTTTCTTTTTCTGTGTGACTTATTTCACTTAGAATCATCGTACCTGAATCCACTCACTTTGTTGCTACTGGTCTTATGACATTGATTTCATGGCTGAGGGATATTCCATCGTACGTAAGTACCACAATGTTTTGAACCATTTTTATATTTCCTGGGATATTTAAGGTGTACCCAAGTTGAGGTTCTTGTAGTCAGTGCAGCCCTAAATTTGGAGGTGGCTCTTTCTTATTGATTTTCAGTTTTCCCAAGGTATATTCCCTAGACTGGAAGTGGCCTTGGCTCTGTAGCTCTGTTGTTTCCTTGTTTTAGGGAACACAATGCACTCCTCCAGTGACGCAGTTGGCAATTTACATCCCACCCATCAGCATAACAAGGCTCCCAGTTCCTCAGGGCCTGTCTTGCTTTTCTGGTTTTTACACATTTTGTGGATGTCCCTTTTGACCGGTGGGAAGTGATACTTCTTTGTAGTGCAGATTTGCATTGCCCGCTTGCTTGCTTGGCCAAAAAGGGCGTATGCGTTTTCTCCTGAATATATTCAGGAGAAAACGCATACGCCCTTTTTGGCCAAGTGCACCATTGTCCAAGTTGTGCCCCTCTTCCTGTGCTTTACAGGCGATTCCAACGTACCTCTTGAAATCTGTTTCCTGCTATTTTGCCTCACTTTCAAGTCCGCCTCGTTGACTTCCCTCAACAGATTTTTGGACGATAGTTGTCCTTTATCACTCTGCCAGTTTGTGAATTGCTGTGCCCCTGAGCTCCATTTCTCAACTCGTTTTTTGTGAGCTGAACGCAAGTCCAAAATTTTGGATCATGTCCTATACTGGTTCCCGGTGGGTGGCTGAGACTTTGGTTAATTCTTCTTCCTGCCGGGAAATTAGAGTGACATGTGCCCGTCCAAATGCCTAACAGCTACTCTCTCATGGGTTCTCCCTCATCCCTTCCATCCTCTGCCAAATTGGGAACCTGTGCAAACCAGGAGGTTAAAGGGCCTGTCTCTCCAAGTTGGGAGATTGATAGTAAGGCAGTTGGAAAGTCAAACTGGAGCACCAGGAGAGGGACTATTCCTTGAGTTTTAGAAACCTTTCGTATTCACAGTGTGTACATTCTCTAGGTTTCCTGTACATGTTATAGCTGTAGTAATATTCCCTTGAACCTGGAGAGTTGGGACCCATGGAATGGGGGCCATGCATTATTGCTTGAAAGGGTCTGCATTTGCTCACCCAATCTCTCCAATCCTCTCAGTCCCAAGTGTCCAGCCTTATGCCACATCCAGCTGTCATTGTAGATAGGGTCTTTCCAGGTTTCCTCAGACACCCTGAAGGAATTGTAAAGAATTTCCCTGTTTTTTGGTTTTCCTTTTGAAATTCCTTTTTATAGTGGGTTTGAGCTGATTCTCGCTGCCATGTTTATGCCACTCTAGACACACTTGATTCCCTTATGGAGACATATCAATACATAGGATTTAAGATTCTTACTAGTCAGATATATTCCTCTGCGGGAAATATGGGGTTTTGAGTCTCTTTCACTGAGGAAGGTGTAGGTCTTGTCTATTCCAAAGTTGGTTTTTGGAACGGTCCCTGTGCTTATATCAAACTCTGGTTTTATGCATCACCCCACCTCTCCTTCCCCTTTATGCAGGCATAAGAGTGTTTTCTAAATGTGAGACTCTGTTCTCTTTCCTAACTCAGTTCACGTGTAGCCATGTTTACAGGATCTTCATAAGTGATATCTTATGATAAGTTTCTTTTTCTGCGTGACTTATTTCACTTAGAATCATCGTACCTGAATCCACTCACTTTGCTGCTACTGGTCTTATGACATTGATTTCATCGCTGAGGGATATTCCATCATACGTAAGTACCACAATGTTTTGAACCATTTTTATATTTCCTGGGATATTTAAGGTGTACCCAAGTTGAGGTTCTTGTAGTCAGTGCAGCCCTAAATTTGGAGGTGGCTCTTTCTTATTGATTTTCAGTTTTCCCAAGGTATATTCCCTAGACTGGAAGTGGCCTTGGCTCTGTAGCTCTGTTGTTTAATTGTTTTAGGGAACACAATGCACTCCTCCAGTGAGGCAGTTGGCAATTTACATCCCGCCCATCAGCATAACAAGGCTCCCAGTTCTCCAGGGCCTGTCTTGCCTTTCTGGTTTTTACACATTTTGTGGATGTCCCTTTTGACCGGTGGGAAGTGACACTTCTTTGTAGTGCAGATTTGCATTGCCCGCTTGCTTGCTTGGCCAAAAAGGGCGTATGCGTTTTCTCCTGAATATATTCAGGAGAAAACGCATACGCCCTTTTTGGCCAAGTGCACCATTGTCCAAGTTGTGCCCCTCTTCCTGTGCTTTACAGGCGATTCCAAGGTACCTCTTGAAATCTGTTTCCTGCTATTTTGCCTCGCTTTCAAGTCCGCCTCGTTGACTTCCCTCAACAGATTTTTGGACGATAGTTGTCCTTTATCACTCTGCCAGTTTGTGAATTGCTGTGCCCCTGAGCTCCATTTCTCAACTCGTTTTTTGTGAGCTGAACGCAAGTCCAAAATTTTGGATCATGTCCTATACTGGTTCCCGGTGGGTGGCTGAGACTTTGGTTAATTCTTCTTCCTGCCGGGAAATTAGAGTGACATGTGCCCGTCCAAATGCCTAACAGCTACTCTCTCATGGGTTCTCCCTCGTCCCTTCCATCCTCTGCCAAATTGGGAACCTGTGCAAACCAGGAGGTTAAAGGGCCTGTCTCTCCAAGTTGGGAGATTGATAGTAAGGCAGTTGGAAAGTCAAACTGGAGCACCAGGAGAGGGACTATTCGTTGAGTTTTAGAAACCTTTCGTATTCACAGTGTGTCCATTCTCTAGGTTTCCTGTACATGTTATAGCTGTAGTAATATTCCCTTGAACCTGGAGAGTTGGGACCCATGGAATGGGGGCCATGCATTATTGCTTGAAAGGGTCTGCATTCGCTCACCCAATCTCACCAATCCTCTCAGTCCCAAGTGTCCAGCCTTATGCCACATCCAGCTGTCATTGTAGATAGGGTCTTTCCAGGTTTCCTCAGACACCCTGAAGGAATTGTAAAGAATTTCCCTGTTTTTTGGTTTTGCTTTTGAAATTCCTTTTTATAGTGGGTTTGAGCTGATTCTCGCTGCCATGTTTATGCCACTCTAGACACACTTGATTCCCTTATGGAGACACATCAATACATAGGTTTTAAGATTCTTACTAGTCAGATATATTCCTCTGTGGGAAATATGGGGTTTTGAGTCTCTTTCACTAAGGAAGGTGTCGGTCTTGTCAATTCCAAAGTTGGTTTTTGAAACGGTCCCTGTGCTTATATCAAACTCTGGTTTTATGCATCACCCCACCTCTCCTTCCCCTTTATGCAGGCATAAGAGTGTTTTCTAAATGTGAGACTCTGTTCTTTTTCCTAACTCAGTTCACGTGTAGCCATGTTTACAGGATCTTCATAAGTGATATCTTATGATAAGTTTCTTTTTCTGTGTGACTTATTTCACTTAGAATCATCGTACCTGAATCCACTCACTTTGTTGCTACTGGTCTTATGACATTGATTTCATGGCTGAGGGATATTCCATCGTACGTAAGTACCACAATGTTTTGAACCATTTTTATATTTCCTGGGATATTTAAGGTGTACCCAAGTTGAGGTTCTTGTAGTCAGTGCAGCCCTAAATTTGGAGGTGGCTCTTTCTTATTGATTTTCAGTTTTCCCAAGGTATATTCCCTAGACTGGAAGTGGCCTTGGCTCTGTAGCTCTGTTGTTTCCTTGTTTTAGGGAACACAATGCACTCCTCCAGTGAGGCAGTTGGCAATTTACATCCCACCCATCAGCATAACAAGGCTCCCAGTTCCTCAGGGCCTGTCTTGCTTTTCTGGTTTTTACACATTTTGTGGATGTCCCTTTTGACCGGTGGGAAATGATACTTCTTTGTAGTGCAGATTTGCATTGCCCGCTTGCTTGCTTGGCCAAAAAGGGCGTATGCGTTTTCTCCTGAATATATTCAGGAGAAAACGCATACGCCCTTTTTGGCCAAGTGCACCATTGTCCAAGTTGTGCCCCTCTTCCTGTGCTTTACAGGCGATTCCAACGTACCTCTTGAAATCTGTTTCCTGCTATTTTGCCTCACTTTCAAGTCCGCCTCGTTGACTTCCCTCAACAGATTTTTGGACGATAGTTGTCCTTTATCACTCTGCCAGTTTGTGAATTGCTGTGCCCCTGAGCTCCATTTCTCAACTCGTTTTTTGTGAGCTGAACGCAAGTCCAAAATTTTGGATCATGTCCTATACTGGTTCCCGGTGGGTGGCTGAGACTTTGGTTAATTCTTCTTCCTGCCGGGAAATTAGAGTGACATGTGCCCGTCCAAATGCCTAACAGCTACTCTCTCATGGGTTCTCCCTCATCCCTTCCATCCTCTGCCAAATTGGGAACCTGTGCAAACCAGGAGGTTAAAGGGCCTGTCTCTCCAAGTTGGGAGATTGATAGTAAGGCAGTTGGAAAGTCAAACTGGAGCACCAGGAGAGGGACTATTCCTTGAGTTTTAGAAACCTTTCGTATTCACAGTGTGTACATTCTCTAGGTTTCCTGTACATGTTATAGCTGTAGTAATATTCCCTTGAACCTGGAGAGTTGGGACCCATGGAATGGGGGCCATGCATTATTGCTTGAAAGGGTCTGCATTTGCTCACCCAATCTCTCCAATCCTCTCAGTCCCAAGTGTCCAGCCTTATGCCATATCCAGCTGTCATTGTAGATAGGGTCTTTCCAGGTTTCCTCAGACACCCTGAAGGAATTGTATAGAATTTCCCTGTTTTTTGGTTTTCCTTTTGAAATTCCTTTTTATAGTGGGTTTGAGCTGATTCTCGCTGCCATGTTTATGCCACTCTAGACACACTTGATTCCCTTATGGAGACATATCAATACATAGGATTTAAGATTCTTACTAGTCAGATATATTCCTCTGCGGGAAATATGGGGTTTTGAGTCTCTTTCACTGAGGAAGGTGTAGGTCTTGTCTATTCCAAAGTTGGTTTTTGGAACGGTCCCTGTGCTTATATCAAACTCTGGTTTTATGCATCACCCCACCTCTCCTTCCCCTTTATGCAGGCATAAGAGTGTTTTCTAAATGTGAGACTCTGTTCTCTTTCCTAACTCAGTTCACGTGTAGCCATGTTTACAGGATCTTCATAAGTGATATCTTATGATAAGTTTCTTTTTCTGCGTGACTTATTTCACTTAGAATCATCGTACCTGAATCCACTCACTTTGCTGCTACTGGTCTTATGACATTGATTTCATCGCTGAGGGATATTCCATCATACGTAAGTACCACAATGTTTTGAACCATTTTTATATTTCCTGGGATATTTAAGGTGTACCCAAGTTGAGGTTCTTGTAGTCAGTGCAGCCCTAAATTTGGAGGTGGCTCTTTCTTATTGATTTTCAGTTTTCCCAAGGTATATTCCCTAGACTGGAAGTGGCCTTGGCTCTGTAGCTCTGTTGTTTAATTGTTTTAGGGAACACAATGCACTCCTCCAGTGAGGCAGTTGGCAGTTTACATCCCGCCCATCAGCATAACAAGGCTCCCAGTTCTCCAGGGCCTGTCTTGCCTTTCTGGTTTTTACACATTTTGTGGATGTCCCTTTTGACCGGTGGGAAGTGATACTTCTTTGTAGTGCAGATTTGCATTGCCCGCTTGCTTGCTTGGCCAAAAAGGGCGTATGCGTTTTCTCCTGAATATATTCAGGAGAAAACGCATACGCCCTTTTTGGCCAAGTGCACCATTGTCCAAGTTGTGCCCCTCTTCCTGTGCTTTACAGGCGATTCCAACGTACCTCTTGAAATCTATTTCCTGCTATTTTGCCTCGCTTTCAAGTCCGCCTCGTTGACTTCCCTCAACAGATTTTTGGACGATAGTTGTCCTTTATCACTCTGCCAGTTTGTGAATTGCTGTGCCCCTGAGCTCCATTTCTCAACTCGTTTTTTGTGAGCTGAACGCAAGTCCAAAATTTTGGATCCTGTCCTATACTGGTTCCCGGTGGGTGGCTGAGACTTTGGTTAATTCTTCTTCCTGCCGGGAAATTAGAGTGACATGTGCCCGTCCAAATGCCTAACAGCTACTCTCTCATGGGTTCTCCCTCGTCCCTTCCATCCTCTGCCAAATTGGGAACCTGTGCAAACCAGGAGGTTAAAGGGCCTGTCTCTCCAAGTTGGGAGATTGATAGTAAGGCAGTTGGAAAGTCAAACTGGAGCACCAGGAGAGGGACTATTCGTTGAGTTTTAGAAACCTTTCGTATTCACAGTGTGTCCATTCTCTAGGTTTCCTGTACATGTTATAGCTGTAGTAATATTCCCTTGAACCTGGAGAGTTGGGACCCATGGAATGGGGGCCATGCATTATTGCTTGAAAGGGTCTGCATTTGCTTACCCAATCTCACCAATCCTCTCAGTCCCAAGTGTCCAGCCTTATGCCACATCCAGCTGTCATTGTAGATAGGGTCTTTCCAGGTTTCCTCAGACACCCTGAAGGAATTGTAAAGAATTTCCCTGTTTTTTGGTTTTGCTTTTGAAATTCCTTTTTATAGTGGGTTTGAGCTGATTCTCGCTGCCATGTTTATGCCACTCTAGACACACTTGATTCCCTTATGGAGTCATATCAATACATAAGTTTTAAGATTCTTACTAGTCAGATATATTCCTCTGTGGGAAATATGGGGTTTTGAGTCTCTTTCACTGAGGAAGGTGTCGGTCTTGTCAATTCCAAAGTTGGTTTTTGAAACGGTCCCTGTGCTTATATCAAACTCTGGTTTTATGCATCACCCCACCTCTCCTTCCCCTTTATGCAGGCATAAGAGTGTTTTCTAAATGTGAGACTCTGTTCTCTTTCCTAACTCAGTTCACGTGTAGCCATGTTTACAGGATCTTCATAAGTGATATCTTATGATAAGTTTCTTTTTCTGTGTGACTTATTTCACTTAGAATCATCGTACCTGAATCCACTCACTTTGCTGCTACTGGTCTTATGACATTGATTTCATGGCTGAGGGATATTCCATCGTACGTAAGTACCTCAATATTTTGAACCACTTTTATATTTCCTGGGATATTTAAGGTGTACCCAAGTTGAGGTTCTTGTAGTCAGTGCAGCCCTAAATTTGGAGGTGGCTCTTTCTTATTGATTTTCAGTTTTCCCAAGGTATATTCCCTAGACTGGAAGTGGCCTTGGCTCTGTAGCTCTGTTGTTTACTTGTTTTAGGGAACACAATGCACTCCTCCAGTGAGGCAGTTGGCAATTTACATCCCGCCCATCAGCATAACAAGGCTCCCAGTTCTCCAGGGCCTGTCTTGCCTTTCTGGTTTTTACACATTTTGTGGATGTCCCTTTTGACCGGTGGGAAGTGATACTTCTTTGTAGTGCAGATTTGCATTGCCCGCTTGCTTGCTTGGCCAAAAAGGGCGTATGCGTTTTCTCCTGAATATATTCAGGAGAAAACGCATACGCCCTTTTTGGCCAAGTGCACCATTGTCCAAGTTGTGCCCCTCTTCCTGTGCTTTACAGGCGATTCCAAGGTACCTCTTGAAATCTGTTTCCTGCTATTTTGCCTCGCTTTCAAGTCCGCCTCGTTGACTTCCCTCAACAGATTTTTGGACGATAGTTGTCCTTTATCACTCTGCCAGTTTGTGAATTGCTGTGCCCCTGAGCTCCATTTCTCAAC
The DNA here is from genome assembly GCF_025265405.1 of Mesoplodon densirostris. Taxonomy (NCBI): domain Eukaryota; kingdom Metazoa; phylum Chordata; class Mammalia; order Artiodactyla; family Ziphiidae; genus Mesoplodon; species Mesoplodon densirostris. The sequence continues at coordinate 176,681 of NW_026778231.1, read as the reverse complement.
TCGTTTTTTGTGAGCTGAACGCAAGTCCAAAATTTTGGATCATGTCCTATACTGGTTCCCGGTGGGTGGCTGAGACTTTGGTTAATTCTTCTTCCTGCCGGGAAATTAGAGTGACATGTGCCCGTCCAAATGCCTAACAGCTACTCTCTCATGGGTTCTCCCTCGTCCCTTCCATCCTCTGCCAAATTGGGAACCTGTGCAAACCAGGAGGTTAAAGGGCCTGTCTCTCCAAGTTGGGAGATTGATAGTAAGGCAGTTGGAAAGTCAAACTGGAGCACCAGGAGAGGGACTATTCGTTGAGTTTTAGAAACCTTTCGTATTCACAGTGTGTCCATTCTCTAGGTTTCCTGTACATGTTATAGCTGTAGTAATATTCCCTTGAACCTGGAGAGTTGGGACCCATGGAATGGGGGCCATGCATTATTGCTTGAAAGGGTCTGCATTCGCTCACCCAATCTCACCAATCCTCTCAGTCCCACGTGTCCAGCCTTATGCCACATCCAGCTGTCATTGTAGATAGGGTCTTTCCAGGTTTCCTCAGACACCCTGAAGGAATTGTAAAGAATTTCCCTGTTTTTTGGTTTTGCTTTTGAAATTCCTTTTTATAGTGGGTTTGAGCTGATACTCGCTGCCATGTTTATGCCACTCTAGACACACTTGATTCCCTTATGGAGACATATCAATACATAGGTTTTAAGATTCTTACTAGTCAGATATATTCCTCTGTGGGAAATATGGGGTTTTGAGTCTCTTTCACTGAGGAAGGTGTAGGTCTTGTCTATTCCAAAGTTGGTTTTTGAAACGGTCCCTGTGCTTATATCAAACTCTGGTTTTATGCATCACCCCACCTCTCCTTCCCATTTATGCAGGCATAAGAGTGTTTTCTAAATGTGAGACTCTGTTCTCTTTCCTAACTCAGTTCACGTGTAGCCATGTTTACAGGATCTTCATAAGTGATATCTTATGATAAGTTTCTTTTTCTGTGTGACTTATTTCACTTAGAATCATCGTACCTGAATCCACTCACTTTGCTGCTACTGGTCTTATGACATTGATTTCATTGCTGAGGGATATTCCATCGTACGTAAGTACCACAATGTTTTGAACCATTTTTATATTTCCTGGGATATTTAAGGTGTACCCAAGTTGAGGTTCTTGTAGTCAGTGCAGCCCTAAATTTGGAGGTGGCTCTTTCTTATTGATTTTCAGTTTTCCCAAGGTATATTCCCTAGACTGGAAGTGGCCTTGGCTCTGTAGCTCTGTTGTTTACTTGTTTTAGGGAACACAATTCACTCCTCCAGTGAGGCAGTTGGCAATTTACATCCCGCCCATCAGCATAACAAGGCTCCCAGTTCTCCAGGGCCTGTCTTGCCTTTCTGGTTTTTACACATTTTGTGGATGTCCCTTTTGACCGGTGGGAAGTGATACTTCTTTGTAGTGCAGATTTGCATTGCCCGCTTGCTTGCTTGGCCAAAAAGGGCGTATGCGTTTTCTCCTGAATATATTCAGGAGAAAACGTATACGCCCTTTTTGGCCAAGTGCACCATTGTCCAAGTTGTGCCCCTCTTCCTGTGCTTTACAGGCGATTCCAAGGTACCTCTTGAAATCTGTTTCCTGCTATTTTGCCTCGCTTTCAAGTCCGCCTCGTTGACTTCCCTCAACAGATTTTTGGATGATAGTTGTCCTTTATCACTCTGCCAGTTTGTGAATTGCTGTGCCCCTGAGCTCCATTTATCAACTCGTTTTTTGTGAGCTGAACGCAAGTCCAAAATTTTGGATCATGTCCTATACTGGTTCCCGGTGGGTGGCTGAGACTTTGGTTAATTCTTCTTCCTGCCGGGAAATTAGAGTGACATGTGCCCGTCCAAATGCCTAACAGCTACTCTCTCATGGGTTCTCCCTCGTCCCTTCCATCCTCTGCCAAATTGGGAACCTGTGCAAACCAGGAGGTTAAAGGGCCTGTCTCTCCAAGTTGGGAGATTGATAGTAAGGCAGTTGGAAAGTCAAACTGGAGCACCAGGAGAGGGACTATTCGTTGAGTTTTAGAAACCTTTCGTATTCACAGTGTGTCCATTCTCTAGGTTTCCTGTACATGTTATAGCTGTAGTAATATTCCCTTGAACCTGGAGAGTTGGGACCCATGGAATGGGGGCCATGCATTATTGCTTGAAAGGGTCTGCATTCGCTCACCCAATCTCACCAATCCTCTCAGTCCCACGTGTCCAGCCTTATGCCACATCCAGCTGTCATTGTAGATAGGGTCTTTCCAGGTTTCCTCAGACACCCTGAAGGAATTGTAAAGAATTTCCCTGTTTTTTGGTTTTGCTTTTGAAATTCCTTTTTATAGTGGGTTTGAGCTGATACTCGCTGCCATGTTTATGCCACTCTAGACACACTTGATTCCCTTATGGAGACATATCAATACATAGGTTTTAAGATTCTTACTAGTCAGATATATTCCTCTGTGGGAAATATGGGGTTTTGAGTGTCTTTCACTGAGGAAGGTGTCGGTCTTGTCAATTCCAAAGTTGGTTTATGAAACGGTCCCTGTGCTTATATCAAACTCTGGTTTTATGCATCACCCCACCTCTCCTTCCCATTTATGCAGGCATAAGAGTGTTTTCTAAATGTGAGACTCTGTTCTCTTTCCTAACTCAGTTCACGTGTAGCCATGTTTACAGGATCTTCATAAGTGATATCTTATGATAAGTTTCTTTTTCTCTGTGACTTATTTCACTTAGAATCATCGTACCTGAATCCACTCACTTTGCTGCTACTGGTCTTATGACATTGATTTCATGGCTGAGGGATATTCCATCATACGTAAGTACCACAATGTTTTGAACCATTTTTATATTTCCTGGGATATTTAAGGTGTACCCAAGTTGAGGTTCTTGTAGTCAGTGCAGTCCTAAATTTGGAGGTGGCTCTTTCTTATTGATTTTCAGTTTTCCCAAGGTATATTCCCTAGACTGGAAGTGGCCTTGGCTCTGTAGCTCTGTTGTTTACTTGTTTAGGGAACACAATGCACTCCTCCAGTGAGGCAGTTGGCAGTTTACATCCCGCCCATCAGCATAACAAGGCTCCCAGTTCTCCAGGGCCTGTCTTGCCTTTCTGGTTTTTACACATTTTGTGGATGTCCCTTTTGACCGGTGGGAAATGATACTTCTTTGTAGTGCAGATTTGCATTGCCCGCTTGCTTGCTTGGCCAAAAAGGGCGTATGCGTTTTCTCCTGAATATATTCAGGAGAAAACGCATACGCCCTTTTTGGCCAAGTGCACCATTGTCCAAGTTGTGCCCCTCTTCCTGTGCTTTACAGGCGATTCCAAGGTACCTCTTGAAATCTGTTTCCTGCTATTTTGCCTCGCTTTCAAGTCCGCCTCGTTGACTTCCCTCAACAGATTTTTGGATGATAGTTGTCCTTTATCACTCTGCCAGTTTGTGAATTGCTGTGCCCCTGAGCTCCATTTATCAACTCGTTTTTTGTGAGCTGAACGCAAGTCCAAAATTTTGGATCATGTCCTATACTGGTTCCCGGTGGGTGGCTGAGACTTTGGTTAATTCTTCTTCCTGCCGGGAAATTAGAGTGACATGTGCCCGTCCAAATGCCTAACAGCTACTCTCTCATGGGTTCTCCCTCGTCCCTTCCATCCTCTGCCAAATTGGGAACCTGTGCAAACCAGGAGGTTAAAGGGCCTGTCTCTCCAAGTTGGGAGATTGATAGTAAGGCAGTTGGAAAGTCAAACTGGAGCACCAGGAGAGGGACTATTCGTTGAGTTTTAGAAACCTTTCGTATTCACAGTGTGTCCATTCTCTAGGTTTCCTGTACATGTTATAGCTGTAGTAATATTCCCTTGAACCTGGAGAGTTGGGACCCATGGAATGGGGGCCATGCATTATTGCTTGAAAGGGTCTGCATTCGCTCACCCAATCTCACCAATCCTCTCAGTCCCACGTGTCCAGCCTTATGCCACATCCAGCTGTCATTGTAGATAGGGTCTTTCCAGGTTTCCTCAGACACCCTGAAGGAATTGTAAAGAATTTCCCTGTTTTTTGGTTTTGCTTTTGAAATTCCTTTTTATAGTGGGTTTGAGCTGATACTCGCTGCCATGTTTATGCCACTCTAGACACACTTGATTCCCTTATGGAGACATATCAATACATAGGTTTTAAGATTCTTACTAGTCAGATATATTCCTCTGTGGGAAATATGGGGTTTTGAGTGTCTTTCACTGAGGAAGGTGTCGGTCTTGTCAATTCCAAAGTTGGTTTATGAAACGGTCCCTGTGCTTATATCAAACTCTGGTTTTATGCATCACCCCACCTCTCCTTCCCATTTATGCAGGCATAAGAGTGTTTTCTAAATGTGAGACTCTGTTCTCTTTCCTAACTCAGTTCACGTGTAGCCATGTTTACAGGATCTTCATAAGTGATATCTTATGATAAGTTTCTTTTTCTCTGTGACTTATTTCACTTAGAATCATCGTACCTGAATCCACTCACTTTGCTGCTACTGGTCTTATGACATTGATTTCATGGCTGAGGGATATTCCATCATACGTAAGTACCACAATGTTTTGAACCATTTTTATATTTCCTGGGATATTTAAGGTGTACCCAAGTTGAGGTTCTTGTAGTCAGTGCAGTCCTAAATTTGGAGGTGGCTCTTTCTTATTGATTTTCAGTTTTCCCAAGGTATATTCCCTAGACTGGAAGTGGCCTTGGCTCTGTAGCTCTGTTGTTTACTTGTTTAGGGAACACAATGCACTCCTCCAGTGAGGCAGTTGGCAGTTTACATCCCGCCCATCAGCATAACAAGGCTCCCAGTTCTCCAGGGCCTGTCTTGCCTTTCTGGTTTTTACACATTTTGTGGATGTCCCTTTTGACCGGTGGGAAATGATACTTCTTTGTAGTGCAGATTTGCATTGCCCGCTTGCTTGCTTGGCCAAAAAGGGCGTATGCGTTTTCTCCTGAATATATTCAGGAGAAAACGCATACGCCCTTTTTGGCCAAGTGCACCATTGTCCAAGTTGTGCCCCTCTTCCTGTGCTTTACAGGCGATTCCAAGGTACCTCTTGAAATCTGTTTCCTGCTATTTTGCCTCGCTTTCAAGTCCGCCTCGTTGACTTCCCTCAACAGATTTTTGGACGATAGTTGTCCTTTATCACTCTGCCAGTTTGTGAATTGCTGTGCCCCTGAGCTCCATTTCTCAACTCGTTTTTTGTGAGCTGAACGCAAGTCCAAAATTTTGGATCATGTCCTATACTGGTTCCCGGTGGGTGGCTGAGACTTTGGTTAATTCTTCTTCCTGCCGGGAAATTAGAGTGACATGTGCCCGTCCAAATGCCTAACAGCTACTCTCTCATGGGTTCTCCCTCGTCCCTTCCATCCTCTGCCAAATTGGGAACCTGTGCAAACCAGGAGGTTAAAGGGCCTGTCTCTCCAAGTTGGGAGATTGATAGTAAGGCAGTTGGAAAGTCAAACTGGAGCACCAGGAGAGGGACTATTCGTTGAGTTTTAGAAACCTTTCGTATTCACAGTGTGTCCATTCTCTAGGTTTCCTGTACATGTTATAGCTGTAGTAATATTCCCTTGAACCTGGAGAGTTGGGACCCATGGAATGGGGGCCATGCATTATTGCTTGAAAGGGTCTGCATTCGCTCACCCAATCTCACCAATCCTCTCAGTCCCACGTGTCCAGCCTTATGCCACATCCAGCTGTCATTGTAGATAGGGTCTTTCCAGGTTTCCTCAGACACCCTGAAGGAATTGTAAAGAATTTCCCTGTTTTTTGGTTTTGCTTTTGAAATTCCTTTTTATAGTGGGTTTGAGCTGATACTCGCTGCCATGTTTATGCCACTCTAGACACACTTGATTCCCTTATGGAGACATATCAATACATAGGTTTTAAGATTCTTACTAGTCAGATATATTCCTCTGTGGGAAATATGGGGTTTTGAGTGTCTTTCACTGAGGAAGGTGTCGGTCTTGTCAATTCCAAAGTTGGTTTTTGAAACGGTCCCTGTGCTTATATCAAACTCTGGTTTTATGCATCACCCCACCTCTCCTTCCCATTTATGCAGGCATAAGATTGTTTTCTAAATGTGAGACTCTGTTCTCTTTCCTAACTCAGTTCACGTGTAGCCATGTTTACAGGATCTTCATAAGTGATATCTTATGATAAGTTTCTTTTTCTGTGTGACTTATTTCACTTAGAATCATCGTACCTGAATCCACTCACTTTGCTGCTACTGGTCTTATGACATTGATTTCATGGCTGAGGGATATTCCATCATACGTAAGTACCACAATGTTTTGAACCATTTTTATATTTCCTGGGATATTTAAGGTGTACCCAAGTTGAGGTTCTTGTAGTCAGTGCAGTCCTAAATTTGGAGGTGGCTCTTTCTTATTGATTTTCAGTTTTCCCAAGGTATATTCCCTAGACTGGAAGTGGCCTTGGCTCTGTAGCTCTGTTGTTTACTTGTTTAGGGAACACAATGCACTCCTCCAGTGAGGCAGTTGGCAGTTTACATCCCGCCCATCAGCATAACAAGGCTCCCAGTTCTCCAGGGCCTGTCTTGCCTTTCTGGTTTTTACACATTTTGTGGATGTCCCTTTTGACCGGTGGGAAATGATACTTCTTTGTAGTGCAGATTTGCATTGCCCGCTTGCTTGCTTGGCCAAAAAGGGCGTATGCGTTTTCTCCTGAATATATTCAGGAGAAAACGCATACGCCCTTTTTGGCCAAGTGCACCATTGTCCAAGTTGTGCCCCTCTTCCTGTGCTTTACAGGCGATTCCAAGGTACCTCTTGAAATCTGTTTCCTGCTATTTTGCCTCGCTTTCAAGTCCGCCTCGTTGACTTCCCTCAACAGATTTTTGGACGATAGTTGTCCTTTATCACTCTGCCAGTTTGTGAATTGCTGTGCCCCTGAGCTCCATTTCTCAACTCGTTTTTTGTGAGCTGAACGCAAGTCCAAAATTTTGGATCATGTCCTATACTGGTTCCCGGTGGGTGGCTGAGACTTTGGTTAATTCTTCTTCCTGCCGGGAAATTAGAGTGACATGTGCCCGTCCAAATGCCTAACAGCTACTCTCTCATGGGTTCTCCCTCGTCCCTTCCATCCTCTGCCAAATTGGGAACCTGTGCAAACCAGGAGGTTAAAGGGCCTGTCTCTCCAAGTTGGGAGATTGATAGTAAGGCAGTTGGAAAGTCAAACTGGAGCACCAGGAGAGGGACTATTCGTTGAGTTTTAGAAACCTTTCGTATTCACAGTGTGTCCATTCTCTAGGTTTCCTGTACATGTTATAGCTGTAGTAATATTCCCTTGAACCTGGAGAGTTGGGACCCATGGAATGGGGGCCATGCATTATTGCTTGAAAGGGTCTGCATTCGCTCACCCAATCTCACCAATCCTCTCAGTCCCACGTGTCCAGCCTTATGCCACATCCAGCTGTCATTGTAGATAGGGTCTTTCCAGGTTTCCTCAGACACCCTGAAGGAATTGTAAAGAATTTCCCTGTTTTTTGGTTTTGCTTTTGAAATTCCTTTTTATAGTGGGTTTGAGCTGATACTCGCTGCCATGTTTATGCCACTCTAGACACACTTGATTCCCTTATGGAGACATATCAATACATAGGTTTTAAGATTCTTACTAGTCAGATATATTCCTCTGTGGGAAATATGGGGTTTTGAGTCTCTTTCACTGAGGAAGGTGTAGGTCTTGTCTATTCCAAAGTTGGTTTTTGGAACGGTCCCTGTGCTTATATCAAACTCTGGTTTTATGCATCACCCCACCTCTCCTTCCCCTTTATGCAGGCATAAGAGTGTTTTCTAAATGTGAGACTCTGTTCTCTTTCCTAACTCAGTTCACGTGTAGCCATGTTTACAGGATCTTCATAAGTGATATCTTATGATAAGTTTCTTTTTCTGTGTGACTTATTTCACTTAGAATCATCGTACCTGAATCCACTCACTTTGCTGCTACTGGTCTTATGACATTGATTTCATGGCTGAGGGATATTCCATCGTACGTAAGTACCACAATGTTTTGAACCATTTTTATATTTCCTGGGATATTTAAGGTGTACCCAAGTTGAGGTTCTTGTAGTCAGTGCAGCCCTAAATTTGGAGGTGGCTCTTTCTTATTGATTTTCAGTTTTCCCAAGGTATATTCCGTAGACTGGAAGTGGCCTTGGCTCTGTAGCTCTGTTGTTTACTTTTTTTAGGGAACACAATGCACTCCTCCAGTGAGGCAGTTGGCAATTTACATCCCGCCCATCAGCATAACAAGGCTCCCAGTTCTCCAGGGCCTGTCTTGCCTTTCTGGTTTTTACACATTTTGTGGATGTCCCTTTTGACCGGTGGGAAGTGATACTTCTTTGTAGTGCAGATTTGCATTGCCCGCTTGCTTGCTTGGCCAAAAAGGGCGTATGCGTTTTCTCCTGAATATATTCAGGAGAAAACGCATACGCCCTTTTTGGCCAAGTGCACCATTGTCCAAGTTGTGCCCCTCTTCCTGTGCTTTACAGGCGATTCCAAGGTACCTCTTGAAATCTGTTTCCTGCTATTTTGCCTCGCTTTCAAGTCTGCCTCGTTGACTTCCCTCAACAGATTTTTGGACGATAGTTGTCCTTTATCACTCTGCCAGTTTGTGAATTGCTGTGCCCCTGAGCTCCATTTCTCAACTCGTTTTTTGTGAGCTGAACGCAAGTCCAAAATTTTGGATCATGTCCTATACTGGTTCCCGGTGGGTGGCTGAGACTTTGGTTAATTCTTCTTCCTGCCGGGAAATTAGAGTGACATGTGCCCGTCCAAATGCCTAACAGCTACTCTCTCATGGGTTCTCTCTCGTCCCTTCCATCCTCTGCCAAATTGGGAACCTGTGCAAACCAGGAGGTTAAAGGGCCTGTCTCTCCAAGTTGGGAGATTGATAGTAAGGCAGTTGGAAAGTCAAACTGGAGCACCAGGAGAGGGACTATTCGTTGAGTTTTAGAAACCTTTCGTATTCACAGTGTGTCCATTCTCTAGGTTTCCTGTACATGTTATAGCTGTAGTAATATTCCCTTGAACATGGAGAGTTGGGACCCATGCAATGGGGGCCATGCATTATTGCTTGAAAGGGTCTGCATTCGCTCACCCAATCTCACCAATCCTCTCAGTCCCAAGTGTCCAGCCTTATGCCACATCCAGCTGTCATTGTAGATAGGGTCTTTCCAGGTTTCCTCAGACACCCTGAAGGAATTGTAAAGAATTTCCCTGTTTTTTGGTTTTGCTTTTGAAATTCCTTTTTATAGTGGGTTTGAGCTGATTCTCGCTGCCATGTTTATGACACTCTAGACACACTTGATTCCCTTATGGAGTCATATCAATACATAAGTTTTAAGATTCTTACTAGTCAGATATATTCCTCTGTGGGAAATATGGGGTTTTGAGTGTCTTTCACTGAGGAAGGTGTCGGTCTTGTCAATTCCAAAGTTGGTTTTTGAAACGGTCCCTGTGCTTATATCAAACTCTGGTTTTATGCATCACCCCACCTCTCCTTCCCCTTTATGCAGGCATAAGAGTGTTTTCTAAATGTGAGACTCTGTTCTCTTTCCTAACTCAGTTCACGTGTAGCCATGTTTACAGGATCTTCATAAGTGATATCTTATGATAAGTTTCTTTTTCTCTGTGACTTATTTCACTTAGAATCATCGTACCTGAATCCACTCACTTTGCTGCTACTGGTCTTATGACATTGATTTCATGGCTGAGGGATATTCCATCATACGTAAGTACCACAATGTTTTGAATCATTTTTATATTTCCTGGGATATTTAAGGTGTACCCAAGTTGAGGTTCTTGTAGTCAGTGCAGTCCTAAATTTGGAGGTGGCTCTTTCTTATTGATTTTCAGTTTTCCCAAGGTATATTCCCTAGACTGGAAGTGGCCTTGGCTCTGTAGCTCTGTTGTTTACTTGTTTAGGGAACACAATGCACTCCTCCAGTGAGGCAGTTGGCAGTTTACATCCCGCCCATCAGCATAACAAGGCTCCCAGTTCTCCAGGGCCTGTCTTGCCTTTCTGGTTTTTACACATTTTGTGGATGTCCCTTTTGACCGGTGGGAAATGATACTTCTTTGTAGTGCAGATTTGCATTGCCCGCTTGCTTGCTTGGCCAAAAAGGGCGTATGCGTTTTCTCCTGAATATATTCAGGAGAAAACGCATACGCCCTTTTTGGCCAAGTGCACCATTGTCCAAGTTGTGCCCCTCTTCCTGTGCTTTACAGGCGATTCCAAGGTACCTCTTGAAATCTGTTTCCTGCTATTTTGCCTCGCTTTCAAGTCCGCCTCGTTGACTTCCCTCAACAGATTTTTGGACGATAGTTGTCCTTTATCACTCTGCCAGTTTGTGAATTGCTGTGCCCCTGAGCTCCATTTCTCAACTCGTTTTTTGTGAGCTGAACGCAAGTCCAAAATTTTGGATCATGTCCTATACTGGTTCCCGGTGGGTGGCTGAGACTTTGGTTAATTCTTCTTCCTGCCGGGAAATTAGAGTGACATGTGCCCGTCCAAATGCCTAACAGCTACTCTCTCATGGGTTCTCCCTCGTCCCTTCCATCCTCTGCCAAATTGGGAACCTGTGCAAACCAGGAGGTTAAAGGGCCTGTCTCTCCAAGTTGGGAGATTGATAGTAAGGCAGTTGGAAAGTCAAACTGGAGCACCAGGAGAGGGACTATTCGTTGAGTTTTAGAAACCTTTCGTATTCACAGTGTGTCCATTCTCTAGGTTTCCTGTACATGTTATAGCTGTAGTAATATTCCCTTGAACCTGGAGAGTTGGGACCCATGGAATGGGGGCCATGCATTATTGCTTGAAAGGGTCTGCATTCGCTCACCCAATCTCACCAATCCTCTCAGTCCCACGTGTCCAGCCTTATGCCACATCCAGCTGTCATTGTAGATAGGGTCTTTCCAGGTTTCCTCAGACACCCTGAAGGAATTGTAAAGAATTTCCCTGTTTTTTGGTTTTGCTTTTGAAATTCCTTTTTATAGTGGGTTTGAGCTGATACTCGCTGCCATGTTTATGCCACTCTAGACACACTTGATTCCCTTATGGAGACATATCAATACATAGGTTTTAAGATTCTTACTAGTCAGATATATTCCTCTGTGGGAAATATGGGGTTTTGAGTCTCTTTCACTGAGGAAGGTGTAGGTCTTGTCTATTCCAAAGTTGGTTTTTGGAACGGTCCCTGTGCTTATATCAAACTCTGGTTTTATGCATCACCCCACCTCTCCTTCCCCTTTATGCAGGCATAAGAGTGTTTTCTAAATGTGAGACTCTGTTCTCTTTCCTAACTCAGTTCACGTGTAGCCATGTTTACAGGATCTTCCTAAGTGATATCTTATGATAAGTTTCTTTTTCTGTGTGACTTATTTCACTTAGAATCATCGTACCTGAATCCACTCACTTTGCTGCTACTGGTCTTATGACATTGATTTCATGGCTGAGGGATATTCCATCGTACGTAAGTACCACAATGTTTTGAACCATTTTTATATTTCCTGGGATATTTAAGGTGTACCCAAGTTGAGGTTCTTGTAGTCAGTGCAGCCCTAAATTTGGAGGTGGCTCTTTCTTATTGATTTTCAGTTTTCCCAAGGTATATTCCGTAGACTGGAAGTGGCCTTGGCTCTGTAGCTCTGTTGTTTACTTGTTTTAGGGAACACAATGCACTCCTCCAGTGAGGCAGTTGGCAATTTACATCCCGCCCATCAGCATAACAAGGCTCCCAGTTCTCCAGGGCCTGTCTTGCCTTTCTGGTTTTTACACATTTTGTGGATGTCCCTTTTGACCGGTGGGAAGTGATACTTCTTTGTAGTGCAGATTTGCATTGCCCGCTTGCTTGCTTGGCCAAAAAGGGCGTATGCGTTTTCTCCTGAATATATTCAGGAGAAAACGCATACGCCCTTTTTGGCCAAGTGCACCATTGTCCAAGTTGTGCCCCTCTTCCTGTGCTTTACAGGCGATTCCAAGGTACCTCTTGAAATCTGTTTCCTGCTATTTTGCCTCGCTTTCAAGTCTGCCTCGTTGACTTCCCTCAACAGATTTTTGGACGATAGTTGTCCTTTATCACTCTGCCAGTTTGTGAATTGCTGTGCCCCTGAGCTCCATTTCTCAACTCGTTTTTTGTGAGCTGAACGCAAGTCCAAAATTTTGGATCATGTCCTATACTGGTTCCCGGTGGGTGGCTGAGACTTTGGTTAATTCTTCTTCCTGCCGGGAAATTAGAGTGACATGTGCCCGTCCAAATGCCTAACAGCTACTCTCTCATGGGTTCTCTCTCGTCCCTTCCATCCTCTGCCAAATTGGGAACCTGTGCAAACCAGGAGGTTAAAGGGCCTGTCTCTCCAAGTTGGGAGATTGATAGTAAGGCAGTTGGAAAGTCAAACTGGAGCACCAGGAGAGGGACTATTCGTTGAGTTTTAGAAACCTTTCGTATTCACAGTGTGTCCATTCTCTAGGTTTCCTGTACATGTTATAGCTGTAGTAATATTCCCTTGAACCTGGAGAGTTGGGACCCATGCAATGGGGGCCATGCATTATTGCTTGAAAGGGTCTGCATTCGCTCACCCAATCTCACCAATCCTCTCAGTCCCAAGTGTCCAGCCTTATGCCACATCCAGCTGTCATTGTAGATAGGGTCTTTCCAGGTTTCCTCAGACACCCTGAAGGAATTGTAAAGAATTTCCCTGTTTTTTGGTTTTGCTTTTGAAATTCGTTTTTATAGTGGGTTTGAGCTGATTCTCGCTGCCATGTTTATGACACTCTAGACACACTTGATTCCCTTATGGAGTCATATCAATACATAAGTTTTAAGATTCTTACTAGTCAGATATATTCCTCTGTGGGAAATATGGGGTTTTGAGTCTCTTTCACTGAGGAAGGTGTCGGTCTTGTCAATTCCAAAGTTGGTTTTTGAAACGGTCCCTGTGCTTATATCAAACTCTGGTTTTATGCATCACCCCACCTCTCCTTCCCCTTTATGCAGGCATAAGAGTGTTTTCTAAATGTGAGACTCTGTTCTCTTTCCTAACTCAGTTCACGTGTAGCCATGTTTACAGGATCTTCATAAGTGATATCTTATGATAAGTTTCTTTTTCTGTGTGACTTATTTCACTTAGAATCATCGTACCTGAATCCACTCACTGTGCTGCTACTGGTCTTATGACATTGATTTCATGGCTGAGGGATATTCCATCGTACGTAAGTACCACAATGTTTTGAACCATTTTTATATTTCCTGGGATATTTAAGGTGTACCCAAGTTGAGGTTCTTGTAGTCAGTGCAGCCCTAAATTTGGAGGTGGCTCTTTCTTATTGATTTTCAGTTTTCCCAAGGTATATTCCCTAGACTGGAAGTGGCCTTGGCTCTGTAGCTCTGTTGTTTACTTGTTTTAGGGAACACAATGCACTCCTCCAGTGAGGCAGTTGGCAATTTACATCCCGCCCATCAGCATAACAAGGCTCCCAGTTCTCCAGGGCCTGTCTTGCCTTTCTGGTTTTTACACATTTTGTGGATGTCCCTTTTGACCGGTGGGAAGTGATACTTCTTTGTAGTGCAGATTTGCATTGCCCGCTTGCTTGCTTGGCCAAAAAGGGCGTATGCGTTTTCTCCTGAATATATTCAGGAGAAAACGCATACGCCCTTTTTGGCCAAGTGCACCATTGTCCAAGTTGTGCCCCTCTTCCTGTGCTTTACAGGCGATTCCAAGGTACCTCTTGAAATCTGTTTCCTGCTATTTTGCCTCGCTTTCAAGTCCGCCTCGTTGACTTCCCTCAACAGATTTTTGGATGATAGTTGTCCTTTATCACTCTGCCAGTTTGTGAATTGCTGTGCCCCTGAGCTCCATTTATCAACTCGTTTTTTGTGAGCTGAACGCAAGTCCAAAATTTTGGATCATGTCCTATACTGGTTCCCGGTGGGTGGCTGAGACTTTGGTTAATTCTTCTTCCTGCCGGGAAATTAGAGTGACATGTGCCCGTCCAAATGCCTAACAGCTACTCTCTCATGGGTTCTCCCTCGTCCCTTCCATCCTCTGCCAAATTGGGAACCTGTGCAAACCAGGAGGTTAAAGGGCCTGTCTCTCCAAGTTGGGAGATTGATAGTAAGGCAGTTGGAAAGTCAAACTGGAGCACCAGGAGAGGGACTATTCGTTGAGTTTTAGAAACCTTTCGTATTCACAGTGTGTCTATTCTCTAGGTTTCCTGTACATGTTATAGCTGTAGTAATATTCCCTTGAACCTGGAGAGTTGGGACCCATGGAATGGGGGCCATGCATTATTGCTTGAAAGGGTCTGCATTTGCTCACCCAATCTCACCAATCCTCTCAGTCCCAAGTGTCCAGCCTTATGCCACATCCAGCTGTCATTGTAGATAGGGTCTTTCCAGGTTTCCTCAGACACCCTGAAGGAATTGTAAAGAATTTCCCTGTTTTTTCGTTTTGCTTTTGAAACTCCTTTTTATAGTGGGTTTGAGTTGATTCTCGCTGCCATGTTTATGCCACTCTAGACACACTTGATTCCCTTATGGAGTCATATCAATACATAGGTTTTAAGATTCTTACTAGTCAGATATATTCCTCTGTGGGAAATATGGGGTTTTGAGTCTCTTTCACTGAGGAAGGTGTAGATCTTTTCTATTCCAAAGTTGGTTTTTGGAACGGTCCCTGTGCTTATATCAAACTCTGGTTTTATGCATCACCCCACCTCTCCATCCCCTTTATGCAGGCATAAGAGTGTTTTCTAAATGTGAGACTCTGTTCTCTTTCCTAACTCAGTTCACGTGTAGCCATGTTTACAGGATCTTCATAAGTGATATCTTATGATAAGTTTCTTTTTCTGTGTGACTTATTTCACTTAGAATCATCGTACCTGAATCCACTCACTGTGCTGCTACTGGTCTTATGACATTGATTTCATGGCTGAATGATATTCCATCGTACGTAAGTACCACAATGTTTTGAACCATTTTTATATTTCCTGGGATATTTAAGGTGTACCCAAGTTGAGGTTCTTGTAGTCAGTGCAGCCCTAAATTTGGAGGTGGCTCTTTCTTATTGATTTTCAGTTTTCCCAAGGTATATTCCCTAGACTGGAAGTGGCCTTGGCTCTGTAGCTCTGTTGTTTACTTGTTTTAGGGAACACAATGCACTCCTCCAGTGAGGCAGTTGGCAGTTTACATCCCGCCCATCAGCATAACAAGGCTCCCAGTTCTCCAGGGCCTGTCTTGCCTTTCTGGTTTTTACACATTTTGTGGATGTCCCTTTTGACCGGTGGGAAGTGATACTTCTTTGTACTGCAGATTTGCATTGCCCGCTTGCTTGCTTGGCCAAAAAGGGCGTATGCGTTTTCTCCTGAATATATTCAGGAGAAAACGCATACGCCCTTTTTGGCCAAGTGCACCACTGTCCAAGTTGTGCCCCTCTTCCTGTGCTTTACAGGCGATTCCAACGTACCTCTTGAAATCTGTTTCCTGCTATTTTGCCTCGCTTTCAAGTCCGCCTCGTTGACTTCCCTCAACAGATTTTTGGACGATAGTTGTCCTTTATCACTCTGCCAGTTTGTGAATTGCTGTGCCCCTGAGCTCCATTTCTCAACTCGTTTTTTGTGAGCTGAACGCAAGTCCAAAATTTTGGATCATGTCCTATACTGGTTCCCGGTGGGTGGCTGAGACTTTGGTTAATTCTTCTTCCTGCCGGGAAATTAGATTGACATGTGCCCGTCCAAATGCCTAACAGCTACTCTCTCATGGGTTCTCCCTCGTCCCTTCCATCCTCTGCCAAATTGGGAACCTGTGCAAACCAGGAGGTTAAAGGGCCTGTCTCTCCAAGTTGGGAGATTGATAGTAAGGCAGTTGGAAAGTCAAACTGGAGCACCAGGAGAGGGACTATTCGTTGAGTTTTAGAAACCTTTCGTATTCACAGTGTGTCCATTCTCTAGGTTTCCTGTACATGTTATAGCTGTAGTAATATTCCCTTGAACCTGGAGAGTTGGGATCCATGGAATGGGGGCCATGCATTATTGCTTGAAAGGGTCTGCATTTGCTCACCCAATCTCACCAATCCTCTCAGTCCCAAGTGTCCAGCCTTATGCCACATCCAGCTGTCATTGTAGATAGGGTCTTTCCAGGTTTCCTCAGACACCCTGAAGGAATTGTAAAGAATTTCCCTGTTTTTTGGTTTTGCTTTTGAATTTCCTTTTTATAGTGGGTTTGAGCTGATTCTCGCTGCCATGTTTATGCCACTCTAGACACACTTGATTCCCTTATGGAGACATATCAATACATAGGTTTTAAGATTCTTACTAGTCAGATATATTCCTCTGTGGGAAATATGGGGTTTTGAGTCTCTTTCACTGAGGAAGGTGTAGTTCTTGTCTATTCCAAAGTTGGTTTTTGGAACGGTCCCTGTGCTTATATCAAACTCTGGTTTTATGCATCACCCCACCTCTCC
The DNA here is from genome assembly GCF_025265405.1 of Mesoplodon densirostris. NCBI lineage: Eukaryota > Metazoa > Chordata > Mammalia > Artiodactyla > Ziphiidae > Mesoplodon > Mesoplodon densirostris. Next base: position 160,180 of record NW_026778231.1, on the reverse strand, counting down.
ATCCCCTTTATGCAGGCATAAGAGTGTTTTCTAAATGTGAGACTCTGTTCTCTTTCCTAACTCAGTTCACGTGTAGCCATGTTTACAGGATCTTCATAAGTGATATCTTATGATAAGTTTCTTTTTCTGTGTGACTTATTTCACTTAGAATCATCGTACCTGAATCCACTCACTGTGCTGCTACTGGTCTTATGACATTGATTTCATGGCTGAGGGATATTCCATCGTACGTAAGTACCACAATGTTTTGAACCATTTTTATATTTCCTGGGATATTTAAGGTGTACCCAAGTTGAGGTTCTTGTAGTCAGTGCAGCCCTAAATTTGGAGGTGGCTCTTTCTTATTGATTTTCAGTTTTCCCAAGGTATATTCCCTAGACTGGAAGTGGCCTTGGCTCTGTAGCTCTGTTGTTTACTTGTTTTAGGGAACACAATGCACTCCTCCAGTGAGGCAGTTGGCAGTTTACATCCCGCCCATCAGCATAACAAGGCTCCCAGTTCTCCAGGGCCTGTCTTGCCTTTCTGGTTTTTACACTTTTTGTGGATGTCCCTTTTGACCGGTGGGAAGTGATACTTCTTTGTAGTGCAGATTTGCATTGCCCGCTTGCTTGCTTGGCCAAAAAGGGCGTATGCGTTTTCTCCTGAATATATTCAGGAGAAAACTCTTACGCCCTTTTTGGCCAAGTGCACCACTGTCCAAGTTGTGCCCCTCTTCCTGTGCTTTACAGGCGATTCCAACGTACCTCTTGAAATCTGTTTCCTGCTATTTTGCCTCACTTTCAAGTCCGCCTCGTTGACTTCCCTCAACAGATTTTTGGACGATAGTTGTCCTTTATCACTCTGCCAGTTTGTGAATTGCTGTGCCCCTGAGCTCCATTTCTCAACTCGTTTTTTGTGAGCTGAACGCAAGTCCAAAATTTTGGATCATGTCCTATACTGGTTCCCGGTGGGTGGCTGAGACTTTGGTTAATTCTTCTTCCTGCCGCGAAATTAGAGTGACATGTGCCCGTCCAAATGCCTAACAGCTACTCTCTCATGGGTTCTCCCTCGTCCCTTCCATCCTCTGCCAAATTGGGAACCTGTGCAAACCAGGAGGTTAAAGGGCCTGTCTCTCCAATTTGGGAGATTGATAGTAAGGCAGTTGGAAAGTCAAACTGGAGCACCAGGAGAGGGACTATTCGTTGAGTTTTAGAAACCTTTCGTATTCACAGTGTGTCCATTCTCTAGGTTTCCTGTACATGTTATAGCTGTAGTAATATTCCCTTGAACCTGGAGAGTTGGGATCCATGGAATGGGGGCCATGCATTATTGCTTGAAAGGGTCTGCATTTGCTCACCCAATCTCACCAATCCTCTCAGTCCCAAGTGTCCAGCCTTATGCCACATCCAGCTGTCATTGTAGATAGGGTCTTTCCAGGTTTCCTCAGACACCCTGAAGGAATTGTAAAGAATTTCCCTGTTTTTTGGTTTTGCTTTTGAATTTCCTTTTTATAGTGGGTTTGAGCTGATTCTCGCTGCCATGTTTATGCCACTCTAGACACACTTGATTCCCTTATGGAGACATATCAATACATAGGTTTTAAGATTCTTACTAGTCAGATATATTCCTCTGTGGGAAATATGGGGTTTTGAGTCTCTTTCACGGAGGAAGGTGTCGGTCTTGTCAATTCCAAAGTTGGTTTTTGAAACGGTCCCTGTGCTTATATCAAACTCTGGTTTTATGCATCACCCCACCTCTCCTTCCCCTTTATGCAGGCATAAGAGTGTTTTCTAAATGTGAGACTCTGTTCTCTTTCCTAACTCAGTTCACGTGTAGCCATGTTTACAGGATCTTCATAAGTGATATCTTATGATAAGTTTCTTTTTCTGTGTGACTTATTTCACTTAGAATCATCGTACCTGAATCCACTCACTTTGCTGCTAATGGTCTTATGACATTGATTTCATGGCTGAGGGATATTCCATCGTACGTAAGTACCTCAATATTTTGAACCACTTTTATATTTCCTGGGATATTTAAGGTGTACCCAAGTTGAGGTTCTTGTAGTCAGTGCAGCCCTAAATTTGGAGGTGGCTCTTTCTTATTGATTTTCAGTTTTCCCAAGGTATATTCCCTAGACTAGAAGTGGCCTTGGCTCTGTAGCTCTGTTGTTTACTTGTTTTAGGGAACACAATGCACTCCTCCAGTGAGGCAGTTGGCAGTTTACATCCCGCCCATCAGCATAACAAGGCTCCCAGTTCTCCAGGGCCTGTCTTGCCTTTCTGGTTTTTACACTTTTTGTGGATGTCCCTTTTGACCGGTGGGAAATGATACTTCTTTGTAGTGCAGATTTGCATTGCCCGCTTGCTTGCTTGGCCAAAAAGGGCGTATGCGTTTTCTCCTGAATATATTCAGGAGAAAACGCATACGCCCTTTTTGGCCAAGTGCACCATTGTCCAAGTTGTGCCCCTCTTCCTGTGCTTTACATGCGATTCCAACGTACCTCTTGAAATCTGTTTCCTGCTATTTTGCCTCACTTTCAAGTCCGCCTCGTTGACTTCCCTCAACAGATTTTTGGACGATAGTTGTCCTTTATCACTCTGCCAGTTTGTGAATTGCTGTGCCCCTGAGCTCCATTTCTCAACTCGTTTTTTGTGAGCTGAACGCAAGTCCAAAATTTTGGATCATGTCCTATACTGGTTCCCGGTGGGTGGCTGAGACTTTGGTTAATTCTTCTTCCTGCCGGGAAATTAGAGTGACATGTGCCCGTCCAAATGCCTATCAGCTACTCTCTCATGGGTTCTCCCTCGTCCCTTCCATACTCTGCCAAATTGGGAACCTGTGCAAACCATTAGGTTAAAGGGCCTGTCTCTCCAAGTTGGGAGATTCATAGTAAGGCAGTTGGAAAGTCAAACTGGAGCACAAGGAGAGGGACTATTCGTTGAGTTTTAGAAACCTTTCGTATTCACAGTGTGTCCATTCTCTAGGTTTCCTGTACATGTTATAGCTGTAGTAATATTCCCTTGAACATGGAGAGTTGGGACCCATGGAATGGGGGCCATGCATTATTGCTTGAAAGGGTCTGCATTCGCTCACCCAATCTCACCAATCCTCTCAGTCCCAAGTGTCCAGCCTTATGCCACATCCAGCTGTCATTGTAGATAGGGTCTTTCCAGGTTTCCTCAGACACCCTGAAGGAATTGTAAAGAATTTCCCTGTTTTTTCGTTTTGCTTTTGAAATTCCTTTTTATAGTGGGTTTGAGCTGATACTCGCTGCCATGTTTATGCCACTCTAAACACACTTGATTCCCTTATGGAGACATATCAATACATAGGTTTTAAGATTCTTACTAGTCAGATATATTCCTCTGTGGGAAATATGGGGTTTTGAGTCTCTTTCACTGAGGAAGGTGTCGGTCTTGTCAGTTCCAAAGTTGGTTTTTGAAACGGTCCCTGTGCTTATATCAAACTCTGGTTTTATGCATCACCCCACCTCTCCTTCCCCTTTATGCAGGCATAAGAGTGTTTTCTAAATGTGAGACTCTGTTCTCTTTCCTAACTCAGTTCACGTGTAGCCATGTTTACAGGATCTTCATAAGTGATATCTTATGATAAGTTTCTTTTTCTGTGTGACCTATTTCACTTAGAATCATCGTACCTGAATCCACTCACTTTGCTGCTACTGGTCTTATGACATTGATTTCATCGCTGAGGGATATTCCATCATACGTAAGTACCACAATGTTTTGAACCATTTTTATATTTCCTGGGATATTTAAGGTGTACCCAAGTTGAGGTTCTTGTAGTCAGTGCAGCCCTAAATTTGGAGGTGGCTCTTTCTTATTGATTTTCAGTTTTCCCAAGGTATATTCCCTAGACTGGAAGTGGCCTTGGCTCTGTAGCTCTGTTGTTTACTTGTTTTAGGGAACACAATGCACTCCTCCAGTGAGGCAGTTGGCAGTTTACATCCCGCCCATCAGCATAACAAGGCTCCCAGTTCTCCAGGGCCTGTCTTGCCTTTCTGGTTTTTACACATTTTGTGGATGTCCCTTTTGACCGGTGGGAAATGATACTTCTTTGTAGTGCAGATTTGCATTGCCCGCTTGCTTGCTTGGCCAAAAAGGGCGTATGCGTTTTCTCCTGAATATATTCAGGAGAAAACGCATACGCCCTTTTTGGCCAAGTGCACCACTGTCCAAGTTGTGCCCCTCTTCCTGTGCTTTACAGGCGATTCCAACGTACCTCTTGAAATCTGTTTCCTGCTATTTTGCCTCACTTTCAAGTCCGCCTCGTTGACTTCCCTCAACATATTTTTGGACGATAGTTGTCCTTTATCACTCTGCCAGTTTGTGAATTGCTGTGCCCCTGAGCTCCATTTCTCAACTCGTTTTTTGTGAGCTGAACGCAAGTCCAAAATTTTGGATCATGTCCTATACTGGTTCCCGGTGGGTGGCTGAGACTTTGGTTAATTCTTCTTCCTGCCGGGAAATTAGAGTGACATGTGCCCGTCCAAATGCCTAACAGCTACTCTCTCATGGGTTCTCCCTCGTCCCTTCCATCCTCTGCCAAATTGGGAACCTGTGCAAACCAGGAGGTTAAAGGGCCTGTCTCTCCAAGTTGGGAGATTGATAGTAAGGCAGTTGGAAAGTCAAACTGGAGCACCAGGAGAGGGACTATTCGTTGAGTTTTAGAAACCTTTCGTATTCACAGTGTGTCCATTCTCTAGGTTTCCTGTACATGTTATAGCTGTAGTAATATTCCCTTGAACCTGGAGAGTTGGGACCCATGGAATGGGGGCCATGCATTATTGCTTGAAAGGGTCTGCATTCGCTCACCCAATCTCACCAATCCTCTCAGTCCCACGTGTCCAGCCTTATGCCACATCCAGCTGTCATTGTAGATAGGGTCTTTCCAGGTTTCCTCAGACACCCTGAAGGAATTGTAAAGAATTTCCCTGTTTTTTGGTTTTGCTTTTGAAATTCCTTTTTATAGTGGGTTTGAGCTGATACTCGCTGCCATGTTTATGCCACTCTAGACACACTTGATTCCCTTATGGAGACATATCAATACATAGGTTTTAAGATTCTTACTAGTCAGATATATTCCTCTGTGGGAAATATGGGGTTTTGAGTCTCTTTCACTGAGGAAGGTGTAGGTCTTGTCTATTCCAAAGTTGGTTTTTGAAACGGTCCCTGTGCTTATATCAAACTCTGGTTTTATGCATCACCCCACCTCTCCTTCCCATTTATGCAGGCATAAGAGTGTTTTCTAAATGTGAGACTCTGTTCTCTTTCCTAACTCAGTTCACGTGTAGCCATGTTTACAGGATCTTCATAAGTGATATCTTATGATAAGTTTCTTTTTCTGTGTGACTTATTTCACTTAGAATCATCGTACCTGAATCCACTCACTGTGCTGCTACTGGTCTTATGACATTGATTTCATGGCTGAGGGATATTCCATCGTACGTAAGTACCACAATGTTTTGAACCATTTTTATATTTCCTGGGATATTTAAGGTGTACCCAAGTTGAGGTTCTTGTAGTCAGTGCAGCCCTAAATTTGGAGGTGGCTCTTTCTTATTGATTTTCAGTTTTCCCAAGGTATATTCCCTAGACTGGAAGTGGCCTTGGCTCTGTAGCTCTGTTGTTTACTTGTTTTAGGGAACACAATGCACTCCTCCAGTGAGGCAGTTGGCAATTTACATCCCGCCCATCAGCATAACAAGGCTCCCAGTTCTCCAGGGCCTGTCTTGCCTTTCTGGTTTTTACACATTTTGTGGATGTCCCTTTTGACCGGTGGGAAGTGATACTTCTTTGTAGTGCAGATTTGCATTGCCCGCTTGCTTGCTTGGCCAAAAAGGGCGTATGCGTTTTCTCCTGAATATATTCAGGAGAAAACGTATACGCCCTTTTTGGCCAAGTGCACCATTGTCCAAGTTGTGCCCCTCTTCCTGTGCTTTACAGGCGATTCCAAGGTACCTCTTGAAATCTGTTTCCTGCTATTTTGCCTCGCTTTCAAGTCCGCCTCGTTGACTTCCCTCAACAGATTTTTGGATGATAGTTGTCCTTTATCACTCTGCCAGTTTGTGAATTGCTGTGCCCCTGAGCTCCATTTATCAACTCGTTTTTTGTGAGCTGAACGCAAGTCCAAAATTTTGGATCATGTCCTATACTGGTTCCCGGTGGGTGGCTGAGACTTTGGTTAATTCTTCTTCCTGCCGGGAAATTAGAGTGACATGTGCCCGTCCAAATGCCTAACAGCTACTCTCTCATGGGTTCTCCCTCGTCCCTTCCATCCTCTGCCAAATTGGGAACCTGTGCAAACCAGGAGGTTAAAGGGCCTGTCTCTCCAAGTTGGGAGATTGATAGTAAGGCAGTTGGAAAGTCAAACTGGAGCACCAGGAGAGGGACTATTCGTTGAGTTTTAGAAACCTTTCGTATTCACAGTGTGTCCATTCTCTAGGTTTCCTGTACATGTTATAGCTGTAGTAATATTCCCTTGAACCTGGAGAGTTGGGACCCATGGAATGGGGGCCATGCATTATTGCTTGAAAGGGTCTGAATTCGCTCACCCAATCTCACCAATCCTCTCAGTCCCAAGTGTCCAGCCTTATGCCACATCCAGCTGTCATTGTAGATAGGGTCTTTCCAGGTTTCCTCAGACACCCTGAAGGAATTGTAAAGAATTTCCCTGTTTTTTGGTTTTGCTTTTGAAATTCCTTTTTATAGTGGGTTTGAGCTGATACTCGCTGCCATGTTTATGCCACTCTAGACACACTTGATTCCCTTATGGAGACATATCAATACATAGGTTTTAAGATTCTTACTAGTCAGATATATTCCTCTGTGGGAAATATGGGGTTTTGAGTCTCTTTCACTGAGGACGGTGTCGGTCTTGTCAGTTCCAAAGTTGGTTTTTGAAACGGTCCCTGTGCTTATATCAAACTCTGGTTTTATGCATCACCCCACCTCTCCTTCCTCTTTATGCAGGCATAAGAGTGTTTTCTAAATGTGAGACTCTGTTCTCTTTCCTAACTCAGTTCACGTGTAGCCATGTTTACAGGATCTTCATAAGTGATATCTTATGATAAGTTTCTTTTTCTGTGTGACCTATTTCACTTAGAATCATCGTACCTGAATCCACTCACTTTGCTGCTACTGGTCTTATGACATTGATTTCATCGCTGAGGGATATTCCATCATACGTAAGTACCACAATGTTTTGAACCATTTTTATATTTCCTGGGATATTTAAGGTGTACCCAAGTTGAGGTTCTTGTAGTCAGTGCAGCCCTAAATTTGGAGGTGGCTCTTTCTTATTGATTTTCAGTTTTCCCAAGGTATATTCCCTAGACTGGAAGTGGCCTTGGCTCTGTAGCTCTGTTGTTTACTTGTTTTAGGGAACACAATGCACTCCTCCAGTGAGGCAGTTGGCAGTTTACATCCCGCCCATCAGCATAACAAGGCTCCCAGTTCTCCAGGGCCTGTCTTGCCTTTCTGGTTTTTACACATTTTGTGGATGTCCCTTTTGACCGGTGGGAAATGATACTTCTTTGTAGTGCAGATTTGCATTGCCCGCTTGCTTGCTTGGCCAAAAAGGGCGTATGCGTTTTCTCCTGAATATATTCAGGAGAAAACGCATACGCCCTTTTTGGCCAAGTGCACCACTGTCCAAGTTGTGCCCCTCTTCCTGTGCTTTACAGGCGATTCCAACGTACCTCTTGAAATCTGTTTCCTGCTATTTTGCCTCACTTTCAAGTCCGCCTCGTTGACTTCCCTCAACAGATTTTTGGACGATAGTTGTCCTTTATCACTCTGCCAGTTTGTGAATTGCTGTGCCCCTGAGCTCCATTTCTCAACTCGTTTTTTGTGAGCTGAACGCAAGTCCAAAATTTTGGATCATGTCCTATAATGGTTCCCGGTGGGTGGCTGAGACTTTGGTTAATTCTTCTTCCTGCCGGGAAATTAGAGTGACATGTGCCCTTCCAAATGCCTAACAGCTACTCTCTCATGGGTTCTCCCTCGTCCCTTCCATCCTCTGCCAAATTGGGAACCTGTGCAAACCAGGAGGTTAAAGGGCCTGTCTCTCCAAGTTGGGAGATTGATAGTAAGGCAGTTGGAAAGTCAAACTGGAGCACCAGGAGAGGGACTATTCGTTGAGTTTTAGAAACCTTTCGTATTCACAGTGTGTCCATTCTCTAGGTTTCCTGTACATGTTATAGCTGTAGTAATATTCCCTTGAACCTGGAGAGTTGGGACCCATGGAATGGGGGCCATGCATTATTGCTTGAAAGGGTCTGCATTCGCTCACCCAATCTCACCAATCCTCTCAGTCCCACGTGTCCAGCCTTATGCCACATCCAGCTGTCATTGTAGATAGGGTCTTTCCAGGTTTCCTCAGACACCCTGAAGGAATTGTAAAGAATTTCCCTGTTTTTTGGTTTTGCTTTTGAAATTCCTTTTTATAGTGGGTTTGAGCTGATACTCGCTGCCATGTTTATGCCACTCTAGACACACTTGATTCCCTTATGGAGACATATCAATACATAGGTTTTAAGATTCTTACTAGTCAGATATATTCCTCTGTGGGAAATATGGGGTTTTGAGTCTCTTTCACTGAGGAAGGTGTAGGTCTTGTCTATTCCAAAGTTGGTTTTTGAAACGGTCCCTGTGCTTATATCAAACTCTGGTTTTATGCATCACCCCACCTCTCCTTCCCATTTATGCAGGCATAAGAGTGTTTTCTAAATGTGAGACTCTGTTCTCTTTCCTAACTCAGTTCACGTGTAGCCATGTTTACAGGATCTTCATAAGTGATATCTTATGATAAGTTTCTTTTTCTGTGTGACTTATTTCACTTAGAATCATCGTACCTGAATCCACTCACTTTGCTGCTACTGGTCTTATGACATTGATTTCATTGCTTAGGGATATTCCATCGTACGTAAGTACCACAATGTTTTGAACCATTTTTATATTTCCTGGGATATTTAAGGTGTACCCAAGTTGAGGTTCTTGTAGTCAGTGCAGCCCTAAATTTGGAGGTGGCTCTTTCTTATTGATTTTCAGTTTTCCCAAGGTATATTCCCTAGACTGGAAGTGGCCTTGGCTCTGTAGCTCTGTTGTTTACTTGTTTTAGGGAACACAATGCACTCCTCCAGTGAGGCAGTTGGCAATTTACATCCCGCCCATCAGCATAACAAGGCTCCCAGTTCTCCAGGGCCTGTCTTGCCTTTCTGGTATTTACACATTTTGTGGATGTCCCTTTTGACCGGTGGGAAGTGATACTTCTTTGTAGTGCAGATTTGCATTGCCCGCTTGCTTGCTTGGCCAAAAAGGGCGTATGCGTTTTCTCCTGAATATATTCAGGAGAAAACGCATACGCCCTTTTTGGCCAAGTGCACCATTGTCCAAGTTGTGCCCCTCTTCCTGTGCTTTACAGGCGATTCCAAGGTACCTCTTGAAATCTGTTTCCTGCTATTTTGCCTCGCTTTCAAGTCCGCCTCGTTGACTTCCCTCAACAGATTTTTGGACGATAGTTGTCCTTTATCACTCTGCCAGTTTGTGAATTGCTGTGCCCCTGAGCTCCATTTCTCAACTCGTTTTTTGTGAGCTGAACGCAAGTCCAAAATTTTGGATCATGTCCTATACTGGTTCCCGGTGGGTGGCTGAGACTTTGGTTAATTCTTCTTCCTGCCGGGAAATTAGAGTGACATGTGCCCGTCCAAATGCCTAACAGCTACTCTCTCATGGGTTCTCTCTCGTCCCTTCCATCCTCTGCCAAATTGGGAACCTGTGCAAACCAGGAGGTTAAAGGGCCTGTCTTTCCAATTTGGGAGATTGATAGTAAGGCAGTTGGAAAGTCAAACTGGAGCACCAGGAGAGGGACTATTCGTTGAGTTTTAGAAACCTTTCGTATTCACAGTGTGTCCATTCTCTAGGTTTCCTGTACATGTTATAGCTGTAGTAATATTCCCTTGAACCTGGAGAGTTGGGACCCATGGAATGGGGGCCATGCATTATTGCTTGAAAGGGTCTGCATTTGCTCACCCAATCTCACCAATCCTCTCAGTCCCAAGTGTCCAGCCTTATGCCACATCCAGCTGTCATTGTAGATAGGGTCTTTCCAGGTTTCCTCAGACACCCTGAAGGAATTGTAAAGAATTTCCCTGTTTTTTCGTTTTGCTTTTGAAATTCCTTTTTATAGTGGGTTTGAGCTGATTCTCGCTGCCATGTTTATGCCACTCTAGACACACTTGATTCCCTTATGGAGTCATATCAATACATAGGTTTTAAGATTCTTACTAGTCAGATATATTCCTCTGCGGGAAATATGGGGTTTTGAGTCTCTTTCACTGAGGAAGGTGTAGGTCTTGTCTATTCCAAAGTTGGTTTTTGGAACGGTCCCTGTGCTTATATCAAACTCTGGTATTATGCATCACCCCACCTCTCCATCCCCTTTATGCAGGCATAAGAGTGTTTTCTAAATGTGAGACTCTGTTCTCTTTCCTAACTCAGTTCACGTGTAGCCATGTTTACAGGATCTTCATAAGTGATATCTTATGATAAGTTTTTTTTTCTGTGTGACTTATTTCACTTAGAATCATCGTACCTGAATCCACTCACTGTGCTGCTACTGGTCTTATGACATTGATTTCATGGCTGAGGGATATTCCATCGTACGTAAGTACCACAATGTTTTGAACCATTTTTATATTTCCTGGGATATTTAAGGTGTACCCAAGTTGAGGTTCTTGTAGTCAGTGCAGCCCTAAATTTGGAGGTGGCTCTTTCTTATTGATTTTCAGTTTTCCCAAGGTATATTCCCTAGACTGGAAGTGGCCTTGGCTCTGTAGCTCTGTTGTTTACTTGTTTTAGGGAACACAATGCACTCATCCAGTGAGGCAGTTGGCAATTTACATCCCGCCCATCAGCATAACAAGGCTCCCAGTTCTCCAGGGCCTGTCTTGCCTTTCTGGTTTTTACACATTTTGTGGATGTCCCTTTTGACCGGTGGGAAGTGATACTTCTTTGTAGTGCAGATTTGCATTGCCCGCTTGCTTGCTTGGCCAAAAAGGGCGTATGCGTTTTCTCCTGAATATATTCAGGAGAAAACGCATACGCCCTTTTTGGCCAAGTGCACCATTGTCCAAGTTGTGCCCCTCTTCCTGTGCTTTACATGCGATTCCAAGGTACCTCTTGAAATCTGTTTCCTGCTATTTTGCCTCGCTTTCAAGTCCGCCTCGTTGACTTCCCTCAACAGATTTTTGGATGATAGTTGTCCTTTATCACTCTGCCAGTTTGTGAATTGCTGTGCCCCTGAGCTCCATTTCTCAACTCGTTTTTTGTGAGCTGAACGCAAGTCCAAAATTTTGGATCATGTCCTATACTGGTTCCCGGTGAGTGGCTGAGACTTTGGTTAATTCTTCTTCCTGCCGGGAAATTAGAGTGACATGTGCCCGTCCAAATGCCTAACAGCTACTCTCTCATGGGTTCTCCCTCGTCCCTTCCATCCTCTGCCAAATTGGGAACGTGTGCAAACCAGGAGGTTAAAGGGCCTGTCTCTCCAAGTTGGGAGATTGATAGTAAGGCAGTTGGAAAGTCAAACTGGAGCACCAGGAGAGGGACTATTCGTTGAGTTTTAGAAACCTTTCGTATTCACAGTGTGTCCATTCTCTAGGTTTCCTGTACATGTTATAGCTGTAGTAATATTCCCTTGAACCTGGAGAGTTGGGACCCATGGAATGGGGGCCATGCATTATTGCTTGAAAGGGTCTGCATTCGCTCACCCAATCTCACCAATCCTCTCAGTCCCAAGTGTCCAGCCTTATGCCACATCCAGCTGTCATTGTAGATAGGGTCTTTCCAGGTTTCCTCAGAGACCCTGAAGGAATTGTAAAGAATTTCCCTGTTTTTTGGTTTTGCTTTTGAAATTCCTTTTTATAGTGGGTTTGAGCTGATACTCGCTGCCATGTTTATGCCACTCTAGACACACTTGATTCCCTTATGGAGACATATCAATACATAGGTTTTAAGATTCTTACTAGTCAGATATATTCCTCTGTGGGAAATATGGGGTTTTGAGTCTCTTTCACTGAGGAAGGTGTAGGTCTTGTCTATTCCAAAGTTGGTGTTTGAAACGGTCCCTGTGCTTATATCAAACTCTGGTTTTATGCATCACCCCACCTCTCCTTCCCCTTTATGCAGGCATAAGAGTGTTTTCTAAATGTGAGACTCTGTTCTCTTTCCTAACTCAGTTCACGTGTAGCCATGTTTACAGGATCTTCCTAAGTGATATCTTATGATAAGTTTCTTTTTCTGTGTGACTTATTTCACTTAGAATCATCGTACCTGAATCCACTCACTTTGCTGCTACTGGTCTTATGACATTGATTTCATGGCTGAGGGATATTCCATCGTACGTAAGTACCACAATGTTTTGAACCATTTTTATATTTCCTGGGATATTTAAGGTGTACCCAAGTTGAGGTTCTTGTAGTCAGTGCAGCCCTAAATTTGGAGGTGGCTCTTTCTTATTGATTTTCAGTTTTCCCAAGGTATATTCCCTAGACTGGAAGTGGCCTTGGCTCTGTAGCTCTGTTGTTTACTTGTTTTAGGGAACACAATGCACTCCTCCAGTGAGGCAGTTGGCAATTTACATCCCGCCCATCAGCATAACAAGGCTCCCAGTTCTCCAGGGCCTGTCTTGCCTTTCTGGTTTTTACACATTTTGTGGATGTCCCTTTTGACCGGTGGGAAGTGATACTTCTTTGTAGTGCAGATTTGCATTGCCCGCTTGCTTGCTTGGCCAAAAAGGGCGTATGCGTTTTCTCCTGAATATATTCAGGAGAAAACGCATACGCCCTTTTTGGCCAAGTGCACCATTGTCCAAGTTGTGCCCCTCTTCCTGTGCTTTACAGGCGATTCCAACGTACCTCTTGAAATCTGTTTCCTGCTATTTTGCCTCGCTTTCAAGTCCGCCTCGTTGACTTCCCTCAACAGATTTTTGGACGATAGTTGTCCTTTATCACTCTGCCAGTTTGTGAATTGCTGTGCCCCTGAGCTCCATTTCTCAACTCGTTTTTTGTGAGCTGAACGCAAGTCCAAAATTTTGGATCATGTCCTATACTGGTTCCCGGTGGGTGGCTGAGACTTTGGTTAATTCTTCTTCCTGCCGGGAAATTAGAGTGACATGTGCCCGTCCAAATGCCTAACAGCTACTCTCTCATGGGTTCTCCCTCGTCCCTTCCATCCTCTGCCAAATTGGGAACCTGTGCAAACCAGGAGGTTAAAGGGCCTGTCTCTCCAAGTTGGGAGATTGATAGTAAGGCAGTTGGAAAGTCAAACTGGAGCACCAGGAGAGGGACTATTCGTTGAGTTTTAGAAACCTTTCGTATTCACAGTGTGTCCATTCTCTAGGTTTCCTGTACATGTTATAGCTGTAGTAATATTCCCTTGAACCTGGAGAGTTGGGACCCATGGAATGGGGGCCATGCATTATTGCTTGAAAGGGTCTGCATTCGCTCACCCAATCTCACCAATCCTCTCAGTCCCAAGTGTCCAGCCTTATGCCACATCCAGCTGTCATTGTAGATAGGGTCTTTCCAGGTTTCCTCAGACACCCTGAAGGAATTGTAAAGAATTTCCCTGTTTTTTGGTTTTGCTTTTGAAATTCCTTTTTATAGTGGGTTTGAGCTGATACTCGCTGCCATGTTTATGCCACTCTAGACACACTTGATTCCCTTATGGAGACATATCAATACATAGGTTTTAAGATTCTTACTAGTCAGATATATTCCTCTGTGGGAAATATGGGGTTTTGAGTCTCTTTCACTGAGGAAGGTGTAGGTCTTGTCTATTCCAAAGTTGGTGTTTGAAACGGTCCCTGTGCTTATATCAAACTCTGGTTTTATGCATCACCCCACCTCTCCTTCCCCTTTATGCAGGCATAAGAGTGTTTTCTAAATGTGAGACTCTGTTCTCTTTCCTAACTCAGTTCACGTGTAGCCATGTTTACAGGATCTTCCTAAGTGATATCTTATGATAAGTTTCTTTTTCTGTGTGACTTATTTCACTTAGAATCATCGTACCTGAATCCACTCACTTTGCTGCTACTGGTCTTATGACATTGATTTCATGGCTGAGGGATATTCCATCGTACGTAAGTACCACAATGTTTTGAACCATTTTTATATTTCCTGGGATATTTAAGGTGTACCCAAGTTGAGGTTCTTGTAGTCAGTGCAGCCCTAAATTTGGAGGTGGCTCTTTCTTATTGATTTTCAGTTTTCCCAAGGTATATTCCCTAGACTGGAAGTGGCCTTGGCTCTGTAGCTCTGTTGTTTACTTGTTTTAGGGAACACAATGCACTCCTCCAGTGAGGCAGTTGGCAATTTACATCCCGCCCATCAGCATAACAAGGCTCCCAGTTCTCCAGGGCCTGTCTTGCCTTTCTGGTTTTTACACATTTTGTGGATGTCCCTTTTGACCGGTGGGAAGTGATACTTCTTTGTAGTGCAGATTTGCATTGCCCGCTTGCTTGCTTGGCCAAAAAGGGCGTATGCGTTTTCTCCTGAATATATTCAGGAGAAAGCGCATACGCCCTTTTTGGCCAAGTGCACCATTGTCCAAGTTGTGCCCCTCTTCCTGTGCTTTACAGGCGATTCCAAGGTACCTCTTGAAATCTGTTTCCTGCTATTTTGCCTCGCTTTCAAGTCCGCCTCGTTGACTTCCCTCAACAGATTTTTGGACGATAGTTGTCCTTTATCACTCTGCCAGTTTGTGAATTGCTGTGCCCCTGAGCTCCATTTCTCAACTCGTTTTTTGTGAGCTGAACGCAAGTCCAAAATTTTGGATCATGTCCTATACTGGTTCCCGGTGGGTGGCTGAGACTTTGGTTAATTCTTCTTCCTGCCGGGAAATTAGAGTGACATGTGCCCGTCCAAATGCCTAACAGCTACTCTCTCATGGGTTCTCCCTCGTCCCTTCCATCCTCTGCCAAATTGGGAACCTGTGCAAACCAGGAGGTTAAAGGGCCTGTCTCTCCAAGTTGGGAGATTGATAGTAAGGCAGTTGGAAAGTCAAACTGGAGCACCAGGAGAGGGACTATTCGTTGAGTTTTAGAAACCTTTCGTATTCACAGTGTGTCCATTCTCTAGGTTTCCTGTACATGTTATAGCTGTAGTAATATTCCCTTGAACCTGGAGAGTTGGGACCCATGGAATGGGGGCCATGCATTATTGCTTGAAAGGGTCTGCATTCGCTCACCCAATCTCACCAATCCTCTCAGTCCCAAGTGTCCAGCCTTATGCCACATCCAGCTGTCATTGTAAATAGGGTCTTTCCAGGTTTCCTCAGACACCCTGAAGGAATTGTAAAGAATTTCCCTGTTTTTTGGTTTTGCTTTTGAAATTCCTTTTTATAGTGGGTTTGAGCTGATTCTCGCTGCCAAGTTTATGCCACTCTAGACACACTTGATTCCCTTATGGAGACATATCAATACATAGGTTTTAAGATTCTTACTAGTCAGATATATTCCTCTGTGGGAAATATGGGGTTTTGAGTCTCTTTCACTGAGGAAGGTGTAGGTCTTGTCTATTCCAAAGTTGGTTTTTGAAACGGTCCCTGTGCTTATATCAAACTCTGGTTTTATGCATCACCCCACCTCTCCTTCCCCTTTATGCAGGCATAAGAGTGTTTTCTAAATGTGAGACTCTGTTCTCTTTCCTAACTCAGTTCACGTGTAGCCATGTTTACAGGATCTTCATAAGTGATATCTTATGATAAGTTTCTTTTTCTGTGTGACTTATTTCACTTAGAATCATCGTACCTGAATCCACTCACTTTGCTGCTACTGGTCTTATGACATTGATTTCATGGCTGAGGGATATTCCATCGTACGTAAGTACCACAATGTTTTGAACCATTTTTATATTTCCTGGGATATTTAAGGTGTACCCAAGTTGAGGTTCTTGTAGTCAGTGCAGCCCTAAATTTGGAGGTGGCTCTTTCTTATTGATTTTCAGTTTTCCCAAGGTATATTCCCTAGACTGGAAGTGGCCTTGGCTCTGTAGCTCTGTTGTTTACTTGTTTTAGGGAACACAGTGCACTCCTCCAGTGAGGCAGTGGGCAATTTACATCCCGCCCATCAGCATAACAAGGCTCCCAGTTCTCCAGGGCCTGTCTTGCCTTTCTGGTTTTTACACATTTTGTGGATGTCCCTTTTGACCGGTGGGAAGTGATACTTCTTTGTAGTGCAGATTTGCATTGCCCGCTTGCTTGCTTGGCCAAAAAGGGCGTATGCGTTTTCTCCTGAATATATTCAGGAGAAAACGCATACGCCCTTTTTGGCCAAGTGCACCATTGTCCAAGTTGTGCCCCTCTTCCTGTGCTTTACAGGCGATTCCAAGGTACCTCTTGAAATCTGTTTCCTGCTATTTTGCCTCGCTTTCAAGTCCGCCTCGTTGACTTCCCTCAACAGATTTTTGGACGATAGTTGTCCTTTATCACTCTGCCAGTTTGTGAATTGCTGTGCCCCTGAGCTCCATTTCTCAACTCGTTTTTTGTGAGCTGAACGCAAGTCCAAAATTTTGGATCATGTCCTATACTGGTTCCCGGTGAGTGGCTGAGACTTTGGTTAATTCTTCTTCCTGCCGGGAAATTAGAGTGACATGTGCCCGTCCAAATGCCTAACAGCTACTCTCTCATGGGTTCTCCCTCGTCCCTTCCATCCTCTGCCAAATTGGGAACCTGTGCAAACCAGGAGGTTAAAGGGCCTGTCTCTCCAAGTTGGGAGATTGATAGTAAGGCAGTTGGAAAGTCAAACTGGAGCACCAGGAGAGGGACTATTCGTTGAGTTTTAGAAACCTTTCGTATTCACAGTGTGTCCATTCTATAGGTTTCCTGTACATGTTATAGCTGTAGTAATATTCCCTTGAACATGGAGAGTTGGGACCCATGGAATGGGGGCCATGCATTATTGCTTGAAAGGGTCTGCATTCGCTCACCCAATCTCACCAATCCTCTCAGTCCCAAGTGTCCAGCCTTATGCCACATCCAGCTGTCATTGTAGATAGGGTCTTTCCAGGTTTCCTCAGACACCCTGAAGGAATTGTAAAGAATTTCCCTGTTTTTTGGTTTTGCTTTTGAAATTCCTTTTTATAGTGGGTTTGAGCTGATACTCGCTGCCATGTTTATGCCACTCTAGACACACTTGATTCCCTTATGGAGACATATCAATACATAGGTTTTAAGATTCTTACTAGTCAGATATATTCCTCTGTGGGAAATATGGGGTTTTGAGTCTCTTTCACTGAGGAAGGTGTAGGTCTTGTCTATTCCAAAGTTGGTGTTTGAAACGGTCCCTGTGCTTATATCAAACTCTGGTTTTATGCATCACCCCACCTCTCCTTCCCCTTTATGCAGGCATAAGAGTGTTTTCTAAATGTGAGACTCTGTTCTCTTTCCTAACTCAGTTCACGTGTAGCCATGTTTACAGGATCTTCCTAAGTGATATCTTATGATAAGTTTCTTTTTCTGTGTGACTTATTTCACTTAGAATCATCGTACCTGAATCCACTCACTTTGCTGCTACTGGTCTTATGACATTGATTTCATGGCTGAGGGATATTCCATCGTACGTAAGTACCACAATGTTTTGAACCATTTTTATATTTCCTGGGATATTTAAGGTGTACCCAAGTTGAGGTTCTTGTAGTCAGTGCAGCCCTAAATTTGGAGGTGGCTCTTTCTTATTGATTTTCAGTTTTCCCAAGGTATATTCCCTAGACTGGAAGTGGCCTTGGCTCTGTAGCTCTGTTGTTTACTTGTTTTAGGGAACACAATGCACTCCTCCAGTGAGGCAGTTGGCAATTTACATCCCGCCCATCAGCATAACAAGGCTCCCAGTTCTCCAGGGCCTGTCTTGCCTTTCTGGTTTTTACACATTTTGTGGATGTCCCTTTTGACCGGTGGGAAGTGATACTTCTTTGTAGTGCAGATTTGCATTGCCCGCTTGCTTGCTTGGCCAAAAAGGGCGTATGCGTTTTCTCCTGAATATATTCAGGAGAAAACGCATACGCCCTTTTTGGCCAAGTGCACCATTGTCCAAGTTGTGCCCCTCTTCCTGTGCTTTACAGGCGATTCCAAGGTACCTCTTGAAATCTGTTTCCTGCTATTTTGCCTCGCTTTCAAGTCCGCCTCGTTGACTTCCCTCAACAGATTTTTGGACGATAGTTGTCCTTTATCACTCTGCCAGTTTGTGAATTGCTGTGCCCCTGAGCTCCATTTCTCAACTCGTTTTTTGTGAGCTGAACGCAAGTCCAAAATTTTGGATCATGTCCTATACTGGTTCCCGGTGGGTGGCTGAGACTTTGGTTAATTCTTCTTCCTGCCGGGAAATTAGAGTGACATGTGCCCGTCCAAATGCCTAACAGCTACTCTCTCATGGGTTCTCCCTCGTCCCTTCCATCCTCTGCCAAATTGGGAACCTGTGCAAACCAGGAGGTTAAAGGGCCTGTCTCTCCAAGTTGGGAGATTGATAGTAAGGCAGTTGGAAAGTCAAACTGGAGCACCAGGAGAGGGACTATTCGTTGAGTTTTAGAAACCTTTCGTATTCACAGTGTGTCCATTCTCTAGGTTTCCTGTACATGTTATAGCTGTAGTAATATTCCCTTGAACCTGGAGAGTTGGGACCCATGGAATGGGGGCCATGCATTATTGCTTGAAAGGGTCTGCATTCGCTCACCCAATCTCACCAATCCTCTCAGTCCCAAGTGTCCAGCCTTATGCCACATCCAGCTGTCATTGTAAATAGGGTCTTTCCAGGTTTCCTCAGACACCCTGAAGGAATTGTAAAGAATTTCCCTGTTTTTTGGTTTTGCTTTTGAAATTCCTTTTTATAGTGGGTTTGAGCTGATTCTCGCTGCCAAGTTTATGCCACTCTAGACACACTTGATTCCCTTATGGAGACATATCAATACATAGGTTTTAAGATTCTTACTAGTCAGATATATTCCTCTGTGGGAAATATGGGGTTTTGAGTCTCTTTCACTGAGGAAGGTGTAGGTCTTGTCTATTCCAAAGTTGGTTTTTGAAACGGTCCCTGTGCTTATATCAAACTCTGGTTTTATGCATCACCCCACCTCTCCTTCCCCTTTATGCAGGCATAAGAGTGTTTTCTAAATGTGAGACTCTGTTCTCTTTCCTAACTCAGTTCACGTGTAGCCATGTTTACAGGATCTTCATAAGTGATATCTTATGATAAGTTTCTTTTTCTGTGTGACTTATTTCACTTAGAATCATCGTACCTGAATCCACTCACTTTGCTGCTACTGGTCTTATGACATTGATTTCATGGCTGAGGGATATTCCATCGTACGTAAGTACCACAATGTTTTGAACCATTTTTATATTTCCTGGGATATTTAAGGTGTACCCAAGTTGAGGTTCTTGTAGTCAGTGCAGCCCTAAATTTGGAGGTGGCTCTTTCTTATTGATTTTCAGTTTTCCCAAGGTATATTCCCTAGACTGGAAGTGGCCTTGGCTCTGTAGCTCTGTTGTTTACTTGTTTTAGGGAACACAGTGCACTCCTCCAGTGAGGCAGTGGGCAATTTACATCCCGCCCATCAGCATAACAAGGCTCCCAGTTCTCCAGGGCCTGTCTTGCCTTTCTGGTTTTTACACATTTTGTGGATGTCCCTTTTGACCGGTGGGAAGTGATACTTCTTTGTAGTGCAGATTTGCATTGCCCGCTTGCTTGCTTGGCCAAAAAGGGCGTATGCGTTTTCTCCTGAATATATTCAGGAGAAAACGCATACGCCCTTTTTGGCCAAGTGCACCATTGTCCAAGTTGTGCCCCTCTTCCTGTGCTTTACAGGCGATTCCAAGGTACCTCTTGAAATCTGTTTCCTGCTATTTTGCCTCACTTTCAAGTCCGCCTCGTTGACTTCCCTCAACAGATTTTTGGACGATAGTTGTCCTTTATCACTCTGCCAGTTTGTGAATTGCTGTGCCCCTGAGCTCCATTTCTCAACTCGTTTTTTGTGAGCTGAACGCAAGTCCAAAATTTTGGATCATGTCCTATACTGGTTCCCGGTGGGTGGCTGAGACTTTGGTTAATTCTTCTTCCTGCCGGGAAATTAGAGTGACATGTGCCCGTCCAAATGCCTAACAGCTACTCTCTCATGGGTTCTCCCTCGTCCCTTCCATCCTCTGCCAAATTGGGAACCTGTGCAAACCAGGAGGTTAAAGGGCCTGTCTCTCCAAGTTGGGAGATTGATAGTAAGGCAGTTGGAAAGTCAAACTGGAGCACCAGGAGAGGGACTATTCGTTGAGTTTTAGAAACCTTTCGTATTCACAGTGTGTACATTCTATAGGTTTCCTGTACATGTTATATCTGTAGTAATATTCCCTTGAACATGGAGAGTTGGGACCCATGGAATGGGGGCCATGCATTATTGCTTGAAAGGGTCTGCATTCGCTCACCCAATCTCACCAATCCTCTCAGTCCCAAGTGTCCAGCCTTATGCCACATCCAGCTGTCATTGTAGATAGGGTCTTTCCAGGTTTCCTCAGACACCCTGAAGGAATTGTAAAGAATTTCCCTGTTTTTTGGTTTTGCTTTTGAAATTCCTTTTTATAGTGGGTTTGAGCTGATACTCGCTGCCATGTTTATGCCACTCTAGAAACACTTGATTCCCTTATGGAGACATATCAATACATAAGTTTTAAGATTCTTACTAGTCAGATATATTCCTCTGTGGGAAATATGGGGTTTTGAGTCTCTTTCACTGAGGAAGGTGTCGGTCTTGTCAATTCCAAAGTTGGTTTTTGGAACGGTCCCTGTGCTTATATCAAACTCTGGTATTATGCATCACCCCACCTCTCCATCCCCTTTATGCAGGCATAAGAGTGTTTTCTAAATGTGAGACTCTGTTCTCTTTCCTAACTCAGTTCACGTGTAGCCATGTTTACAGGATCTTCATAAGTGATATCTTATGATAAGTTTTTTTTTCTGTGTGACTTATTTCACTTAGAATCATCGTACCTGAATCCACTCACTTTGCTGCTACTGGTCTTATGACATTGATTTCATGGCTGAGGGATATTCCATCGTACGTAAGTACCACAATGTTTTGAACCATTTTTATATTTCCTGGGATATTTAAGGTGTACCCAAGTTGAGGTTCTTGTAGTCAGTGCAGCCCTAAATTTGGAGGTGGCTCTTTCTTATTGATTTTCAGTTTTCCCAAGGTATATTCCCTAGACTGGAAGTGGCCTTGGCTCTGTAGCTCTGTTGTTTACTTGTTTTAGGGAACACAATGCACTCCTCCAGTGAGGCAGTTGGCAATTTACATCCCGCCCATCAGCATAACAAGGCTCCCAGTTCTCCAGGGCCTGTCTTGCCTTTCTGGTTTTTACACATTTTGTGGATGTCCCTTTTGACCGGTGGGAAGTGATACTTCTTTGTAGTGCAGATTTGCATTGCCCGCTTGCTTGCTTGGCCAAAAAGGGCGTATGCGTTTTCTCCTGAATATATTCAGGAGAAAACGCATACGCCCTTTTTGGCCAAGTGCACCATTGTCCAAGTTGTGCCCCTCTTCCTGTGCTTTACAGGCGATTCCAAGGTACCTCTTGAAATCTGTTTCCTGCTATTTTGCCTCGCTTTCAAGTCCGCCTCGTTGACTTCCCTCAACAGATTTTTGGACGATAGTTGTCCTTTATCACTCTGCCAGTTTGTGAATTGCTGTGCCCCTGAGCTCCATTTCTCAACTCGTTTTTTGTGAGCTGAACGCAAGTCCAAAATTTTGGATCATGTCCTATACTGGTTCCCGGTGGGTGGCTGAGACTTTGGTTAATTCTTCTTCCTGCCGGGAAATTAGAGTGACATGTGCCCGTCCAAATGCCTAACAGCTACTCTCTCATGGGTTCTCCCTCGTCCCTTCCATCCTCTGCCAAATTGGGAACCTGTGCAAACCAGGAGGTTAAAGGGCCTGTCTCTCCAAGTTGGGAGATTGATAGTAAGGCAGTTGGAAAGTCAAACTGGAGCACCAGGAGAGGGACTATTCGTTGAGTTTTAGAAACCTTTCGTATTCACAGTGTGTCCATTCTCTAGGTTTCCTGTACATGTTATAGCTGTAGTAATATTCCCTTGAACATGGAGAGTTGGGACCCATGGAATGGGGGCCATGCATTATTGCTTGAAAGGGTCTGCATTTGCTCACCCAATCTCACCAATCCTCTCAGTCCCAAGTGTCCAGCCTTATGCCACATACAGCTGTCATTGTAGATAGGGTCTTTCCAGGTTTCCTCAGACACCCTGAAGGAATTGTAAAGAATTTCCCTGTTTTTTGGTTTTGCTTTTGAAATTCCTTTTTATAGTGGGTTTGAGCTGATACTCGCTGCCATGTTTATGCCACTCTAGACACACTTGATTCCCTTATGGAGACATATCAATACATAAGTTTTAAGATTCTTACTAGTCAGATATATTCCTCTGTGGGAAATATGGGGTTTTGAGTCTCTTTCACTGAGGAAGGTGTCGGTCTTGTCAATTCCAAAGTTGGTTTTTGAAACGGTCCCTGTGCTTATATCAAACTCTGGTTTTATGCATCACCCCACCTCTCCTTCCCCTTTATGCAGGCATAAGAGTGTTTTCTAAATGTGAGACTCTGTTCTCTTTCCTAACTCAGTTCACGTGTAGCCATGTTTACAGGATCTTCATAAGTGATATCTTATGATAAGTTTCTTTTTCTGTGTGACTTATTTCACTTAGAATCATCGTACCTGAATCCACTCACTTTGTTGCTACTGGTCTTATGACATTGATTTCATGGCTGAGTGATATTCCATCGTACGTAAGTACCACAATGTTTTGAACCATTTTTATATTTCCTGGGATATTTAAGGTGTACCCAAGTTGAGGTTCTTGTAGTCAGTGCAGCCCTAAATTTGGAGGTGGCTCTTTCTTATTGATTTTCAGTTTTCCCAAGGTATATTCCCTAGACTGGAAGTGGCCTTGGCTCTGTAGCTCTGTTGTTTACTTGTTTTAGGGAACACAATGCACTCCTCCAGTGAGGCAGATGGCAATTTACATCCCACCCAACAGCATAACAAGGCTCCCAGTTCTCCAGGGCCTGTCTTGCCTTTCTGGTTTTTACACATTTTGTGGATGTCCCTTTTGACCGGTGGGAAATGATACTTCTTTGTAGTGCAGATTTGCATTGCCCGCTTGCTTGCTTGGCCAAAAAGCGTGTATGCGTTTTCTCCTGAATATATTCAGGAGAAAACGCATACGCCCTTTTTGGCCAAGTGCACCATTGTCCAAGTTGTGCCCCTCTTCCTGTGCTTTACAGGCGATTCCAAGGTACCTCTTGAAATCTGTTTCCTGCTATTTTGCCTCGCTTTCAAGTCCGCCTCGTTGACTTCCCTCAACAGATTTTTGGACGATAGTTGTCCTTTATCACTCTGCCAGTTTGTGAATTGCTGTGCCCCTGAGCTCCATTTCTCAACTCGTTTTTTGTGAGCTGAACGCAAGTCCAAAATTTTGGATCGTGTCCTATACTGGTTCCCGGTGGGTGGCTGAGACTTTGGTTAATTCTTCTTCCTGCCGGGAAATTAGAGTGACATGTGCCCGTCCAAATGCCTAACAGCTACTCTCTCATGGGTTCTCCCTCGTCCTTTCCATCCTCTGGCAAATTGGGAACCTGTGCAAACCAGGAGGTTAAAGGGCCTGTCTCTCCAAGTTGGGAGATTGATAGTAAGGCAGTTGGAAAGTCAAACTGGAGCACCAGGAGAGGGACTATTCGTTGAGTTTTAGAAACCTTTCTTATTCACAGTGTGTCTATTCTCTAGGTTTCCTGTACATGTTATAGCTGTAGTAATATTCCCTTGAACCTGGAGAGTTGGGACCCATGGAATGGGGGCCATGCATTATTGCTTGAAAGGGTCTGCATTTGCTCACCCAATCTCACCAATCCTCTCAGTCCCAAGTGTACAGCCTTATGCCACATCCAGCTGTCATTGTAGATAGGGTCTTTCCAGGTTTCCTCAGACACCCTGAAGGAATTGTAAAGAATTTCCCTGTTTTTTGGTTTTGCTTTTGAAATTCCTTTTTATAGTGGGTTTGAGTTGATTCTCGTTGCCATGTTTATGCCACTCTAGACACACTTGATTCCCTTATGGAGTCATATCAATACATAGGTTTTAAGATTCTTACTAGTCAGATATATTCCTCTGCGGGAAATATGGGGTTTTGAGTCTCTTTCACTGAGGAAGGTGTAGGTCTTGTCTATTCCAAAGTTGGTTTTTGAAACGGTCCCTGTGCTTATATCAAACTCTGGTTTTATGCATCACCCCACCTCTCCATCCCCTTTATGCAGGCATAAGAGTGTTTTCTAAATGTGAGACTCTGTTCTCTTTCCTAACTCAGTTCACGTGTAGCCATGTTTACAGGATCTTCATAAGTGATATCTTATGATAAGTTTCGTTTTCTGTGTGACTTATTTCACTTAGAATCATCGTACCTGAATCCACTCACTTTGCTGCTACTGGTCTTATGACATTGATTTCATGGCTGAGGGATATTCCATCGTACGTAAGTACCACAATGTTTTGAACCATTTTTATATTTCCTGGGATATTTAAGGTGTACCCAAGTTGAGGTTCTTGTAGTCAGTGCAGCCCTAAACTTGGAGGTGGCTCTTTCTTATTGATTTTCAGTTTTCCCAAGGTATATTCCCTAGACTGGAAGTGGCCTTGGCTCTGTAGCTCTGTTGTTTTCTTGTTTTAGGGAACACAATGCACTCCTCCAGTGAGGCAGTTGGCAATTTACATCCCGCCCATCAGCATAACAAGGCTCCCAGTTCTCCAGGGCCTGTCTTGCCTTTCTGGTTTTTACACATTTTGTGGATGTCCCTTTTGACCGGTGGGAAGTGATACTTCTTTGTAGTGCAGATTTGCATTGCCCGCTTGCTTGCTTGGCCAAAAAGGGCGTATGCATTTTCTCCTGAATATATTCAGGAGAAAACATATACGCCCTTTTTGGCCAAGTGCACCATTGTCCAAGTTGTGCCCCTCTTCCTGTGCTTTACAGGCGATTCCAAGGTACCTCTTGAAATCTGTTTCCTGCTATTTTGCCTCACTTTCAAGTCCGCCTGGTTGACTTCCCTCAACAGACTTTTGGACGATAGTTGTCCTTTATCACTCTGCCAGTTTGTGAATTGCTGTGCCCCTGAGCTCCATTTCTCAACTCGTTTTTTGTGAGCTGAACGCAAGTCCAAAATTTTGGATCATGTCCTATACTGGTTCCCGGTGGGTGGCTGAGACTTTGGTTAATTCTTCTTCCTGCCGGGAAATTAGAGTGACATGTGCCCGTCCAAATGCCTAACAGCTACTCTCTCATGGGTTCTCCCTCGTCCCTTCCATCCTCTGCCAAATTGGGAACCTGTGCAAACCAGGAGGTTAAAGGGCCTGTCTCTCCAAGTTGGGAGATTGATAGTAAGGCAGTTGGAAAGTCAAACTGGAGCACCAGGAGAGGGACTATTCGTTGAGTTTTAGAAACCTTTCGTATTCACAGTGTGTCCATTCTCTAGGTTTCCTGTACATGTTATAGCTGTAGTAATATTCCCTTGAACCTGGAGAGTTGGGACCCATGGAATGGGGGCCATGCATTATTGCTTGAAAGGGTCTGCATTTGCTCACCCAATCTCACCAATCCTCTCAGTCCCAAGTGTCCAGCCTTATGCCACATCCAGCTGTCATTGTAGATAGGGTCTTTCCAGGTTTCCTCAGACACCCTGAAGGAATTGTAAAGAATTTCCCTGTTTTTTGGTTTTGCTTTTGAAATTCCTTTTTATAGTGGGTTTGAGCTGATTCTCGTTGCCATGTTTATGCCACTCTAGACACACTTGATTCCCTTATGGAGTCATATCAATACATAGGTTTTAAGATTCTTACTAGTCAGATATATTCCTCTGCGGGAAATATGGGGTTTTGAGTCTCTTTCACTGAGGAAGGTGTAGGTCTTGTCTATTCCAAAGTTGGTTTTTGAAACGGTCCCTGTGCTTATATCAAACTCTGGTTTTATGCATCACCCCACCTCTCCATCCCCTTTATGCAGGCATAAGAGTGTTTTCTAAATGTGAGACTCTGTTCTCTTTCCTAACTCAGTTCACGTGTAGCCATGTTTACAGGATCTTCATAAGTGATATCTTATGATAAGTTTCGTTTTCTGTGTGACTTATTTCACTTAGAATCATCGTACCTGAATCCACTCACTTTGCTGCTACTGGTCTTATGACATTGATTTCATGGCTGAGGGATATTCCATCGTACGTAAGTACCACAATGTTTTGAACCATTTTTATATTTCCTGGGATATTTAAGGTGTACCCAAGTTGAGGTTCTTGTAGTCAGTGCAGCCCTAAACTTGGAGGTGGCTCTTTCTTATTGATTTTCAGTTTTCCCAAGGTATATTCCCTAGACTGGAAGTGGCCTTGGCTCTGTAGCTCTGTTGTTTTCTTGTTTTAGGGAACACAATGCACTCCTCCAGTGAGGCAGTTGGCAATTTACATCCCGCCCATCAGCATAACAAGGCTCCCAGTTCTCCAGGGCCTGTCTTGCCTTTCTGGTTTTTACACATTTTGTGGATGTCCCTTTTGACCGGTGGGAAGTGATACTTCTTTGTAGTGCAGATTTGCATTGCCCGCTTGCTTGCTTGGCCAAAAAGGGCGTATGCATTTTCTCCTGAATATATTCAGGAGAAAACATATACGCCCTTTTTGGCCAAGTGCACCATTGTCCAAGTTGTGCCCCTCTTCCTGTGCTTTACAGGCGATTCCAAGGTACCTCTTGAAATCTGTTTCCTGCTATTTTGCCTCACTTTCAAGTCCGCCTGGTTGACTTCCCTCAACAGACTTTTGGACGATAGTTGTCCTTTATCACTCTGCCAGTTTGTGAATTGCTGTGCCCCTGAGCTCCATTTCTCAACTCGTTTTTTGTGAGCTGAACGCAAGTCCAAAATTTTGGATCATGTCCTATACTGGTTCCCGGTGGGTGGCTGAGACTTTGGTTAATTCTTCTTCCTGCCGGGAAATTAGAGTGACATGTGCCCGTCCAAATGCCTAACAGCTACTCTCTCATGGGTTCTCCCTCGTCCCTTCCATCCTCTGGCAAATTGGGAACCTGTGCAAACCAGGAGGTTAAAGGGCCTGTCTCTCCAAGTTGGGAGATTGATAGTAAGGCAGTTGGAAAGTCAAACTGGAGCACCAGGAGAGGGACTATTCGTTGAGTTTTAGAAACCTTTCGTATTCACAGTGTGTCCATTCTCTAGGTTTCCTGTACATGTTATAGCTGTAGTAATATTCCCTTGAACCTGGAGAGTTGGGACCCATGGAATGGGGGCCATGCATTATTGCTTGAAAGGGTCTGCATTTGCTCACCCAATCTCACCAATCCTCTCAGTCCCAAGTGTCCAGCCTTATGCCACATCCAGCTGTCATTGTAGATAGGGTCTTTCCAGGTTTCCTCAGACACCCTGAAGGAATTGTAAAGAATTTCCCTGTTTTTTGGTTTTGCTTTTGAAATTCCTTTTTATAGTGGGTTTGAGCTGATTCTCGCTGCCATGTTTATGCCACTCTAGACACACTTGATTCCCTTATGGAGTCATATCAATACATAGGTTTTAAGATTCTTACTAGTCAGATATATTCCTCTGTGGGAAATATGGGGTTTTGAGTCTCTTTCACTAAGGAAGGTGTCGGTCTTGTTAATTCCAAAGTTGGTTTTTGAAACGGTCCCTGTGCTTATATCAAACTCTGGTTTTATGCATCACCCCACCTCTCCTTCCCCTTTATGCAGGCATAAGAGTGTTTTCTAAATGTGAGACTCTGTTCTCTTTCCTAACTCAGTTCACGTGTAGCCATGTTTACAGGATCTTCATAAGTGATATCTTATGATAAGTTTCTTTTTCTGTGTGACTTATTTCACTTAGAATCATCGTACCTGAATCCAATCACTTTGCTGCTACTGGTCTTATGACATTGATTTCATGGCTGAGGGATATTCCATCGTACGTAAGTACCACAATGTTTTGAACCATTTTTATATTTCCTGGGATATTTAAGGTGTACCCAAGTTGAGGTTCTTGTAGTCAGTGCAGCCCTAAATTTGGAGGTGGCTCTTTCTTATTGATTTTCAGTTTTCCCAAGGTATATTCCCTAGACTGGAAGTGGCCTTGGCTCTGTAGCTCTGTTGTTTACTTGTTTTAGGGAACACAATGCACTCCTCCAGTGAGGCAGTTGGCAATTTACATCCCGCCCATCAGCATAACAAGGCTCCCAGTTCTCCAGGGCCTGTCTTGCCTTTCTGGTTTTTACACATTTTGTGGATGTCCCTTTTGACCGGTGGGAAGTGATACTTCTTTGTAGTGCAGATTTGCATTGCCCGCTTGCTTGCTTGGCCAAAAAGGGCGTATGCGTTTTCTCCTGAATATATTCAGGAGAAAACGCATACGCCCTTTTTGGCCAAGTGCACCATTGTCCAAGTTGTGCCCCTCTTCCTGTGCTTTACAGGCGATTCCAAGGTACCTCTTGAAATCTGTTTCCTGCTATTTTGCCTCACTTTCAAGTCCGCCTCGTTGACTTCCCTCAACAGATTTTTGGACGATAGTTGTCCTTTATCACTCTGCCAGTTTGTGAATTGCTGTGCCCCTGAGCTCCATTTCTCAACTCGTTTTTTGTGAGCTGAACGCAAGTCCAAAATTTTGGATCATGTCCTATACTGGTTCCCGGTGGGTGGCTGAGACTTTGGTTAATTCTTCTTCCTGCCGGGAAATTAGAGTGACATGTGCCCGTCCAAATGCCTAACAGCTACTCTCTCATGGGTTCTCCCTCGTCCCTTCCATCCTCTGCCAAATTGGGAACCTGTGCAAACCAGGAGGTTAAAGGGCCTGTCTCTCCAAGTTGGGAGATTGATAGTAAGGCAGTTGGAAAGTCAAACTGGAGCACCAGGAGAGGGACTATTCGTTGAGTTTTAGAAACCTTTCGTATTCACAGTGTGTCCATTCTCTAGGTTTCCTGTACATGTTATAGCTGTAGTAATATTCCCTTGAACCTGGAGAGTTGGGACCCATGGAATGGGGGCCATGCATTATTGATTGAAAGGGTCTGCATTCGCTCACCCAATCTCACCAATCCTCTCAGTCCCAAGTGTCCAGCCTTATGCCACATCCAGCTGTCATTGTAGATAGGGTCTTTCCAGGTTTCCTCAGACACCCTGAAGGAATTGTAAAGAATTTCCCTGTTTTTTGGTTTTGCTTTTGAAATTCCTTTTTATAGTGGGTTTGAGCTGATTCTCGCTGCCATGTTTATGCCACTCTAGACACACTTGATTCCCTTATGGAGACATATCAATACATAGGTTTTAAGATTCTTACTAGTCAGATATATTCCTCTGTGGGAAATATGGGGTTTTGAGTCTCTTTCACTGAGGAAGGTGTAGGTCTTGTCTATTCCAAAGTTGGTGTTTGAAACGGTCCCTGTGCTTATATCAAACTCTGGTTTTATGCATCACCCCACCTCTCCTTCCCCTTTATGCAGGCATAAGAGTGTTTTCTAAATGTGAGACTCTGTTCTCTTTCCTAACTCAGTTCACGTGTAGCCATGTTTACAGGATCTTCATAAGTGATATCTTATGATAAGTTTCTTTTTCTGTGTGACTTATTTCACTTAGAATCATCGTACCTGAATCCACTCACTTTGCTGCTACTGGTCTTATGACATTGATTTCATGGCTGAGGGATATTCCATCGTACGTAAGTACCACAATGTTTTGAACCATTTTTATATTTCCTGGGATATTTAAGGTGTACCCAAGTTGAGGTTCTTGTAGTCAGTGCAGCCCTAAATTTGGAGGTGGCTCTTTCTTATTGATTTTCAGTTTTCCCAAGGTATATTCCCTAGACTGGAAGTGAACTTGGCTCTGTAGCTCTGTTGTTTACTTGTTTTAGGGACCACAATGCACTCCTCCAGTGAGGCAGTTGGCAATTTACATCCCGCCCATCAGCATAACAAGGCTCCCAGTTCTCCAGGGCCTGTCTTGCCTTTCTGGTTTTTACACATTTTGTGGATGTCCCTTTTGACCGGTGGGAAGTGATACTTCTTTGTAGTGCAGATTTGCATTGCCCGCTTGCTTGCTTGGCCAAAAAGGGCGTATGCGTTTTCTCCTGAATATATTCAGGAGAAAACGCATACGCCCTTTTTGGCCAAGTGCACCATTGTCCAAGTTGTGCCCCTCTTCCTGTGCTTTACAGGCGATTCCAAGGTACCTCTTGAAATCTGTTTCCTGCTATTTTGCCTCGCTTTCAAGTCCGCCTCGTTGACTTCCCTCAACAGATTTTTGGACGATAGTTGTCCTTTATCACTCTGCCAGTTTGTGAATTGCTGTGCCCCTGAGCTCCATTTCTCAACTCGTTTTTTGTGAGCTGAACGCAAGTCCAAAATTTTGGATCATGTCCTATACTGGTTCCCGGTGGGTGGCTGAGACTTTGGTTAATTCTTCTTCCTGCCGGGAAATTAGAGTGACATGTGCCCGTCCAAATGCCTAACAGCTACTCTCTCATGGGTTCTCCCTCGTCCCTTCCATCCTCTGCCAAATTGGGAACCTGTGCAAACCAGGAGGTTAAAGGGCCTGTCTCTCCAAGTTGGGAGATTGATAGTAAGGCAGTTGGAAAGTCAAACTGGAGCACCAGGAGAGGGACTATTCGTTGAGTTTTAGAAACCTTTCGTATTCACAGTGTGTCCATTCTCTAGGTTTCCTGTACATGTTATAGCTGTAGTAATATTCCCTTGAACCTGGAGAGTTGGGACCCATGGAATGGGGGCCATGCATTATTGCTTGAAAGGGTCTGCATTTGCTCACCCAATCTCACCAATCCTCTCAGTCCCAAGTGTCCAGCCTTATGCCACATCCAGCTGTCATTGTAGATAGGGTCTTTCCAGGTTTCCTCAGACACCCTGAAGGAATTGTAAAGAATTTCCCTGTTTTTTGGTTTTGCTTTTGAAATTCCTTTTTATAGTGGGTTTGAGCTGATTCTCGCTGCCATGTTTATGCCACTCTAGACACACTTGATTCCCTTATGGAGACATATCAATACATAGGTTTTAAGATTCTTACTAGTCAGATATATTCCTCTGTGGGAAATATGGGGTTTTGAGTCTCTTTCACTAAGTAAGGTGTCGGTCTTGTCAATTCCAAAGTTGGTTTTTGGAACGGTCCCTGTGCTTATATCAAACTCTGGTTTTATGCATCACCCCACCTCTCCTTCCCCTTTATGCAGGCATAAGAGTGTTTTCTAAATGTGAGACTCTGTTCTCTTTCCTAACTCAGTTCACGTGTAGCCATGTTTACAGGATCTTCATAAGTGATATCTTATGATAAGTTTCTTTTTCTGTGTGACTTATTTCACTTAGAATCATCGTACCTGAATCCACTCACTTTGCTGCTACTGGTCTTATGACATTGATTTCATGGCTGAGGGATATTCCATCGTACGTAAGTACCACAATGTTTTGAACCATTTTTATATTTCCTGGGATATTTAAGGTGTACCCAAGTTGAGGTTCTTGTAGTCAGTGCAGCCCTAAATTTGGAGGTGGCTCTTTCTTATTGATTTTCAGTTTTCCCAAGGTATATTCCCTAGACTGGAAGTGGCCTTGGCTCTGTAGCTCTGTTGTTTACTTGTTTTAGGGAACACAATGCACTCCTCCAGTGAGGCAGTTGGCAATTTACATCCCGCCCATCAGCATAACAAGGCTCCCAGTTCTCCAGGGCCTGTCTTGCCTTTCTGGTTTTTACACATTTTGTGGATGTCCCTTTTGACCGGTGGGAAGTGATACTTCTTTGTAGTGCAGATTTGCATTGCCCGCTTGCTTGCTTGGCCAAAAAGGGCGTATGCGTTTTCTCCTGAATATATTCAGGAGAAAACGCATACGCCCTTTTTGGCCAAGTGCACCATTGTCCAAGTTGTGCCCCTCTTCCTGTGCTTTACAGGCGATTCCAAGGTACCTCTTGAAATCTGTTTCCTGCTATTTTGCCTCACTTTCAAGTCCGCCTCGTTGACTTCCCTCAACAGATTTTTGGACGATAGTTGTCCTTTATCACTCTGCCAGTTTGTGAATTGCTGTGCCCCTGAGCTCCATTTCTCAACTCGTTTTTTGTGAGCTGAACGCAAGTCCAAAATTTTGGATCATGTCCTATACTGGTTCCCGGTGGGTGGCTGAGACTTTGGTTAATTCTTCTTCCTGCCGGGAAATTAGAGTGACATGTGCCCGTCCAAATGCCTAACAGCTACTCTCTCATGGGTTCTCCCTCGTCCCTTCCATCCTCTGCCAAATTGGGAACCTGTGCAAACCAGGAGGTTAAAGGGCCTGTCTCTCCAAGTTGGGAGATTGATAGTAAGGCAGTTGGAAAGTCAAACTGGAGCACCAGGAGAGGGACTATTCGTTGAGTTTTAGAAACCTTTCGTATTCACAGTGTGTCCATTCTCTAGGTTTCCTGTACATGTTATAGCTGTAGTAATATTCCCTTGAACCTGGAGAGTTGGGACCCATGGAATGGGGGCCATGCATTATTGATTGAAAGGGTCTGCATTCGCTCACCCAGTCTCACCAATCCTCTCAGTCCCAAGTGTCCAGCCTTATGCCACATAGAGCTGTCATTGTAGATAGGGTCTTTCCAGGTTTCCTCAGACACCCTGAAGGAATTGTAAAGAATTTCCCTGTTTTTTGGTTTTGCTTTTGAAATTCCTTTTTATAGTGGGTTTGAGCTGATTCTCGCTGCCATGTTTATGCCACTCTAGACACACTTGATTCCCTTATGGAGACATATCAATACATAGGTTTTAAGATTCTTACTAGTCAGATATATTCCTCTGTGGGAAATATGGGGTTTTGAGTCTCTTTCACTGAGGAAGGTGTAGGTCTTGTCTATTCCAAAGTTGGTGTTTGAAACGGTCCCTGTGCTTATATCAAACTCTGGTTTTATGCATCACCCCACCTCTCCTTCCTTTTTATGCAGGCATAAGAGTGTTTTCTAAATGTGAGACTCTGTTCTCTTTCCTAACTCAGTTCACGTGTAGCCATGTTTACAGGATCTTCATAAGTGATATCTTATGATAAGTTTCTTTTTCTGTGTGACTTATTTCACTTAGAATCATCGTACCTGAATCCACTCACTTTGCTGCTACTGGTCTTATGACATTGATTTCATGGCTGAGGGATATTCCATCGTACGTAAGTACCACAATGTTTTGAACCATTTTTATATTTCCTGGGATATTTAAGGTGTACCCAAGTTGAGGTTCTTGTAGTCAGTGCAGCCCTAAATTTGGAGGTGGCTCTTTCTTATTGATTTTCAGTTTTCCCAAGGTATATTCCCTAGACTGGAAGTGGCCTTGGCTCTGTAGCTCTGTTGTTTACTTGTTTTAGGGAACACAATGCACTCCTCCAGTGAGGCAGTTGGCAATTTACATCCCGCCCATCAGCATAACAAGGCTCCCAGTTCTCCAGGGCCTGTCTTGCCTTTCTGGTTTTTACACATTTTGTGGATGTCCCTTTTGACCGGTGGGAAGTGATACTTCTTTGTAGTGCAGATTTGCATTGCCCGCTTGCTTGCTTGGCCAAAAAGGGCGTATGCGTTTTCTCCTGAATATATTCAGGAGAAAACGCATACGCCCTTTTTGGCCAAGTTCACCATTGTCCAAGTTGTGCCCCTCTTCCTGTGCTTTACAGGCGATTCCAAGGTACCTCTTGAAATCTGTTTCCTGCTATTTTGCCTCACTTTCAAGTCCGCCTCGTTGACTTCCCTCAACAGATTTTTGGACGATAGTTGTCCTTTATCACTCTGCCAGTTTGTGAATTGCTGTGCCCCTGAGCTCCATTTCTCAACTCGTTTTTTGTGAGCTGAACGCAAGTCCAAAATTTTGGATCATGTCCTATACTGGTTCCCGGTGGGTGGCTGAGACTTTGGTTAATTCTTCTTCCTGCCGGGAAATTAGAGTGACATGTGCCCGTCCAAATGCCTAACAGCTACTCTCTCATGGGTTCTCCCTCGTCCCTTCCATCCTCTGCCAAATTGGGAACCTGTGCAAACCAGGAGGTTAAAGGGCCTGTCTCTCCAAGTTGGGAGATTGATAGTAAGGCAGTTGGAAAGTCAAACTGGAGCACCAGGAGAGGGACTATTCGTTGAGTTTTAGAAACCTTTCGTATTCACAGTGTGTCCATTCTCTAGGTTTCCTGTACATGTTATAGCTGTAGTAATATTCCCTTGAACCTGGAGAGTTGGGACCCATGGAATGGGGGCCATGCATTATTGATTGAAAGGGTCTGCATTCGCTCACCCAATCTCACCAATCCTCTCAGTCCCAAGTGTCCAGCCTTATGCCACATACAGCTGTCATTGTAGATAGGGTCTTTCCAGGTTTCCTCAGACACCCTGAAGGAATTGTAAAGAATTTCCCTGTTTTTTGGTTTTGCTTTTGAAATTCCTTTTTATAGTGGGTTTGAGCTGATTCTCGCTGCCATGTTTATGCCACTCTAGACACACTTGATTCCCTTATGGAGACATTTTAATACATAGGTTTTAAGATTCTTACTAGTCAGATATATTCCTCTGTGGGAAATATGGGGTTTTGAGTCTCTTTCACTGAGGAAGGTGTAGGTCTTGTCTATTCCAAAGTTGGTGTTTGAAACGGTCCCTGTGCTTATATCAAACTCTGGTTTTATGCATCACCCCACCTCTCCTTCCCCTTTATGCAGGAATAAGAGTGTTTTCTAAATGTGAGACTCTGTTCTCTTTCCTAACTCAGTTCACGTGTAGCCATGTTTACAGGATCTTCATAAGTGATATCTTATGATAAGTTTCTTTTTCTGTGTGACTTATTTCACTTAGAATCATCGTACCTGAATCCACTCACTTTGCTGCTACTGGTCTTATGACATTGATTTCATGGCTGAGGGATATTCCATTGTACGTAAGTACCACAATGTTTTGAACCATTTTTATATTTCCTGGGATATTTAAGGTGTACCCACGTTGAGGTTCTTGTAGTCAGTAGAGCCCTAAATTTGGAGGTGGCTCTTTCTTATTGATTTTCAGTTTTCCCAAGGTATATTCCCTAGACTGGAAGTGGCCTTGGCTCTGTAGCTCTGTTGTTTACTTGTTTTAGGGAACACAATGCACTCCTCCAGTGAGGCAGTTGGCAATTTACATCCCGCCCATCAGCATAACAAGGCTCCCAGTTCTCCAGGGCCTGTCTTGCCTTTCTGGTTTTTACACATTTTGTGGATGTCCCTTTTGACCGGTGGGAAATGATACTTCTTTGTAGTGCAGATTTGCATTGCCCGCTTGCTTGCTTGGCCAAAAAGGGCGTATGCGTTTTCTCCTGAATATATTCAGGAGAAAACGCATACGCCCTTTTTGGCCAAGTGCACCATTGTCCAAGTTGTGCCCCTCTTCCTGTGCTTTACAGGCGATTCCAACGTACCTCTTGAAATCTGTTTCCTGCTATTTTGCCTCGCTTTCAAGTCCGCCTCGTTGACTTCCCTCAACAGATTTTTGGACGATAGTTGTCCTTTATCACTCTGCCAGTTTGTGAATTGCTGTGCCCCTGAGCTCCATTTCTCAACTCGTTTTTTGTGAGCTGAACGCAAGTCCAAAATTTTGGATCATGTCCTATACTGGTTCCCGGTGGGTGGCTGAGACTTTGGTTAATTCTTCTTCCTGCCGGGAAATTAGAGTGACATGTGCCCGTCCAAATGCCTAACAGCTACTCTCACATGGGTTCTCCCTCGTCCCTTCCATCCTCTGCCAAATTGGGAACCTGTGCAAACCAGGAGGTTAAAGGGCCTGTCTCTCCAAGTTGGGAGATTGATAGTAAGGCAGTTGGAAAGTCAAACTGGAGCACCAGGAGAGGGACTATTCGTTGAGTTTTAGAAACCTTTCGTATTCACAGTGTGTCCATTCTCTAGGTTTCCTGTACATGTTATAGCTGTAGTAATATTCCCTTGAACCTGGAGAGTTGGGAACCATGGAATGGGGGCCATGCATTATTGCTTGAAAGGGTCTGCATTTGCTCACCCAATCTCACCAATCCTCTCAGTCCCAAGTGTCCAGCCTTATGCCACATCCAGCTGTCATTGTAGATAGGGTCTTTCCAGGTTTCCTCAGACACCCTGAAGGAATTGTAAAGAATTTCCCTGTTTTTTGGTTTTGCTTTTGAAATTCCTTTTTATAGTGGGTTTGAGCTGATTCTCGCTGCCATGTTTATGCCACTCTAGACACACTTGATTCCCTTATGGAGACATATCAATACATAGGTTTTAAGATTCTTACTAGTCAGATATATTCCTCTGTGGGAAATATGGGGTTTTGAGTCTCTTTCACTAAGTAAGGTGTCGGTCTTGTCAATTCCAAAGTTGGTTTTTGAAACAGTCCCTGTGCTTATATCAAACTCTGGTTTTATGCATCACCCCACCTCTCCTTCCCCTTTATGCAGGCATAAGAGTGTTTTCTAAATGTGAGACTCTCTTCTCTTTCCTAACTCAGTTCACGTGTAGCCATGTTTACAGGATCTTCATAAGTGATATCTTATGATAAGTTTCTTTTTCTGTGTGACTTATTTCACTTAGAATCATCGTACCTGAATCCACTCACTTTGCTGCTACTGGTCTTATGACATTGATTTCATGGCTGAGGGATATTCCATCGTACGTAAGTACCACAATGTTTTGAACCATTTTTATATTTCCTGGGATATTTAAGGTGTACCCAAGTTGAGGTTCTTGTAGTCAGTGCAGCCCTAAATTTGGAGGTGGCTCTTTCTTATTGATTTTCAGTTTTCCCAAGGTATATTCCCTAGACTGGAAGTGGCCTTGGCTCTGTAGCTCTGTTGTTTACTTGTTTTAGGGAACACAATGCACTCCTCCAGTGAGGCAGTTGGCAATTGACATCCCGCCCATCAGCATAACAAGGTTCCCAGTTCTCCAGGGCCTGTCTTGCCTTTCTGGTTTTTACACATTTTGTGGATGTCCCTTTTGACCGGTGGGAAGTGATACTTCTTTGTAGTGCAGATTTGCATTGCCCGCTTGCTTGCTTGGCCAAAAAGGGCGTATGCGTTTTCTCCTGAATATATTCAGGAGAAAACGCATACGCCCTTTTTGGCCAAGTGCACCATTGTCCAAGTTGTGCCCCTCTTCCTGTGCTTTACAGGCGATTCCAAGGTACCTCTTGAAATCTGTTTCCTGCTATTTTGCCTCGCTTTCAAGTCCGCC
Organism: Mesoplodon densirostris; assembly: GCF_025265405.1. NCBI lineage: Eukaryota > Metazoa > Chordata > Mammalia > Artiodactyla > Ziphiidae > Mesoplodon > Mesoplodon densirostris. Next base: position 122,871 of record NW_026778231.1, on the reverse strand, counting down.
TCGTTGACTTCCCTCAACAGATTTTTGGACGATAGTTGTCCTTTATCACTCTGCCAGTTTGTGAATTGCTGTGCCCCTGAGCTCCATTTCTCAACTCGTTTTTTGTGAGCTGAACGCAAGTCCAAAATTTTGGATCATGTCCTATACTGGTTCCCGGTGGGTGGCTGAGACTTTGGTTAATTCTTCTTCCTGCCGGGAAATTAGAGTGACATGTGCCCGTCCAAATGCCTAACAGCTACTCTCTCATGGGTTCTCCCTCGTCCCTTCCATCCTCTGCCAAATTGGGAACCTGTGCAAACCAGGAGGTTAAAGGGCCTGTCTCTCCAAGTTGGGAGATTGATAGTAAGGCAGTTGGAAAGTCAAACTGGAGCACCAGGAGAGGGACTATTCGTTGAGTTTTAGAAACCTTTCGTATTCACAGTGTGTCCATTCTCTAGGTTTCCTGTACATGTTATAGCTGTAGTAATATTCCCTTGAACCTGGAGAGTTGGGACCCATGGAATGGGGGCCATGCATTATTGCTTGAAAGGGTCTGCATTTGCTCACCCAATCTCACCAATCCTCTCAGTCCCAAGTGTCCAGCCTTATGCCACATACAGCTGTCATTGTAGATAGGGTCTTTCCAGGTTTCCTCAGACACCCTGAAGGAATTGTAAAGAATTTCCCTGTTTTTTGGTTTTGCTTTTGAAATTCCTTTTTATAGTGGGTTTGAGCTGATTCTCGCTGCCATGTTTATGCCACTCTAGACACACTTGATTCCCTTATGGAGACATATCAATACATAGGTTTTAAGATTCTTACTAGTCAGATATATTCCTCTGTGGGAAATATGGGGTTTTGAGTCTCTTTCACTAAGTAAGGTGTCGGTCTTGTCAATTCCAAAGTTGGTTTTTGAAACGGTCCCTGTGCTTATATCAAACTCTGGTTTTATGCATCACCCCACCTCTCCTTCCCCTTTATGCAGGCATAAGAGTGTTTTCTAAATGTGAGACTCTGTTCTCTTTCCTAACTCAGTTCACGTGTAGCCATGTTTACAGGATCTTCATAAGTGATATCTTATGATAAGTTTCTTTTTCTGTGTGACTTATTTCACTTAGAATCATCGTACCTGAATCCACTCACTTTGCTGCTACTGGTCTTATGACATTGATTTCATGGCTGAGGTATATTCCATCGTACGTAAGTACCACAATGTTTTGAACCATTTTTATATTTCCTGGGATATTTAAGGTGTACCCAAGTTGAGGTTCTTGTAGTCAGTGCAGCCCTAAATTTGGAGGTGGCTCTTTCTTATTGATTTTCAGTTTTCCCAAGGTATATTCCCTAGACTGGAAGTGGCCTTGGCTCTGTAGCTCTGTTGTTTACTTGTTTTAGGGAACACAATGCACTCCTCCAGTGAGGCAGTTGGCAATTGACATCCCGCCCATCAGCATAACAAGGCTCCCAGTTCTCCAGGGCCTGTCTTGCCTTTCTGGTTTTTACACATTTTGTGGATGTCCCTTTTGACCGGTGGGAAGTGATACTTCTTTGTAGTGCAGATTTGCATTGCCCGCTTGCTTGCTTGGCCAAAAAGGGCGTATGTGTTTTCTCCTGAATATATTCAGGAGAAAACGCATACGCCCTTTTTGGCCAAGTGCACCATTGTCCAAGTTGTGCCCCTCTTCCTGTGCTTTACAGGCGTTTCCAAGGTACCTCTTGAAATCTGTTTCCTGCTATTTTGCCTCGCTTTCAAGTCCGCCTCGTTGACTTCCCTCAACAGATTTTTGGACGATAGTTGTCCTTTATCACTCTGCCAGTTTGTGAATTGCTGTGCCCCTGAGCTCCATTTCTCAACTCGTTTTTTGTGAGCTGAACACAAGTCCAAAATTTTGGATCATGTCCTATACTGGTTCCCGGTGGGTGGCTGAGACTTTGGTTAATTCTTCTTCCTGCCGGGAAATTAGAGTGACATGTGCCCGTCCAAATGCCTAACAGCTACTCTCTCATGGGTTCTCCCTCGTCCCTTCCATCCTCTGGCAAATTGGGAACCTGTGCAAACCAGGAGGTTAAAGGGCCTGTCTCTCCAAGTTGGGAGATTGATAGTAAGGCAGTTGGAAAGTCAAACTGGAGCACCAGGAGAGGGACTATTCATTGAGTTTTAGAAACCTTTCGTATTCACAGTGTGTCCATTCTCTAGGTTTCCTGTACATGTTATAGCTGTAGTAATATTCCCTTGAACCTGGAGAGTTGGGACCCATGGAATGGGAGCCATGCATTATTGCTTGAAAGGGTCTGCATTTGCTCACCCAATCTCACCAATCCTCTCAGTCCCAAGTGTCCAGCCTTATGCCACATACAGCTGTCATTGTACATAGGGTCTTTCCAGGTTTCCTCAGACACCCTGAAGGAATTGTAAAGAATTTCCCTGTTTTTTCGTTTTGCTTTTGAAATTCCTTTTTATAGTGGGTTTGAGCTGATTCTCGCTGCCATGTTTATGCCACTCTAGACACACTTGATTCCCTTATGGAGTCATATCAATACATAGGTTTTAAGATTCTTACTAGTCAGATATATTCCTCTGCGGGAAATATGGGGTTTTGAGTCTCTTTCACTGAGGAAGGTGTCGGTCTTGTCTATTCCAAAGTTGGTTTTTGGAACGGTCCCTGTGCTTATATCAAACTCTGGTTTTATGCATCACCCGACCTCTCCATCCCCTTTTTGCAGGCATAAGAGTGTTTTCTAAATGTGAGACTCTGTTCTCTTTCCTAACTCAGTTCACGTGTAGCCATGTTTACAGGATCTTCATAAGTGATATCTTATGATAAGTGTCTTTTTCTGTGTGACTTATTTCACTTAGAATCATCGTACCTGAATCCACTCACTTTGCTGCTACTGGTCTTATGACATTGATTTCATCACTGAGGGATATTCCATCATACGTAAGTACCACAATGTTTTGAACCATTTTTATATTTCCTGGGATATTTAAGGTGTACCCAAGTTGAGGTTCTTGTAGTCAGTGCAGCCCTAAATTTGGAGGTGGCTCTTTCTTATTGATTTTCAGTTTTCCCAAGGTATATTCCCTAGACTGGAAGTGGCCTTGGCTCTGTAGCTCTGTTGTTTACTTGTTTTAGGGAACACAATGCACTCCTCCAGTGAGGCAGTTGGCAATTTACATCCCGCCCATCAGCATAACAAGGCTCCCAGTTCTCCAGGGCCTGTCTTGCCTTTCTGGTTTTTACACATTTTGTGGATGTCCCTTTTGACCGGTGGGAAGTGATACTTCTTTGTAGTGCAGATTTGCATTGCCCGCTTGCTTGCTTGGCCAAAAAGGGCGTATGCGTTTTCTCCTGAATATATTCAGGAGAAAACGCATACGCCCTTTTTGGCCAAGTGCACCATTGTCCAAGTTGTGCCCCTCTTCCTGTGCTTTACAGGCGATTCCAAGGTACCTCTTGAAATCTGTTTCCTGCTATTTTGCCTCGCTTTCAAGTCCGCCTCGTTGACTTCCCTCAACAGATTTTTGGACGATAGTTGTCCTTTATCACTCTGCCAGTTTGTGAATTGCTGTGCCCCTGAGCTCCATTTCTCAACTCGTTTTTTGTGAGCTGAACGCAAGTCCAAAATTTTGGATCATGTCCTATACTGGTTCCCGGTGGGTGGCTGAGACTTTGGTTAATTCTTCTTCCTGCCGGGAAATTAGAGTGACATGTGCCCGTCCAAATGCCTAACAGCTACTCTCTCATGGGTTCTCCCTCGTCCCTTCCATCCTCTGCCAAATTGGGAACCTGTGCAAACCAGGAGGTTAAAGGGCCTGTCTCTCCAAGTTGGGAGATTGATAGTAAGGCAGTTGGAAAGTCAAACTGGAGCACCAGGAGAGGGACTATTCGTTGAGTTTTAGAAACCTTTCGTATTCACAGTGTGTCCATTCTCTAGGTTTCCTGTACATGTTATAGCTGTAGTAATATTCCCTTGAACCTGGAGAGTTGGGACCCATGGAATGGGGGCCATGCATTATTGCTTGAAAGGGTCTGCATTCGCTCACCCAATCTCACCAATCCTCTCAGTCCCAAGTGTCCAGCCTTATGCCACATCCAGCTGTCATTGTAAATAGGGTCTTTCCAGGTTTCCTCAGACACCCTGAAGGAATTGTAAAGAATTTCCCTGTTTTTTGGTTTTGCTTTTGAAATTCCTTTTTATAGTGGGTTTGAGCTGATTCTCGCTGCCATGTTTATGCCACTCTAGACACACTTGATTCCCTTATGGAGTCATATCAATACATAGGTTTTAAGATTCTTACTAGTCAGATATATTCCTCTGCGGGAAATATGGGGTTTTGAGTCTCTTTCACTGAGGAAGGTGTCGGTCTTGTCTATTCCAAAGTTGGCTTTTGGAACGGTCCCTGTGCTTATATCAAACTCTGGTTTTATGCATCACCCCACCTCTCCTTCCCCTTTATGCAGGCATAAGAGTGTTTTCTAAATGTGAGACTCTGTTCTCTTTCCTAACTCAGTTCACGTGTAGCCATCTTTACAGGATCTTCATAAGTGATATCTTATGATAAGTTTCTTTTTCTATGTGACTTATTTCACTTAGAATCATCGTACCTGAATCCACTCACTTTGCTGCTACTGGTCTTATGACATTGATTTCATGGCTGAGGGATATTCCATCGTATGTAAGTACCACAATGTTTTCAACCATTTTTATATTTCCTGGGATATTTAAGGTGTACCCAAGTTGAGGTTCTTGTAGTCAGTGCAGCCCTAAATTTGGAGGTGGCTCTTTCTTATTGATTTTCAGTTTTCCCAAGGTATATTCCCTAGACTGGAAGTGGCCTTGGCTCTGTAGCTCTGTTGTTTACTTGTTTTAGGGAACACAATGCACTCCTCCAGTGAGGCAGTTGGCAATTTACGTCCCGCCCATCAGCATAACAAGGCTCCCAGTTCTCCAGGGCCTGTCTTGCCTTTCTGGTTTTTACACATTTTGTGGATGTCCCTTTTGACCGGTGGGAAGTGATACTTCTTTGTAGTGCAGATTTGCATTGCCCGCTTGCTTGCTTGGCCAAAAAGGGCGTATGCGTTTTCTCCTGAATATATTCAGGATAAAACGCATACGCCCTTTTTGGCCAAGTGCACCATTGTCCAAGTTGTGCCCCTCTTCCTGTGCTTTACAGGCGATTCCAAGGTACCTCTTGAAATCTGTTTCCTGCTATTTTGCCTCGCTTTCAAGTCCGCCTCGTTGACTTCCCTCAACAGGTTTTTGGACGATAGTTGTCCTTTATCACTCTGCCAGTTTGTGAATTGCTGTGCCCCTGAGCTCCATTTCTCAACTCGTTTTTTGTGAGCTGAACGCAAGTCCAAAATTTTGGATCATGTCCTATACTGGTTCCCGGTGGGTGGCTGAGACTTTGGTTAATTCTTCTTCCTGCCGGGAAATTAGAGTGACATGTGCCCGTCCAAATGCCTAACAGCTACTCTCTCATGGGTTCTCCCTCGTCCCTTCCATCCTCTGCCAAATTGGGAACCTGTGCAAACCAGGAGGTTAAAGGGCCTGTCTCTCCAAGTTGGGAGATTGATAGTAAGGCAGTTGGAAAGTCAAACTGGAGCACCAGGAGAGGGACTATTCGTTGAGTTTTAGAAACCTTTCGTATTCACAGTGTGTACATTCTATAGGTTTCCTGTACATGTTATAGCTGTAGTAATATTCCCTTGAACCTGGAGAGTTGGGACCCATGGAATGGGGGCCATGCATTATTGCTTGAAAGGGTCTGCATTCGCTCACCCAATCTCACCAATCCTCTCAGTCCCAAGTGTCTAGCCTTATGCCACATACAGCTGTCATTGTAGATAGGGTCTTTCCAGGTTTCCTCAGACACCCTGAAGGAATTGTAAAGAATTTCCCTGTTTTTTGGTTTTGCTTTTGAAATTCCTTTTTATAGTGGGTTTGAGCTGATACTCGCTGCCATGTTTATGCCACTCTAGACACACTTGATTCCCTTATGGAGACATATCAATACATAAGTTTTAAGATTCTTACTAGTCAGATATATTCCTCTGTGGGAAATATGGGGTTTTGAGTCTCTTTCACTGAGGAAGGTGTCGGTCTTGTCAATTCCAAAGTTGGTTTTTGAAACGGTCCCTGTGCTTATATCAAACTCTGGTTTTATGCATCACCCCACCTCTCCTTCCCCTTTATGCAGGCATAAGAGTGTTTTCTAAATGTGAGACTCTGTTCTCTTTCCTAACTCAGTTCACGTGTAGCCATCTTTACAGGATCTTCATAAGTGATATCTTATGATAAGTTTCTTTTTCTATGTGACTTATTTCACTTAGAATCATCGTACCTGAATCCACTCACTTTGCTGCTACTGGTCTTATGACATTGATTTCATCGCTGAGGGATATTCCATCATACGTAAGTACCACAATGTTTTGAACCATTTTTATATTTCCTGGGATATTTAAGGTGTACCCAAGTTGAGGTTCTTGTAGTCAGTGCAGCCCTAAATTTGGAGGTGGCTCTTTCTTATTGATTTTCAGTTTTCCCAAGGTATATTCCCTAGACTGGAAGTGGCCTTGGCTCTGTAGCTCTGTTGTTTACTTGTTTTAGGGAACACAATGCACTCCTCCAGTGAGGCAGTTGGCAATTGACATCCTGCCCATCAGCATAACAAGGCTCCCAGTTCTCCAGGGCCTGTCTTGCCTTTCTGGTTTTTACACATTTTGTGGATGTCCCTTTTGACCGGTGGGAAGTGGTACTTCTTTGTAGTGCAGATTTGCATTGCCCGCTTGCTTGCTTGGCCAAAAAGGGCGTATGCGTTTTCTCCTGAATATATTCAGGAGAAAACGCATACGCCCTTTTTGGCCAAGTGCACCATTGTCCAAGTTGTGCCCCTCTTCCTGTGCTTTACAGGCGATTCCAAGGTACCTCTTGAAATCTGTTTCCTGCTATTTTGCCTCACTTTCAAGTCCGCCTCGTTGACTTCCCTCAACAGATATTTGGACGATAGTTGTCCTTTATCACTCTGCCAGTTTGTGAATTGCTGTGCCCCTGAGCTCCATTTCTCAACTCGTTTTTTGTGAGCTGAACGCAAGTCCAAAATTTTGGATCATGTCCTATACTGGTTCCCGGTGGGTGGCTGAGACTTTGGTTAATTCTTCTTCCTGCCGGGAAATTAGAGTGACATGTGCCCGTCCAAATGCCTAACAGCTACTCTCTCATGGGTTCTCCCTCGTCCCTTCCAACCTCTGCCAAATTGGGAACCTGTGCAAACCAGGAGGTTAAAGGGCCTGTCTCTCCAAGTTGGGAGATTGATAGTAAGGCAGTTGGAAAGTCAAACTGGAGCACCAGGAGAGGGACTATTCGTTGAGTTTTAGAAACCTTTCGTATTCACAGTGTGTCCATTCTCTAAGTTTCCTGTACATGTTATAGCTGTAGTAATATTCCCTTGAACATGGAGAGTTGGGACCCATGGAATGGGGGCCATGCATTATTGCTTGAAAGGGTCTGCATTTGCTCACCCAATCTCACCAATCCTCTCAGTCCCAAGTGTCCAGCCTTATGCCACATACAGCTGTCATTGTACATAGGGTCTTTCCAGGTTTCCTCAGACACCCTGAAGGAATTGTAAAGAATTTCCCTGTTTTTTGGTTTTGCTTTTGAAATTCCTTTTTATAGTGGGTTTGAGCTGATTCTCGCTGCCATGTTTATGCCACTCTAGACACACTTGATTCCCTTATGGAGACATATCAATACATAGGTTTTAAGATTCTTACTAGTCAGATATATTCCTCTGTGGGAAATATGGGGTTTTGAGTCTCTTTCACTGAGGAAGGTGTAGGTCTTGTCTATTCCAAAGTTGGTTTTTGAAACGGTCCCTGTGCTTATATCAAACTCTGGTTTTATTCATCACCCCACCTCTCCTTCCCCTTTATGCAGTTATAAGAGTGTTTTCTAAATGTGAGACTCTGTTCTCTTTCCTAACTCAGTTCACGTGTAGCCATGTTTACAGGATCTTCATAAGTGATATCTTATGATAAGTTTCTTTTTCTGTGTGACTTATTTCACTTAGAATCATCGTACCTGAATCCACTCACTTTGCTGCTACTGGTCTTATGACATTGATTTCATGGCTGAGGGATATTCCATCGTATGTAAGTACCACAATGTTTTCAACCATTTTTATATTTCCTGGGATATTTAAGGTGTACCCAAGTTGAGGTTCTTGTAGTCAGTGCAGCCCTAAATTTGGAGGTGGCTCTTTCTTATTGATTTTCAGTTTTCCCAAGGTATATTCCCTAGACTGGAAGTGGCCTTGGCTCTGTAGCTCTGTTGTTTACTTGTTTTAGGGAACACAATGCACTCCTCCAGTGAGGCAGTTGGCAATTTACGTCCCGCCCATCAGCATAACAAGGCTCCCAGTTCTCCAGGGCCTGTCTTGCCTTTCTGGTTTTTACACATTTTGTGGATGTCCCTTTTGACCGGTGGGAAGTGATACTTCTTTGTAGTGCAGATTTGCATTGCCCGCTTGCTTGCTTGGCCAAAAAGGGCGTATGCGTTTTCTCCTGAATATATTCAGGATAAAACGCATACGCCCTTTTTGGCCAAGTGCACCATTGTCCAAGTTGTGCCCCTCTTCCTGTGCTTTACAGGCGATTCCAAGGTACCTCTTGAAATCTGTTTCCTGCTATTTTGCCTCGCTTTCAAGTCCGCCTCGTTGACTTCCCTCAACAGGTTTTTGGACGATAGTTGTCCTTTATCACTCTGCCAGTTTGTGAATTGCTGTGCCCCTGAGCTCCATTTCTCAACTCGTTTTTTGTGAGCTGAACGCAAGTCCAAAATTTTGGATCATGTCCTATACTGGTTCCCGGTGGGTGGCTGAGACTTTGGTTAATTCTTCTTCCTGCCGGGAAATTAGAGTGACATGTGCCCGTCCAAATGCCTAACAGCTACTCTCTCATGGGTTCTCCCTCGTCCCTTCCATCCTCTGCCAAATTGGGAACCTGTGCAAACCAGGAGGTTAAAGGGCCTGTCTCTCCAAGTTGGGAGATTGATAGTAAGGCAGTTGGAAAGTCAAACTGGAGCACCAGGAGAGGGACTATTCGTTGAGTTTTAGAAACCTTTCGTATTCACAGTGTGTACATTCTATAGGTTTCCTGTACATGTTATAGCTGTAGTAATATTCCCTTGAACCTGGAGAGTTGGGACCCATGGAATGGGGGCCATGCATTATTGCTTGAAAGGGTCTGCATTCGCTCACCCAATCTCACCAATCCTCTCAGTCCCAAGTGTCTAGCCTTATGCCACATACAGCTGTCATTGTAGATAGGGTCTTTCCAGGTTTCCTCAGACACCCTGAAGGAATTGTAAAGAATTTCCCTGTTTTTTGGTTTTGCTTTTGAAATTCCTTTTTATAGTGGGTTTGAGCTGATACTCGCTGCCATGTTTATGCCACTCTAGACACACTTGATTCCCTTATGGAGACATATCAATACATAAGTTTTAAGATTCTTACTAGTCAGATATATTCCTCTGTGGGAAATATGGGGTTTTGAGTCTCTTTCACTGAGGAAGGTGTCGGTCTTGTCTATTCCAAAGTTGGCTTTTGGAACGGTCCCTGTGCTTATATCAAACTCTGGTTTTATGCATCACCCGACCTCTCCATCCCCTTTATGCAGGCATAAGAGTGTTTTCTAAATGTGAGACTCTGTTCTCTTTCCTAACTCAGTTCACGTGTAGCCATCTTTACAGGATCTTCATAAGTGATATCTTATGATAAGTTTCTTTTTCTATGTGACTTATTTCACTTAGAATCATCGTACCTGAATCCACTCACTTTGCTGCTACTGGTCTTATGACATTGATTTCATGGCTGAGGGATATTCCATCGTATGTAAGTACCACAATGTTTTCAACCATTTTTATATTTCCTGGGATATTTAAGGTGTACCCAAGTTGAGGTTCTTGTAGTCAGTGCAGCCCTAAATTTGGAGGTGGCTCTTTCTTATTGATTTTCAGTTTTCCCAAGGTATATTCCCTAGACTGGAAGTGGCCTTGGCTCTGTAGCTCTGTTGTTTACTTGTTTTAGGGAACACAATGCACTCCTCCAGTGAGGCAGTTGGCAATTTACGTCCCGCCCATCAGCATAACAAGGCTCCCAGTTCTCCAGGGCCTGTCTTGCCTTTCTGGTTTTTACACATTTTGTGGATGTCCCTTTTGACCGGTGGGAAGTGATACTTCTTTGTAGTGCAGATTTGCATTGCCCGCTTGCTTGCTTGGCCAAAAAGGGCGTATGCGTTTTCTCCTGAATATATTCAGGATAAAACGCATACGCCCTTTTTGGCCAAGTGCACCATTGTCCAAGTTGTGCCCCTCTTCCTGTGCTTTACAGGCGATTCCAAGGTACCTCTTGAAATCTGTTTCCTGCTATTTTGCCTCGCTTTCAAGTCCGCCTCGTTGACTTCCCTCAACAGGTTTTTGGACGATAGTTGTCCTTTATCACTCTGCCAGTTTGTGAATTGCTGTGCCCCTGAGCTCCATTTCTCAACTCGTTTTTTGTGAGCTGAACGCAAGTCCAAAATTTTGGATCATGTCCTATACTGGTTCCCGGTGGGTGGCTGAGACTTTGGTTAATTCTTCTTCCTGCCGGGAAATTAGAGTGACATGTGCCCGTCCAAATGCCTAACAGCTACTCTCTCATGGGTTCTCCCTCGTCCCTTCCATCCTCTGCCAAATTGGGAACCTGTGCAAACCAGGAGGTTAAAGGGCCTGTCTCTCCAAGTTGGGAGATTGATAGTAAGGCAGTTGGAAAGTCAAACTGGAGCACCAGGAGAGGGACTATTCGTTGAGTTTTAGAAACCTTTCGTATTCACAGTGTGTACATTCTATAGGTTTCCTGTACATGTTATAGCTGTAGTAATATTCCCTTGAACCTGGAGAGTTGGGACCCATGGAATGGGGGCCATGCATTATTGCTTGAAAGGGTCTGCATTCGCTCACCCAATCTCACCAATCCTCTCAGTCCCAAGTGTCTAGCCTTATGCCACATACAGCTGTCATTGTAGATAGGGTCTTTCCAGGTTTCCTCAGACACCCTGAAGGAATTGTAAAGAATTTCCCTGTTTTTTGGTTTTGCTTTTGAAATTCCTTTTTATAGTGGGTTTGAGCTGATACTCGCTGCCATGTTTATGCCACTCTAGACACACTTGATTCCCTTATGGAGACATATCAATACATAAGTTTTAAGATTCTTACTAGTCAGATATATTCCTCTGTGGGAAATATGGGGTTTTGAGTCTCTTTCACTGAGGAAGGTGTCGGTCTTGTCAATTCCAAAGTTGGTTTTTGAAACGGTCCCTGTGCTTATATCAAACTCTGGTTTTATGCATCACCCCACCTCTCCTTCCCCTTTATGCAGGCATAAGAGTGTTTTCTAAATGTGAGACTCTGTTCTCTTTCCTAACTCAGTTCACGTGTAGCCATCTTTACAGGATCTTCATAAGTGATATCTTATGATAAGTTTCTTTTTCTATGTGACTTATTTCACTTAGAATCATCGTACCTGAATCCACTCACTTTGCTGCTACTGGTCTTATGACATTGATTTCATCGCTGAGGGATATTCCATCATACGTAAGTACCACAATGTTTTGAACCATTTTTATATTTCCTGGGATATTTAAGGTGTACCCAAGTTGAGGTTCTTGTAGTCAGTGCAGCCCTAAATTTGGAGGTGGCTCTTTCTTATTGATTTTCAGTTTTCCCAAGGTATATTCCCTAGACTGGAAGTGGCCTTGGCTCTGTAGCTCTGTTGTTTACTTGTTTTAGGGAACACAATGCACTCCTCCAGTGAGGCAGTTGGCAATTGACATCCTGCCCATCAGCATAACAAGGCTCCCAGTTCTCCAGGGCCTGTCTTGCCTTTCTGGTTTTTACACATTTTGTGGATGTCCCTTTTGACCGGTGGGAAGTGGTACTTCTTTGTAGTGCAGATTTGCATTGCCCGCTTGCTTGCTTGGCCAAAAAGGGCGTATGCGTTTTCTCCTGAATATATTCAGGAGAAAACGCATACGCCCTTTTTGGCCAAGTGCACCATTGTCCAAGTTGTGCCCCTCTTCCTGTGCTTTACAGGCGATTCCAAGGTACCTCTTGAAATCTGTTTCCTGCTATTTTGCCTCACTTTCAAGTCCGCCTCGTTGACTTCCCTCAACAGATATTTGGACGATAGTTGTCCTTTATCACTCTGCCAGTTTGTGAATTGCTGTGCCCCTGAGCTCCATTTCTCAACTCGTTTTTTGTGAGCTGAACGCAAGTCCAAAATTTTGGATCATGTCCTATACTGGTTCCCGGTGGGTGGCTGAGACTTTGGTTAATTCTTCTTCCTGCCGGGAAATTAGAGTGACATGTGCCCGTCCAAATGCCTAACAGCTACTCTCTCATGGGTTCTCCCTCGTCCCTTCCAACCTCTGCCAAATTGGGAACCTGTGCAAACCAGGAGGTTAAAGGGCCTGTCTCTCCAAGTTGGGAGATTGATAGTAAGGCAGTTGGAAAGTCAAACTGGAGCACCAGGAGAGGGACTATTCGTTGAGTTTTAGAAACCTTTCGTATTCACAGTGTGTCCATTCTCTAAGTTTCCTGTACATGTTATAGCTGTAGTAATATTCCCTTGAACATGGAGAGTTGGGACCCATGGAATGGGGGCCATGCATTATTGCTTGAAAGGGTCTGCATTTGCTCACCCAATCTCACCAATCCTCTCAGTCCCAAGTGTCCAGCCTTATGCCACATACAGCTGTCATTGTACATAGGGTCTTTCCAGGTTTCCTCAGACACCCTGAAGGAATTGTAAAGAATTTCCCTGTTTTTTGGTTTTGCTTTTGAAATTCCTTTTTATAGTGGGTTTGAGCTGATTCTCGCTGCCATGTTTATGCCACTCTAGACACACTTGATTCCCTTATGGAGACATATCAATACATAGGTTTTAAGATTCTTACTAGTCAGATATATTCCTCTGTGGGAAATATGGGGTTTTGAGTCTCTTTCACTGAGGAAGGTGTAGGTCTTGTCTATTCCAAAGTTGGTTTTTGAAACGGTCCCTGTGCTTATATCAAACTCTGGTTTTATTCATCACCCCACCTCTCCTTCCCCTTTATGCAGTTATAAGAGTGTTTTCTAAATGTGAGACTCTGTTCTCTTTCCTAACTCAGTTCACGTGTAGCCATGTTTACAGGATCTTCATAAGTGATATCTTATGATAAGTTTCTTTTTCTGTGTGACTTATTTCACTTAGAATCATCGTACCTGAATCCACTCACTTTGCTGCTACTGGTCTTATGACATTGATTTCATGGCTGAGGGATATTCCATCGTATGTAAGTACCACAATGTTTTCAACCATTTTTATATTTCCTGGGATATTTAAGGTGTACCCAAGTTGAGGTTCTTGTAGTCAGTGCAGCCCTAAATTTGGAGGTGGCTCTTTCTTATTGATTTTCAGTTTTCCCAAGGTATATTCCCTAGACTGGAAGTGGCCTTGGCTCTGTAGCTCTGTTGTTTACTTGTTTTAGGGAACACAATGCACTCCTCCAGTGAGGCAGTTGGCAATTTACATCCCGCCCATCAGCATAACAAGGCTCCCAGTTCTCCAGGGCCTGTCTTGCCTTTCTGTTTTTTACACATTTTGTGGATGTCCCTTTTGACCGGTGGGAAGTGATACTTCTTTGTAGTGCAGATTTGCATTGCCCGCTTGCTTGCTTGGCCAAAAAGGGCGTATGCGTTTTCTCCTGAATATATTCAGGAGAAAACGCATACGCCCTTTTTGGCCAAGTGCACCATTGTCCAAGTTGTGCCCCTCTTCCTGTGCTTTACAGGTGATTCCAAGGTACCTCTTGAAATCTGTTTCCTGCTATTTTGCCTCGCTTTCAAGTCCGCCTCGTTGACTTCCCTCAACAGATTTTTGGACGATAGTTGTCCTTTATCACTCTGCCAGTTTGTGAATTGCTGTGCCCCTGAGCTCCATTTCTCAACTCGTTTTTTGTGAGCTGAACGCAAGTCCAAAATTTTGGATCATGTCCTATACTGGTTCCCGGTGGGTGGCTGAGACTTTGGTTAATTCTTCTTCCTGCCGGGAAATTAGAGTGACATGTGCCCGTCCAAATGCCTAACAGCTACTCTCTCATGGGTTCTCCCTCGTCCCTTCCATCCTCTGCCAAATTGGGAACCTGTGCAAACCAGGAGGTTAAAGGGCCTGTCTCTCCAAGTTGGGAGATTGATTGTAAGGCAGTTGGAAAGTCCAACTGGAGCACCAGGAGAGGGACTATTCGTTGAGTTTTAGAAACCTTTCGTATTCACAGTGTGTACATTCTATAGGTTTCCTGTACATGTTATAGCTGTAGTAATATTCCCTTGAACATGGAGAGTTGGGACCCATGGAATGGGGGCCATGCATTATTGCTTGAAAGGGTCTGCATTCGCTCACCCAATCTCACCAATCCTCTCAGTCCCAAGTGTCTAGCCTTATGCCACATACAGCTGTCATTGTAGATAGGGTCTTTCCAGGTTTCCTCAGACACCCTGAAGGAATTGTAAAGAATTTCCCTGTTTTTTGGTTTTGCTTTTGAAATTCCTTTTTATAGTGGGTTTGAGCTGATACTCGCTGCCATGTTTATGCCACTCTAGACACACTTGATTCCCTTATGGAGACATATCAATACATAAGTTTTAAGATTCTTACTAGTCAGATATATTCCTCTGTGGGAAATATGGGGTTTTGAGTCTCTTTCACTGAGGAAGGTGTCGGTCTTGTCAATTCCAAAGTTGGTTTTTGAAACGGTCCCTGTGCTTATATCAAACTCTGGTTTTATGCATCACCCCACCTCTCCTTCCCCTTTATGCAGGCATAAGAGTGTTTTCTAAATGTGAGACTCTGTTCTCTTTCCTAACTCAGTTCACGTGTAGCCATCTTTACAGGATCTTCATAAGTGATATCTTATGATAAGTTTCTTTTTCTGTGTGACTCATTTCACTTAGAATCATCGTACCTGAATCCACTCACTTTGCTGCTACTGGTCTTATGACATTGATTTCATGGCTGAGGGATATTCCATCGTATGTAAGTACCACAATGTTTTCAACCATTTTTATATTTCCTGGGATATTTAAGGTGTACCCAAGTTGAGGTTCTTGTAGTCAGTGCAGCCCTAAATTTGGAGGTGGCTCTTTCTTATTGATTTTCAGTTTTCCCAAGGTATATTCCCTAGACTGGAAGTGGCCTTGGCTCTGTAGCTCTGTTGTTTACTTGTTTTAGGGAACACAATGCACTCCTCCAGTGAGGCAGTTGGCAATTTACATCCCGCCCATCAGCATAACAAGGCTCCCAGTTCTCCAGGGCCTGTCTTGCCTTTCTTGTTTTTACACATTTTGTGGATGTCCCTTTTGACCGGTGGGAAGTGATACTTCTTTGTAGTGCAGATTTGCATTGCCCGCTTGCTTGCTTGGCCAAAAAGGGCGTATGCGTTTTCTCCTGAATATATTCAGGAGAAAACGCATACGCCCTTTTTGGCCAAGTGCACCATTGTCCAAGTTGTGCCCCTCTTCCTGTGCTTTACAGGCGATTCCAAGGTACCTCTTGAAATCTGTTTCCTGCTATTTTGCCTCGCTTTCAAGTCCGCCTCGTTGACTTCCCTCAACAGATTTTTGGACGATAGTTGTCCTTTATCACTCTGCCAGTTTGTGAATTGCTGTGCCCCTGAGCTCCATTTCTCAACTCGTTTTTTGTGAGCTGAACGCAAGTCCAAAATTTTGGATCATGTCCTATACTGGTTCCCGGTGGGTGGCTGAGACTTTGGTTAATTCTTCTTCCTGCCGGGAAATTAGAGTGACATGTGCCCGTCCAAATGCCTAACAGCTACTCTCTCATGGGTTCTCCCTCGTCCCTTCCATCCTCTGCCAAATTGGGAACCTGTGCAAACCAGGAGGTTAAAGGGCCTGTCTCTCCAAGTTGGGAGATTGATAGTAAGGCAGTTGGAAAGTCCAACTGGAGCACCAGGAGAGGGACTATTCGTTGAGTTTTAGAAACCTTTCGTATTCACAGTGTGTACATTCTATAGGTTTCCTGTACATGTTATAGCTGTAGTAATATTCCCTTGAACATGGAGAGTTGGGACCCATGGAATGGGGGCCATGCATTATTGCTTGAAAGGGTCTGCATTCGCTCACCCAATCTCACCAATCCTCTCAGTCCCAAGTGTCTAGCCTTATGCCACATACAGCTGTCATTGTAGTTAGGGTCTTTCCAGGTTTCCTCAGACACCCTGAAGGAATTGTAAAGAATTTCCCTGTTTTTTGGTTTTGCTTTTGAAATTCCTTTTTATAGTGGGTTTGAGCTGATTCTCGCTGCCATGTTTATGCCACTCTAGACACACTTGATTCCCTTATGGAGACATATCAATACATAAGTTTTAAGATTCTTACTAGTCAGATATATTCCTCTGTGGGAAATATGGGGTTTTGAGTCTCTTTCACTGAGGAAGGTGTCGGTCTTGTCAATTCCAAAGTTGGTTTTTGAAACGGTCCCTGTGCTTATATCAAACTCTGGTTTTATGCATCACCCCACCTCTCCTTCCCCTTTATGCAGGCATAAGAGTGTTTTCTAAATGTGAGACTCTGTTCTCTTTCCTAACTCAGTTCACGTGTAGCCATGTTTACAGGATCTTCATAAGTGATATCTTATGATAAGTTTCTTTTTCTGTGTGACTTATTTCACTTAGAATCATCGTACCTGAATCCACTCACTTTGTTGCTACTGGTCTTATGACATTGATTTCATGGCTGAGTGATATTCCATCGTACGTAAGTACCACAATGTTTTGAACCATTTTTATATTTCCTGGGATATTTAAGGTGTACCCAAGTTGAGGTTCTTGTAGTCAGTGCAGCCCTAAATTTGGAGGTGGCTCTTTCTTATTGATTTTCAGTTTTCCCAAGGTATATTCCCTAGACTGGAATTGGCCTTGGCTCTGTAGCTCTGTTGTTTACTTGTTTTAGGGAACACAATGCACTCCTCCAGTGAGGCAGTTGGCAATTTACATCCCACCCATCAGCATAACAAGGCTCCCAGTTCTCCAGGGCCTGTCTTGCCTTTCTGGTTTTTACACATTTTGTGGATGTCCCTTTTGACCGCTGGGAAATGATACATCTTTGTAGTGCAGATTTGCATTGCCCGCTTGCTTGCTTGGCCAAAAAGGGCGTATGCGTTTTCTCCTGAATATATTCAGGAGAAAACGCATACGCCCTTTTTGGCCAAGTGCACCATTGTCCAAGTTGTGCCCCTCTTCCTGTGCTTTACAGGCGATTCCAAGGTACCTCTTGAAATCTGTTTCCTGCTATTTTGCCTCGCTTTCAAGTCCGCCTCGTTGACTTCCCTCAACAGATTTTTGGACGATAGTTGTCCTTTATCACTCTGCCAGTTTGTGAATTGCTGTGCCCCTGAGCTCCATTTCTCAACTCGTTTTTTGTGAGCTGAACGCAAGTCCAAAATTTTGGATCGTGTCCTATAGTGGTTCCCGGTGGGTGGCTGAGACTTTGGTTAATTCTTCTTCCTGCCGGGAAATTAGAGTGACATGTGCCCGTCCAAATGCCTAACAGCTACTCTCTCATGGGTTCTCCCTCGTCCTTTCCATCCTCTGGCAAATTGGGAACCTGTGCAAACCAGGAGGTTAAAGGGCCTGTCTCTCCAAGTTGGGAGATTGATAGTAAGGCAGTTGGAAAGTCAAACTGGAGCACCAGGAGAGGGACTATTCGTTGAGTTTTAGAAACCTTTCATATTCACAGTGTGTCTATTCTCTAGGTTTCCTGTACATGTTATAGCTGTAGTAATATTCCCTTGAACATGGAGAGTTGGGACCCATGGAATGGGGGCCA
Organism: Mesoplodon densirostris; assembly: GCF_025265405.1. NCBI lineage: Eukaryota > Metazoa > Chordata > Mammalia > Artiodactyla > Ziphiidae > Mesoplodon > Mesoplodon densirostris. The sequence goes on along the minus strand of NW_026778231.1, from coordinate 104,970 downwards.
TGCATTATTGCTTGAAAGGGTCTGCATTTGCTCACCCAATCTCACCAATCCTCTCAGTCCCAAGTGTCCAGCCTTATGCCACATCCAGCTGTCATTGTAGATAGGGTCTTTCCAGGTTTCCTCAGACACCCTGAAGGAATTGTAAAGAATTTCCCTGTTTTTTGGTTTTGCTTTTGAAATTCCTTTTTATAGTGGGTTTGAGCTGATTCTCGCTGCCATGTTTATGCCACTCTAGACACACTTGATTCCCTTATGGAGACATATCAATACATAGGTTTTAAGATTCTTACTAGTCAGATATATACCTCTGTGGGAAATATGGGGTTTTGAGTCTCTTTCACTGAGGAAGGTGTAGGTCTTGTCTATTCCAAAGTTGGTTTTTGAAACGGTCCCTGTGCTTATATCAAACTCTGGTTTTATTCATCACCCCAACTCTCCTTCCCCTTTATGCAGTTATAAGAGTGTTTTCTAAATGTGAGACTCTGTTCTCTTTCCTAACTCAGTTCACGTGTAGCCATGTTTACAGGATCTTCATAAGTGATATCTTATGATAAGTTTCTTTTTCTGTGTGACTTATTTCACTTAGAATCATCGTACCTGAATCCACTCACTTTGCTGCTACTGGTCTTATGACATTGATTTCATGGCTGAGGGATATTCCATCGTACGTAAGTACCACAATGTTTTGAACCATTTTTATATTTCCTGGGATATTTAAGGTGTACCCAAGTTGAGGTTCTTGTAGTCAGTGCAGCCCTAAATTTGGAGGTGGCTCCTTCTTATTGATTTTCAGTTTTCCCAAGGTATATTCCCTAGACTGGAAGTGGCCTTGGCTCTGTAGCTCTGTTGTTTACTTGTTTTAGGGAACACAATGCACTCCTCCAGTGAGGCAGTTGGCAATTTACATCCCGCCCATCAGCATAACAAGGCTCCCAGTTCTCCAGGGCCTGTCTTGCCTTTCTGGTTTTTACACATTTTGTGGATGTCCCTTTTGACCGGTGGGAAGTGATACTTCTTTGTAGTGCAGATTTGCATTGCCCGCTTGCTTGCTTGGCCAAAAAGGGCGTATGCGTTTTCTCCTGAATATATTCAGGAGAAAACGAATACGCCCTTTTTGGCCAAGTGCACCATTGTCCAAGTTGTGCCCCTCTTCCTGTGCTTTACAGGCGATTCCAAGGTACCTCTTGAAATCTGTTTCCTGCTATTTTGCCTCGCTTTCAAGTCCGCCTCGTTGACTTCCCTCAACAGATTTTTGGACGATAGTTGTCCTTTATCACTCTGCCAGTTTGTGAATTGCTGTGCCCCTGAGCTCCATTTCTCAACTCGTTTTTTGTGAGCTGAACGCAAGTCCAAAATTTTGGATCATGTCCTATACTGGTTCCCGGTGGGTGGCTGAGACTTTGGTTAATTCTTCTTCCTGCCGGGAAATTAGAGTGACATGTGCCCGTCCAAATGCCTAACAGCTACTCTCTCATGGGTTCTCCCTCGTCCCTTCCATCCTCTGCCAAATTGGGAACCTGTGCAAACCAGGAGGTTAAAGGGCCTGTCTCTCCAAGTTGGGAGATTGATAGTAAGGCAGTTGGAAAGTCCAACTGGAGCACCAGGAGAGGGACTATTCGTTGAGTTTTAGAAACCTTTCGTATTCACAGTGTGTACATTCTATAGGTTTCCTGTACATGTTATAGCTGTAGTAATATTCCCTTGAACATGGAGAGTTGGGACCCATGGAATGGGGGCCATGCATTATTGCTTGAAAGGGTCTGCATTCGCTCACCCAATCTCACCAATCCTCTCAGTCCCAAGTGTCTAGCCTTATGCCACATACAGCTGTCATTGTAGATAGGGTCTTTCCAGGTTTCCTCAGACACCCTGAAGGAATTGTAAAGAATTTCCCTGTTTTTTGGTTTTGCTTTTGAAATTCCTTTTTATAGTGGGTTTGAGCTGATTCTCGCTGCCATGTTTATGCCACTCTAGACACACTTGATTCCCTTATGGAGACATATCAATACATAAGTTTTAAGATTCTTACTAGTCAGATATATTCCTCTGTGGGAAATATGGGGTTTTGAGTCTCTTTCACTGAGGAAGGTGTCGGTCTTGTCAATTCCAAAGTTGGTTTTTGAAACGGTCCCTGTGCTTATATCAAACTCTGGTTTTATGCATCACCCCACCTCTCCTTCCCCTTTATGCAGGCATAAGAGTGTTTTCTAAATGTGAGACTCTGTTCTCTTTCCTAACTCAGTTCACGTGTAGCCATGTTTACAGGATCTTCATAAGTGATATCTTATGATAAGTTTCTTTTTCTGTGTGACTTATTTCACTTAGAATCATCGTACCTGAATCCACTCACTTTGTTGCTACTGGTCTTATGACATTGATTTCATGGCTGAGTGATATTCCATCGTACGTAAGTACCACAATGTTTTGAACCATTTTTATATTTCCTGGGATATTTAAGGTGTACCCAAGTTGAGGTTCTTGTAGTCAGTGCAGCCCTAAATTTGGAGGTGGCTCTTTCTTATTGATTTTCAGTTTTCCCAAGGTATATTCCCTAGACTGGAAGTGGCCTTGGCTCTGTAGCTCTGTTGTTTACTTGTTTTAGGGAACACAATGCACTCCTCCAGTGAGGCAGTTGGCAATTTACATCCCACCCATCAGCATAACAAGGCTCCCAGTTCTCCAGGGCCTGTCTTGCCTTTCTGGTTTTTACACATTTTGTGGATGTCCCTTTTGACCGCTGGGAAATGATACATCTTTGTAGTGCAGATTTGCATTGCCCGCTTGCTTGCTTGGCCAAAAAGGGCGTATGCGTTTTCTCCTGAATATATTCAGGAGAAAACGCATACGCCCATTTTGGCCAAGTGCACCATTGTCCAAGTTGTGCCCCTCTTCCTGTGCTTTACAGGCGATTCCAAGGTACCTCTTGAAATCTGTTTCCTGCTATTTTGCCTCGCTTTCAAGTCCGCCTCGTTGATTTCCCTCAACAGATTTTTGGACGATAGTTGTCCTTTATCACTCTGCCAGTTTGTGAATTGCTGTGCCCCTGAGCTCCATTTCTCAACTCGTTTTTTGTGAGCTGAACGCAAGTCCAAAATTTTGGATCGTGTCCTATACTGGTTCCCGGTGGGTGGCTGAGACTTTGGTTAATTCTTCTTCCTGCCGGGAAATTAGAGTGACATGTGCCCGTCCAAATGCCTAACAGCTACTCTCTCATGGGTTCTCCCTCGTCCTTTCCATCCTCTGGCAAATTGGGAACCTGTGCAAACCAGGAGGTTAAAGGGCCTGTCTCTCCAAGTTGGGAGATTGATAGTAAGGCAGTTGGAAAGTCAAACTGGAGCACCAGGAGAGGGACTATTCGTTGAGTTTTAGAAACCTTTCATATTCACAGTGTGTCTATTCTCTAGGTTTCCTGTACATGTTATAACTGTAGTAATATTCCCTTGAACATGGAGAGTTGGGACCCATGGAATGGGGGCCATGCATTATTGCTTGAAAGGGTCTGCATTTGCTCACCCAATCTCACCAATCCTCTCAGTCCCAAGTGTCCAGCCTTATGCCACATCCAGCTGTCATTGTAGATAGGGTCTTTCCAGGTTTCCTCAGACACCCTGAAGGAATTGTAAAGAATTTCCCTGTTTTTTGGTTTTGCTTTTGAAATTCCTTTTTATAGTGGGTTTGAGCTGATTCTCGCTGCCATGTTTATGCCACTCTAGACACACTTGATTCCCTTATGGAGACATATCAATACATAGGTTTTAAGATTCTTACTAGTCAGATATATTCCTCTGTGGGAAATATGGGGTTTTGAGTCTCTTTCACTGAGGAAGGTGTAGGTCTTGTCTATTCCAAAGTTGGTTTTTGAAACGGTCCCTGTGCTTATATCAAACTCTGGTTTTATTCATCACCCCAACTCTCCTTCCCCTTTATGCAGGCATAAGAGTGTTTTCTAAATGTGAGACTCTGTTCTCTTTCCTAACTCAGTTCACGTGTAGCCATGTTTACAGGATCTTCATAAGTGATATCTTATGATAAGTTTCTTTTTCTGTGTGACTTATTTCACTTAGAATCATCGTACCTGAATCCACTCACTTTGCTGCTACTGGTCTTATGACATTGATTTCATGGCTGAGGGATATTCCATCGTATGTAAGTACCACAATGTTTTGAACCATTTTTATATTTCCTGGGATATTTAAGGTGTACCCAAGTTGAGGTTCTTGTAGTCAGTGCAGCCCTAAATTTGGAGGTGGCTCCTTCTTATTGATTTTTAGGTTTCCCAAGGTATATTCCCTAGACTGGAAGTGGCCTTGGCTCTGTAGCTCTGTTGTTTACTTGTTTTAGGGAACACAATGCACTCCTCCAGTGAGGCAGTTGGCAATTTACATCCCGCCCATCAGCATAACAAGGCTCCCAGTTCTCCAGGGCCTGTCTTGCCTTTCTGGTTTTTACACATTTTGTGGATGTCCCTTTTGACCGGTGGGAAGTGATACTTCTTTGTAGTGCAGATTTGCATTGCCCGCTTGCTTGCTTGGCCAAAAAGGGCGTATGCGTTTTCTCCTGAATATATTCAGGAGAAAACGAATACGCCCTTTTTGGCCAAGTGCACCATTGTCCAAGTTGTGCCCCTCTTCCTGTGCTTTACAGGCGATTCCAAGGTACCTCTTGAAATCTGTTTCCTGCTATTTTGCCTCGCTTTCAAGTCCGCCTCGTTGACTTCCCTCAACAGATTTTTGGACGATAGTTGTCCTTTATCACTCTGCCAGTTTGTGAATTGCTGTGCCCCTGAGCTCCATTTCTCAACTCGTTTTTTGTGAGCTGAACGCAAGTCCAAAATTTTGGATCATGTCTTATACTGGTTCCCGGTTGGTGGCTGAGACTTTGGTTAATTCTTCTTCCTGCCGGGAAATTAGAGTGACATGTGCCCGTCCAAATGCCTAACAGCTACTCTCTCATGGGTTCTCCCTCGTCCCTTCCATCCTCTGCCAAATTGGGAACCTGTGCAAACCAGGAGGTTAAAGGGCCTGTCTCTCCAAGTTGGGAGATTGATAGTAAGGCAGTTGGAAAGTCAAACTGGAGCACCAGGAGAGGGACTATTCGTTGAGTTTTAGAAACCTTTCGTATTCACAGTGTGTCCATTCTATAGGTTTCCTGTACATGTTATAGCTGTAGTAATATTCCCTTGAACCTGGAGAGTTGGGACCCATGGAATGGGGGCCATGCATTATTGCTTGAAAGGGTCTGCATTCGCTCACCCAATCTCACCAATCCTCTCAGTCCCAAGTGTCCAGCCTTATGCCACATACAGCTGTCATTGTAGATAGGGTCTTTCCAGGTTTCCTCAGACACCCTGAAGGAATTGTAAAGAATTTCCCTGTTTTTTGGTTTTGCTTTTGAAATTCCTTTTTATAGTGGGTTTGAGCTGATACTCGCTGCCATGTTTATGCCACTCTAGACACACTTGATTCCCTTATGGAGACATATCAATACATAAGTTTTAAGATTCTTACTAGTCAGATATATTCCTCTGTGGGAAATATGGGGTTTTGAGTCTCTTTCACTGAGGAAGGTGTCGGTCTTGTCAATTCCAAAGTTGGTTTTTGAAACGGTCCCTGTGCTTATATCAAACTCTGGTTTTATGCATCACCCCACCTCTCCTTCCCCTTTATGCAGGCATAAGAGTGTTTTCTAAATGTGAGACTCTGTTCTCTTTCCTAACTCAGTTCACGTGTAGCCATGTTTACAGGATCTTCATAAGTGATATCTTATGATAAGTTCCTTTTTCTGTGTGACTTATTTCACTTAGAATCATCGTACCTGAATCCACTCACTTTGTTGCTACTGGTCTTATGACATTGATTTCATGGCTGAGTGATATTCCATCGTACGTAAGTACCACAATGTTTTGAACCATTTTTATATTTCCTGGGATATTTAAGGTGTACCCAAGTTGAGGTTCTTGTAGTCAGTGCAGCCCTAAATTTGGAGGTGGCTCTTTCTTATTGATTTTCAGTTTTCCCAAGGTATATTCCCTAGACTGGAAGTGGCCTTGGCTCTGTAGCTCTGTTGTTTACTTGTTTTAGGGAACACAATGCACTCCTCCAGTGAGGCAGTTGGCAATTTACATCCCACCCATCAGCATAACAAGGCTCCCAGTTCTCCAGGGCCTGTCTTGCCTTTCTGGTTTTTACACATTTTGTGGATGTCCCTTTTGACCGCTGGGAAATGATACATCTTTGTAGTGCAGATTTGCATTGCCCGCTTGCTTGCTTGGCCAAAAAGGGCGTATGCGTTTTCTCCTGAATATATTCAGGAGAAAACGCATACGCCCATTTTGGCCAAGTGCACCATTGTCCAAGTTGTGCCCCTCTTCCTGTGCTTTACAGGCGATTCCAAGGTACCTCTTGAAATCTGTTTCCTGCTATTTTGCCTCGCTTTCAAGTCCGCCTCGTTGACTTCCCTCAACAGATTTTTGGACGATAGTTGTCCTTTATCACTCTGCCAGTTTGTGAATTGCTGTGCCCCTGAGCTGCATTTCTCAACTCGTTTTTTGTGAGCTGAACGCAAGTCCAAAATTTTGGATCGTGTCCTATACTGGTTCCCGGTGGGTGGCTGAGACTTTGGTTAATTCTTCTTCCTGCCGGGAAATTAGAGTGACATGTGCCCGTCCAAATGCCTAACAGCTACTCTCTCATGGGTTCTCCCTCGTCCTTTCCATCCTCTGGCAAATTGGGAACCTGTGCAAACCAGGAGGTTAAAGGGCCTGTCTCTCCAAGTTGGGAGATTGATAGTAAGGCAGTTGGAAAGTCAAACTGGAGCACCAGGAGAGGGACTATTCGTTGAGTTTTAGAAACCTTTCATATTCACAGTGTGTCTATTCTCTAGGTTTCCTGTACATGTTATAGCTGTAGTAATATTCCCTTGAACCTGGAGAGTTGGGACCCATGGAATGGGGGCCATGCATTATTGCTTGAAAGGGTCTGCATTTGCTCACCCAATCTCACCAATCCTCTCAGTCCCAAGTGTCCAGCCTTATGCCACATCCAGCTGTCATTGTAGATAGGGTCTTTCCAGGTTTCCTCAGACACCCTGAAGGAATTGTAAAGAATTTCCCTGTTTTTTGGTTTTGCTTTTGAAATTCCTTTTTATAGTGGGTTTGAGCTGATTCTCGCTGCCATGTTTATGCCACTCTAGACACACTTGATTCCCTTATGGAGACATATCAATACATAGGTTTTAAGATTCTTACTAGTCAGATATATTCCTCTGTGTGAAATATGGGGTTTGAGTCTCTTTCACTGAGGAAGGTGTAGGTCTTGTCTATTCCAAAGTTGGTTTTTGAAACGGTCCCTGTGCTTATATCAAACTCTGGTTTTATTCATCACCCCAACTCTCCTTCCCCTTTATGCAGGCATAAGAGTGTTTTCTAAATGTGAGACTCTGTTCTCTTTCCTAACTCAGTTCACGTGTAGCCATGTTTACAGGATCTTCATAAGTGATATCTTATGATAAGTTTCTTTTTCTGTGTGACTTATTTCACTTAGAATCATCGTACCTGAATCCACTCACTTTGCTGCTACTGGTCTTATGACATTGATTTCATGGCTGAGGGATATTCCATCGTATGTAAGTACCACAATGTTTTGAACCATTTTTATATTTCCTGGGATATTTAAGGTGTACCCAAGTTGAGGTTCTTGTAGTCAGTGCAGCCCTAAATTTGGAGGTGGCTCTTTCTTATTGATTTTCAGTTTTCCCAAGGTATATTCCCTAGACTGGAAGTGGCCTTGGCTCTGTAGCTCTGTTGTTTACTTGTTTTAGGGAACACAATGCACTCCTCCAGTGAGGCAGTTGGCAATTTACATCCCGCCCATCAGCATAACAAGGCTCCCAGTTCTCCAGGGCCTGTCTTGCCTTTCTGGTTTTTACACATTTTGTGGATGTCCCTTTTGACCGGTGGGAAGTGATACTTCTTTGTAGTGCAGATTTGCATTGCCCGCTTGCTTGCTTGGCCAAAAAGGGCGTATGTGTTTTCTCCTGAATATATTCAGGAGAAAACGCATACGCCCTTTTTGGCCAAGTGCACCATTGTCCAAGTTGTGCCCCTCTTCCTGTGCTTTACAGGCGATTCCAAGGTACCTCTTGAAATCTGTTTCCTGCTATTTTGCCTCGCTTTCAAGTCCGCCCCGTTGACTTCCCTCAACAGATTTTTGGACGATAGTTGTCCTTTATCACTCTGCCAGTTTGTGAATTGCTGTGCCCCTGAGCTCCATTTCTCAACTCGTTTTTTGTGAGCTGAACGCAAGTCCAAAATTTTGGATCATGTCCTATACTGGTTCCCGGTGGGTGGCTGAGACTTTGGTTAATTCTTCTTCCTGCCGGGAAATTAGAGTGACATGTGCCCGTCCAAATGCCTAACAGCTACTCTCTCATGGGTTCTCCCTCGTCCCTTCCATCCTCTGCCAAATTGGGAACCTGTGCAAACCAGGAGGTTAAAGGGCCTGTCTCTCCAAGTTGGGAGATTGATAGTAAGGCAGTTGGAAAGTCAAACTGGAGCACCAGGAGAGGGACTATTCGTTGAGTTTTAGAAACCTTTCGTATTCACAGTGTGTACATTCTATAGGTTTCCTGTACATGTTATAGCTGTAGTAATATTCCCTTGAACATGGAGAGTTGGGACCCATGGAATGGGGGCCATGCATTATTGCTTGAAAGGGTCTGCATTTGCTCACCCAATCTCACCAATCCTCTCAGTCCCAAGTGTCCAGCCTTATGCCACATCCAGCTGTCATTGTAGATAGGGTCTTTCCAGGTTTCCTCAGACACCCTGAAGGAATTGTAAAGAATTTCCCTGTTTTTTGGTTTTGCTTTTGAAATTCCTTTTTATAGTGGGTTTGAGCTGATACTCGCTGCCATGTTTATGCCACTCTAGACACACTTGATTCCCTTATGGTGACATATCAATACATAAGTTTTAAGATTCTTACTAGTCAGATATATTCCTCTGTGGGAAATATGGGGTTTTGAGTCTCTTTCACTGAGGAAGGTGTCGGTCTTGTCAATTCCAAAGTTGGTTTTTGAAACGGTCCCTGTGCTTATATCAAACTCTGGTTTTATGCATCACCCCACCTCTCCTTCCCCTTTATGCAGGCATAAGAGTGTTTTCTAAATGTGAGACTCTGTTCTCTTTCCTAACTCAGTTCACGTGTAGCCATGTTTACAGGATCTTCATAAGTGATATCTTATGATAAGTTTCTTTTTCTGTGTGACTTATTTCACTTAGAATCATCGTACCTGAATCCACTCACTTTGTTGCTACTGGTCTTATGACATTGATTTCATGGCTGAGTGATATTCCATCGTACGTAAGTACCACAATGTTTTGAACCATTTTTATATTTCCTGGGATATTTAAGGTGTACCCAAGTTGAGGTTCTTGTAGTCAGTGCAGCCCTAAATTTGGAGGTGGCTCTTTCTTATTGATTTTCAGTTTTCCCAAGGTATATTCCCTAGACTGGAAGTGGCCTTGGCTCTGTAGCTCTGTTGTTTACTTGTTTTAGGGAACACAATGCACTCCTCCAGTGAGGCAGATGGCAATTTACATCCCACCCATCAGCATAACAAGGCTCCCAGTTCTCCAGGGCCTGTCTTGCCTTTCTGGTTTTTACACATTTTGTGGATGTCCCTTTTGACCGGTGGGAAATGATACTTCTTTGTAGTGCAGATTTGCATTGCCCGCTTGCTTGCTTGGCCAAAAAGCGTGTATGCGTTTTCTCCTGAATATATTCAGGAGAAAACGCATACGCCCTTTTTGGCCAAGTGCACCATTGTCCAAGTTGTGCCCCTCTTCCTGTGCTTTACAGGCGATTCCAAGGTACCTCTTGAAATCTGTTTCCTGCTATTTTGCCTCGCTTTCAAGTCCGCCTCGTTGACTTCCCTCAACAGATTTTTGGACGATAGTTGTCCTTTATCACTCTGCCAGTTTGTGAATTGCTGTGCCCCTGAGCTCCATTTCTCAACTCGTTTTTTGTGAGCTGAACGCAAGTCCAAAATTTTGGATCGTGTCCTATACTGGTTCCCGGTGGGTGGCTGAGACTTTGGTTAATTCTTCTTCCTGCCGGGAAATTAGAGTGACATGTGCCCGTCCAAATGCCTAACAGCTACTCTCTCATGGGTTCTCCCTCGTCCTTTCCATCCTCTGGCAAATTGGGAACCTGTGCAAACCAGGAGGTTAAAGGGCCTGTCTCTCCAAGTTGGGAGATTGATAGTAAGGCAGTTGGAAAGTCAAACTGGAGCACCAGGAGAGGGACTATTCGTTGAGTTTTAGAAACCTTTCATATTCACAGTGTGTCTATTCTCTAGGTTTCCTGTACATGTTATAGCTGTAGTAATATTCCCTTGAACCTGGAGAGTTGGGACCCATGGAATGGGGGCCATGCATTATTGCTTGAAAGGGTCTGCATTTGCTCACCCAATCTCACCAATCCTCTCAGTCCCAAGTGTACAGCCTTATGCCACATCCAGCTGTCATTGTAGATAGGGTCTTTCCAGGTTTCCTCAGACACCCTGAAGGAATTGTAAAGAATTTCCCTGTTTTTTGGTTTTGCTTTTGAAATTCCTTTTTATAGTGGGTTTGAGCTGATTCTCGTTGCCATGTTTATGCCACTCTAGACACACTTGATTCCCTTATGGAGTCATATCAATACATAGGTTTTAAGATTCTTACTAGTCAGATATATTCCTCTGCGGGAAATATGGGGTTTTGAGTCTCTTTCACTGAGGAAGGTGTAGGTCTTGTCTATTCCAAAGTTGGTTTTTGAAACGGTCCCTGTGCTTATATCAAACTCTGGTTTTATGCATCACCCCACCTCTCCATCCCCTTTATGCAGGCATAAGAGTGTTTTCTAAATGTGAGACTCTGTTCTCTTTCCTAACTCAGTTCACGTGTAGCCATGTTTACAGGATCTTCATAAGTGATATCTTATGATAAGTTTCGTTTTCTGTGTGACTTATTTCACTTAGAATCATCGTACCTGAATCCACTCACTTTGCTGCTACTGGTCTTATGACATTGATTTCATAGCTGAGGGATATTCCATCGTACGTAAGTACCACAATGTTTTGAACCATTTTTATATTTCCTGGGATATTTAAGGTGTACCCAAGTTGAGGTTCTTGTAGTCAGTGCAGCCCTAAACTTGGAGGTGGCTCTTTCTTATTGATTTTCAGTTTTCCCAAGGTATATTCCCTAGACTGGAAGTGGCCTTGGCTCTGTAGCTCTGTTGTTTTCTTGTTTTAGGGAACACAATGCACTCCTCCAGTGAGGCAGTTGGCAATTTACATCCCGCCCATCAGCATAACAAGGCTCCCAGTTCTCCAGGGCCTGTCTTGCCTTTCTGGTTTTTACACATTTTGTGGATGTCCCTTTTGACCGGTGGGAAGTGATACTTCTTTGTAGTGCAGATTTGCATTGCCCGCTTGCTTGCTTGGCCAAAAAGGGCGTATGCATTTTCTCCTGAATATATTCAGGAGAAAACATATACGCCCTTTTTGGCCAAGTGCACCATTGTCCAAGTTGTGCCCCTCTTCCTGTGCTTTACAGGCGATTCCAAGGTACCTCTTGAAATCTGTTTCCTGCTATTTTGCCTCACTTTCAAGTCCGCCTGGTTGACTTCCCTCAACAGACTTTTGGACGATAGTTGTCCTTTATCACTCTGCCAGTTTGTGAATTGCTGTGCCCCTGAGCTCCATTTCTCAACTCGTTTTTTGTGAGCTGAACGCAAGTCCAAAATTTTGGATCATGTCCTATACTGGTTCCCGGTGGGTGGCTGAGACTTTGGTTAATTCTTCTTCCTGCCGGGAAATTAGAGTGACATGTGCCCGTCCAAATGCCTAACAGCTACTCTCTCATGGGTTCTCCCTCGTCCCTTCCATCCTCTGGCAAATTGGGAACCTGTGCAAACCAGGAGGTTAAAGGGCCTGTCTCTCCAAGTTGGGAGATTGATAGTAAGGCAGTTGGAAAGTCAAACTGGAGCACCAGGAGAGGGACTATTCGTTGAGTTTTAGAAACCTTTCGTATTCACAGTGTGTCCATTCTCTAGGTTTCCTGTACATGTTATAGCTGTAGTAATATTCCCTTGAACCTGGAGAGTTGGGACCCATGGAATGGGGGCCATGCATTATTGCTTGAAAGGGTCTGCATTTGCTCACCCAATCTCACCAATCCTCTCAGTCCCAAGTGTCCAGCCTTATGCCACATCCAGCTGTCATTGTAGATAGGGTCTTTCCAGGTTTCCTCAGACACCCTGAAGGAATTGTAAAGAATTTCCCTGTTTTTTGGTTTTGCTTTTGAAATTCCTTTTTATAGTGGGTTTGAGCTGATTCTCGCTGCCATGTTTATGCCACTCTAGACACACTTGATTCCCTTATGGAGTCATATCAATACATAGGTTTTAAGATTCTTACTAGTCAGATATATTCCTCTGTGGGAAATATGGGGTTTTGAGTCTCTTTCACTAAGGAAGGTGTCGGTCTTGTTAATTCCAAAGTTGGTTTTTGAAACGGTCCCTGTGCTTATATCAAACTCTGGTTTTATGCATCACCCCACCTCTCCTTCCCCTTTATGCAGGCATAAGAGTGTTTTCTAAATGTGAGACTCTGTTCTCTTTCCTAACTCAGTTCACGTGTAGCCATGTTTACAGGATCTTCATAAGTGATATCTTATGATAAGTTTCTTTTTCTGTGTGACTTATTTCACTTAGAATCATCGTACCTGAATCCAATCACTTTGCTGCTACTGGTCTTATGACATTGATTTCATGGCTGAGGGATATTCCATCGTATGTAAGTACCACAATGTTTTCAACCATTTTTATATTTCCTGGGATATTTAAGGTGTACCCAAGTTGAGGTTCTTGTAGTCAGTGCAGCCCTAAATTTGGAGGTGGCTCTTTCTTATTGATTTTCAGTTTTCCCAAGGTATATTCCCTAGACTGGAAGTGGCCTTGGCTCTGTAGCTCTGTTGTTTACTTGTTTTAGGGAACACAATGCACTCCTCCAGTGAGGCAGTTGGCAATTTACATCCCGCCCATCAGCATAACAAGGCTCCCAGTTCTCCAGGGCCTGTCTTGCCTTTCTGGTTTTTACACATTTTGTGGATGTCCCTTTTGACCGGTGGGAAGTGATACTTCTTTGTAGTGCAGATTTGCATTGCCCGCTTGCTTGCTTGGCCAAAAAGGGCGTATGCGTTTTCTCCTGAATATATTCAGGAGAAAACGCATACGCCCTTTTTGGCCAAGTGCACCATTGTCCAAGTTGTGCCCCTCTTCCTGTGCTTTACAGGCGATTCCAAGGTACCTCTTGAAATCTGTTTCCTGCTATTTTGCCTCGCTTTCAAGTCCGCCTCGTTGACTTCCCTCAACTGATTTTTGGACGATAGTTGTCCTTTATCACTCTGCCAGTTTGTGAATTGCTGTGCCCCTGAGCTCCATTTCTCAACTCGTTTTTTGTGAGCTGAACGCAAGTCCAAAATTTTGGATCATGTCCTATACTGGTTCCCGGTGGGTGGCTGAGACTTTGGTTAATTCTTCTTCCTGCCGGGAAATTAGAGTGACATGTGCCCGTCCAAATGCCTAACAGCTACTCTCTCATGGGTTCTCCCTCGTCCCTTCCATCCTCTGCCAAATTGGGAACCTGTGCAAACCAGGAGGTTAAAGGGCCTGTCTCTCCAAGTTGGGAGATTGATAGTAAGGCAGTTGGAAAGTCAAACTGGAGCACCAGGAGAGGGACTATTCGTTGAGTTTTAGAAACCTTTCGTACTCACAGTGTGTCCATTCTCTAGGTTTCCTGTACATGTTATAGCTGTAGTAATATTCCCTTGAACATGGAGAGTTGGGACCCATGGAATGGGGGCCATGCATTATTGCTTGAAAGGGTCTGCATTTGCTCACCCAATCTCACCAATCCTCTCAGTCCCAAGTGTCCAGCCTTATGCCACATCCAGCTGTCATTGTAGATAGGGTCTTTCCAGGTTTCCTCAGACACCCTGAAGGAATTGTAAAGAATTTCCCTGTTTTTTGGTTTTGCTTTTGAAATTCCTTTTTATAGTGGGTTTCAGCTGATTCTGGCTGCCATGTTTATGCCACTCTAGACACACTTGATTCCCTTATGGAGACATATCAATACATAGGTTTTAAGATTCTTACTAGTCAGATATATTCCTCTGTGGGAAATATGGGGTTTTGAGTCTCTTTCACTGAGGAAGGTGTAGGTCTTGTCTATTCCAAAGTTGGTTTTTGAAACGGTCCCAGTGTTTATATCAAACTCTGGTTTTATGCATCACCCCACCTCTCCTTACCCTTTATGCAGGCATAAGAGTGTTTTCTAAATGTGAGACTCTGTTCTCTTTCCTAAATCAGTTCACGTGTAGCCATGTTTACAGGATCTTCCTAAGTGATATCTTATGATAAGTTTCTTTTTCTGTGTGACTTATTTGACTTAGAATCATCGTACCTGAATCCACTCATTTTGCTGCTACTGGTCTTATGACATTCATTTCATGGCTGAGGGATATTCCATCGTATGTAAGTACCACAATTTTTTGAACCATTTTTATATTTCCTGGGATATTTAAGGTGTACCCAAGTTGAGGTTCTTGTAAGCAATTCAGCCCTAAATTTTGGCGTGGCTCTGTCTTATTGATTTTCAGTTTTCCCAAGGTATATTCCCTAGACTGGAGGCGCCCTTGGCTCTGTAGCTCTCTTGTTTACTTGTTTTTGGGAACACAATGCACTCCTCCAGTGAGGCAGTTGGCAATTTACATCCTGCCCATCAGCATAACAAGGCTCCCTGTTCTCCAGGGCCTGTCTTGCCTTTCTGGTTTTTACACATTTTGTGGATGTCCCTTTTGACCAGTGGGAAGTGATACTTCTTTGTAGTGCAGATTTGCATTGCCCGCTTGCTTGCTTGGCCAAAAAGGGTGTATGCGTTTTCTCCTGAATATATTCAGGAGAATACGCATACGGCCTTTTTGGCCAAGTGCATCAGTGTCAAAGTTGTGCCCCTCTTCCTGTGCTTTCAATGTGATTGCAACGTACCTCTTGAAATCTGTTTCCTGCTATTCAGCCTCGCTTTCAAGTCCGCTTCGTTGCCTTCCCTAAACAGATTTTTGGACGATAGTTGTCCTTTATTACTCTGCCAGTTTGTGAATTGCTGTGCCCCTGAGCTCCATTTTTCCACTCGTTTTTTGTGAGCTGAACGCAAGTCCAAAATTTTGGTTCAGGACCTATACTGGTTCCCAGTGGGTGGCTGAGACTTTGGTAAATTCTTCTTCCTGCCAGGATATTAGAGTGACATGTGCTAGTCCAAATGCCTAAGAGCTACTCTCTCATTGGTACTCCCTCTTCCCTTGCATCCTCTGCCAAATTGGCAACCTGTGTGAACCAGGAGGTTAAGGGGCTGTCTCTCCAAGTTGGGGTATTGATAGTAAAGCAGTTGGAAATTCAAAACGGAGCACCAGGTGAGGGACTATTCATTGAGGTTTAGAAACCTTTCGTATTCACCCTGTGTCCATTCTCTAGGTTTTTCGTACATGTTATAGCTGTTGTAATATTCCCTTCAACCTGGAGAGTTGGGACCCAAGGAATGGGTGCCATGCCTTATTGCTTTAAAGGGTCTGCATTTGCTCACCCAATCACACCAATCCTCTCAGTCCCAAGTGTCCAGCCTTATGCCACATCCAGCTGTCATTGTCGATAGGGTCATTCCACGTTTCATCAGAGACCCTGAAGGATTTGTAAAGAATTTCCCTGTTTTTTTGTTTTGCTTTTGAAATTCCTTTTTATAGTGGGTTTGAGCTGATTCTCGCTGCCATGTTTATGCCACTCTAGACACACTTGATTCCCTTATGCAGACATATCAATACATAGGTTTTAAGATTCTTACTAGTGAGATATATTCCTCTGCGGTAAATATGGGGTTTTGAGTCCCTTTCACTGAGGAAGTTGTAGGTCTTGTCTGTTCCATAGTTGGTTTCTGGAACGTTATTTGTACTTATATCAAACTCTGGTTTTATGCATCACCCCACCTCTCCTTCCCCCTTAAGCAGTCATAAGAGTTTTTTCTAAATGAGAGACTCTGTTCTCTTTCCTAACTCAGTTCATGTGTAGCCATGTTTACAGGATCTTCATAAGTGATATCTTATGATAAGATTATTTTTCTGTGTGACTAATTTCCCTTAGATTCATCATACCTAAATCCACTCCTTATGCTGCTACTGGCCTTATATACATTGATTTCATGTCTGAGTGATATTCCATTGTGCAAAATTACCACAAGTTCTTTATGCATTTCTCTTTTTCCTGGCATATTTTAGGTGTACCAAAGTTGAGGTCCTTGTATGCAGAGCAGCCCTAAATTTTGGGGTGCCTGTGTCTTATTGATATTTAATCTTCCCAAGTTATATACCCATGAGTTGAAGTCCCCTTTGCTCGGGGGCTTTGTATTTTAGATGTTTTAGGAAACAGCATACACTTCTTCAGAATGGCTCTTGGATATTTATACCCCACCCATCAGCGTGACTAGGCTCCCTGTTTTCCATGGCCTCTCCTGCATTTCTGGTTTGCACACATTTTTTGGATGGCCTTTCTGAGCAGTGGAAATTGAGACTTCTTTGTTGTGTGGATTTGCATTTCCCTCTTGTTTGGTTGGCCAAAATCTCTGTATGTGTTTTTTTCCTGAAGATATTCACGAAAAAAACGCATACACCCTTTTGCCCAACTGCATCATTTTAGAAATTCTGCTGCTTTTCATATGCTTTAAATGTGAGTAGAATCTACCTTTTGAAATCTGTTTCCTGCAATTCTGCCTCTCATTCAGATCCTCTTTGTTGCCTTACCTGAATATATTTTTGGACGTTGGTTATCATTTATATCTTTGCAGGTCTTTGAATTGTCTGCTCCTGAGCTCCATTTTGCAACTCGCTTTTTTTGTGAGCTGGCCGCCAAACCATTGGATTGCTTCCGGCCCTATTCTGGTTCTGGGGAGGCAGGCTGAGCCTTTGGTTAATTCTTCTTCCTAATGGGAAATTAGAGTGACATATGCCTGTCAAAACTCCTACAGCTAATCTCTCATTGGTTCCCCCTCTTCCCATTTATCCTCTGCACAAATTGAAAACTGTGTAAAACAGGAGGTTAAAGGTGCTGATTCTCCAAGTGGGGAGATTGTTAGTAATGTAGCTGGAATGGCGAACCCCAGCACCAGGAGATCAAAAATGAGGTGCATTTTAGACACCTTTCCTGAGCACACGGTGTACATTCATCTCGGTTTCCCAGGCATGTATTCACTGTCAGAAGATTCCCTTGAACCTGCAGATTTGGGACCCATGGAATGGGTACCAGGCAGTATTACTTTAAAAGGTCTGCATTTCCTCACCCAGCCTCTCTAACATCTCTTAGCGTGCATAGCTTCCAGCCTTATATATCATCCTGCTGTGGGTCTACATGTGTTCAATCCATATTACATCGTAGCCCTTCAACAAAAGTTGTAAGAATTTTTGTCTGTCTCACTGTTTTTATAAATATTTTTAAATTTATTTTTATATTGGTTACAGCTGATTTTCAAAGCTCTGTGTTTTGCTGCTGTACATCCACTTGATTCATGTACTGTGAGACAACAATAAATTCTTTTTCAGATGCTTACCAGTCTTATGTATTATTTTCCAGTGACTTGAGTGGGCTGAGTGCAGTTCTTTGAGGTACCGTGTAGGCCTTGTCAGTTATTCAATGTGGTACTTGGAATGGTATCTTTGCTAATTTCAACCTCCTCGATAATACCTCACCATTCCCCACCTTTCCCATTTAGCAGCCTTATGTCTATTTTCTACATATTTGAGTATGTTTCTGTTTTGTAATTTATTTCATGTGTAGCCATTTTTGATTCCACCTTTAAGTGACATCTTATGATATGTGTCTTTTTCTTTCTGACATATGTCACTTAGAATGATCGTAGGTAACTCCTCCAGAGTTGTTCCAACTGGCCTTATTTCATTGATTTCTGGATGAGTAATATTCCACTCTACATAAGTACCCCATCTCTTTTATCCATTTTATCCTTCCAGGGACATTTAGGTTATATCCAAGTGGAGGCCCTTTTTAACAGAGAGGTGGTAAACGTTGGGGTGCCTGTTTTCTTTTGATTTTTGTTTTTCCCAAGGTATATGCGCATGAGTGCAAGTGCCCTATGCTCTGTAGATCATTTTTTAGATGTTTTAGCAAACACAATACACTTCTCCAGAGTGGCCATTGGCAAATTACATTTCCACTATCAGCCTCACAGGGCTCCCTTTTCTCCTCGCCCTGTCCTGCATTTCTGGTGTTTACACTTTATGTGGATGGCCCTTCTGACTGATGTGAAGTGATATATTTTGTAGTATTGATTTCCAGTGTCCACCTGTTTGGTTGGATAAAAAGTGTGTATGGCCTTTACTTGAATATATTCAGAAAAAATGCATACGCCCTTTTTGGCCAACTGCATCATTGGCGACGTTCAGCCCCTTTTCTTGTGCTTTAATGGGGAGTCCTTTCTACCTCTTCAAATATGTTTCCTGCCACTCTCCCTTGCTTACAAGTCTTTTTCTGTGGCTTACCTCAAGACATTTTTCGACGATAGATATTTTCAACTCTGCAGTTTCATGAATTTTAGTGCCCCTGAGTTCCATTTTTCAACTTGTGTTTTTGGAAACTGGACACAAAACAGCGGGATTTCCTCTAGCCCTATTCTGTTTCCGTGGGCAATTCTAGCCTTTGATGAATTTTTCTTCCGGATTGGAAATTAGAGTGACATGTGCCTGTCCGCACACCTAAGACTGGTCTCTAAATTTTTCTCATCCTTCCGCTTCATGCTCTGGACAAATTCCAAACTCTGTGCAACAGGATGTTGACGGTGTTGATATCCCCAAGTGAGGAGATTGTTAGGAAAGATGCTGGCGGGGTGAACCCGAGCACCAGGCGATGAGGAGATGAGGTGCCTTTTCCAAACTCTTTCCGATCAAATGGCGTACCATCCTCTAGGTGTGACAGGCATGTTTTAGCTGTAGGAAGGGTCATGTGCATGTAAGGAGAACACCAGGGATTTTTCCAAATCAGTGCCTCCCCGAACCCCAAACTGGGGAATTTTTAAGCTACGGCTACACGTATGTCCATTAAGATCCTTGGGAAATAGGCAGAGCCCAAACTTTAGATGATTGAAATCTTCAGGGTCAGAAGCGCTCACCATCGGCCTTGCTTAGGTTACATTTTATCTGTCATTGATAGATGATGTCAATAAAAATATCGATTCTTTTTCAGATTATTTCCCCTTATAGGTTATTGCAAAATATTCAGTGTAGTTCCCTGGGCTATACAGTAGTTCCTTGTTGATGATCTATTTTATACATAGCAGTGTGTATGTGTTAATCCCAAACTGTTAATTTATCCCTTCTCCTACCTTTCCCCTTTGGTAATAATAAATTATAAGATTTTATACTTCTCAGAAATGGGGGAGCTGAAAGAGAGGTATCCTTTTCAATGGAAAAGCATTCAAAACAAGATTGAAGCTTCAGCCAAGAGTATTCGATCTACATCCATGGAAATAAATCACTTCATTTATCTAATGTTGACCTGACAAATAAGACAGACGTCTTCACTGAACTTGCTTATAGGAAAGTGATGGAAATATCAAATGTAAGTCTTAAAAACATCTTATTTTACCCGAGCATTATACACTGCTCTATGTTAACTACAGTTTGGCTCACACACCTGTTCATTGAAGTTACAATGTTCTCAATTTCTGTTACTGATCCTCCAGAGTGGACCCCAACAGGAGTCCCCGTGCCCAGTGTCATTGGAGCCAACAGATCAAGACTGAGTTTGGTTCAGAAGCAAAGGAAACATTATTTTGAAAACAGAATGGAGAGGTGAGAACGTGCACTGCCCCACGGGCTGTGGGCTGGGCTGCTGTGTAGGGATCCCGGCAGCGTCAGTGGGAGGGAGGGGATGGAGCTCTCGAGGGCTGGGTTGGCTGCAGCTCGGGCTCTATGCCGCAGAGTTTGCATGGGACCCCGCTAGCTGAGGTGTCGACCCAGCCATTCTGCACTAGGAAATCGGGTCTGAAGTGACGGGTGTGGGACCTCTGCATGCGGAACCCTAGGAACACGTGAAATTAGACAAAGCACAAAGGAAAAACAGGTTAGACTTTATTTTATTGCCCAGATTCTCTTTTTATCTCCCAGGAATTTTTAATGAACGTTGCCGGAGATGAACACCTCCTCTGCTTTTTGTTCCATTCCTCATCCTTGGGGTGTTGAGGGTGCAGACCCCTCTTTTGTAACTGCTTCATGCTGTGGTGGGAGCCCTGATACATGGGGGGAGGGGCAAAATGTCTCCCCACCAGCCTCCAGGTGAGGTTGATTGTCCCAAGGCCTCCTGCCTCACTTCTCGTCCGCCTGAGCACCAGCATTGGAAGTGTTATAGATTCTAATGACCTTTAAGGTCCGGGAAAGAGATGCGCAGAGATGCTGCGGTGGCAGGTTTCACCCCACCCCACATTTGTTCGGCGACCTTAGGCTGACGGATTTTGCCAGCCTAGATGCTCTGACCAGTAGTCTGTGCTTTCTTTAATTAGGTCCCTGAATTAATGTACAAACAGCACCATGTGTGAGAGCCCTGCCTGCACAACTCCCAGACAGTCCAGGGCCAGTGGTGATCCAGGGCCATGAGGTCCACTGAGTCAACGGCCTTTAGAAGTAGCCAGCAGTCCAGCCGGTCATATTGGCCACCATCACCGTGGTGTCTGTAGGGTTTTCTATGGTGAAAGCATGATATACATTTCCCCCGCCAAGCTTATTAGCTCCCCTCTGGGTGCAGTAAGTCCTGCAAGCAGTAGTCTGCTCTTTCGGGGCACAGTCTTGTTGTTTTCTGAGAGAAACTCCAGGTCAAGTGATGGTCACACGAGTCATCTTGGTGGCCCGTTGCCCCCGTTTGTCTCTCTGGAGGTTGGCGTTGGAGGGCCTCCTCACTCGAGGTCAGTGTGTCCACAGAGTGACCCCTGCAACTTCAGGGCATGATGCGTGGTTAGGATCACCACGTGGGGTCCTTTTCCCTTAGGAGGGAGCTGGCCTTGTGGGCTGCTGATTTCCATCTTTTTAGATACCCCAGTATCCTGGCCTGATGAGTCGGTGGGCAAAGCCCTTGGTGACCATAGTTTATCATACCTGAAGGGCATTCTTGTGTTGCTCCATTTCAAGTGGTCCCAGTTTTTGCACTAAGGCTCCAAGGGCAATTAACCTTTGACCGGGTATGTAAAGGTCAAAGGGTTTAGCTAAATTAGGGAGTTCCTGGGCAAGGGTCTGAATTGACTGCTCTTTCCATTCTTGAGAGGCTGCTTCTGGATTCTATTCAAAAGGATCATCATCTTTTCATGTCAGTGTTTCATGTAGAGGCCCAGCTATTAGACTGTAGTTAGGGATCCAGATGCAGAAAACCTTGGCCTCCCCAGGAACCCCTAAGCTGTCCTCTAGGTTTAGAAGAGGTAAGGCTGCAAATGGCTTCTTCCCTATCCTGGGATGCGTTTCTCCGAATATCTGTGAGAATGAAGCTCAGGCATGTCACCTTAGCCTGGGATATTTGAGCCTTTTTCTTGGACACCTTCTATCCTTTCTTGGCTAGGTAGTTCAGAGGCGTCTTTAGTAGGCCTGGCGATCAGAATGTCCGCTGCATATTGAAGGAGGGTTCCCTTTCACAGAGGTAGAACTTTTAGGTCTTTAGAGGACATTTCCCCAATGATGGTGTGGGGATTTTTGAACCATTGGGGCAGGACGGCCCAGCATTATTGCTTTGGTTGCATGTTGTGTCCTGCCACTCACAAGCCAAAAATTCTTGTGACTCTGAGATGAATGGAATACAGAAGAAGGCATCATTGAAGTCTAATACAGAATGCCATGGCCTGGTGGATGGTAGAATGACCAGCAGGGTGTAGGAAATAGGAGCTACTGGATGTATATCCTCGGTGGCTTCACTGACTGTCCTGATATCCTTTACCAGGTTTCCAGCAGCCCATGGGGCTCTCGTGGTCAGGCCAATCCCAGGATATGGAGCTCACCTGGGCTGCACCCCCACCCCACAGCCCACGGGGCTCTCGTGGTCAAGTCCCTCCCAGGGTATGGAGCTCACCTGTGCAGCTACCCAGCAGCCCATGGGGCTCTCATAGTCAGGCCCTTCCCAGGATACGGAGCTCCCCTGGGCAGGTACCCCAGCAGGGCTGGAAACACAGGAACTGTGCACATAGCCCACCATGCAGAGAACCCCCAGCTCACCTGTCGCTCACAGCTGACACAGAACACCACAGAGCAGGACTTGAACTAACAAACAGCAGCTCTGACAGGTCTGTGACCCTGGCTCTCACTCTGTGCAGCCTCTCTCTGCCTGGTCTTCCAGACACTTCCACTGCAGCCAGGCACCAGACCTCTGTCTCCACCCACCATCACTCCTCTCCCTGACTCCTGGGTTCCTCTCATTAGTATAGGGTCTTCTTGAAGTTGTTTTCCACTCATGGACCAGATAAAATGAGAAGAAAACAAGCTGCAGCTGCAGCCCCTTTTCTATCCTGACTCTCAAGAGCCCACACCTGTTCCTTGGGCGTGGCCCGTTTAGCAAGGTTCATTTTCTGCAACTGTGAGTCCCTGAGGGGTGAGGATTGGCTGATTTGGGCAGCCTGACGCTGCCTGCCAGCCCTCCCCACGTGTGCCTGGTTGAGGTCAATATAAACACCTCTCCAGTCAGCAAGAGCCCCTGTAGCTGTACCTGACGCCATACTCTCGGCCCCGTCAGCAGTGTCGGGGCTGGGATGGTGGGAGGGAGTGAGGGGCCGTGGCTTTGTGGGTGGCCCATTGTGAGTGGGGCTCTGCTGGACTTTCTGCAGGAGTTGCCAGGCTGCCACCTGCTAAAGAAGAGGATGTGTCACCCATACCTGCCACTGGAATGTCTCCCCAGGCAGAGGTGAGGAAGTAAAAAAGCAGTGGGGGCCGTGGCAGGAGGGGTATCACAGGTAGGGAAATGGAAAGCTTCCAGAAGAGCATCTGAGGCCAGGACCATCCTGGCTGGCCTGCAGGCACCAAGTCGGCCTGCGTGCTGTCGCTGGTGTGGCTCCACAGCCCTTCCTCTAGGCTTGCAAGTTCTTGTGCATATTCATGTGTTTTACCTGGAAAGGGTGGGAAGAGTTCAGCTGCAGCAGGACTGGGGCTCAGCTCACATTGACTCACAGACGCCTCGACACAGTCCCCCAGCTTTGCAATGAGGTTGCTCCTTGTGGGGCTGACTGCATGGGAGAAGATTTCCCACCTCTGACCAACTTAAGAATCTTTTACCACTGGAGCAAGTGCCCTGATATGATTTTCCTCTGTATAACTGGTGGGTTCTGTTTTTTTCTTTTTTCTTTTTTTTTTATTTTTGGTTCAAGGTAGATTTTATTTATTCCTCTTTTTTTTTAATTTGGAGATATAAACATGGAAATAATGCATTAAGATAAAGACGTCTATGTGAAGGGAAAAACTTTTTTTGGTTTATTTTATTAAATGTTATTTATTTATTTTTAATTTTTTTAAAATTTATTTATTTCTTTTATACAGCAGGTTCTTATTGGATATCTATTTTATACATATAAGTGTGCACATGTGAATCCCAGTCTCCCAATTCATCCCACCACCACCCTCACATGGCATTACCCCCTTGGTGTCCATATGTTTGTTCTCTACATCTGTGTCTCTATCTCTGCCCTGCAAACCGGTTCATCTGTACCATTTTTCTAGGTTCCACATATATGCATTAA
Source organism: Mesoplodon densirostris (assembly GCF_025265405.1). NCBI lineage: Eukaryota > Metazoa > Chordata > Mammalia > Artiodactyla > Ziphiidae > Mesoplodon > Mesoplodon densirostris. The sequence continues at coordinate 81,114 of NW_026778231.1, read as the reverse complement.
CATACAATATTTGTTTTTCTCTTTCTGACTTACTTCACTCTGTATGACAGTCTCTAGATCCATCAAGGTCTCTACAAATGACCCAATTTCATTCCTATGTATGGCTGAGTAATATTCCATTGTATATATGTACCACATCTTTATCCATTCATCTGTCTGTGGGCACTTAGGTTGCTTTCATTACCTGGCTATTGTAAATAGTGCTGCAATGAACATTGTGGTGAATGTGTCTTTTTGATTTATGGTTTTCTCTGGGTATATGCCCAGTAGTGGGATTGCTGGATTATATGGTAATTCTATTTTTAGTTTTTTAAGGAACCTCCATACTGTTCTCCATAGAGACTATATCAATTTACATTCCCAACAATAGTGGAAGAAGGTTCCTTTTCTCCACAGCGTCTCCAGCATTTGTTGTTTGTAGATTTTCTGATGATGCCCATTCTAACAGGTGTGACGTGATACCTCATTGTAGTTTCGATTTCCATTTCTCTAATAATTAGTGATGTTGAGCAGATTTTCATGTGCGTACTGGCCATCTCTATGTCTTCTTGGAAGAAATGTCTATTTAGATCTTCTTCCATTTTTGTATTGGGTTGTTTGTTTTATTAATATTGAGCTGCATGAGCTGTTTATATATATATATTGGAGATTAATTATTTGTCCATTGATTCATTTGCAAATATTTTCTGCCATTCTGAGGGTTGTCTTTTCGTCTTGTTTGTAGTTTCCTTTGCTTTGTAAAAGCTTTTACATTTCATTAGGTCCCATCTGTTTAGTTTTCTTTTTTATTTCATTACTACAGGAGGTGGATCAAAAAAGATCTTGCTGTGATTTACGTCAGAGTATCCTTCGTAAGTTTTCCTCTCAGAGTTTTATACTGTCCCGTCTTACATTAAGGTCTCTAATCCATTTTGAATATATTTTTATGTATGGTGTTGGGGAGTGTTCTAATTTCATTCTTTTACATGTAGCTGTCCATATTTCCCAGCACCAATGATTGAAGAGACTGTCTTATCTCCATTGTATAGTCTTGCCTCCTTTGTCATAGATTAGTTGACCATAGGTGTGTAGGTTTATCCCTGGGCATTCTTTTTTTTTTTCCTTTTACACGTTTATTGGAGTATAATTGTTTTACAATGGAGTGTTAGTTTCTGCTGTATAACAAAGTGAATCAGCTATACATATACAAATATCACCAGATCCCCTCCCTCTTGCATCTCCCTCCCACACTCCATATCCCACCCCTTTATGTGGTCACAAAGCACCGAGCTGATCTCCCTGTTCTATGTGGCTGCTTTCCAGTAGCTATCAGTGTTACATTTGGTAATGTATTTATGTCCATGCCACTCTGTCACTTCGTCTCAGCTTACCCATCCCCCTTCCAGTGTCCTCAAGTCCTTTCTCTACGTCTGTGTCCTTAATCCTGTCCTGCCACTAGGTTCTTCAAAATCTTTTTTTTTCTTCATTAGATTCCGTATATCTCTGTTAACATACAGTATTTGTTTTTCCCTTTCTGACTTACTTCACTTTGTAGGACAGATTCTAAGTCCATCCACCTCAGTACAAATAACTCAGTTTTGCTTCTTTTTATGGCTGAGTAATATTCCATTGTATATATGTGCCAGATCTTCTTTATCCATTCATCTGTCGATGGACACTTAGGTTGCTTCTATGTCCTGGCTATTGTAAATAGAGCTGCAATGAACATTTTTGTACATAACTCTTTTTGAATTATGGTTTTCGCAAGGCAAATGCCCAGTAGTTGGATTGTTGTGTCGTATGGTACCTCTATTGTTAGCTATTTAGAGGAACCTCTGGAGTGTTCTCCCTAGTGCCCATATCAATTTACATTCCCACCCACAGTGCAAGTGTGTTCCCTTTTCTCCAATAAAGGCCTCTCCAGCATTTATTGTTTTGTAGATTTTTTTGGATGATTGCCACTCTGACTGCTGTGCGGTGATACCTCACGGTAGTTTTGATTTGCATTTCTCTAATGATTAGTGATGTTCAGCATCCTTTCATGTGTTTCTTGGTAATCTGTATATCTTCTTTGGAGAAATGTCTATTTAAGTCTTCTGTCCGTTTTGGGATTGGGTTGTTTGTTTTTGTGATATTGAGCTACATGTGGTGCTTGTAAAGTTTGGAGATTAATCCTTTGTCAATTGCTTCATTTGAAAATATTTTCTCCCATTCTGAGGGTTGTTTCTGCATCTTGTTTATGTTTTCCTATACTGTGTAAAAGCTTTTAAGTTTCATTAGGTCCCATTTGTTGATTTCTGTTTTTATTTCCATTTCTCTAGGAGGTGAGTCAAAAAGGATCTTGCTGTGATTTATGTCATAGAGTGTTCTGCCTATGGTTTCCTCTAAGTGTTTTATAGTGTCTGGTCTTCTATTTAGATCTCTAATCCATTTAGAGTTTATTTTTGTGTATGGTGTTATGGAGTGTTCTAATTTCATTCTTTTATGTGTAGGGGTCCAGTTTTCCCAGCACCAATTACTGAAGAGACTGTCTTTTCTCCATTGTATATCCTTAGCTCCTTTGTCATAGATGAGATAGCCATAGGTATGTAGGTTTATCTCTGGGCTTTCTGTCCTGTTCCATTGATCTGTGTTTATGCCAATCTACATACACTTGATTCCATTATGGAGACTTATAAATACATAGGTTTCAAGATTATTACCAGTCAGATATATTCCTCTTCAGTGAATAAGGTGTTTTGTGTCCAGTTCATTGAGATAGGAGTAGGTCTTGTCTATTACATATTTGGTATATGGAATGGTATCTGTGCTAATTTCAAACTCTGCTTTTACACATCACCCCACGTCACCTTTCCCCTTAAGGAGGCATAAGTGTGTTTTCTAAATGTGTAACTCTGTTCTCTTTTGTAATTCAGTTCATGTGTAGCCATGTTTACATTCCCTCTATAAGTGATATATTACAATAAGTTTCTTTTTCTTTGAGGCTCATTTCACTTAGCATCATCGTACCTAAAGCCACTCATTATGCTGCTATTGGCCTTATGACATTGATTTTATGTCTGAGTGACATTCCATTGTATATAAGTACCACAACATCTATATCAATTTTTTTCCTTTCCTGGGATATTTAAAGTGTACCAAAGTCGAGGTTCTTGTAAACAGAGCAGCCCTAAACTTTGGGCTGGCTGTGTGTTGTGGATTTTTAGTTTTCCCAAAATACACGCCCATGAGTGGAAGTGTGCTATGCTCTGTAGCTCTGTTTTAGAAAACAACATACAGTTCTCCAGAGAGGCTGTTGGCAATTTACATCCTCTCCATCGGTGTAACCAGGCTCCCTTTTCTCCATGGCCTGTCCTGCATTTGTGGTTTTTACACTGTTTGTGGATGGCCCTTTTGACTGGAGGTAAGGGACACTTCTATGTGGTGTGGATTTTCAATGCCTGATGGCTTGCTTGGCCAAAAAGGGCGTATGCATTTTTTCCCGATTATATTCAAGAAAATACACATAATCCCTTTTCGGTCAAGGGCAACATTGTTGAAGTTCTGTCGCTTTTCATGTGCTTTAAAGCTGACTCCAGTGTACCTCTTGAAATCTGTTTCCTTCAATTCTGCCTTGCATTCAAATCCTCTTCACTGCCTTACCTCAATATATTTCTGGATGATAGTTGTCCTTTAAAACTCTGCAAGTTTGTGAATTGCTGTGTCCCTGAGCTCCATTTTTCAACTCGCCTATTTGTGAGCTGGCTGCAATACCGCAGGATGGCTTTAGGGCCTAGTCTGGTTCCAGGGCTTCAGGCTGAGCCTTTGGTTAATTCTTCTTCCTGATGGGAAACTAGAGTGACATGTGCCCATCCAAACACCTACAGCTAATCTCTCATTTGTTTCCCCTCTTCCTTTTCATCCTCTGCACAATTTGCAAACTGTGCATACAGGAGGGTAAAGGCGCTGACATTCCAAGTGGGGAGATTTTTAGTAATGCAGATGGAATGGTGAAGCCGAGCACGACGAAAGGAAAAATGAGGTACCTTTTAGAAAACTTTCCCAATCGCACAGTGTACCATCCACTGGGTGTCCCATGCATGTTTTAACTGTAGGAAGATTCCCTTAAACCTGGAGAGTTGGCACCACTAGAATGGGTAGCACACAGTATTGCTCTAAGTGGTGTTCTTTTGCTCACACAACCTCAGCAAACTTGTCAGCCCCAAGTGTCCAGTCTTATGTCTCATCCAGCTGTGGGTGTAAAGGTGGTCAATCCAGGTGGGATCACAGGCCCTGAACGTAATTTTTAAGGCTTTCTCTCTGTTTCGCTGTTTTTGCATTTTGCTTTTGAAACTTAATTTTATAAGGGGGTTTAGCTGAATTTCAGTGCTGTGTTCATGCCATTATACACACATATGATACCTTTATGGAGACATGAGAATACATATGTTTTAAAATTCTAGAGTCAGATATATTCCTCTGCAATGAATAGGGGGCGTTAAGTCCAGTTCATTGTTCCGGCAGTAGGTGTTGTCTATTACATACTTGGTTTGTGTAACAGTATCTGTGCTAATTTAAAACTGTGGTTTTATGCATCACCCCACCTCGCCTTTCCCCTTAAGCAGGCAGAAGATTGTTTTCTAAATGTATGACTCTATTGTGTTTGAAATTCAGTTCATGTTTACATTCACACTATGAGTGATATCTTATGATAAGATTTGTTATTCTTTTATCTTTCCTAACTCAGTTCATGTGTAGCCATGTTTACAGGATTTTCATAAGTGATATCTTATGATAAGTTTCTTTTTCAGTGTGACTTATTTCACTTAGAATCATCGTACGTGAATCCACTCATTTTGCTGCTACTTGCCTTATGACATTGATTTCATGGCTAACGGATATTACATCGTACACAAGTACCACAGTTTCTTGAAATATTTTTGTCTTTCCTGGGATATATAAGGTGTACCCACGATGAGGTTCTTGTAAGCAGTGCAGCCTTAAATTTTGGCATGCCTGTGTCTTATTGATTTTCAGTTTTCCAAAGATATATTCCCTAGACTGGAACACCCCATTGCTCTGTAGCTCTGTTGTTTATTTGTTTTAGGGAACACAATGCACTCCTCCAGAGAGGCAGTTAGCAATTTACATGCCACCCATTAGCCTAAAAATGCTCCCTGTTCTCCAGGGCCTGTCTTGCCTTTCTGGTTGTTACATATTTTGTGGATGTCCCTTTTGACCGGTGGGAACTGAAACTTATTTGTAGTGCAGATTTGCATTGCCTGCTTGCTTGCTTGGCCAAAAAGGGCGTATGCGTTTTCTCCTGAATATATTCAGGAGAAAACGCATACGCCCTTTTTGGCCAAGTGCATCATTGTTGAAGTTGTGCCCCTCTTCCTGTGCTTTCAAGGCGATTCCAAGGTACCTCTTGAAATCTGTTTCCTGCTATTCTGCCTCGCTTTCAAGTCCACCTCATTGCCTTGCCTCAACAGATTTTTTGACGATACTTGTCCTTTATTACTCTGCCAGTTTGTGAATTGCTGTGCCCCTGAGCTCCATTTTTCAACTCGTTTTTTGTGAGCTGAACGCAAGTCCAAAATTTTGGTTCCGGGCATATACTGGTTCCCGGTGGGTGGCTGAGACTTTGGATAATTCTTCTTCCTGCTGGGAAATTAGAGTGAAATGTGTCCGTCCAAATGCCTAACAGCTACTCTCTCATGGTTTCTCCCTCATCCCTTCCATCCTCTGCCAAATTGGGAACCTGTGCAAACCAGGAGGTTAAAGGGCCTGTCTCTCCAAGTTGGGAGATTGATAGTAAGGCAGTTGGAAAGTCAAACTGGAGCACCAGGAGAGGGACTATTCGTTGAGTTTTAGAAACCTTTCGTATTCCCAGTGTGTCCATTCTCTAGGTTTCCCGTACATGTTATAGCTGTCGTAATATTCACTTCAATCTGAAGAGTTGGGACCCATGGAATGGGTGCCATGCATTATTGCTTTAAAGGGTCTGCTTTTGCTCACCCAATCTCACCAGTCCTCTCAGTGCCAAGTGTCCAGCCTTATGCCACATCCAGCTGTCATTGTAGATAGAGTCATTTCAGGGTTCATCAGAGACCCTGAGGGAATTATAAAGAATTTCCCTGTTTTTTTCTTTTGTTTTTGAAATTACTTTTTATAGTGGGTTTGAGCTGATTCTCGCTGCCATGTTTATGCCACTCTAGACACACTTGATTCCCTTATGCAGATATATCAATACATTGGTTTTAATATTCTTACAAGTGAAATATATTCCTCTGCAGGAAATATGGGGTTTTGATTCCCTTTCACTGAGGAAGGTGTAGGTCTTGTCTATTCAATAGTTGGTTTTTGGAACGTGGCCTGAGCTTATATCAAACTCTGGTTTTATTCATCACCCCACCTCTCCTTCCCCTTTAAGAAGGCATAAGAGTGTTTTCTAAATGTGAGACTCTGTTCTCTTTCCTAACTCAGTTCATGTGTAGCCATGTTTAAAGGAGCTTCATAAGTGATATCTTATGATAGGTTTCTTTTTCTGTGTGACTTATTTCACTTAGAATCATCGTACCTGAATCCACTCATTTTGTGCAACTGGTCTTATGACATTGATTTCATGGCTGAGGGATATTCCATCGTACGTAAGTACCACAATATTTTGAACCAATTTTATATTTCCTGGGATATTTAAGGTGTACCCAAGTTGAGGTTCTTGTAAGCCGTGCAGCCCTAAATTTTGGGGTGGCTCTGTCTTATTGATTTTCAGTTTTCCCAAGGTATATTCCCTAGACAGGAAGCGCCCTTGGCTCTGTAGCTCTGTTGTTTACTTGTTTTAGGGAACACAATGCACTCCTCCAGAGAGGCAGTTGGCAATTTACATCCTGCCCATCAGCATAACATGGCTCCGTGTTCTCCAGGGCATGTCTTGCCTTTCAGGTTTTTACACATTTTGTGGATGTCCCTTTTGACCGTTTGGAAGTGATACTTCTTTGTAGTGCAGATTTGCATTGCCCGCTTGCTTGCTTGGCCAAAAAGGGCGTATGCGTTTTCTCCTGAATATATTCAGGAGAAAACGCATACGCCCTTTTTGTCCAGTTCCATCAGTGTCAAAGTTGTGCCCCTCTTCCTGTGCTTTAAAGGCGATTCCAACGTACCTCTTGAAATCTGTTTCCTGCTCTTCTGCCTCGCTTTCAAGTCTGGCTCGCTGCATTCCCTCAACAGATTTTTGGACGGTAGTTGTCCTTTATCATTCTGCCGGTTTGTGAATTGCTGTGCCCCTGAGCTCCATTTCTCAACTCTTTTTTTGTGAGCTGAACGCAAGTCCAAATTTTGGATCATGTCCTATACTGGTTCCCGGTGGGTGGCTGAGACTTTGGTTAATTCTTCTTCCTGCCGGGAGATTAGAGTGACATGTGCCCATCCAAATGCCTAACAGCTACTCTCTCATGGGTTCTCCCTCGTCCCTTCCATCCTCTGCCAAATTGGGAACCTGTGAAAACCAGGAGGTTCAAGGGCCTGTCTCTCCAAGTTGGGAGATTGATAGTAAGGCAGTTGGAAAGTCAAACTGGAGCACCAGGAGAGGGACTAATCGTTGAGTTTTAGAAACCTTTCGTATTCACCATGTGTACATTCTCTAGGTTTCCTGTACATGTTATAGCTGTAGTAATATTCCCTTCAACCTGGAGAGTTGGGAGCCATGGAATGGGTGCCATGAAATATTGCTTGAAAGGGTCTGCATTTGCTCACCCAATCTCACCAATCCGCTCAGTCCCAAGTGTCCAGCCTTATGCCACATCCAGCTGTCATTGTAGATAGGCTTATTCCAGGTTTCATCAGAGCCCCTGAAGGAATTGTAAAGAATTTCCCTGTTTATTTGTTTTGTTTTTTAAATTCCCTTTTATAGTGGGTTTGAGCTGATTCTCGCTGCCATGTGTATGCCAATCTAGACACACTTGATTCCCTTATGGAGACATATCAATACATAGGTTTTAAGATTCTTTCTAGTGTGATATATTCCTCTCCGGGAAATATGGGTTTCTGAGTACCTTTCACTGAGGAAGGTGTAGGTCTTTTCTATTCCATAGATGGTTTTTGGAAGGGTACGTGTGATTCTATCAAACTCTGGTTTTATGCATCACCCCACCTCTCCTTTCCCCTTAAGCAGGCATAAGAATGTTTTTTAAATGTGAGACTCTGTTCTCTTTCCTAACTCAGTTCATGTGTAGCCATGTTTACAGGATCTTCATAAGTGATATTTTATGATAAGTTTCTTTTTCTGTGTGACTTATTTCACTAAGAATCATCGTACCTGAATCCATTCATTTTGCTTCTACTGGTCTTATGACATTGATTTCATGGCTGACGGATATTCCATCATACGTAAGTACCACAATAATTTGAACCAATTTTATATTTCGTGGGATATTTATGGTGTAGCCACGTTGAGCTTCCTGTAAGCAGTGCAGCCCTAAATTTTGGGGTGGCCGTGTCTTATTGATTTTCAGTTTTCCCGAGGTATATTCCCTAGACTGGAAGCGCCCTTGGCTCTGTAGGTCTGTTGTTTACTTGTTTTAGGGAACACAATGCACTCCTCCAGAGAGGCAGTTGGCAATTTACATCACGCCCATCAGCATAACAAGGCTCCCTGTTCTCCAGGGCCTGTCTTGCCTTTCTGGATTTTACACATTTTGTGGATGTCCCTTTTGACCGGTGGGAAGTGATACTTCTTTGTAGTGCAGATTTGCATTGCCCGCTTGCTTGCTTGGCCAAAAAGGGCGTATGCGTTTTCTCCTGAATATATTCAGGAGAAAACGCATACGCCCTTTTTGGCCAAGTGCATCATTGTCGAACTTGTGCCCCTCTTCCTGTGCTTTACAGGCGATTCCAACGTACCTCTTTAAATCTGTTTTCTGCTATTCTGCCTCGCATTCAAGTCCGCCTCGTTGCCTTCCCTCAACAGATTTTTGGACAATAGTTGTGCTTTATTACTCTGCCAGTTTGTGAATTGCTGTGCCCCTGAGCTCCATTTTTCAACTCGTTTTTAGTGAGCTGAATGCAAGTCCAAAATTTTGGTTCAGGACCTATACTGGTTCCCGGTGGGTGGCTGAGACTTTGGTTAATTCTTCTTCCTAATGGTATATTAGAGTGACACGTGCCCTTCCAAATGCCTAACAGCTACTCTCTCATTGGTTCTCCCTCTTCCCTTTCATCCTCTGCCAAATTGGCAACCTGTTCGAACCAGGAGGTAATTGGCGCTGTGTCTCCAAGTTTGGAGATTGATAGTAAAGCAGTTGGAAAGTCAAACCAGAGCACCAGGAGAGGGACTATTCGTTGAGATTTAGAAACATTTCATATTCACAGTGTGTCCATTCTCTAGGTTTCCTGTACCAGTTCTTGCTGTATTAATATTCCCTTCAAGCTCGAGAGTTGGGACCCATGGAATGGGGGCCATGCATTCTTGCTTTAAAGGGTCTGCATTTGCTCACCCAATCTCACCAATCCTCTCAGTCCCAAGTGTCCAGCCTTATGCCATATCCAGCTGTCATTGTAGATAGGTTCATTCCACGTTTCATCAGAGACCCTGAAGGAATTGTAAAGACTTTCCCTGTTTTTTTGGTTTGTTTTTGAAATTCCTTTTTATAGTGGGTTTGAGCTGATTCTCGCTGCCATGTTTATGCCAGTCAAGACACACTTGATAACCTTATGGAGACATATCAATACATAGGTTTTAAGATTCTTACTAGTCAGATCTATTCCTCTGCGGGAAATATGTGGTTTTGAGTCCCTTTCACTGAGGAAGGTGTAGGTCTTATCTATTCCATAGTAAGTTTTTGGAACGGTCCCTGTGATTATATCAAACTCTGGTTTTATGCATTACCCCACCTCTCTTTCTCCCTTAAGCATGCATACGAGTTTTTTTCTAAATGTGAGACACTGTTCTCTTTCCTAACTCAGTTCATATGTAGCCATGTTTACAGGATCTCCAAAAGTCATATCTTATGATAAGTTTCTTTTTCTGTGTGACTTATTTCACTTAGAATCATCGTACCTGAATCGACTCATTTTGCTGCTACTGGTCTTATGACATTGATTTCATGGATGAGGGATATTACATCTTTCGTATGTACCACAATTTTTTGAATCCATTTTATATTTCCTGGGATATTTAAGGTGTACCCAAGTTGAGGTTCTTGTAAGCAGTGCAGCCCTAAATTTTGGGGTGACTCTGTCTTATTGATTTTCAGTTTTCCCAAGATATATTCCCTAGACTGAAAGTGTCCTTGGCTCTGTAGCTCTGTTGTTTACTTGTTTTAGGGAACACAGTGCACTCCTCCAGAGAGGCAGTTGGCAATTTACATCCGGACCATCAGCATAAAAAGGCTCCGTGTTCTCCAGGCCCTGTCATGCCTTTCTGGTTTTTACACATTTTGTGGATGTCCCTTTTGACCGGTGGGAAGTGACACTTCTTTGTAGTGCAAATTTGCATTGCCTGCTTGCTTGCTTGGCCAAAAGGGGCGTATGCGTTTTCTCCTGAATATATTCAGGAGAAAACGCATACGCCCTTTTTGGCCAAGTGCATCATTGTCCAAGTTGTGCCTCTCTTCCTGTGCTTTAAAGGCGATTCCAACGTACCTCTTGAAATCTGTTTCCTGCTATTCGGCATCGCTTTCAAGTCTGCCTCCTTTCCTTCCCTCAACAGATTTATGGACGATAGATGTCCTGTATTACTCTGCCAGTTTGTGAATTGCTGTGCCCCTGAGCTCCATTTTACAACTCGATTTTTGTGAGCTGAACGCAATTCCAAAATTTTGGTTCAGGATCTATACTGGTTCCCAGTGGGTGGCTGAGACTTTGGTTAATTCTTTTTCCTGCCGGGAAATTAGTATGAAATGTGCCTGTCCAAATGCCTAACAGCTACTCTCTCCTTGTTTCTTCCTCTTCCCTTTCATCCTCTGCCAAATTGACAACCTGTGCGAACCAGGAGGTTAAAGGGGCTGTCTCTCCTAGTTGGTTGATTGATAGTAAAGCAGTTGGAAAGTCAAACCAGAGCAGCAGTAGAGGGACTATTCGTTGAGTTTTAGAAACCTTTCATAATCACAGTGTGTCTATTCTCTAGGTTTCACGTACATGTTATAGCTGTAGTAATATCCCCTTCAACATGAAGAGTTGGGACCCATGGAAGAGGTGGCATGCATTATTGCTTTAAAGGGACTGCCTTTGCTCACCCAATCTCACCAATTTTCTCAGTCCCAAGTGTCCAGCCTTATGCCACATCCAGCTGTCATTGTAGATAGGGTCATTCCAGGTTTCATCAGAGACCCCGAAGGAATTTTAAAGAATTACCCGGTTTTTTTGTTTTGTTTTTGTAATTCCTTTTTATTGTGTGTTTGAGCTGATTCTCGCTGCCATGTTTATGCCATTCTAGACTCAGTAGATTCCCTTATGGATACATATCAATAAATAAGTTTTATGATTCTTACTCGTGAGAAATATTCATCTGTGGGAAATATGGGGTTTTGAGTCCCTTTCACTGAGGAAGGTGTAGGTCTTGTCTATTCCATAGTTGGTTTTTGGAATGGTACCTGTGCTTATATCAAACTCTGGTTTTATGCATCACCACACCTCTCCTTCCCCCTTAAGAAGGCATAAGAGTATTTTCTAAATGTGAGACTCTGTTCTCTTTCCTAACTCAGTTCATGTGTAGCCATGTTTACAGGATCTTCATAAGTGATATCTTATGATAAGTTTCATTTTCTGTGTGACATATTTCACTTAGAATCATCGTACCTGAATCCACTCATTTTGGTGCAACTGGTCTTATGACATTGATTTCATGGCTGAGGGATATTCCATCGTACGTAAGTACCACAATTTTTTGAACCAATTTTATATTTCCTAGGATATTTAAGGTGTACCCATGTTGAGGTTCTTGTAAGCAGTGCAGCCCTAAATTTTGGGGTGGCTCTGTCTTATTGATTTTCAGTTTTCCCAAGGTATATTCCCTAGACTGGAAGCGCCCTTGGCTCTGTAGCTCTGTTGTTTACTTGTTTTAGGGAACACAATGCACTCTTCCAGAGAGGCAGTTGGCAATTTACATCCCGCCCATCAGCATAACAAGGCTCCTTGTTCTCCAGGGTCTGTCTTGCCTTTCAGGTTTTTACACATTTTGTGGATGTCCCTTTTGACCGTTGGGAAGTGATACTTCTTTGTAGTGCAGATTTGCATTGCCCGCTTGCTTGCTTGGCCAAAAAGGGCGTATGCGTTTTCTCCTGAATATATTCAGGAGAAAACGCATACGCCCTTTTTGGCCAAGTGCACCATTGTCCAAGTTGTGCCCCTCTTCCTGTGCTTTAAAGGTGATTCCAACGTACCTCTTGAAATCTGTTTCCTGCTATTCTGCCTCACATTCAAGTCCGCCTCGTTGACTTCCCTCAACAGATTTTTGGACGATAGCTGTCCTTTATTACTCTGCCAGTTTGTGAATTGCTGTGCCCCTGAGCTCCATTTCTCAACTCGTTTTTTGTGAGCTGAACGCAAGTCCAAAATTTTGGATCATGTCCTCTACTGGTTCCCGGTGGGTGGCTGAGACTTTGGTTAATTCTTCTTCCTGCTGGGAAATTAGAGTGACATGTGCCCGTCCAAATGCCTAACAGCTACTCTCTCATGGGTTCTCCCTCGTCCCTTCCATCCTCTGCCAAATTGGGAACCTGTGCAAACCAGGAGGTTAAAGGGCCTGTCTCTCCAAGTTGGGAGATTGATAGTAAGGCCGTTGGAAAGTCAAACTGGAGCACCAGGAGAGGGACTATTCGTTGAGTTTTAGAAACCTTTCGTATTCACAGTGTGTCCATTCTCTAGGTTTCCTGTACATGTTATAGCTGTAGTAATATTCCCTTGAACCTGGAGAGTTGGGACCCATGGAATGGGGGCCATGCATTATTGCTTGAAAGGGTCTGCATTTGCTCACCCAATCTCACCAATCCTCTCAGTCCCAAGTGTCCAGCCTTATGCCACATCCAGCTGTCATTGTAGATAGGGTCTTTCCAGGTTTCCTCAGACACCCTGAAGGAATTGTAAAGAATTTCCCTGTTTTTTGGTTTTGCTTTTGAAATTCCTTTTTATAGTGGGTTTGAGCTGATTCTCGCTGCCATGTTTATGCCACTCTAGACACACTTGATTCCCTTATGGAGTCATATCAATACATAGGTTTTAAGATTCTTACTAGTCAGATATATTCCTCTGCGGGAAATATGGGGTTTTGAGTCTCTTTCACTGAGGAAGGTGTAGGTCTTGTCTATTCCAAAGTTGGTTTTTGAAACGGTCCCTGTGCTTATATCAAACTCTGGTTTTATGCATCACCCCACCTCTCCATCCCCTTTATGCAGGCATAAGAGTGTTTTCTAAATGTGAGACTCTGTTCTCTTTCCTAACTCAGTTCACGTGTAGCCATGTTTACAGGATCTTCATAAGTGATATCTTATGATAAGTTTCTTTTTCTGTGTGACTTATTTCACTTAGAATCATCGTACCTGAATCCACTCACTTTGCTGCTACTGGTCTTATGACATTGATTTCATGGCTGAGGGATATTCCATCGTACGTTAGTACCACAATGTTATGAACAATTTTTATATTTCCTAGGATAATTAAAGTGTACCCAAGTTGAGGTTCTTGTAGTCAGTGCAGCCCTAAATTTGGAGGTGGCTCTTTGTTATTGATTTTCAGTTTTCCCAAGGTATTTTCCCTAGACTGGTAGTGGCCATGGCTCTGTAGCTCTGTTGTTTACTTGTTTTAGGGAACACAATGCACTCCTCCAGTGAGGCAGTTGGCAATTTACATCCCGCCCATCAGCATAACAAGGCTCCCTGTTCTCCAGGGCCTGTCTTGCCTTTCTGGTTTTTTTTTTTTTTCCTTTTTGCGGTATGTGGGCCTCTCACTGTTGTGGCCTCTCCCGTTGCGGAGCTCAGGCTCCGGATGCGCAAGCCCAGCGGCCATGGCTCACTGGCCCAGCCGCTCCGTGGCATATGGGATCCTCCCAGACCGGGACACGAACCCACATCCCCTGCATCGGCAGGCGGACTCTTAACCACTGCGCCACCAGGGAGGCCCGCCTTTCTGGTTTTTACACATTTTGTGGATGTCCCTTTTGACCGTTGGGGAGTGATACTTCTTTGTAGTGCAGATTTGCATTGCCCGCTTGCTTGCTTGGCCAAAAAGGGCGTATGCGTTTTCTCCTGAATATATTCAGGAGAAAACGCATACACCCTTTTTGGCCAAGTGCACCATTGTCCAAGTTGTGCCCCTCTTCCTGTGCTTTACATGCGATTCCAACGTACCTCTTGAAATCTGTTTCCTGCTATTTTGCCTCGCTTTCAAGTCCGCCTCGTTGACTTCCCTCAACAGATTTTTGGACGATAGTTGTCCTTTATCACTCTGCCAGTTTGTGAATTGCTGTGCCCCTGAGCTCCATTTCTCAACTCGTTTTTTGTGAGCTGAACGCAAGTCCAAAATTTTGGATCATGTTCTATACTGGTTCCCGGTGGGTGGCTGAGACTTTGGTTAATTCTTCTTCCTGCCGGGAAATTAGAGTGACACGTGCCCGTCCAAATGCCTAACAGCTACTATCTCATTGGTTCTTCCACTTCCCTTTCATCCTCTGCCAAATTGGCACCCTGTGCGAACCAGGAGGTTAAAGGGGCTGTCTCTCCAAGTTTAGAGATTGATAGGAAAGTAGTTGGAAAGTCAAACCGTAGCACCAGGAGAGGGACTATTCGTTGAGTTTTAGAAACCTTTCATATTCACAGAGTGTCCATTCTCTTGGTTTCCCGTACATGTTATAGCTGTCGTAATATTCCCTTCAACCTGGAGAGTTGGGACCCATGGAATGGGTGCCATGCATTATTGCTTTAAAGGGTCTGCTTTTGCTCACCCAATCTCACCAGTCCTCTCAGTGCCAAGTGTCCAGCCTTATGCCACATCCAGCTGTCATTGTAGATAGAGTCATTTCAGGGTTCATCAGAGACCCTGAGGGAATTATAAAGAATTTCCCTGTTTTTTTCTTTTGTTTTTGAAATTACTTTTTATAGTGGGTTTGAGCTGATTCTCGCTGCCATGTTTATGCCACTCTAGACACACTTGATTCCCTTATGCAGATATATCAATACATTGGTTTTAATATTCTTACAAGTGAAATATATTCCTCTGCAGGAAATATGGGGTTTTGATTCCCTTTCACTGAGGAAGGTGTAGGTCTTGTCTATTCAATAGTTGGTTTTTGGAACGTGGCCTGAGCTTATATCAAACTCTGGTTTTATTCATCACCCCACCTCTCCTTCCCCTTTAAGAAGGCATAAGAGTGTTTTCTAAATGTGAGACTCTGTTCTCTTTCCTAACTCAGTTCATGTGTAGCCATGTTTAAAGGAGCTTCATAAGTGATATCTTATGATAGGTTTCTTTTTCTGTGTGACTTATTTCACTTAGAATCATCGTACCTGAATCCACTCATTTTGTGCAACTGGTCTTATGACATTGATTTCATGGCTGAGGGATATTCCATCGTACGTAAGTACCACAATATTTTGAACCAATTTTATATTTCCTGGGATATTTAAGGTGTACCCAAGTTGAGGTTCTTGTAAGCCGTGCAGCCCTAAATTTTGGGGTGGCTCTGTCTTATTGATTTTCAGTTTTCCCAAGGTATATTCCCTAGACAGGAAGCGCCCTTGGCTCTGTAGCTCTGTTGTTTACTTGTTTTAGGGAACACAATGCACTCCTCCAGAGAGGCAGTTGGCAATTTACATCCTGCCCATCAGCATAACATGGCTCCGTGTTCTCTAGGGCATGTCTTGCCTTTCAGGTTTTTACACATTTTGTGGATGTCCCTTTTGACCGTTTGGAAGTGATACTTCTTTGTAGTGCAGATTTGCATTGCCCGCTTGCTTGCTTGGCCAAAAAGGGCGTATGCGTTTTCTCCTGAATATATTCAGGAGAAAACGCATACGCCCTTTTTGTCCAGTTCCATCAGTGTCAAAGTTGTGCCCCTCTTCCTGTGCTTTAAAGGCGATTCCAACGTACCTCTTGAAATCTGTTTCCTGCTCTTCTGCCTCGCTTTCAAGTCTGGCTCGCTGCATTCCCTCAACAGATTTTTGGATGGTAGTTGTCCTTTATCATTCTGCCGGTTTGTGAATTGCTGTGCCCCTGAGCTCCATTTCTCAACTCTTTTTTTGTGAGCTGAACGCAAGTCCAAATTTTGGATCATGTCCTATACTGGTTCCCGGTGGGTGGCTGAGACTTTGGTTAATTCTTCTTCCTGCCGGGAGATTAGAGTGACATGTGCCCATCCAAATGCCTAACAGCTACTCTCTCATGGGTTCTCCCTCGTCCCTTCCATCCTCTGCCAAATTGGGAACCTGTGAAAACCAGGAGGTTCAAGGGCCTGTCTCTCCAAGTTGGGAGATTGATAGTAAGGCAGTTGGAAAGTCAAACTGGAGCACCAGGAGAGGGACTAATCGTTGAGTTTTAGAAACCTTTCGTATTCACCATGTGTACATTCTCTAGGTTTCCTGTACATGTTATAGCTGTAGTAATATTCCCTTCAACCTGGAGAGTTGGGAGCCATGGAATGGGTGCCATGAAATATTGCTTGAAAGGGTCTGCATTTGCTCACCCAATCTCACCAATCCGCTCAGTCCCAAGTGTCCAGCCTTATGCCACATCCAGCTGTCATTGTAGATAGGCTTATTCCAGGTTTCATCAGAGCCCCTGAAGGAATTGTAAAGAATTTCCCTGTTTATTTGTTTTGTTTTTTAAATTCCCTTTTATAGTGGGTTTGAGCTGATTCTCGCTGCCATGTGTATGCCAATCTAGACACACTTGATTCCCTTATGGAGACATATCAATACATAGGTTTTAAGATTCTTTCTAGTGTGATATATTCCTCTCCGGGAAATATGGGTTTCTGAGTACCTTTCACTGAGGAAGGTGTAGGTCTTTTCTATTCCATAGATGGTTTTTGGAAGGGTACGTGTGATTCTATCAAACTCTGGTTTTATGCATCACCCCACCTCTCCTTTCCCCTTAAGCAGGCATAAGAATGTTTTTTAAATGTGAGACTCTGTTCTCTTTCCTAACTCAGTTCATGTGTAGCCATGTTTACAGGATCTTCATAAGTGATATTTTATGATAAGTTTCTTTTTCTGTGTGACTTATTTCACTAAGAATCATCGTACCTGAATCCATTCATTTTGCTTCTACTGGTCTTATGACATTGATTTCATGGCTGACGGATATTCCATCATACGTAAGTACCACAATAATTTGAACCAATTTTATATTTCGTGGGATATTTATGGTGTAGCCACGTTGAGCTTCCTGTAAGCAGTGCAGCCCTAAATTTTGGGGTGGCCGTGTCTTATTGATTTTCAGTTTTCCCGAGGTATATTCCCTAGACTGGAAGCGCCCTTGGCTCTGTAGGTCTGTTGTTTACTTGTTTTAGGGAACACAATGCACTCCTCCAGAGAGGCAGTTGGCAATTTACATCACGCCCATCAGCATAACAAGGCTCCCAGTTCTCCAGGGCCTGTCTTGCCTTTCTGGATTTTACACATTTTGTGGATGTCCCTTTTGACCGGTGGGAAGTGATACTTCTTTGTAGTGCAGATTTGCATTGCCCGCTTGCTTGCTTGGCCAAAAAGGGCGTATGCGTTTTCTCCTGAATATATTCAGGAGAAAACGCATACGCCCTTTTTGGCCAAGTGCATCATTGTCGAACTTGTGCCCCTCTTCCTGTGCTTTACAGGCGATTCCAACGTACCTCTTTAAATCTGTTTTCTGCTATTCTGCCTCGCATTCAAGTCCGCCTCGTTGCCTTCCCTCAACAGATTTTTGGACAATAGTTGTGCTTTATTACTCTGCCAGTTTGTGAATTGCTGTGCCCCTGAGCTCCATTTTTCAACTCGTTTTTAGTGAGCTGAATGCAAGTCCAAAATTTTGGTTCAGGACCTATACTGGTTCCCGGTGGGTGGCTGAGACTTTGGATAATTCTTCTTCCTAATGGTATATTAGAGTGACACGTGCCCTTCCAAATGCCTAACAGCTACTCTCTCATTGGTTCTCCCTCTTCCCTTTCATCCTCTGCCAAATTGGCAACCTGTTCGAACCAGGAGGTAATTGGCGCTGTGTCTCCAAGTTTGGAGATTGATAGTAAAGCAGTTGGAAAGTCAAACCAGAGCACCAGGAGAGGGACTATTCGTTGAGATTTAGAAACATTTCATATTCACAGTGTGTCCATTCTCTAGGTTTCCTGTACCAGTTCTTGCTGTATTAATATTCCCTTCAAGCTCGAGAGTTGGGACCCATGGAATGGGGGCCATGCATTCTTGCTTTAAAGGGTCTGCATTTGCTCACCCAATCTCACCAATCCTCTCAGTCCCAAGTGTCCAGCCTTATGCCATATCCAGCTGTCATTGTAGATAGGTTCATTCCACGTTTCATCAGAGACCCTGAAGGAATTGTAAAGACTTTCCCTGTTTTTTTGGTTTGTTTTTGAAATTCCTTTTTATAGTGGGTTTGAGCTGATTCTCGCTGCCATGTTTATGCCAGTCAAGACACACTTGATAACCTTATGGAGACATATCAATACATAGGTTTTAAGATTCTTACTAGTCAGATCTATTCCTCTGCGGGAAATATGTGGTTTTGAGTCCCTTTCACTGAGGAAGGTGTAGGTCTTATCTATTCCATAGTAAGTTTTTGGAACGGTCCCTGTGATTATATCAAACTCTGGTTTTATGCATTACCCCACCTCTCTTTCTCCCTTAAGCATGCATACGAGTTTTTTTCTAAATGTGAGACACTGTTCTCTTTCCTAACTCAGTTCATATGTAGCCATGTTTACAGGATCTCCAAAAGTCATATCTTATGATAAGTTTCTTTTTCTGTGTGACTTATTTCACTTAGAATCATCGTACCTGAATCGACTCATTTTGCTGCTACTGGTCTTATGACATTGATTTCATGGATGAGGGATATTACATCTTTCGTATGTACCACAATTTTTTGAATCCATTTTATATTTCCTGGGATATTTAAGGTGTACCCAAGTTGAGGTTCTTGTAAGCAGTGCAGCCCTAAATTTTGGGGTGACTCTGTCTTATTGATTTTCAGTTTTCCCAAGATATATTCCCTAGACTGAAAGTGTCCTTGGCTCTGTAGCTCTGTTGTTTACTTGTTTTAGGGAACACAGTGCACTCCTCCAGAGAGGCAGTTGGCAATTTACATCCGGACCATCAGCATAAAAAGGCTCCGTGTTCTCCAGGCCCTGTCATGCCTTTCTGGTTTTTACACATTTTGTGGATGTCCCTTTTGACCGGTGGGAAGTGACACTTCTTTGTAGTGCAAATTTGCATTGCCCGCTTGCTTGCTTGGCCAAAAGGGGCGTATGCGTTTTCTCCTGAATATATTCAGGAGAAAACGCATACGCCCTTTTTGGCCAAGTGCATCATTGTCCAAGTTGTGCCTCTCTTCCTGTGCTTTAAAGGCGATTCCAACGTACCTCTTGAAATCTGTTTCCTGCTATTCGGCATCGCTTTCAAGTCTGCCTCCTTTCCTTCCCTCAACAGATTTATGGACGATAGATGTCCTGTATTACTCTGCCAGTTTGTGAATTGCTGTGCCCCTGAGCTCCATTTTACAACTCGATTTTTGTGAGCTGAACGCAATTCCAAAATTTTGGTTCAGGATCTATACTGGTTCCCAGTGGGTGGCTGAGACTTTGGTTAATTCTTTTTCCTGCCGGGAAATTAGTATGAAATGTGCCTGTCCAAATGCCTAACAGCTACTCTCTCCTTGTTTCTTCCTCTTCCCTTTCATCCTCTGCCAAATTGACAACCTGTGCGAACCAGGAGGTTAAAGGGGCTGTCTCTCCTAGTTGGTTGATTGATAGTAAAGCAGTTGGAAAGTCAAACCAGAGCAGCAGTAGAGGGACTATTCGTTGAGTTTTAGAAACCTTTCATAATCACAGTGTGTCTATTCTCTAGGTTTCACGTACATGTTATAGCTGTAGTAATATCCCCTTCAACATGAAGAGTTGGGACCCATGGAAGAGGTGGCATGCATTATTGCTTTAAAGGGACTGCCTTTGCTCACCCAATCTCACCAATTTTCTCAGTCCCAAGTGTCCAGCCTTATGCCACATCCAGCTGTCATTGTAGATAGGGTCATTCCAGGTTTCATCAGAGACCCCGAAGGAATTTTAAAGAATTACCCGGTTTTTTTGTTTTGTTTTTGTAATTCCTTTTTATTGTGTGTTTGAGCTGATTCTCGCTGCCATGTTTATGCCATTCTAGACTCAGTAGATTCCCTTATGGATACATATCAATAAATAAGTTTTATGATTCTTACTCGTGAGAAATATTCATCTGTGGGAAATATGGGGTTTTGAGTCCCTTTCACTGAGGAAGGTGTAGGTCTTGTCTATTCCATAGTTGGTTTTTGGAATGGTACCTGTGCTTATATCAAACTCTGGTTTTATGCATCACCACACCTCTCCTTCCCCCTTAAGAAGGCATAAGAGTATTTTCTAAATGTGAGACTCTGTTCTCTTTCCTAACTCAGTTCATGTGTAGCCATGTTTACAGGATCTTCATAAGTGATATCTTATGATAAGTTTCATTTTCTGTGTGACATATTTCACTTAGAATCATCGTACCTGAATCCACTCATTTTGGTGCAACTGGTCTTATGACATTGATTTCATGGCTGAGGGATATTCCATCGTACGTAAGTACCACAATTTTTTGAACCAATTTTATATTTCCTAGGATATTTAAGGTGTACCCATGTTGAGGTTCTTGTAAGCAGTGCAGCCCTAAATTTTGGGGTGGCTCTGTCTTATTGATTTTCAGTTTTCCCAAGGTATATTCCCTAGACTGGAAGCGCCCTTGGCTCTGTAGCTCTGTTGTTTACTTGTTTTAGGGAACACAATGCACTCTTCCAGAGAGGCAGTTGGCAATTTACATCCCGCCCATCAGCATAACAAGGCTCCTTGTTCTCCAGGGTCTGTCTTGCCTTTCAGGTTTTTACACATTTTGTGGATGTCCCTTTTGACCGTTGGGAAGTGATACTTCTTTGTAGTGCAGATTTGCATTGCCCGCTTGCTTGCTTGGCCAAAAAGGGCGTATGCGTTTTCTCCTGAATATATTCAGGAGAAAACGCATACGCACTTTTTGGCCAAGTGCACCATTGTCCAAGTTGTGCCCCTCTTCCTGTGCTTTAAAGGTGATTCCAACGTACCTCTTGAAATCTGTTTCCTGCTATTCTGCCTCACATTCAAGTCCGCCTCGTTGACTTCCCTCAACAGATTTTTGGACGATAGCTGTCCTTTATTACTCTGCCAGTTTGTGAATTGCTGTGCCCCTGAGCTCCATTTCTCAACTCGTTTTTTGTGAGCTGAACGCAAGTCCAAAATTTTGGATCATGTCCTCTACTGGTTCCCGGTGGGTGGCTGAGACTTTGGTTAATTCTTCTTCCTGCTGGGAAATTAGAGTGACATGTGCCCGTCCAAATGCCTAACAGCTACTCTCTCATGGGTTCTCCCTCGTCCCTTCCATCCTCTGCCAAATTGGGAACCTGTGCAAACCAGGAGGTTAAAGGGCCTGTCTCTCCAAGTTGGGAGATTGATAGTAAGGCCGTTGGAAAGTCAAACTGGAGCACCAGGAGAGGGACTATTCGTTGAGTTTTAGAAACCTTTCGTATTCACAGTGTGTCCATTCTCTAGGTTTCCTGTACATGTTATAGCTGTAGTAATATTCCCTTGAACCTGGAGAGTTGGGACCCATGGAATGGGGGCCATGCATTATTGCTTGAAAGGGTCTGCATTTGCTCACCCAATCTCACCAATCCTCTCAGTCCCAAGTGTCCAGCCTTATGCCACATCCAGCTGTCATTGTAGATAGGGTCTTTCCAGGTTTCCTCAGACACCCTGAAGGAATTGTAAAGAATTTCCCTGTTTTTTGGTTTTGCTTTTGAAATTCCTTTTTATAGTGGGTTTGAGCTGATTCTCGCTGCCATGTTTATGCCACTCTAGACACACTTGATTCCCTTATGGAGTCATATCAATACATAGGTTTTAAGATTCTTACTAGTCAGATATATTCCTCTGCGGGAAATATGGGGTTTTGAGTCTCTTTCACTGAGGAAGGTGTAGGTCTTGTCTATTCCAAAGTTGGTTTTTGAAACGGTCCCTGTGCTTATATCAAACTCTGGTTTTATGCATCACCCCACCTCTCCATCCCCTTTATGCAGGCATAAGAGTGTTTTCTAAATGTGAGACTCTGTTCTCTTTCCTAACTCAGTTCACGTGTAGCCATGTTTACAGGATCTTCATAAGTGATATCTTATGATAAGTTTCTTTTTCTGTGTGACTTATTTCACTTAGAATCATCGTACCTGAATCCACTCACTTTGCTGCTACTGGTCTTATGACATTGATTTCATGGCTGAGGGATATTCCATCGTACGTTAGTACCACAATGTTATGAACAATTTTTATATTTCCTAGGATAATTAAAGTGTACCCAAGTTGAGGTTCTTGTAGTCAGTGCAGCCCTAAATTTGGAGGTGGCTCTTTGTTATTGATTTTCAGTTTTCCCAAGGTATTTTCCCTAGACTGGTAGTGGCCATGGCTCTGTAGCTCTGTTGTTTACTTGTTTTAGGGAACACAATGCACTCCTCCAGTGAGGCAGTTGGCAATTTACATCCCGCCCATCAGCATAACAAGGCTCCCTGTTCTCCAGGGCCTGTCTTGCCTTTCTGGTTTTTTTTTTTTTTCCTTTTTGCGGTATGTGGGCCTCTCACTGTTGTGGCCTCTCCCGTTGCGGAGCTCAGGCTCCGGATGCGCAAGCCCAGCGGCCATGGCTCACTGGCCCAGCCGCTCCGTGGCATATGGGATCCTCCCAGACCGGGGCACGAACCCGCATCCCCTGCATCGGCAGGCGGACTCTTAACCACTGCGCCACCAGGGAGGCCCGCCTTTCTGGTTTTTACACATTTTGTGGATGTCCCTTTTGACCGTTGGGGAGTGATACTTCTTTGTAGTGCAGATTTGCATTGCCCGCTTGCTTGCTTGGCCAAAAAGGGCGTATGCGTTTTCTCCTGAATATATTCAGGAGAAAACGCATACGCCCTTTTTGGCCAAGTGCACCATTGTCCAAGTTGTGCCCCTCTTCCTGTGCTTTACATGCGATTCCAACGTACCTCTTGAAATCTGTTTCCTGCTATTTTGCCTCGCTTTCAAGTCCGCCTCGTTGACTTCCCTCAACAGATTTTTGGACGATAGTTGTCCTTTATCACTCTGCCAGTTTGTGAATTGCTGTGCCCCTGAGCTCCATTTCTCAACTCGTTTTTTGTGAGCTGAACGCAAGTCCAAAATTTTGGATCATGTCCTATACTGGTTCCCGGTGGGTGGCTGAGACTTTGGTTAATTCTTCTTCCTGCCGGGAAATTAGAGTGACACGTGCCCGTCCAAATGCCTAACAGCTACTATCTCATTGGTTCTTCCACTTCCCTTTCATCCTCTGCCAAATTGGCACCCTGTGCGAACCAGGAGGTTAAAGGGGCTGTCTCTCCAAGTTTAGAGATTGATAGGAAAGTAGTTGGAAAGTCAAACCGTAGCACCAGGAGAGGGACTATTCGTTGAGTTTTAGAAACCTTTCGTATTCACAGAGTGTCCATTCTCTTGGTTTCCCGTACATGTTATAGCTGTCGTAATATTCCCTTCAACCTGGAGAGTTGGGACCCGTGGAATGGGTGCCATGCATTATTGCTTTAAAGGGTCTGCATTTGCTCACCCAATCTCATCAATCCTCTCAGTCCCAAGTGTCCAGCCTTATGCCACATCCAGATGTCATTGTACATAGGGTCATTCCAGGTTTCATCAGAGACCCTGAAGGAATTGTAAAAATTTCCCTGTTTTTTTTTTGTTTATGAAATTCCTTTTTATAGTGGTTTTGAGCTGATTCTCGCTGCCATGTTTATGCCAGTCTAGACACTCTTGATTCCCTTACGCACACATACCAATACATAGGTTTTATGATTTCTACTAGTGAGGTATATTCCTCTGCGCGAAATATGGGGTTTTGAGTCCCTTTCACTGAGGAAGGTGTAGGTCTTTTCTATTCCATAGTTCATTTTTGGAACGGTCCCTGTGCTTATATCAAACTCTGCTTTTATTCATCACCCCACCTTTCCTCCCCCTTAAGCAGATATAAGAATGTTTTCTAAATGTGAGACCCTCTTCTCTTTCCTAACTCATTTGAAGTGTAGCCATATTTACAGGATCTTCATAAGTGATATCTTATGATATGTTTCTTTTTCTGTGTGACTTATTTCACTTAGAATCATCGTACCTGAATCCACTCATTTTGCTGCTACTGGTCTTATGACATTCATTTCATGGCTGAGGGATATTCCATCGTATGTAAGTACCACAATTTTTTGAACCATTTTTATATTTCCTGGGATATTTAAGGTGTACCCAAGTTGAGGTTCTTGTAAGCAATTCAGCCCTAAATTTTGGCGTGGCTCTGTCTTATTGATTTTCAGTTTTCCCAAGGTATATTCCCTAGACTGGAGGCGCCCTTGGCTCTGTAGCTCTGTTGTTTACTTGTTTTAGGGAACACAATGCACTCCTCCAGTGAGGCAGTTGGCAATTTACATCCTGCCCATCAGCCTAACAATGCTCCCTGTTCTCCAGGGCCTGTCTTGCCTTTCTGGTTTTTACACATTTTGTGGATGTCCCTTTTGACCAGTGGGCAGTGATACTTCTTTGTAGTGCAGATTTGCATTGCCCGCTTGCTTGCTTTGCCAAAAAGGGTGTATGCGTTTTCTCCTGAATATATTCAGGAGAATACGCATACGGCCTTTTTGGCCAAGTGCATCAGTGTCAAAGTTGTGCCCCTCTTCCTGTGCTTTCAATGTGATTGCAACGTACCTCTTGAAATCTGTTTCCTGCTATTCAGCCTCGCTTTCAAGTCCGCCTCGTTGCCTTCCCTGAACAGATTTTTGGACGATAGTTGTCCTTTAATACTCTGCCAGTTTGTGAATTGCTGTGCCCCTGAGCTCCATTTTTCCACTCGTTTTTTGTGAGCTGAACGCAAGTCCAAAATTTTGGTTCAGGACCTATACTGGTTCCCAGTGGGTGGCTGAGACTTTGGTAAATTCTTCTTCCTGCCAGGATATTAGAGTGACATGTGCTAGTCCAAATGCCTAAGAGCTACTCTCTCATTGGTACTCCCTCTTCCCTTTCATCCTCTGCCAAATTGGCAACCTGTGTGAACCAGGAGGTTAAGGGGCTGTCTCTCCAAGTTGGGGGATTGATAGTAAAGCAGTTGGAAAGTCAAAACGGAGCAGCAGGTGAGGGACTATTCATTGAGTTTTAGAAACCTTTCGTATTCACCCTGTGTCCATTCTCTAGGATTTTCGTACATGTTATAGCTGTTGTAATATTCCCTTCAACCTGGAGAGTTGGGACCCAAGGAATGGTTGCCATGCCTTATTGCTTTAAAGGGTCTGCATTTGCTCACCCAATCTCACCAATCCTCTCAGTCCCAAGTGTCCAGCCTTATGCCACATCCAGCTGTCATTGTAGATATGGTCTTTCCAGGTTTCCTCAGACACCCTGAAGGAATTGTAAAGAATTTCCCTGTTTTTTGGTTTTGCTTTTGAAATTCCTTTTTATAGTGGGTTTGAGCTGATTCTCGCTGCCATGTTTATGCCACTCTAGACACACTTGACTCCCTTATGGAGACATATCAATACATAGGTTTTAAGATTCTTACTAGTCAGATATATTCCTCTGCGGGAAATATGGGGTTTTGAGTCTCTTTCACTGAGGAAGGTGTAGGTCTTGTCTATTCCAAAGTTGGTTTTTGGAACGGTCCCTGTGCTTATATCAAACTCTGGTTTCATGCATCACCCCACCTCTCCATCCCCTTTATGCAGGCATAAGAGTGTTTTCTAAATGTGAGACTCTGTTCTCTTTCCTAACTCAGTTCACGTGTAGCCATGTTTACAGGATCTTCATAAGTGATATCTTATGATAAGTTCCTTTTTCTGTGTGACTTATTTCACTTAGAATCATCGTACCTGAATCCACTCACTTTGCTGCTACTGGTTTTATGACATTGATTTCATCGCTGAGGGATATTCCATCGTACGTAAGTACCACAATGTTTTGAACCATTTTTATATTTCCTGGGATATTTAAGGTGTACACAAGTTGAGGTTCTTGTAGCCAGTGCAGCCCTAAATTTGGAGGTGGCTCTTTCTTATTGATTTTCAGTTTTCCCAAGGTATATTCCCTAGACTGGATGTGGCCTTGGCTCTGTAGCTCTGTTGTTTACTTGTTTTAGGGAACACAATGCACTCCTCCAGTGAGGCAGTTGGCAATTTACATCCCGCCCATCAGCATGACAAAGCTCCCTGTTCTCCAGGGCCTGTCTTGCCTTTCTGGTTTTTTTTTTTTTTTCCTTTTTGCGGTATGTGGGCCTCTCACTGTTGTGGCCTCTCCCGTTGCGGAGCTCAGGCTCCGGATGCGCAAGCCCAGCGGCCATGGCTCACTGGCCCAGCCGCTCCGTGGCATATGGGATCCTCCCAGACCGGGGCACGAACCCGCATCCCCTGCATCGGCAGGCGGACTCTTAACCACTGCGCCACCAGGGAGGCCCGCCTTTCTGGTTTTTACACATTTTGTGGATGTCCCTTTTGACCGTTGGGGAGTGATACTTCTTTGTAGTGCAGATTTGCATTGCCCGCTTGCTTGCTTGGCCAAAAAGGGCGTATGCGTTTTCTCCTGAATATATTCAGGAGAAAATGCATACGCCCTTTTTGGCCAAGTGCACCATTGTCCAAGTTGTGCCCCTCTTCCTGTGCTTTACAGGCGATTCCAACGTACCTCTTGAAATCTGTTTCCTGCTATTTTGCCTCGCTTTCAAGTCCGCCTCGTTGACTTCCCTCAACAGATTTTTGGACGATAGTTGTCCTTTATCACTCTGCCAGTTTGTGAATTGCTGTGCCCCTGAGCTCCATTTCTCAACTCGTTTTTTGTGAGCTGAACGCAAGTCCAAAATTTTGGATCATGTCCTATACTGGTTCCCGGTGGGTGGCTGAGACTTTGGTTAATTCTTCTTCCTGCCGGGAAATTAGAGTGACACGTGCCCGTCCAAATGCCTAACAGCTACTATCTCATTGGTTCTTCCACTTCCCTTTCATCCTCTGCCAAATTGGCACCCTGTGAGAACCAGGAGGTTAAAGGGGCTGTCTCTCCAAGTTTAGAGATTGATAGGAAAGTAGTTGGAAAGTCAAACCGTAGCACCAGGAGAGGCACTATTCGTTGAGTTTTAGAAACCTTTCGTATTCACAGAGTGTCCATTCTCTTGGTTTCCCGTACATGTTATAGCTGTCGTAATATTCCCTTCAACCTGGAGAGTTGGGACCCGTGGAATGGGTGCCATGCATTATTGCTTTAAAGGGTCTGCATTTGCTCACCCAATCTCATCAATCCTCTCAGTCCCAAGTGTCCAGCCTTATGCCACATCCAGATGTCATTGTACATAGGGTCATTCCAGGTTTCATCAGAGACCCTGAAGGAATTGTAAAAATTTCCCTGTTTTTTTTTGTTTATGAAATTCCTTTTTATAGTGGTTTTGAGCTGATTCTCGCTGCCATGTTTATGCCAGTCTAGACACTCTTGATTCCCTTACGCACACATACCAATACATAGGTTTTATGATTTCTACTAGTGAGGTATATTCCTCTGCGCGAAATATGGGGTTTTGAGTCCCTTTCACTGAGGAAGGTGTAGGTCGTTTCTATTCCATAGTTCATTTTTGGAATTGTCCCTGTGCTTATATCAAACTCTGCTTTTATTCATCACCCCACCTTTCCTCCCCCTTAAGCAGATATAAGAATGTTTTCTAAATGTGAGACCCTCTTCTCTTTCCTAACTCATTTGAAGTGTAGCCATATTTACAGGATCTTCATAAGTGATATCTTATGATATGTTTCTTTTTCTGTGTGACTTATTTCACTTAGAATCATCGTACCTGAATCCACTCATTTTGCTGCTACTGGTCTTATGACATTCATTTCATGGCTGAGGGATATTCCATCGTATGTAAGTACCACAATCTTTTGAACCATTTTTATATTTCCTGGGATATTTAAGGTGTACCCAAGTTGAGGTTCTTGTAAGCAATTCAGCCATAAATTTTGGCGTGGCTCTGTCTTATTGATTTTCAGTTTTCCCAAGGTATATTCCCTAGACTGGAGGCGCACTTGGCTCTGTAGCTCTGTTGTTTACTTGTTTTAGGGAACACAATGCACTCCTCCAGTGAGGCAGTTGGCAATTTACATCCTGCCCATCAGCCTAACAATGCTCCCTGTTCTCCAGGGCCTGTCTTGCCTTTCTGGTTTTTACACATTTTGTGGATGTCCCTTTTGACCAGTGGGAAGTGATACTTCTTTGTAGTGCAGATTTGCATTGCCCGCTTGCTTGCTTTGCCAAAAAGGGTGTATGCGTTTTCTCCTGAATATATTCAGGAGAATACGCATACGGCCTTTTTGGCCAAGTGCATCAGTGTCAAAGTTGTGCCCCTCTTCCTGTGCTTTCAATGTGATTGCAACGTACCTCTTGAAATCTGTTTCCTGCTATTCAGCCTCGCTTTCAAGTCTGCTTCGTTGCCTTCCCTAAACAGATTTTTGGACGATAGTTGTCCTTTATTACTCTGCCAGTTTGTGAATTGCTGTGCCCCTGAGCTCCATTTTTCCACTCGTTTTTTGTGAGCTGAACGCAAGTCCAAAATTTTGGTTCAGGACCTATACTGGTTCCCAGTGGGTGGCTGAGACTTTGGTAAATTCTTCTTCCTGCCAGGATATTAGAGTGACATGTGCTAGTCCAAATGCCTAAGAGCTACTCTCTCATTGGTACTCCCTCTTCCCTTTCATCCTCTGCCAAATTGGCAACCTGTGTGAACCAGGAGGTTAAGGGGCTGTCTCTCCAAGTTGGGGGATTTATAGTAAAGCAGTTGGAAAGTCAAAACGGAGCACCAGGTGAGGGACTATTCATTGAGGTTTAGAAACCTTTCGTATTCACCCTGTGTCCATTCTCTAGGTTTTTCGTACATGTTATAGCTGTTGTAATATTCCCTTCAACCTGGAGAGTTGGGACACAAGGAATGGGTGCCATGCCTTATTGCTTTATAGGGTCTGCATTTGCTCACCCAATCTCACCAATCCTCTCAGTCCCAAGTGTCCAGCCTTATGCCACATCCAGCTGTCATTGTCGATAGGGTCATTCCACGTTTCATCAGAGACCCTGAAGGATTTGTAAAGAATTTCCCTGTTTTTTTGTTTTGTTTTTGAAATTTCTTTTTATAGTGGGTTTGAGTTGATTCTCGCTGCCATGTTTATGCCAGTCTAGACACACTTGATTCCCTTACGCAGACATATAAATACATAGGTTTTAAGATTCTTACTAGTGAGATATATTCCTCTGCGGTAAATATGGGGTTTTGAGTCCCTTTCACTGAGGAAGTTGTAGGTCTTGTCTGTTCCATAGTTGGTTTCTGGAACGTTATTTGTACTTATATCAAACTCTGGTTTTATGCATCACCCCACCTCTCCTTCCCCCTTAAGCAGTCATAAGAGTTTTTTCTAAATGAGAGACTCTGTTCTCTTTCCTAACTCAGTTCATGTGTAGCCATGTTTACAGGATCTTCATAAGTGATATCTTATGATAAGATTATTTTTCTGTGTGACTAATTTCCCTTAGATTCATCATACCTAAATCCACTCCTTATGCTGCTACTGGCCTTATATACATTGATTTCATGTCTGAGTGATATTCCATTGTGCAAAATTACCACAAGTTCTTTATGCATTTCTCTTTTTCCTGGCATATTTTAGGTGTACCAAAGTTGAGGTCCTTGTATGCAGAGCAGCCCTAAATTTTGGGGTGCCTGTGTCTTATTGATATTTAATCTTCCCAAGTTATATACCCATGAGTTGAAGTCCCCTTTGCTCGGGGGCTTTGTATTTTAGATGTTTTAGGAAACAGCATACACTTCTTCAGAATGGCTCTTGGATATTTATACCCCACCCATCAGCGTGACTAGGCTCCCTGTTTTCCATGGCCTCTCCTGCATTTCTGGTTTGCACACATTTTTTGGATGGCCTTTCTGAGCAGTGGAAATTGAGACTTCTTTGTTGTGTGGATTTGCATTTCCCTCTTGTTTGGTTGGCCAAAATCTCTGTATGTGTTTTTTTCCTGAAGATATTCACGAAAAAAACGCATACACCCTTTTGCCCAACTGCATCATTTTAGAAATTCTGCTGCTTTTCATATGCTTTAAATGTGAGTAGAATCTACCTTTTGAAATCTGTTTCCTGCAATTCTGCCTCTCATTCAGATCCTCTTTGTTGCCTTACCTGAATATATTTTTGGACGTTGGTTATCATTTATATCTTTGCAGGTCTTTGAATTGTCTGCTCCTGAGCTCCATTTTGCAACTCGCTTTTTTTGTGAGCTGGCCGCCAAACCATTGGATTGCTTCCGGCCCTATTCTGGTTCTGGGGAGGCAGGCTGAGCCTTTGGTTAATTCTTCTTCCTAATGGGAAATTAGAGTGACATATGCCTGTCAAAACTCCTACAGCTAATCTCTCATTGGTTCCCCCTCTTCCCATTTATCCTCTGCACAAATTGAAAACTGTGTAAAACAGGAGGTTAAAGGTGCTGATTCTCCAAGTGGGGAGATTGTTAGTAATGTAGCTGGAATGGCGAACCCCAGCACCAGGAGATCAAAAATGAGGTGCATTTTAGACACCTTTCCTGAGCACACGGTGTACATTCATCTCGGTTTCCCAGGCATGTATTCACTGTCAGAAGATTCCCTTGAACCTGCAGATTTGGGACCCATGGAATGGGTACCAGGCAGTATTACTTTAAAAGGTCTGCATTTCCTCACCCAGCCTCTCTAACATCTCTTAGCGTGCATAGCTTCCAGCCTTATATATCATCCTGCTGTGGGTCTACATGTGTTCAATCCATATTACATCGTAGCCCTTCAACAAAAGTTGTAAGAATTTTTGTCTGTCTCACTGTTTTTATAAATATTTTTAAATTTATTTTTATATTGGTTACAGCTGATTTTCAAAGCTCTGTGTTTTGCTGCTGTACATCCACTTGATTCATGTACTGTGAGACAACAATAAATTCTTTTTCAGATGCTTACCAGTCTTATGTATTATTTTCCAGTGACTTGAGTGGGCTGAGTGCAGTTCTTTGAGGTACCGTGTAGGCCTTGTCAGTTATTCAATGTGGTACTTGGAATGGTATCTTTGCTAATTTCAACCTCCTCGATAATACCTCACCATTCCCCACCTTTCCCATTTAGCAGCCTTATGTCTATTTTCTACATATTTGAGTATGTTTCTGTTTTGTAATTTATTTCATGTGTAGCCATTTTTGATTCCACCTTTAAGTGACATCTTATGATATGTGTCTTTTTCTTTCTGACATATGTCACTTAGAATGATCGTAGGTAACTCCTCCAGAGTTGTTCCAACTGGCCTTATTTCATTGATTTCTGGATGAGTAATATTCCACTCTACATAAGTACCCCATCTCTTTTATCCATTTTATCCTTCCAGGGACATTTAGGTTATATCCAAGTGGAGGCCCTTTTTAACAGAGAGGTGGTAAACGTTGGGGTGCCTGTTTTCTTTTGATTTTTGTTTTTCCCAAGGTATATGCGCATGAGTGCAAGTGCCCTATGCTCTGTAGATCATTTTTTAGATGTTTTAGCAAACACAATACACTTCTCCAGAGTGGCCATTGGCAAATTACATTTCCACTATCAGCCTCACAGGGCTCCCTTTTCTCCTCGCCCTGTCCTGCATTTCTGGTGTTTACACTTTATGTGGATGGCCCTTCTGACTGATGTGAAGTGATATATTTTGTAGTATTGATTTCCAGTGTCCACCTGTTTGGTTGGATAAAAAGTGTGTATGGCCTTTACTTGAATATATTCAGAAAAAATGCATACGCCCTTTTTGGCCAACTGCATCATTGGCGACGTTCAGCCCCTTTTCTTGTGCTTTAATGGGGAGTCCTTTCTACCTCTTCAAATATGTTTCCTGCCACTCTCCCTTGCTTACAAGTCTTTTTCTGTGGCTTACCTCAAGACATTTTTCGACGATAGATATTTTCAACTCTGCAATTTCATGAATTTTAGTGCCCCTGAGTTCCATTTTTCAACTTGTGTTTTTGGAAACTGGACACAAAACAGCGGGATTTCCTCTAGCCCTATTCTGTTTCCGTGGGCAATTCTAGCCTTTGATGAATTTTTCTTCCGGATTGGAAATTAGAGTGACATGTGCCTGTCCGCACACCTAAGACTGGTCTCTGAATTTTTCTCATCCTTCCGCTTCATGCTCTGGACAAATTCCAAACTCTGTGCAACAGGATGTTGACGGTGTTGATATCCCCAAGTGAGGAGATTGTTAGGAAAGATGCTGGCGGGGTGAACCCGAGCACCAGGCGATGAGGAGATGAGGTGCCTTTTCCAAACTCTTTCCGATCAAATGGTGTACCATCCTCTAGGTGTGACAGGCATGTTTTAGCTGTAGGAAGGGTCATGTGCATGTAAGGAGAACACCAGGGATTTTTCCAAATCAGTGCCTCCCCGAACCCCAAACTGGGGAATTTTTAAGCTACGGCTACACGTATGTCCATTAAGATCCTTGGGAAATAGGCAGAGCCCAAACTTTAGATGATTGAAATCTTCAGGGTCAGAAGCGCTCACCATCGGCCTTGCTTAGGTTACATTTTATCTGTCATTGATAGATGATGTCAATAAAAATATCGATTCTTTTTCAGATTATTTCCCCTTATAGGTTATTGCAAAATATTCAGTGTAGTTCCCTGGGCTATACAGTAGTTCCTTGTTGATGATCTATTTTATACATAGCAGTGTGTATGTGTTAATCCCAAACTGTTAATTTATCCCTTCTCCTACCTTTCCCCTTTGGTAATAATAAATTATAAGATTTTATACTTCTCAGAAATGGGGGAGCTGAAAGAGAGGTATCCTTTTCAATGGAAAAGCATTCAAAACAAGATTGAAGCTTCAGCCAAGAGTATTCGATCTACATCCATGGAAATAAATCACTTCATTTATCTAATGTTGACCTGACAAATAAGACAGACGTCTTCACTGAACTTGCTTATAGGAAAGTGATGGAAATATCAAATGTAAGTCTTAAAAACATCTTATTTTACCCGAGCATTATACACTGCTCTATGTTAACTACAGTTTGGCTCACACACCTGTTCATTGAAGTTACAATGTTCTCAATTTCTGTTACTGATCCTCCAGAGTGGACCCCAACAGGAGTCCCCGTGCCCAGTGTCATTGGAGCCAACAGATCAAGACTGAGTTTGGTTCAGAAGCAAAGGAAACATTATTTTGAAAACAGAATGGAGAGGTGAGAACGTGCACTGCCCCACGGGCTGTGGGCTGGGCTGCTGTGTAGGGATCCCGGCAGCGTCAGTGGGAGGGAGGGGATGGAGCTCTCGAGGGCTGGGTTGGCTGCAGCTCGGGCTCTATGCCGCAGAGTTTGCATGGGACCCCGCTAGCTGAGGTGTCGACCCAGCCATTCTGCACTAGGAAATCGGGTCTGAAGTGACGGGTGTGGGACCTCTGCATGCGGAACCCTAGGAACACGTGAAATTAGACAAAGCACAAAGGAAAAACAGGTTAGACTTTATTTTATTGCCCAGATTCTCTTTTTATCTCCCAGGAATTTTTAATGAACGTTGCCGGAGATGAACACCTCCTCTGCTTTTTGTTCCATTCCTCATCCTTGGGGTGTTGAGGGTGCAGACCCCTCTTTTGTAACTGCTTCATGCTGTGGTGGGAGCCCTGATACATGGGGGGAGGGGCAAAATGTCTCCCCACCAGCCTCCAGGTGAGGTTGATTGTCCCAAGGCCTCCTGCCTCACTTCTCGTCCGCCTGAGCACCAGCATTGGAAGTGTTATAGATTCTAATGACCTTTAAGGTCCGGGAAAGAGATGCGCAGAGATGCTGCGGTGGCAGGTTTCACCCCACCCCACATTTGTTCGGCGACCTTAGGCTGACGGATTTTGCCAGCCTAGATGCTCTGACCAGTAGTCTGTGCTTTCTTTAATTAGGTCCCTGAATTAATGTACAAACAGCACCATGTGTGAGAGCCCTGCCTGCACAACTCCCAGACAGTCCAGGGCCAGTGGTGATCCAGGGCCATGAGGTCCACTGAGTCAACGGCCTTTAGAAGTAGCCAGCAGTCCAGCCGGTCATATTGGCCACCATCACCGTGGTGTCTGTAGGGTTTTCTATGGTGAAAGCATGATATACATTTCCCCCGCCAAGCTTATTAGCTCCCCTCTGGGTGCAGTAAGTCCTGCAAGCAGTAGTCTGCTCTTTCGGGGCACAGTCTTGTTGTTTTCTGAGAGAAACTCCAGGTCAAGTGATGGTCACACGAGTCATCTTGGTGGCCCGTTGCCCCCGTTTGTCTCTCTGGAGGTTGGCGTTGGAGGGCCTCCTCACTCGAGGTCAGTGTGTCCACAGAGTGACCCCTGCAACTTCAGGGCATGATGCGTGGTTAGGATCACCACGTGGGGTCCTTTTCCCTTAGGAGGGAGCTGGCCTTGTGGGCTGCTGATTTCCATCTTTTTAGATACCCCAGTATCCTGGCCTGATGAGTCGGTGGGCAAAGCCCTTGGTGACCATAGTTTATCATACCTGAAGGGCATTCTTGTGTTGCTCCATTTCAAGTGGTCCCAGTTTTTGCACTAAGGCTCCAAGGGCAATTAACCTTTGACCGGGTATGTAAAGGTCAAAGGGTTTAGCTAAATTAGGGAGTTCCTGGGCAAGGGTCTGAATTGACTGCTCTTTCCATTCTTGAGAGGCTGCTTCTGGATTCTATTCAAAAGGATCATCATCTTTTCATGTCAGTGTTTCATGTAGAGGCCCAGCTATTAGACTGTAGTTAGGGATCCAGATGCAGAAAACCTTGGCCTCCCCAGGAACCCCTAAGCTGTCCTCTAGGTTTAGAAGAGGTAAGGCTGCAAATGGCTTCTTCCCTATCCTGGGATGCGTTTCTCCGAATATCTGTGAGAATGAAGCTCAGGCATGTCACCTTAGCCTGGGATATTTGAGCCTTTTTCTTGGACACCTTCTATCCTTTCTTGGCTAGGTAGTTCAGAGGCGTCTTTAGTAGGCCTGGCGATCAGAATGTCCGCTGCATATTGAAGGAGGGTTCCCTTTCACAGAGGTAGAACTTTTAGGTCTTTAGAGGACATTTCCCCAATGATGGTGTGGGGATTTTTGAACCATTGGGGCAGGACGGCCC
Organism: Mesoplodon densirostris; assembly: GCF_025265405.1. NCBI lineage: Eukaryota > Metazoa > Chordata > Mammalia > Artiodactyla > Ziphiidae > Mesoplodon > Mesoplodon densirostris. Next base: position 45,704 of record NW_026778231.1, on the reverse strand, counting down.
AGCATTATTGCTTTGGTTGCATGTTGTGTCCTGCCACTCACAAGCCAAAAATTCTTGTGACTCTGAGATGAATGGAATACAGAAGAAGGCATCATTGAAGTCTAATACAGAATGCCATGGCCTGGTGGATGGTAGAATGACCAGCAGGGTGTAGGAAATAGGAGCTACTGGATGTATATCCTCGGTGGCTTCACTGACTGTCCTGATATCCTTTACCAGGTTTCCAGCAGCCCATGGGGCTCTCGTGGTCAGGCCAATCCCAGGATATGGAGCTCACCTGGGCTGCACCCCCACCCCACAGCCCACGGGGCTCTCGTGGTCAAGTCCCTCCCAGGGTATGGAGCTCACCTGTGCAGCTACCCAGCAGCCCATGGGGCTCTCATAGTCAGGCCCTTCCCAGGATACGGAGCTCCCCTGGGCAGGTACCCCAGCAGGGCTGGAAACACAGGAACTGTGCACATAGCCCACCATGCAGAGAACCCCCAGCTCACCTGTCGCTCACAGCTGACACAGAACACCACAGAGCAGGACTTGAACTAACAAACAGCAGCTCTGACAGGTCTGTGACCCTGGCTATCACTCTGTGCAGCCTCTCTCTGCCTGGTCTTCCAGACACTTCCACTGCAGCCAGGCACCAGACCTCTGTCTCCACCCACCATCACTCCTCTCCCTGACTCCTGGGTTCCTCTCATTAGTATAGGGTCTTCTTGAAGTTGTTTTCCACTCATGGACCAGATAAAATGAGAAGAAAACAAGCTGCAGCTGCAGCCCCTTTTCTATCCTGACTCTCAAGAGCCCACACCTGTTCCTTGGGCGTGGCCCGTTTAGCAAGGTTCATTTTCTGCAACTGTGAGTCCCTGAGGGGTGAGGATTGGCTGATTTGGGCAGCCTGACGCTGCCTGCCAGCCCTCCCCACGTGTGCCTGGTTGAGGTCAATATAAACACCTCTCCAGTCAGCAAGAGCCCCTGTAGCTGTACCTGACGCCATATTCTCGGCCCCGTCAGCAGTGTCGGGGCTGGGATGGTGGGAGGGAGTGAGGGGCCGTGGCTTTGTGGGTGGCCCATTGTGAGTGGGGCTCTGCTGGACTTTCTGCAGGAGTTGCCAGGCTGCCACCTGCTAAAGAAGAGGATGTGTCACCCATACCTGCCACTGGAATGTCTCCCCAGGCAGAGGTGAGGAAGTAAAAAAGCAGTGGGGGCCGTGGCAGGAGGGGTATCACAGGTAGGGAAATGGAAAGCTTCCAGAAGAGCATCTGAGGCCAGGACCATCCTGGCTGGCCTGCAGGCACCAAGTCGGCCTGCGTGCTGTCGCTGGTGTGGCTCCACAGCCCTTCCTCTAGGCTTGCAAGTTCTTGTGCATATTCATGTGTTTTACCTGGAAAGGGTGGGAAGAGTTCAGCTGCAGCAGGACTGGGGCTCAGCACACATTGACTCACAGACGCCTCGACACAGTCCCCCAGCTTTGCAATGAGGTTGCTCCTTGTGGGGCTGACTGCATGGGAGAAGATTTCCCACCTCTGACCAACTTAAGAATCTTTTACCACTGGAGCAAGTGCCCTGATATGATTTTCCTCTGTATAACTGGTGGGTTCTGTTTTTTTCTTTTTTCTTTTTTTTTTATTTTTGGTTCAAGGTAGATTTTATTTATTCCTCTTTTTTTTTAATTTGGAGATATAAACATGGAAATAATGCATTAAGATAAAGACGTCTATGTGAAGGGAAAAACTTTTTTTGGTTTATTTTATTAAATGTTATTTATTTATTTTTAATTTTTTTAAAATTTATTTATTTCTTTTATACAGCAGGTTCTTATTGGATATCTATTTTATACATATAAGTGTGCACATGTGAATCCCAGTCTCCCAATTCATCCCACCACCACCCTCACATGGCATTACCCCCTTGGTGTCCATATGTTTGTTCTCTACATCTGTGTCTCTATCTCTGCCCTGCAAACCGGTTCATCTGTACCATTTTTCTAGGTTCCACATATATGCATTAACATACAATATTTGTTTTTCTCTTTCTGACTTACTTCACTCTGTATGACAGTCTCTAGATCCATCAAGGTCTCTACAAATGACCCAATTTCATTCCTATGTATGGCTGAGTAATATTCCATTGTATATATGTACCACATCTTTATCCATTCATCTGTCTGTGGGCACTTAGGTTGCTTTCATTACCTGGCTATTGTAAATAGTGCTGCAATGAACATTGTGGTGAATGTGTCTTTTTGATTTATGGTTTTCTCTGGGTATATGCCCAGTAGTGGGATTGCTGGATTATATGGTAATTCTATTTTTAGTTTTTTAAGGAACCTCCATACTGTTCTCCATAGAGACTATATCAATTTACATTCCCAACAATAGTGGAAGAAGGTTCCTTTTCTCCACAGCGTCTCCAGCATTTGTTGTTTGTAGATTTTCTGATGATGCCCATTCTAACAGGTGTGACGTGATACCTCATTGTAGTTTCGATTTCCATTTCTCTAATAATTAGTGATGTTGAGCAGATTTTCATGTGCGTACTGGCCATCTCTATGTCTTCTTGGAAGATATGTCTATTTAGATCTTCTTCCATTTTTGTATTGGGTTGTTTGTTTTATTAATATTGAGCTGCATGAGCTGTTTATATATATATATTGGAGATTAATTATTTGTCCATTGATACATTTGCAAATATTTTCTGCCATTCTGAGGGTTGTCTTTTCGTCTTGTTTGTAGTTTCCTTTGCTTTGTAAAAGCTTTTACATTTCATTAGGTCCCATCTGTTTAGTTTTCTTTTTTATTTCATTACTACAGGAGGTGGATCAAAAAAGATCTTGCTGTGATTTACGTCAGAGTATCCTTCGTAAGTTTTCCTCTCAGAGTTTTATACTGTCCCGTCTTACATTAAGGTCTCTAATCCATTTTGAATATATTTTTATGTATGGTGTTGGGGAGTGTTCTAATTTCATTCTTTTACATGTAGCTGTCCATATTTCCCAGCACCAATGATTGAAGAGACTGTCTTATCTCCATTGTATAGTCTTGCCTCCTTTGTCATAGATTAGTTGACCATAGGTGTGTAGGTTTATCCCTGGGCATTCTTTTTTTTTTTCCTTTTACACGTTTATTGGAGTATAATTGTTTTACAATGGAGTGTTAGTTTCTGCTGTATAACAAAGTGAATCAGCTATACATATACAAATATCACCAGATCCCCTCCCTCTTGCATCTCCCTCCCACACTCCATATCCCACCCCTTTATGTGGTCACAAAGCACCGAGCTGATCTCCCTGTTCTATGTGGCTGCTTTCCAGTAGCTATCAGTGTTACATTTGGTAATGTATTTATGTCCATGCCACTCTGTCACTTCGTCTCAGCTTACCCATCCCCCTTCCAGTGTCCTCAAGTCCTTTCTCTACGTCTGTGTCCTTAATCCTGTCCTGCCACTAGGTTCTTCAAAATCTTTTTTTTTCTTCATTAGATTCCGTATATCTCTGTTAACATACAGTATTTGTTTTTCCCTTTCTGACTTACTTCACTTTGTAGGACAGATTCTAAGTCCATCCACCTCAGTACAAATAACTCAGTTTTGCTTCTTTTTATGGCTGAGTAATATTCCATTGTATATATGTGCCAGATCTTCTTTATCCATTCATCTGTCGATGGACACTTAGGTTGCTTCTATGTCCTGGCTATTGTAAATAGAGCTGCAATGAACATTTTTGTACATAACTCTTTTTGAATTATGGTTTTCGCAAGGCAAATGCCCAGTAGTTGGATTGTTGTGTCGTATGGTACCTCTATTGTTAGCTATTTAGAGGAACCTCTGGAGTGTTCTCCCTAGTGCCCATATCAATTTACATTCCCACCCACAGTGCAAGTGTGTTCCCTTTTCTCCAATAAAGGCCTCTCCAGCATTTATTGTTTTGTAGATTTTTTTGGATGATTGCCACTCTGACTGCTGTGCGGTGATACCTCACGGTAGTTTTGATTTGCATTTCTCTAATGATTAGTGATGTTCAGCATCCTTTCATGTGTTTCTTGGTAATCTGTATATCTTCTTTGGAGAAATGTCTATTTAAGTCTTCTGTCCGTTTTGGGATTGGGTTGTTTGTTTTTGTGGTATTGAGCTACATGTGGTGCTTGTAAAGTTTGGAGATTAATCCTTTGTCAATTGGTTCATTTGAAAATATTTTCTCCCATTCTGAGGGTTGTTTCTGCATCTTGTTTATGTTTTCCTATACTGTGTAAAAGCTTTTAAGTTTCATTAGGTCCCATTTGTTGATTTCTGTTTTTATTTCCATTTCTCTAGGAGGTGAGTCAAAAAGGATCTTGCTGTGATTTATGTCATAGAGTGTTCTGCCTATGGTTTCCTCTAAGTGTTTTATAGTGTCTGGTCTTCTATTTAGATCTCTAATCCATTTAGAGTTTATTTTTGTGTATGGTGTTATGGAGTGTTCTAATTTCATTCTTTTATGTGTAGGGGTCCAGTTTTCCCAGCACCAATTACTGAAGAGACTGTCTTTTCTCCATTGTATATCCTTAGCTCCTTTGTCATAGATGAGATAGCCATAGGTATGTAGGTTTATCTCTGGGCTTTCTGTCCTGTTCCATTGATCTGTGTTTATGCCAATCTACATACACTTGATTCCATTATGGAGACTTATAAATACATAGGTTTCAAGATTATTACCAGTCAGATATATTCCTCTTCAGTGAATAAGGTGTTTTGTGTCCAGTTCATTGAGATAGGAGTAGGTCTTGTCTATTACATATTTGGTATATGGAATGGTATCTGTGCTAATTTCAAACTCTGCTTTTACACATCACCCCACGTCACCTTTCCCCTTAAGGAGGCATAAGTGTGTTTTCTAAATGTGTAACTCTGTTCTCTTTTGTAATTCAGTTCATGTGTAGCCATGTTTACATTCCCTCTATAAGTGATATATTACAATAAGTTTCTTTTTCTTTGAGGCTCATTTCACTTAGCATCATCGTACCTAAAGCCACTCATTATGCTGCTATTGGCCTTATGACATTGATTTTATGTCTGAGTGACATTCCATTGTATATAAGTACCACAACATCTATATCAATTTTTTTCCTTTCCTGGGATATTTAAAGTGTACCAAAGTCGAGGTTCTTGTAAACAGAGCAGCCCTAAACTTTGGGCTGGCTGTGTGTTGTGGATTTTTAGTTTTCCCAAAATACACGCCCATGAGTGGAAGTGTGCTATGCTCTGTAGCTCTGTTTTAGAAAACAACATACAGTTCTCCAGAGAGGCTGTTGGCAATTTACATCCTCTCCATCGGTGTAACCAGGCTCCCTTTTCTCCATGGCCTGTCCTGCATTTGTGGTTTTTACACTGTTTGTGGATGGCCCTTTTGACTGGAGGTAAGGGACACTTCTATGTGGTGTGGATTTTCAATGCCTGATGGCTTGCTTGGCCAAAAAGGGCGTATGCATTTTTTCCCGATTATATTCAAGAAAATACACATAATCCCTTTTCGGTCAAGGGCAACATTGTTGAAGTTCTGTCGCTTTTCATGTGCTTTAAAGCTGACTCCAGTGTACCTCTTGAAATCTGTTTCCTTCAATTCTGCCTTGCATTCAAATCCTCTTCACTGCCTTACCTCAATATATTTCTGGATGATAGTTGTCCTTTAAAACTCTGCAAGTTTGTGAATTGCTGTGTCCCTGAGCTCCATTTTTCAACTCGCCTATTTGTGAGCTGGCTGCAATACCGCAGGATGGCTTTAGGGCCTAGTCTGGTTCCAGGGCTTCAGGCTGAGCCTTTGGTTAATTCTTCTTCCTGATGGGAAACTAGAGTGACATGTGCCCATCCAAACACCTACAGCTAATCTCTCATTTGTTTCCCCTCTTCCTTTTCATCCTCTGCACAATTTGCAAACTGTGCATACAGGAGGGTAAAGGCGCTGACATTCCAAGTGGGGAGATTTTTAGTAATGCAGATGGAATGGTGAAGCCGAGCACGACGAAAGGAAAAATGAGGTACCTTTTAGAAAACTTTCCCAATCGCACAGTGTACCATCCACTGGGTGTCCCATGCATGTTTTAACTGTAGGAAGATTCCCTTAAACCTGGAGAGTTGGCACCACTAGAATGGGTAGCACACAGTATTGCTCTAAGTGGTGTTCTTTTGCTCACACAACCTCAGCAAACTTGTCAGCCCCAAGTGTCCAGTCTTATGTCTCATCCAGCTGTGGGTGTAAAGGTGGTCAATCCAGGTGGGATCACAGGCCCTGAACGTAATTTTTAAGGCTTTCTCTCTGTTTCGCTGTTTTTGCATTTTGCTTTTGAAACTTAATTTTATAAGGGGGTTTAGCTGAATTTCAGTGCTGTGTTCATGCCATTATACACACATATGATACCTTTATGGAGACATGAGAATACATATGTTTTAAAATTCTAGAGTCAGATATATTCCTCTGCAATGAATAGGGGGCGTTAAGTCCAGTTCATTGTTCCGGCAGTAGGTGTTGTCTATTACATACTTGGTTTGTGTAACAGTATCTGTGCTAATTTAAAACTGTGGTTTTATGCATCACCCCACCTCGCCTTTCCCCTTAAGCAGGCAGAAGATTGTTTTCTAAATGTATGACTCTATTGTGTTTGAAATTCAGTTCATGTTTACATTCACACTATGAGTGATATCTTATGATAAGATTTGTTATTCTGTTATCTTTCCTAACTCAGTTCATGTGTAGCCATGTTTACAGGATTTTCATAAGTGATATCTTATGATAAGTTTCTTTTTCAGTGTGACTTATTTCACTTAGAATCATCGTACGTGAATCCACTCATTTTGCTGCTACTTGCCTTATGACATTGATTTCATGGCTAACGGATATTACATCGTACACAAGTACCACAGTTTCTTGAAATATTTTTGTCTTTCCTGGGATATATAAGGTGTACCCACGATGAGGTTCTTGTAAGCAGTGCAGCCTTAAATTTTGGCATGCCTGTGTCTTATTGATTTTCAGTTTTCCAAAGATATATTCCCTAGACTGGAACACCCCATTGCTCTGTAGCTCTGTTGTTTATTTGTTTTAGGGAACACAATGCACTCCTCCAGAGAGGCAGTTAGCAATTTACATGCCACCCATTAGCCTAAAAAAGCTCCCTGTTCTCCAGGGCCTGTCTTGCCTTTCTGGTTGTTACATATTTTGTGGATGTCCCTTTTGACCGGTGGGAACTGAAACTTATTTGTAGTGCAGATTTGCATTGCCTGCTTCCTTGCTTGGCCAAAAAGGGCGTATGCGTTTTCTCCTGAATATATTCAGGAGAAAACGCATACGCCCTTTTTGGCCAAGTGCATCATTGTTGAAGTTGTGCCCCTCTTCCTGTGCTTTCAAGGCGATTCCAAGGTACCTCTTGAAATCTGTTTCCTGCTATTCTGCCTCGCTTTCAAGTCCACCTCATTGCCTTGCCTCAACAGATTTTTTGACGATACTTGTCCTTTATTACTCTGCCAGTTTGTGAATTGCTGTGCCCCTGAGCTCCATTTTTCAACTCGTTTTTTGTGAGCTGAACGCAAGTCCTAAATTTTGGTTCAGGGCATATACTGGTTCCCGGTGGGTGGCTGAGACTTTGGATAATTCTTCTTCCTGCTGGGAAATTAGAGTGAAATGTGTCCGTCCAAATGCCTAACAGCTACTCTCTCATGGTTTCTCCCTCATCCCTTCCATCCTCTGCCAAATTGGGAACCTGTGCAAACCAGGAGGTTAAAGGGCCTGTCTCTCCAAGTTGGGAGATTGATAGTAAGGCAGTTGGAAAGTCAAACTGGAGCACCAGGAGAGGGACTATTCGTTGAGTTTTAGAAACCTTTCGTATTCCCAGTGTGTCCATTCTCTAGGTTTCCCGTACATGTTATAGCTGTCGTAATATTCACTTCAATCTGAAGAGTTGGGACCCATGGAATGGGTGCCATGCATTATTGCTTTAAAGGGTCTGCTTTTGCTCACCCAATCTCACCAGTCCTCTCAGTGCCAAGTGTCCAGCCTTATGCCACATCCAGCTGTCATTGTAGATAGAGTCATTTCAGGGTTCATCAGAGACCCTGAGGGAATTATAAAGAATTTCCCTGTTTTTTTCTTTTGTTTTTGAAATTACTTTTTATAGTGGGTTTGAGCTGATTCTCGCTGCCATGTTTATGCCACTCTAGACACACTTGATTCCCTTATGCAGATATATCAATACATTGGTTTTAATATTCTTACAAGTGAAATATATTCCTCTGCAGGAAATATGGGGTTTTGATTCCCTTTCACTGAGGAAGGTGTAGGTCTTGTCTATTCAATAGTTGGTTTTTGGAACGTGGCCTGAGCTTATATCAAACTCTGGTTTTATTCATCACCCCACCTCTCCTTCCCCTTTAAGAAGGCATAAGAGTGTTTTCTAAATGCGAGACTCTGTTCTCTTTCCTAACTCAGTTCATGTGTAGCCATGTTTAAAGGAGTTTCATAAGTGATATCTTATGATAGGTTTCTTTTTCTGTGTGACTTATTTCACTTAGAATCATCGTACCTGAATCCACTCATTTTGTGCAACTGGTCTTATGACATTGATTTCATGGCTGAGGGATATTCCATCGTACGTAAGTACCACAATATTTTGAACCAATTTTATATTTCCTGGGATATTTAAGGTGTACCCAAGTTGAGGTTCTTGTAAGCCGTGCAGCCCTAAATTTTGGGGTGGCTCTGTCTTATTGATTTTCAGTTTTCCCAAGGTATATTCCCTAGACAGGAAGCGCCCTTGGCTCTGTAGCTCTGTTGTTTACTTGTTTTAGGGAACACAATGCACTCCTCCAGAGAGGCAGTTGGCAATTTACATCCTGCCCATCAGCATAACATGGCTCCGTGTTCTCCAGGGCATGTCTTGCCTTTCAGGTTTTTACACATTTTGTGGATGTCCCTTTTGACCGGTGGGAAGTGATACTTCTTTGTAGTGCAGATTTGCATTGCCCGCTTGCTTGCTTGGCCAAAAAGGGCGTATGCGTTTTCTCCTGAATATATTCAGGAGAAAACGCATACGCCCTTTTTGTCCAATTCCATCAGTGTCAAAGTTGTGCCCCTCTTCCTGTGCTTTAAAGGCGATTCCAACGTACCTCTTGAAATCTGTTTCCTGCTCTTCTGCCTCGCTTTCAAGTCTGGCTCGCTGCATTCCCTCAACACATTTTTGGACGGTAGTTGTCCTTTATCATTCTGCCGGTTTGTGAATTGCTGTGCCCCTGAGCTCCATTTCTCAACTCTTTTTTTGTGAGCTGAACGCAAGTCGAAAATTTTGGATCATGTCCTATACTGGTTCCCGGTGGGTGGCTGAGACTTTGGTTAATTCTTCTTCCTGCCGGGAGATTAGAGTGACATGTGCCCATCCAAATGCCTAACAGCTACTCTCTCATGGGTTCTCCCTCGTCCCTTCCATCCTCTGCCAAATTGGGAACCTGTGAAAACCAGGAGGTTCAAGGGCCTGTCTCTCCAAGTTGGGAGATTGATAGTAAGGCAGTTGGAAAGTCAAACTGGAGCACCAGGAGAGGGACTAATCGTTGAGTTTTAGAAACCTTTCGTATTCACCATGTGTACATTCTCTAGGTTTCCTGTACATGTTATAGCTGTAGTAATATTCCCTTCAACCTGGAGAGTTGGGAGCCATGGAATGGGTGCCATGAAATATTGCTTGAAAGGGTCTGCATTTGCTCACCCAATCTCACCAATCCGCTCAGTCCCAAGTGTCCAGCCTTATGCCACATCCAGCTGTCATTGTAGATAGGCTTATTCCAGGTTTCATCAGAGACCCTGAAGGAATTGTAAAGAATTTCCCTGTTTATTTGTTTTGTTTTTGAAATTCCCTTTTATAGTGGGTTTGAGCTGATTCTCGCTGCCATGTGTATGCCAATCTAGACACACTTGATTCCCTTATGGAGACATATCAATACATAGGTTTTAAGATTCTTTCTAGTGTGATATATTCCTCTCCGGGAAATATGGGTTTCTGAGTACCTTTCACTGAGGAAGGTGTAGGTCTTTTCTATTCCATAGATGGTTTTTGGAAGGGTACGTGTGATTCTATCAAACTCTGGTTTTATGCATCACCCCACCTCTCCTTTCCCCTTAAGCAGGCATAAGAATATTTTTTAAATGTGAGACTCTGTTCTCTTTCCTAACTCAGTTCATGTGTAGCCATGTTTACAGGATCTTCATAAGTGATATTTTATGATAAGTTTCTTTTTCTGTGTGACTTATTTCACTAAGAATCATCGTACCTGAATCCATTCATTTTGCTTCTACTGGTCTTATGACATTGATTTCATGGCTGACGGATATTCCATCATACGTAAGTACCACAATAATTTGAACCAATTTTATATTTCGTGGGATATTTATGGTGTAGCCACGTTGAGCTTCCTGTAAGCAGTGCAGCCCTAAATTTTGGGGTGGCCGTGTCTTATTGATTTTCAGTTTTCCCGAGGTATATTCCCTAGACTGGAAGCGCCCTTGGCTCTGTAGGTCTGTTGTTTACTTGTTTTAGGGAACACAATGCACTCCTCCAGAGAGGCAGTTGGCAATTTACATCACGCCCATCAGCATAACAAGGCTCCCTGTTCTCCAGGGCCTGTCTTGCCTTTCTGGATTTTACACATTTTGTGGATGTCCCTTTTGACCGGTGGGAAGTGATACTTCTTTGTAGTGCAGATTTGCATTGCCCGCTTGCTTGCTTGGCCAAAAAGGGCGTATGCGTTTTCTCCTGAATATATTCAGGAGAAAATGCATACGCCCTTTTTGGCCAAGTGCATCATTGTCGAACTTGTGCCCCTCTTCCTGTGCTTTACAGGTGATTCCAACGTACCTCTTTAAATCTGTTTTCTGCTATTCTGCCTCGCATTCAAGTCCGCCTCGTTGCCTTCCCTCAACAGATTTTTGGACAATAGTTGTGCTTTATTACTCTGCCAGTTTGTGAATTGCTGTGCCCCTGAGCTCCATTTTTCAACTCGTTTTTAGTGAGCTGAATGCAAGTCCAAAATTTTGGTTCAGGACCTATACTGGTTCCCGGTGGGTGGCTGAGACTTTGGTTAATTCTTCTTCCTAACGGTATATTAGAGTGACACGTGCCCGTCCAAATGCCTAACAGCTACTCTCTCATTGGTTCTCCCTCTTCCCTTTCATCCTCTGCCAAATTGGCAACCTGTTCGAACCAGGAGGTAATTGGCGCTGTGTCTCCAAGTTTGGAGATTGATAGTAAAGCAGTTGGAAAGTCAAACCAGAGCACCAGGAGAGGGACTATTCGTTGAGATTTAGAAACATTTCATATTCACAGTGTGTCCATTCTCTAGGTTTCCTGTACCAGTTCTTGCTGTATTAATATTCCCTTCAAGCTCGAGAGTTGGGACCCATGGAATGGGGGCCATGCATTCTTGCTTTAAAGGGTCTGCATTTGCTCACCCAATCTCACCAATCCTCTCAGTCCCAAGTGTCCAGCCTTATGCCATATCCAGCTGTCATTGTAGATAGGTTCATTCCACGTTTCATCAGAGACCCTGAAGGAATTGTAAAGACTTTCCCTGTTTTTTTTTTTTGTTTTTGAAATTCCTTTTTATAGTGGGTTTGAGCTGATTCTCGCTGCCATGTTTATGCCAGTCAAGACACACTTGATAACCTTATGGAGACATATCAATACATAGGTTTTAAGATTCTTACTAGTCAGATCTATTCCTCTGCGGGAAATATGTGGTTTTGAGTCCCTTTCACTGAGGAAGGTGTAGGTCTTATCTATTCCATAGTAAGTTTTTGGAACGGTCCCTGTGATTATATCAAACTCTGGTTTTATGCATTACCCCACCTCTCTTTCTCCCTTAAGCATGCATACGAGTTTTTTTCTAAATGTGAGACACTGTTCTCTTTCCTAACTCAGTTCATATGTAGCCATGTTTACAGGATGTCCAAAAGTCATATCTTATGATAAGTTTCTTTTTCTGTGTGACTTATTTCACTTAGAATCATCGTACCTGAATCGACTCATTTTGCTGCTACTGGTCTTATGACATTGATTTCATGGATGAGGGATATTACATCTTTCGTATGTACCACAATTTTTTGAATCCATTTTATATTTCCTGGGATATTTAAGGTGTACCCAAGTTGAGGTTCTTGTAAGCAGTGCAGCCCTAAATTTTGGGGTGACTCTGTCTTATTGATTTTCAGTTTTCCCAAGATATATTCCCTAGACTGAAAGTGTCCTTGGCTCTGTATCTCTGTTGTTTACTTGTTTTAGGGAACACAGTGCACTCCTCCAGAGAGGCAGTTGGCAATTTACATCCGGACCATCAGCATAAAAAGGCTCCGTGTTCTCCAGGCCCTGTCATGCCTTTCTGGTTTTTACACATTTTGTGGATGTCCCTTTTGACCGGTGGGAAGTGACACTTCATTGTAGTGCAAATTTGCATTGCCCGCTTGCTTGCTTGGCCAAAAAGGGCGTATGCGTTTTCTCCTGAATATATTCAGGAGAAAACGCATACGCCCTTTTTGGCCAAGTGCATCATTGTCCAAGTTGTGCCTCTCTTCCTGTGCTTTAAAGGCGATTCCAACGTACCTCTTGAAATCTGTTTCCTGCTATTCGGCATCGCTTTCAAGTCTGCCTCCTTTCCTTCCCTCAACAGATTTATGGACGATAGATGTCCTGTATTACTCTGCCAGTTTGTGAATTGCTGTGCCCCTGAGCTCCATTTTACAACTCGATTTTTGTGAGCTGAACGCAATTCCAAAATTTTGGTTCAGGATCTATACTGGTTCCCAGTGGGTGGCTGAGACTTTGGTTAATTCTTTTTCCTGCCGGGAAATTAGTATGAAATGTGCCTGTCCAAATGCCTAACAGCTACTCTCTCCTTGTTTCTTCCTCTTCCCTTTCATCCTCTGCCAAATTGACAACCTGTGCGAACCAGGAGGTTAAAGGGGCTGTCTCTCCTAGTTGGTTGATTGATAGTAAAGCAGTTGGAAAGTCAAACCAGAGCAGCAGTAGAGGGACTATTCGTTGAGTTTTAGAAACCTTTCATAATCACAGTGTGTCTATTCTCTAGGTTTCACGTACATGTTATAGCTGTAGTAATATCCCCTTCAACATGAAGAGTTGGGACCCATGGAAGAGGTGGCATGCATTATTGCTTTAAAGGGACTGCCTTTGCTCACCCAATCTCACCAATTTTCTCAGTCCCAAGTGTCCAGCCTTATGCCACATCCAGCTGTCATTGTAGATAGGGTCATTCCAGGTTTCATCAGAGACCCCGAAGGAATTTTAAAGAATTACCCGGTTTTTTTGTTTTGTTTTTGTAATTCCTTTTTATTGTGTGTTTGAGCTGATTCTCGCTGCCATGTTTATGCCATTCTAGACTCAGTAGATTCCCTTATGGATACATATCAATAAATAAGTTTTATGATTCTTACTCGTGAGAAATATTCATCTGTGGGAAATATGGGGTTTTGAGTCCCTTTCACTGAGGAAGGTGTAGGTCTTGTCTATTCCATAGTTGGTTTTTGGAATGGTACCTGTGCTTATATCAAACTCTGGTTTTATGCATCACCACACCTCTCCTTCCCCCTTAAGAAGGCATAAGAGTATTTTATAAATGTGAGACTCTGTTCTCTTTCCTAACTCAGTTCATGTGTAGCCATGTTTACAGGATCTTCATAAGTGATATCTTATGATAAGTTTCATTTTCTGTGTGACATATTTCACTTAGAATCATCGTACCTGAATCCACTCATTTTGGTGCAACTGGTCTTATGACATTGATTTCATGGCTGAGGGATATTCCATCGTACGTAAGTACCACAATTTTTTGAACCAATTTTATATTTCCTAGGATATTTAAGGTGTACCCATGTTGAGGTTCTTGTAAGCAGTGCAGCCCTAAATTTTGGGGTGGCTCTGTCTTATTGATTTTCAGTTTTCCCAAGGTATATTCCCTACACTGGAAGCTCCCTTGGCTCTGTAGCTCTGTTGTTTACTTGTTTTAGGGAACACAATGCACTCTTCCAGAGAGGCAGTTGGCAATTTACATCCCGCCCATCAGCATAACAAGGCTCCTTGTTCTCCAGGGTCTGTCTTGCCTTTCAGGTTTTTACACATTTTGTGGATGTCCCTTTTGACCGTTGGGAAGTGATACTTCTTTGTAGTGCAGATTTGCATTGCCCGCTTGCTTGCTTGGCCAAAAAGGGCGTATGCGTTTTCTCCTGAATATATTCAGGAGAAAACGCATACGCCCTTTTTGGCCAAGTGCACCATTGTCCAAGTTGTGCCCCTCTTCCTGTGCTTTAAAGGTGATTCCAACGTACCTCTTGAAATCTGTTTCCTGCCATTCTGCCTCACATTCAAGTCCGCCTCGTTGACTTCCCTCAACAGATTTTTGGACGATAGTTGTCCTTTATCATTCTGCCGGTTTGTGAATTGCTGTGCCCCTGAGCTCCATTTCTCAACTCTTTTTTTGTGAGCTGAACGCAAGTCCAAAATTTTGGATCATGTCCTATACTGGTTCCCGGTGGGTGGCTGAGACTTTGGTTAATTCTTCTTCCTGCCGGGACATTAGAGTGACATGTGCCCATCCAAATGCCTAACAGCTACTCTCTCATGGGTTCTCCCTCGTCCCTTCCATCCTCTGCCAAATTGGGAACCTGTGAAAACCAGGAGGTTCAAGGGCCTGTCTCTCCAAGTTGGGAGATTGATAGTAAGGCAGTTGGAAAGTCAAACTGGAGCACCAGGAGAGGGACTAATCGTTGAGTTTTAGAAACCTTTCGTATTCACCATGTGTACATTCTCTAGGTTTCCTGTACATGTTATAGCTGTAGTAATATTCCCTTCAACCTGGAGAGTTGGGAGCCATGGAATGGGTGCCATGAAATATTGCTTGAAAGGGTCTGCATTTGCTCACCCAATCTCACCAATCCGCTCAGTCCCAAGTGTCCAGCCTTATGCCACATCCAGCTGTCATTGTAGATAGGCTTATTCCAGGTTTCATCAGAGACCCTGAAGGAATTGTAAAGAATTTCCCTGTTTATTTGTTTTGTTTTTGAAATTCCCTTTTATAGTGGGTTTGAGCTGATTCTCGCTGCCATGTGTATGCCAATCTAGACACACTTGATTCCCTTATGGAGACATATCAATACATAGGTTTTAAGATTCTTTCTAGTGTGATATATTCCTCTCCGGGAAATATGGGTTTCTGAGTACCTTTCACTGAGGAAGGTGTAGGTCTTTTCTATTCCATAGATGGTTTTTGGAAGGGTACGTGTGATTCTATCAAACTCTGGTTTTATGCATCACCCCACCTCTCCTTTCCCCTTAAGCAGGCATAAGAATATTTTTTAAATGTGAGACTCTGTTCTCTTTCCTAACTCAGTTCATGTGTAGCCATGTTTACAGGATCTTCATAAGTGATATTTTATGATAAGTTTCTTTTTCTGTGTGACTTATTTCACTAAGAATCATCGTACCTGAATCCATTCATTTTGCTTCTACTGGTCTTATGACATTGATTTCATGGCTGACGGATATTCCATCATACGTAAGTACCACAATAATTTGAACCAATTTTATATTTCGTGGGATATTTATGGTGTAGCCACGTTGAGCTTCCTGTAAGCAGTGCAGCCCTAAATTTTGGGGTGGCCGTGTCTTATTGATTTTCAGTTTTCCCGAGGTATATTCCCTAGACTGGAAGCGCCCTTGGCTCTGTAGGTCTGTTGTTTACTTGTTTTAGGGAACACAATGCACTCCTCCAGAGAGGCAGTTGGCAATTTACATCACGCCCATCAGCATAACAAGGCTCCCTGTTCTCCAGGGCCTGTCTTGCCTTTCTGGATTTTACACATTTTGTGGATGTCCCTTTTGACCGGTGGGAAGTGATACTTCTTTGTAGTGCAGATTTGCATTGCCCGCTTGCTTGCTTGGCCAAAAAGGGCGTATGCGTTTTCTCCTGAATATATTCAGGAGAAAATGCATACGCCCTTTTTGGCCAAGTGCATCATTGTCGAACTTGTGCCCCTCTTCCTGTGCTTTACAGGTGATTCCAACGTACCTCTTTAAATCTGTTTTCTGCTATTCTGCCTCGCATTCAAGTCCGCCTCGTTGCCTTCCCTCAACAGATTTTTGGACAATAGTTGTGCTTTATTACTCTGCCAGTTTGTGAATTGCTGTGCCCCTGAGCTCCATTTTTCAACTCGTTTTTAGTGAGCTGAATGCAAGTCCAAAATTTTGGTTCAGGACCTATACTGGTTCCCGGTGGGTGGCTGAGACTTTGGTTAATTCTTCTTCCTAACGGTATATTAGAGTGACACGTGCCCGTCCAAATGCCTAACAGCTACTCTCTCATTGGTTCTCCCTCTTCCCTTTCATCCTCTGCCAAATTGGCAACCTGTTCGAACCAGGAGGTAATTGGCGCTGTGTCTCCAAGTTTGGAGATTGATAGTAAAGCAGTTGGAAAGTCAAACCAGAGCACCAGGAGAGGGACTATTCGTTGAGATTTAGAAACATTTCATATTCACAGTGTGTCCATTCTCTAGGTTTCCTGTACCAGTTCTTGCTGTATTAATATTCCCTTCAAGCTCGAGAGTTGGGACCCATGGAATGGGGGCCATGCATTCTTGCTTTAAAGGGTCTGCATTTGCTCACCCAATCTCACCAATCCTCTCAGTCCCAAGTGTCCAGCCTTATGCCATATCCAGCTGTCATTGTAGATAGGTTCATTCCACGTTTCATCAGAGACCCTGAAGGAATTGTAAAGACTTTCCCTGTTTTTTTTTTTTGTTTTTGAAATTCCTTTTTATAGTGGGTTTGAGCTGATTCTCGCTGCCATGTTTATGCCAGTCAAGACACACTTGATAACCTTATGGAGACATATCAATACATAGGTTTTAAGATTCTTACTAGTCAGATCTATTCCTCTGCGGGAAATATGTGGTTTTGAGTCCCTTTCACTGAGGAAGGTGTAGGTCTTATCTATTCCATAGTAAGTTTTTGGAACGGTCCCTGTGATTATATCAAACTCTGGTTTTATGCATTACCCCACCTCTCTTTCTCCCTTAAGCATGCATACGAGTTTTTTTCTAAATGTGAGACACTGTTCTCTTTCCTAACTCAGTTCATATGTAGCCATGTTTACAGGATGTCCAAAAGTCATATCTTATGATAAGTTTCTTTTTCTGTGTGACTTATTTCACTTAGAATCATCGTACCTGAATCGACTCATTTTGCTGCTACTGGTCTTATGACATTGATTTCATGGATGAGGGATATTACATCTTTCGTATGTACCACAATTTTTTGAATCCATTTTATATTTCCTGGGATATTTAAGGTGTACCCAAGTTGAGGTTCTTGTAAGCAGTGCAGCCCTAAATTTTGGGGTGACTCTGTCTTATTGATTTTCAGTTTTCCCAAGATATATTCCCTAGACTGAAAGTGTCCTTGGCTCTGTATCTCTGTTGTTTACTTGTTTTAGGGAACACAGTGCACTCCTCCAGAGAGGCAGTTGGCAATTTACATCCGGACCATCAGCATAAAAAGGCTCCGTGTTCTCCAGGCCCTGTCATGCCTTTCTGGTTTTTACACATTTTGTGGATGTCCCTTTTGACCGGTGGGAAGTGACACTTCATTGTAGTGCAAATTTGCATTGCCCGCTTGCTTGCTTGGCCAAAAAGGGCGTATGCGTTTTCTCCTGAATATATTCAGGAGAAAACGCATACGCCCTTTTTGGCCAAGTGCATCATTGTCCAAGTTGTGCCTCTCTTCCTGTGCTTTAAAGGCGATTCCAACGTACCTCTTGAAATCTGTTTCCTGCTATTCGGCATCGCTTTCAAGTCTGCCTCCTTTCCTTCCCTCAACAGATTTATGGACGATAGATGTCCTGTATTACTCTGCCAGTTTGTGAATTGCTGTGCCCCTGAGCTCCATTTTACAACTCGATTTTTGTGAGCTGAACGCAATTCCAAAATTTTGGTTCAGGATCTATACTGGTTCCCAGTGGGTGGCTGAGACTTTGGTTAATTCTTTTTCCTGCCGGGAAATTAGTATGAAATGTGCCTGTCCAAATGCCTAACAGCTACTCTCTCCTTGTTTCTTCCTCTTCCCTTTCATCCTCTGCCAAATTGACAACCTGTGCGAACCAGGAGGTTAAAGGGGCTGTCTCTCCTAGTTGGTTGATTGATAGTAAAGCAGTTGGAAAGTCAAACCAGAGCAGCAGTAGAGGGACTATTCGTTGAGTTTTAGAAACCTTTCATAATCACAGTGTGTCTATTCTCTAGGTTTCACGTACATGTTATAGCTGTAGTAATATCCCCTTCAACATGAAGAGTTGGGACCCATGGAAGAGGTGGCATGCATTATTGCTTTAAAGGGACTGCCTTTGCTCACCCAATCTCACCAATTTTCTCAGTCCCAAGTGTCCAGCCTTATGCCACATCCAGCTGTCATTGTAGATAGGGTCATTCCAGGTTTCATCAGAGACCCCGAAGGAATTTTAAAGAATTACCCGGTTTTTTTGTTTTGTTTTTGTAATTCCTTTTTATTGTGTGTTTGAGCTGATTCTCGCTGCCATGTTTATGCCATTCTAGACTCAGTAGATTCCCTTATGGATACATATCAATAAATAAGTTTTATGATTCTTACTCGTGAGAAATATTCATCTGTGGGAAATATGGGGTTTTGAGTCCCTTTCACTGAGGAAGGTGTAGGTCTTGTCTATTCCATAGTTGGTTTTTGGAATGGTACCTGTGCTTATATCAAACTCTGGTTTTATGCATCACCACACCTCTCCTTCCCCCTTAAGAAGGCATAAGAGTATTTTCTAAATGTGAGACTCTGTTCTCTTTCCTAACTCAGTTCATGTGTAGCCATGTTTACAGGATCTTCATAAGTGATATCTTATGATAAGTTTCATTTTCTGTGTGACATATTTCACTTAGAATCATCGTACCTGAATCCACTCATTTTGGTGCAACTGGTCTTATGACATTGATTTCATGGCTGAGGGATATTCCATCGTACGTAAGTACCACAATTTTTTGAACCAATTTTATATTTCCTAGGATATTTAAGGTGTACCCATGTTGAGGTTCTTGTAAGCAGTGCAGCCCTAAATTTTGGGGTGGCTCTGTCTTATTGATTTTCAGTTTTCCCAAGGTATATTCCCTACACTGGAAGCTCCCTTGGCTCTGTAGCTCTGTTGTTTATTTGTTTTAGGGAACACAATGCACTCCTCCAGAGAGGCAGTTAGCAATTTACATGCCACCCATTAGCCTAAAAAAGCTCCCTGTTCTCCAGGACCTGTCTTGCCTTTCTGGTTTTTACACATTTTGTGGATGTCCCTTTTGACCGGTGGGAACTGAAACTTATTTGTAGTGCAGATTTGCATTGCCCGCTTGCTTGCTTGGCCAAAAAGGGCGTATGCGTTTTCTCCTGAATATATTCAGGAGAAAACGCATACGCCCTTTTTGGCCAAGTGCACCATTGTCCAAGTTGTGCCCCTCTTCCTGTGCTTTACACGCGATTCCAAGGTACCTCTTGAAATCTGTTTCCTGCTATTTTGCCTCGCTTTCAAGTCCGCCTCGTTGACTTCCCTCAACAGATTTTTGGACGATAGTTGTCCTTTATCACTCTGCCAGTTTGTGAATTGCTGTGCCCCTGAGCTCCATTTCTCAACTCGTTTTTTGTGAGCTGAACGCAAGTCCAAAATTTTGGATCATGTCCTATACTGGTTCCCGGTGGGTGGCTGAGACTTTGGTTAATTCTTCTTCCTGCCGGGAAATTAGAGTGACATGTGCCCGTCCAAATGCCTAACAGCTACTCTCTCATCGGTTCTCCCTCGTCCCTTCCATCCTCTGCCAAATTGGGAACCTGTGCAAACCAGGAGGTTAAAGGGCCTGTCTCTCCAAGTTGGGAGATTGATAGTAAGGCAGTTGGAAAGTCAAACTGGAGCACCAGGAGAGGGACTATTCGTTGAGTTTTAGAAACCTTTCGTATTCACAGTGTGTCCATTCTCTAGGTTTCCTGTACATGTTATAGCTGTAGTAATATTCCCTTGAACCTGGAGAGTTGGGACCCATGGAATGGGGGCCATGCATTATTGCTTGAAAGGGTCTGCATTTGCTCACCCAATCTCACCAATCCTCTCAGTCCCATGTGTCCAGCCTTATGCCACATCCAGCTGTCATTGTAGATAGGGTCTTTCCAGGTTTCCTCAGACACCCTGAAGGAATTGTAAAGAATTTCCCTGTTTTTTGGTTTTGCTTTTGAAATTCCTTTTTATAGTGGGTTTGAGCTGATTCTCGCTGCCATTTTTATGCCACTCTAGACACACTTGATTCCCTTATGGAGTCATTTCAATACATAGGTTTTAAGATTCTTACTAGTCAGATATATTCCTCTGTGGGAAATATGGGGTTTTGAGTCTCTTTCACTGAGGAAGGTGTAGGTCTTGTCTATTCCAAAGTTGGTTTTTGGAACGGTCCCTGTGCTTATATCAAACTCTGGTTTTATGCATCACCCCACCTCTCCATCCCCTTTATGCAGGCATAAGAGTGTTTTCTAAATGTGAGACTCTGTTCTCTTTCCTAACTCAGTTCACGTGTAGCCATGTTTACAGGATCTTCATAAGTGATATCTTATGATAAGTTTCTTTTTCTGTGTGACTTATTTCACTTAGAATCATCGTACCTGAATCCACTCACTTTGCTGCTACTGGTCTTATGACATTGATTTCATGGCTGAGGAATATTCCATCGTACGTAAGTAC
The DNA here is from genome assembly GCF_025265405.1 of Mesoplodon densirostris. Taxonomy (NCBI): domain Eukaryota; kingdom Metazoa; phylum Chordata; class Mammalia; order Artiodactyla; family Ziphiidae; genus Mesoplodon; species Mesoplodon densirostris. The sequence goes on along the minus strand of NW_026778231.1, from coordinate 24,911 downwards.
CACAATGTTTTGAACCATTTTTATATTTCCTGGGATATTTAAGGTGTACCCAAGTTTAGGTTCTTGTAGTCAGTGCAACCCTAAATTTGGAGGTGGCTCTTTCTTATTGATTTTCAGTTTTCCCAAGGTATATTCCCTAGACTGGAAGTGGCCTTGGCTCTGTAGCTCTGTTGTTTACTTGTTTTAGGGAACACAATGCACTCCTCCAGTGAGGCAGTTGGCAATTGACATCCCGCCCATCAGCATGACAAGGCTCCCTGTTCTCCAGGGCCTGTCTTGCCTTTCTGGTTTTTACACATTTTGTGGATGTCCCTTTTGACCGGTGGGAAGTGATACTTCTTTGTAGTGCAGATTTGCATTGCCCACTTGCTTGCTTGGCCAAAAAGGGCGTATGCGTTTTCTCCTGAATATATTCAGGAGAAAACGCATACGCCCTTTTTGGCCAAGTGCACCATTGTCCAAGTTGTGCCCCTCTTCCTGTGCTTTACAGGCGATTCCAAGGTACCTCTTGAAATCTGTTTCCTGCTATTTTGCCTCACTTTCAAGTCCGCCTCGTTGACTTCCCTCAACAGATTTTTGGACGATAGTTGTCCTTTATCACTCTGCCAGTTTGTGAATTGCTGTGCCCCTGAGCTCCATTTCTCAACTCGTTTTTTGTGAGCTGAACGCAAGTCCAAAATTTTGGATCATGTACTATACTGGTTCCCGGTGGGTGGCTGAGACTTTGGTTAATTCTTCTTCCTGCCGGGAAATTAGAGTGACATGTGCCCGTCCAAATGCCTAACAGCTACTCTCTCATGGGTTCTCCCTCGTCCCTTCCATCCTCTGCCAAATTGGGAACCTGTGCAAACCAGGAGGTTAAAGGGCCTGTCTCTCCAAGTTGGGAGATTGATAGTAAGGCAGTTGGAAAGTCAAACTGGAGCACCAGGAGAGGGACTATTCGTTGAGTTTTAGAAACCTTTCGTATTCACAGTGTGTCCATTCTCTAGGTTTCCTGTACATGTTATAGCTGTAGTAATATTCCCTTGAACCTGGAGAGTTGGGACCCATGGAATGGGGGCCATGCATTATTGCTTGAAAGGGTCTGCAGTTGCTCACCCAATCTCACCAATCCTCTCAGTCCCAAGTGTCCAGCCTTATGCCACATCCAGCTGTCATTGTAGATAGGGTCTTTCCAGGTTTCCTCAGACACCCTGAAGGAATTGTAAAGAATTTCCCTGTTTTTTCGTTTTGCTTTTGAAATTCCTTTTTATAGTGGGTTTGAGCTGATTCTCGCTGCCATGTTTATGCCACTCTAGACACACTTGATTCCCTTATGGAGTCATATCAATACATAGGTTTTAAGATTCTTACTAGTCAGATATATTCCTCTGTGGGAAATATGGGGTTTTGAGTCTCTTTCACTGAGGAAGGTGTAGGTCTTATCTATTCCAAAGTTGGTTTTTGGAACGGTCCCTGTGCTTATATCAAACTCTGGTTTTATGCATCACCCCACCTCTCCATCCCCTTTATGCAGGCATAAGAGTGTTTTCTAAATGTGACACTCTGTTCTCTTTCCTAACTCAGTTCACGTGTAGCCATGTTTACAGGATCTTCATAAGTGATATCTTATGATAAGTTTGTTTTTCTGTGTGACTTATTTCACTTAGAATCATCGTACCTGAATCCACTCACTTTGCTGCTTCTGGTCTTATGACATTGATTTCACCGCTGAGGGATATTCCATCGTACGTAAGTACCACAATGTTTTGAACCATTTTTATATTTCCTGGGATATTTAAGGTGTACCCAAGTTGAGGTTCTTGTAGTCAGTGCAGCCCTAAATTTGGAGGTGGCACTTTCTTATTGATTTTCAGTTTTCACTAGGTATATTCCCTAGACTGGAAGTGGCCTTGGCTCTGTAGCTCTGTTGTTTACTTGTTTTAGGGAACACAATGCACTCCTCCAGTGAGGCAGTTGGCAATTGACATCCCGCCCATCAGCATGACAAGGCTCCCTGTTCTCCAGGGCCTGTCTTGCCTTTCTGGTTTTTACACATTTTGTGGATGTCCCTTTTGACCGGTGGGAAGTGATACTTCTTTGTAGTGCAGATTTGCATTGCCCACTTGCTTGCTTGGCCAAAAAGGGCGTATGCTTTTTCTCCTGAATATATTCAGGAGAAAACGCATACGCCCTTTTTGGCCAAGTGCACCATTGTCCAAGTTGTGCCCCTCTTCCTGTGCTTTACAGGCGATTCCAAGGTACCTCTTGAAATCTGTTTCCTGCTATTTTGCCTCGCTTTCAAGTCCGCCTCGTTGACTTCCCTCAACAGATTTTTGGACGATAGTTGTCCTTTATCACTCTGCCAGTTTGTGAATTGCTGTGCCCCTGAGCTCCATTTCTCAACTCGTTTTTTGTGAGCTGAACGCAAGTCCAAAATTTTGGATCATGTCCTATACTGGTTCCTGGTGGGTGGCTGAGACTTTGGTTAATTCTTCTTCCTGCCGGGAAATTAGAGTGACATGTGCCCGTCCAAATGCCTAACAGCTACTCTCTCATGGGATCTCTCTCGTCCCTTCCATCCTCTGCCAAATTGGGAACCTGTGCAAACCAGGAGGTTAAAGGGCCTGTCTCTCCAAGTTGGGAGATTGATAGTAAGGCAGTTGGAAAGTCAAATTGGAGCACCAGGAGAGGGACTATTCGTTGAGTTTTAGAAACCTTTCGTATTCACAGTGTGTCCATTCTCTAGGTTTCCTGTACATGTTATAGCTGTAGTAATATTCCCTTGAACATGGAGAGTTGGGACCCATGGAATGGGGGCCATTCATTATTGCTTGAAAGGGTCTGCATTCACTCACACAATCTCACCAATCCTCTCAGTCCCAAGTATCCAGCCTTATATCACATCCAGCTGTCATTGTAGATAGGGTCTTTCCAGGTTTCCTCAGACACCCTGAAGGATTGTAAAGAATTTCCCTGTTTTTTGGTTTTGCTTTTGAAATTCCTTTTTATAGTGGGTTTGAGCTGATTCTCGCTGCCATGTTTATGCCACTCTAGACACACTTGATTCCCTTATGGAGACATATCAATACATAGGTTTTAATATTCTTACTAGTCAGATATATTCCTCGGTGGGAAATATGGGGTTTTGAGTCTCTTTCACTGAGGAAGGTGTCGGTCTTGTCAATTCCAAAGTTGATTTTGAAACGGTCCCTGTGCTTATATCAAACTCTGGTTTTATGCATCACCCCACCTCTCCTTCCCCTTTATGCAGGCATAAGAGTTTTTTCTAAATGTGAGACTCTGTTCTCTTCCCTAACTCAGTTCACGTGTAGCCATGTTTACAGGATCTTCATAAGTGATATCTTATGATAAGTTTCTTTTTCTGTGTGACTTATTTCACTTAGAATCATCGTACCTGAATCCACTCACTTTGTTGCTACTGGTCTTATGACATTGATTTCATGGCTGAGGGATATTCCATCGTACGTAAGTACCACAATGTTTTGAACCATTTTTATATTTCCTGGGATATTTAAGGTTTACCCAAGTTGAGGTTCTTGTAGCCAGTGCAGCCCTAAATTTGGAGGTGGCTCTTTCTTATTGATTTTCAGTTTTCCCAAGGTATATTCCCTAGACTGGAAGTGGCCTTGGCTCTGTAGCTCTGTTGTTTCCTTGTTTTAGGGAACACAATGCACTCCTCCAGTGAGGCAGTTGGCAATTTACATCCCACCCATCAGCATAACAAGGCTCCCAGTTCCTCAGGGCCTGTCTTGCCTTTCTGGTTTTTACACATTTTGTGGATGTCCCTTTTGACCGGTGGGAAATGATACTTCTTTGTAGTGCAGATTTGCATTGCCCGCTTGCTTGCTTGGCCAAAAAGGGCGTATGCATTTTCTCCTAAATATATTCAGGAGAAAACGCATACGCCCTTTTTGGCCAAGTGCACCATTGTCCAAGTTGTGCCCCTCTTCCTGTGCTTTACAGGCGATTCCAAGGTACCTCTTGAAATCTGTTTCCTGCTATTTTGCCTCGCTTTCAAGTCCGCCTCGTTGACTTCCCTCAACAGATTTTTGGACGATAGTTGTCCTTTATCACTCTGCCAGTTTGTGAATTGCTGTGCCCCTGAGCTCCATTTCTCAACTCGTTTTTTGTGAGCTGAACGCAAGTCCAAAATTTTGGATCATGTCCTATACTGGTTCCCGGTGGGTGGCTGAGACTTTGGTTAATTCTTCTTCCTGCCGGGAAATTAGAGTGACATGTGCCCGTCCAAATGCCTAACAGCTACTCTCTCATGGGTTCTCCCTCGTCCCTTCCATCCTCTGCCAAATTGGGAACCTGTGCAAACCAGGAGGTTAAAGGGCCTGTCTCTCCAAGTTGGGAGATTGATAGTAAGGCAGTTGGAAAGTCAAACTGGAGCACCAGGAGAGGGACTATTCGTTGAGTTTTAGAAACCTTTCGTATTCACAGTGTGTCTATTCTCTAGGTTTCCTGTACATGTTATAGCTGTAGTAATATTCCCTTGAACCTGGAGAGTTGGGACCCATGGAATGGGGGCCATGCATTATTGCTTGAAAGGGTCTGCATTTGCTCACCCAATCTCACCAATCCTCTCAGTCCCAAGTGTCCAGCCTTATGCCACATCCAGCTGTCATTGTAGATAGGGTCTTTCCAGGTTTCCTCAGACACCCTGAAGGAATTGTAAAGAATTTCCCTGTTTTTTGGTTTTGCTTTTGAAATTCCTTTTTATAGTGGGTTTGAACTGATTCTCGCTGCCATGTTTATGCCACTCTAGACACACTTGATTCCCTTATGGAGTCATATCAATACATAGGTTTTAAGATTCTTACTAGTCAGATATATTCCTCTGCGGGAAATATGGGGTTTTGAGTCTCTTTCACTGAGGAAGGTGTAGGTCTTGTCTATTCCAAAGTTGGTTTTTGGAACGGTCCCTGTGCTTATATCAAACTTTGGTTTTATGCATCACCCGACCTCTCCATCCCCTTTATGCAGGCATAAGAGTGTTTTCTAAATGTGAGACTCTGTTCTCTTTCCTAACTCAGTTCACGTGTAGCCATGTTTACAGGATCTTCATAAGTGATATCTTATGATAAGTTTCTTTTTCTGTGTGACTTATTTCACTTAGAATCATCGTACCTGAATCCACTCACTTTGCTGCTACTGGTCTTATGACATTGATTTCATGGCTGAGGGATATTCCATCGTACGTAAGTACCACAATGTTTTGAACCATTTTTATATTTCCTGGGATATTTAAGGTGTACCCAAGTTGAGGTTCTTGTAGTCAGTGCAGCCCTAAATTTGGAGGTGGCTCTTTCTTATTGATTTTCAGTTTTCCCAAGGTATATTCCCTAGACTGGAAGTGGCCTTGGCTCTGTAGCTCTGTTGTTTACTTGTTTTAGGGAACACAATGCACTCCTCCAGTGAGGCAGTTGGCAATTTACATCCCGCCCATCAGCATAACAAGGCTCCCAGTTCTCCGGGGCCTGTCTTGACTTTCTGGTTTTTACACATTTTGTGGATGTCCCTTTTGACCGGTGGGAAGTGATACTTCTTTGTAGTGCAGATTTGCATTGCCCGCTTGCTTGCTTGGCCAAAAAGGGCGTATGCGTTTTCTCCTGAATATATTCAGGAGAAAACGCGTACGCCCTTTTTGGCCAAGTGCACCATTGTCCAAGTTGTGCCCCTCTTCCTGTGCTTTACAGGCGATTCCAACGTACCTCTTGAAATCTGTTTCCTGCTATTTTGCCTCACTTTCAAGTCCGCCTCGTTGACTTCCCTCAACAGATTTTTGACGATAGTTGCCCTTTATCACTCTGCCAGTTTGTGAATTGCTGTGCCCCTGAGCTCCATTTCTCAACTCGTTTTTTGTGAGCTGAACGCAAGTCCAAAATTTTGGATCATGTCCTATACTGGTTCCCCGTGGGTGGCTGAGACTTTGGTTAATTCTTCTTCCTGCCGGGAAATTAGAGTGACATGTGCCCGTCCAAATGCCTAACAGCTACTCTCTCATGGGTTCTCCCTCGTCCCTTCCATCCTCTGCCAAATTGGGAACCTGTGCAAACCAGGAGGTTAAAGGGCCTGTCTCTCCAAGTTGGGAGATTGATAGTAAGGCAGTTGGAAAGTCAAACTGGAGCACCAGGAGAGGGACTATTCGTTGAGTTTTAGAAACCTTTCGTATTCACAGTGTGTCCATTCTCTAGGTTTCCTGTACATGTTATAGCTGTAGTAATATTCCCTTGAACCTGGAGAGTTGGGACCCATGGAATGGGGGCCATGCATTATTGCTTGAAAGGGTCTGCATTTGCTCACCCAATCTCACCAATCCTCTCAGTCCCAAGTGTCCAGCCTTATGCCACATCCAGCTGTCATTGTAGATAGGGTCTTTCCAGGTTTCCTCAGACACCCTGAAGGAATTGTAAAGAATTTCCCTGTTTTTTGGTTTTGCTTTTGAAATTCCTTTTTATAGTGGGTTTGAGCTGATTCTCGCTGCCATGTTTATGCCACTCTAGACACACTTGATTCCCTTATGGAGACATATCAATACATAGGTTTTAAGATTCTTACTAGTCAGATATATTCCTCTGTGGGAAATATGGGGTTTTGAGTCTCTTTCACTAAGGAAGGTGTCGGTCTTGTCAATTCCAAAGTTGGTTTTTGAAACGGTCCCTGTGCTTATATCAATCTCTGGTTTTATGCATCACCCCACCTCTCCTTCCCCTTTATGCAGGCATAAGAGTGTTTTCTAAATGTGAGATTCTGTTCACTTTCCTAACTCAGTTCACGTGTAGCCATGTTTACAGGATCTTCATAAGTGATATCTTATGATAAGTTTCTTTTTCTGTGTGACTTATTTCACTTAGAATCATCGTACCTGAATCCACTCACTTTGCTGCTACTGGTCTTATGACATTGATTTCATGGCTGAGGGATATTCCATCGTACGTAAGTACCACAATGTTTTGAACCATTTTTATATTTCCTGGGATATTTAAGGTGTACCCAAGTTGAGGTTCTTGTAGTCAGTGCAGCCCTAAATTTGGAGGTGGCTCTTTCTTATTGATTTTCAGTTTTCCCAAGGTATATTCCCTAGACTGGAAGTGGCCTTGGCTCTGTAGCTCTGTTGTTTACTTGTTTTAGGGAACACAATGCACTCCTCCAGTGAGGCAGTTGGCAATTTACATCCCGCCCATCAGCATAACAAGGCTCCCAGTTCTCCAGGGCCTGTCTTGCCTTTCTGGTTTTTACACATTTTGTGGATGTCCCTTTTGACCGGTGGGAAGTGATACTTCTTTGTAGTGCAGATTTGCATTGCCCGCTTGCTTGCTTGGCCAAAAAGGGCGTATGCGTTTTCTCCTGAATATATTCAGGAGAAAACGCATACGCCCTTTTTGGCCACGTGCACCATTGTCCAAGTTGTGCCCCTCTTCCTGTGCTTTACAGGCGATTCCAAGGTACCTCTTGAAATCTGTTTCCTGCTATTTTGCCTCGCTTTCAAGTCCGCCTCGTTGACTTCCCTCAACAGATTTTTGGACGATAGTTGTCCTTTATCACTCTGCCAGTTTGTGAATTGCTGTGCCCCTGAGCTCCATTTCTCAACTCGTTTTTTGTGAGCTGAACGCAAGTCCAAAATTTTGGATCATGTCCTATACTGGTTCCCGGTGGGTGGCTGAGACTTTGGTTAATTCTTCTTCCTGCCGGGAAATTAGAGTGACATGTGCCCGTCCAAATGCCTAACAGCTACTCTCTCATGGGTTCTCCCTCGTCCCTTCCATCCTCTGCCAAATTGGGAACCTGTGCAAACCAGGAGGTTAAAGGGCCTGTCTCTCCAAGTTGGGAGATTGATAGTAAGGCAGTTGGAAAGTCAAACTGGAGCACCAGGAGAGGGACTATTCGTTGAGTTTTAGAAACCTTTCGTATTCACAGTGTGTCCATTCTCTAGGTTTCCTGTACATGTTATAGCTGTAGTAATATTCCCTTGAACCTGGAGAGTTGGGACCCATGGAATGGGGGCCATGCATTATTGCTTGAAAGGGTCTGCATTTGCTCACCCAATCTCACCAATCCTCTCAGTCCCATGTGTCCAGCCTTATGCCACATCCAGCTGTCATTGTAGATAGGGTCTTTCCAGGTTTCCTCAGACACCCTGAAGGAATTGTAAAGAATTTCCCTGTTTTTTGGTTTTGCTTTTGAAATTCCTTTTTATAGTGGGTTTGAGCTGATTCTCGCTGCCATGTTTATGCCACTCTAGACACACTTGATTCCCTTATGGAGTCATTTCAATACATAGGTTTTAAGATTCTTACTAGTCAGATATATTCCTCTGTGGGAAATATGGGGTTTTGAGTCTCTTTCACTGAGGAAGGTGTAGGTCTTGTCTATTCCAAAGTTGGTTTTTGGAACGGTCCCTGTGCTTATATCAAACTCTGGTTTTATGCATCACCCCACCTCTCCATCCCCTTTATGCAGGCATAAGAGTGTTTTCTAAATGTGAGACTCTGTTCTCTTTCCTAACTCAGTTCACGTGTAGCCATGTTTACAGGATCTTCATAAGTGATATCTTATGATAAGTTTCTTTTTCTGTGTGACTTATTTCACTTAGAATCATCGTACCTGAATCCACTCACTTTGCTGCTACTGGTCTTATGACATTGATTTCATGGCTGAGGAATATTCCATCGTACGTAAGTACCACAATGTTTTGAACCATTTTTATATTTCCTGGGATATTTAAGGTGTACCCAAGTTTAGGTTCTTGTAGTCAGTGCAACCCTAAATTTGGAGGTGGCTCTTTCTTATTGATTTTCAGTTTTCCCAAGGTATATTCCCTAGACTGGAAGTGGCCTTGGCTCTGTAGCTCTGTTGTTTACTTGTTTTAGGGAACACAATGCACTCCTCCAGTGAGGCAGTTGGCAATTGACATCCCGCCCATCAGCATGACAAGGCTCCCTGTTCTCCAGGGCCTGTCTTGCCTTTCTGGTTTTTACACATTTTGTGGATGTCCCTTTTGACCGGTGGGAAGTGATACTTCTTTGTAGTGCAGATTTGCATTGCCCACTTGCTTGCTTGGCCAAAAAGGGCGTATGCGTTTTCTCCTGAATATATTCAGGAGAAAACGCATACGCCCTTTTTGGCCAAGTGCACCATTGTCCAAGTTGTGCCCCTCTTCCTGTGCTTTACAGGCGATTCCAAGGTACCTCTTGAAATCTGTTTCCTGCTATTTTGCCTCACTTTCAAGTCCGCCTCGTTGACTTCCCTCAACAGATTTTTGGACGATAGTTGTCCTTTATCACTCTGCCAGTTTGTGAATTGCTGTGCCCCTGAGCTCCATTTCTCAACTCGTTTTTTGTGAGCTGAACGCAAGTCCAAAATTTTGGATCATGTACTATACTGGTTCCCGGTGGGTGGCTGAGACTTTGGTTAATTCTTCTTCCTGCCGGGAAATTAGAGTGACATGTGCCCGTCCAAATGCCTAACAGCTACTCTCTCATGGGTTCTCCCTCGTCCCTTCCATCCTCTGCCAAATTGGGAACCTGTGCAAACCAGGAGGTTAAAGGGCCTGTCTCTCCAAGTTGGGAGATTGATAGTAAGGCAGTTGGAAAGTCAAACTGGAGCACCAGGAGAGGGACTATTCGTTGAGTTTTAGAAACCTTTCGTATTCACAGTGTGTCCATTCTCTAGGTTTCCTGTACATGTTATAGCTGTAGTAATATTCCCTTGAACCTGGAGAGTTGGGACCCATGGAATGGGGGCCATGCATTATTGCTTGAAAGGGTCTGCAGTTGCTCACCCAATCTCACCAATCCTCTCAGTCCCAAGTGTCCAGCCTTATGCCACATCCAGCTGTCATTGTAGATAGGGTCTTTCCAGGTTTCCTCAGACACCCTGAAGGAATTGTAAAGAATTTCCCTGTTTTTTCGTTTTGCTTTTGAAATTCCTTTTTATAGTGGGTTTGAGCTGATTCTCGCTGCCATGTTTATGCCACTCTAGACACACTTGATTCCCTTATGGAGTCATATCGATACATAGGTTTTAAGATTCTTACTAGTCAGATATATTCCTCTGTGGGAAATATGGGGTTTTGAGTCTCTTTCACTGAGGAAGGTGTAGGTCTTATCTATTCCAAAGTTGGTTTTTGGAACGGTCCCTGTGCTTATATCAAACTCTGGTTTTATGCATCACCCCACCTCTCCATCCCCTTTATGCAGGCATAAGAGTGTTTTCTAAATGTGACACTCTGTTCTCTTTCCTAACTCAGTTCACGTGTAGCCATGTTTACAGGATCTTCATAAGTGATATCTTATGATAAGTTTGTTTTTCTGTGTGACTTATTTCACTTAGAATCATCGTACCTGAATCCACTCACTTTGCTGCTTCTGGTCTTATGACATTGATTTCACCGCTGAGGGATATTCCATCGTACGTAAGTACCACAATGTTTTGAACCATTTTTATATTTCCTGGGATATTTAAGGTGTACCCAAGTTGAGGTTCTTGTAGTCAGTGCAGCCCTAAATTTGGAGGTGGCACTTTCTTATTGATTTTCAGTTTTCACTAGGTATATTCCCTAGACTGGAAGTGGCCTTGGCTCTGTAGCTCTGTTGTTTACTTGTTTTAGGGAACACAATGCACTCCTCCAGTGAGGCAGTTGGCAATTGACATCCCGCCCATCAGCATGACAAGGCTCCCTGTTCTCCAGGGCCTGTCTTGCCTTTCTGGTTTTTACACATTTTGTGGATGTCCCTTTTGACCGGTGGGAAGTGATACTTCTTTGTAGTGCAGATTTGCATTGCCCACTTGCTTGCTTGGCCAAAAAGGGCGTATGCTTTTTCTCCTGAATATATTCAGGAGAAAACGCATACGCCCTTTTTGGCCAAGTGCACCATTGTCCAAGTTGTGCCCCTCTTCCTGTGCTTTACAGGCGATTCCAAGGTACCTCTTGAAATCTGTTTCCTGCTATTTTGCCTCGCTTTCAAGTCCGCCTCGTTGACTTCCCTCAACAGATTTTTGGACGATAGTTGTCCTTTATCACTCTGCCAGTTTGTGAATTGCTGTGGCCCTGAGCTCCATTTCTCAACTCGTTTTTTGTGAGCTGAACGCAAGTCCAAAATTTTGGATCATGTCCTATACTGGTTCCCGGTGGGTGGCTGAGACTTTGGTTAATTCTTCTTCCTGCCGGGAAATTAGAGTGACATGTGCCCGTCCAAATGCCTAACAGCTACTCTCTCATGGGATCTCTCTCGTCCCTTCCATCCTCTGCCAAATTGGGAACCTGTGCAAACCAGGAGGTTAAAGGGCCTGTCTCTCCAAGTTGGGAGATTGATAGTAAGGCAGTTGGAAAGTCAAATTGGAGCACCAGGAGAGGGACTATTCGTTGAGTTTTAGAAACCTTTCGTATTCACAGTGTGTCCATTCTCTAGGTTTCCTGTACATGTTATAGCTGTAGTAATATTCCCTTGAACATGGAGAGTTGGGACCCATGGAATGGGGGCCATTCATTATTGCTTGAAAGGGTCTGCATTCACTCACCCAATCTCACCAATCCTCTCAGTCCCAAGTATCCAGCCTTATGCCACATCCAGCTGTCATTGTAGATAGGGTCTTTCCAGGTTTCCTCAGACACCCTGAAGGATTGTAAAGAATTTCCCTGTTTTTTGGTTTTGCTTTTGAAATTCCTTTTTATAGTGGGTTTGAGCTGATTCTCGCTGCCATGTTTATGCCACTCTAGACACACTTGATTCCCTTATGGAGACATATCAATACATAGGTTTTAATATTCTTACTAGTCAGATATATTCCTCGGTGGGAAATATGGGGTTTTGAGTCTCTTTCACTGAGGAAGGTGTCGGTCTTGTCAATTCCAAAGTTGATTTTGAAACGGTCCCTGTGCTTATATCAAACTCTGGTTTTATGCATCACCCCACCTCTCCTTCCCCTTTATGCAGGCATAAGAGTTTTTTCTAAATGTGAGACTCTGTTCTCTTCCCTAACTCAGTTCACGTGTAGCCATGTTTACAGGATCTTCATAAGTGATATCTTATGATAAGTTTCTTTTTCTGTGTGACTTATTTCACTTAGAATCATCGTACCTGAATCCACTCACTTTGTTGCTACTGGTCTTATGACATTGATTTCATGGCTGAGGGATATTCCATCGTACGTAAGTACCACAATGTTTTGAACCATTTTTATATTTCCTGGGATATTTAAGGTTTACCCAAGTTGAGGTTCTTGTAGCCAGTGCAGCCCTAAATTTGGAGGTGGCTCTTTCTTATTGATTTTCAGTTTTCCCAAGGTATATTCCCTAGACTGGAAGTGGCCTTGGCTCTGTAGCTCTGTTGTTTCCTTGTTTTAGGGAACACAATGCACTCCTCCAGTGAGGCAGTTGGCAATTTACATCCCACCCATCAGCATAACAAGGCTCCCAGTTCCTCAGGGCCTGTCTTGCCTTTCTGGTTTTTACACATTTTGTGGATGTCCCTTTTGACCGGTGGGAAGTGATACTTCTTTGTAGTGCAGATTTGCATTGCCCGCTTGCTTGCTTGGCCAAAAAGGGCGTATGCATTTTCTCCTAAATATATTCAGGAGAAAACGCATACGCCCTTTTTGGCCAAGTGCACCATTGTCCAAGTTGTGCCCCTCTTCCTGTGCTTTACAGGCGATTCCAAGGTACCTCTTGAAATCTGTTTCCTGCTATTTTGCCTCGCTTTCAAGTCCGCCTCGTTGACTTCCCTCAACAGATTTTTGGACGATAGTTGTCCTTTATCACTCTGCCAGTTTGTGAATTGCTGTGCCCCTGAGCTCCATTTCTCAACTCGTTTTTTGTGAGCTGAACGCAAGTCCAAAATTTTGGATCATGTCCTATACTGGTTCCCGGTGGGTGGCTGAGACTTTGGTTAATTCTTCTTCCTGCCGGGAAATTAGAGTGACATGTGCCCGTCCAAATGCCTAACAGCTACTCTCTCATGGGTTCTCCCTCGTCCCTTCCATCCTCTGCCAAATTGGGAACCTGTGCAAACCAGGAGGTTAAAGGGCCTCTCTCTCCAAGTTGGGAGATTGATAGTAAGGCAGTTGGAAAGTCAAACTGGAGCACCAGGAGAGGGACTATTCGTTGAGTTTTAGAAACCTTTCGTATTCACAGTGTGTCTATTCTCTAGGTTTCCTGTACATGTTATAGCTGTAGTAATATTCCCTTGAACCTGGAGAGTTGGGACCCATGGAATGGGGGCCATGCATTATTGCTTGAAAGGGTCTGCATTTGCTCACCCAATCTCACCAATCCTCTCAGTCCCAAGTGTCCAGCCTTATGCCACATCCAGCTGTCATTGTAGATAGGGTCTTTCCAGGTTTCCTCAGACACCCTGAAGGAATTGTAAAGAATTTCCCTGTTTTTTGGTTTTGCTTTTGAAATTCCTTTTTATAGTGGGTTTGAACTGATTCTCGCTGCCATGTTTATGCCACTCTAGACACACTTGATTCCCTTATGGAGTCATATCAATACATAGGTTTTAAGATTCTTACTAGTCAGATATATTCCTCTGCGGGAAATATGGGGTTTTGAGTCTCTTTCACTGAGGAAGGTGTAGGTCTTGTCTATTCCAAAGTTGGTTTTTGGAACGGTCCCTGTGCTTATATCAAACTTTGGTTTTATGCATCACCCGACCTCTCCATCCCCTTTATGCAGGCATAAGAGTGTTTTCTAAATGTGAGACTCTGTTCTCTTTCCTAACTCAGTTCACGTGTAGCCATGTTTACAGGATCTTCATAAGTGATATCTTATGATAAGTTTCTTTTTCTGTGTGACTTATTTCACTTAGAATCATCGTACCTGAATCCACTCACTTTGCTGCTACTGGTCTTATGACATTGATTTCATGGCTGAGGGATATTCCATCGTACGTAAGTACCACAATGTTTTGAACCATTTTTATATTTCCTGGGATATTTAAGGTGTACCCAAGTTGAGGTTCTTGTAGTCAGTGCAGCCCTAAATTTGGAGGTGGCTCTTTCTTATTGATTTTCAGTTTTCCCAAGGTATATTCCCTAGACTGGAAGTGGCCTTGGCTCTGTAGCTCTGTTGTTTACTTGTTTTAGGGAACACAATGCACTCCTCCAGTGAGGCAGTTGGCAATTTACATCCCGCCCATCAGCATAACAAGGCTCCCAGTTCTCCGGGGCCTGTCTTGACTTTCTGGTTTTTACACATTTTGTGGATGTCCCTTTTGACCGGTGGGAAGTGATACTTCTTTGTAGTGCAGATTTGCATTGCCCGCTTGCTTGCTTGGCCAAAAAGGGCGTATGCGTTTTCTCCTGAATATATTCAGGAGAAAACGCGTACGCCCTTTTTGGCCAAGTGCACCATTGTCCAAGTTGTGCCCCTCTTCCTGTGCTTTACAGGCGATTCCAACGTACCTCTTGAAATCTGTTTCCTGCTATTTTGCCTCACTTTCAAGTCCGCCTCGTTGACTTCCCTCAACAGATTTTTGACGATAGTTGTCCTTTATCACTCTGCCAGTTTGTGAATTGCTGTGCCCCTGAGCTCCATTTCTCAACTCGTTTTTTGTGAGCTGAACGCAAGTCCAAAATTTTGGATCATGTCCTATACTGGTTCCCCGTGGGTGGCTGAGACTTTGGTTAATTCTTCTTCCTGCCGGGAAATTAGAGTGACATGTGCCCGTCCAAATGCCTAACAGCTACTCTCTCATGGGTTCTCCCTCGTCCCTTCCATCCTCTGCCAAATTGGGAACCTGTGCAAACCAGGAGGTTAAAGGGCCTGTCTCTCCAAGTTGGGAGATTGATAGTAAGGCAGTTGGAAAGTCAAACTGGAGCACCAGGAGAGGGACTATTCGTTGAGTTTTAGAAACCTTTCGTATTCACAGTGTGTCCATTCTCTAGGTTTCCTGTACATGTTATAGCTGTAGTAATATTCCCTTGAACCTGGAGAGTTGGGACCCATGGAATGGGGGCCATGCATTATTGCTTGAAAGGGTCTGCATTTGCTCACCCAATCTCACCAATCCTCTCAGTCCCAAGTGTCCAGCCTTATGCCACATCCAGCTGTCATTGTAGATAGGGTCTTTCCAGGTTTCCTCAGACACCCTGAAGGAATTGTAAAGAATTTCCCTGTTTTTTGGTTTTGCTTTTGAAATTCCTTTTTATAGTGGGTTTGAGCTGATTCTCGCTGCCATGTTTATGCCACTCTAGACACACTTGATTCCCTTATGGAGACATATCAATACATAGGTTTTAAGATTCTTACTAGTCAGATATATTCCTCTGTGGGAAATATGGGGTTTTGAGTCTCTTTCACTAAGGAAGGTGTCGGTCTTGTCAATTCCAAAGTTGGTTTTTGAAACGGTCCCTGTGCTTATATCAATCTCTGGTTTTATGCATCACCCCACCTCTCCTTCCCCTTTATGCAGGCATAAGAGTGTTTTCTAAATGTGAGATTCTGTTCACTTTCCTAACTCAGTTCACGTGTAGCCATGTTTACAGGATCTTCATAAGTGATATCTTATGATAAGTTTCTTTTTCTGTGTGACTTATTTCACTTAGAATCATCGTACCTGAATCCACTCACTTTGCTGCTACTGGTCTTATGACATTGATTTCATGGCTGAGGGATATTCCATCGTACGTAAGTACCACAATGTTTTGAACCATTTTTATATTTCCTGGGATATTTAAGGTGTACCCAAGTTGAGGTTCTTGTAGTCAGTGCAGCCCTAAATTTGGAGGTGGCTCTTTCTTATTGATTTTCAGTTTTCCCAAGGTATATTCCCTAGACTGGAAGTGGCCTTGGCTCTGTAGCTCTGTTGTTTACTTGTTTTAGGGAACACAATGCACTCCTCCAGTGAGGCAGTTGGCAATTTACATCCCGCCCATCAGCATAACAAGGCTCCCAGTTCTCCAGGGCCTGTCTTGCCTTTCTGGTTTTTACACATTTTGTGGATGTCCCTTTTGACCGGTGGGAAGTGATACTTCTTTGTAGTGCAGATTTGCATTGCCCGCTTGCTTGCTTGGCCAAAAAGGGCGTATGCGTTTTCTCCTGAATATATTCAGGAGAAAACGCATACGCCCTTTTTGGCCACGTGCACCATTGTCCAAGTTGTGCCCCTCTTCCTGTGCTTTACAGGCGATTCCAAGGTACCTCTTGAAATCTGTTTCCTGCTATTTTGCCTCGCTTTCAAGTCCGCCTCGTTGACTTCCCTCAACAGATTTTTGGACGATAGTTGTCCTTTATCACTCTGCCAGTTTGTGAATTGCTGTGCCCCTGAGCTCCATTTCTCAACTCGTTTTTTGTGAGCTGAACGCAAGTCCAAAATTTTGGATCATGTCCTATACTGGTTCCCGGTGGGTGGCTGAGACTTTGGTTAATTCTTCTTCCTGCCGGGAAATTAGAGTGACATGTGCCCGTCCAAATGCCTAACAGCTACTCTCTCATGGGTTCTCCCTCGTCCCTTCCATCCTCTGCCAAATTGGGAACCTGTGCAAACCAGGAGGTTAAAGGGCCTGTCTCTCCAAGTTGGGAGATTGATAGTAAGGCAGTTGGAAAGTCAAACTGGAGCACCAGGAGAGGGACTATTCGTTGAGTTTTAGAAACCTTTCGTATTCACAGTGTGTCCATTCTCTAGGTTTCCTGTACATGTTATAGCTGTAGTAATATTCCCTTGAACCTGGAGAGTTGGGACCCATGGAATGGGGGCCATGCATTATTGCTTGAAAGGGTCTGCATTTGCTCACCCAATCTCACCAATCCTCTCAGTCCCATGTGTCCAGCCTTATGCCACATCCAGCTGTCATTGTAGATAGGGTCTTTCCAGGTTTCCTCAGACACCCTGAAGGAATTGTAAAGAATTTCCCTGTTTTTTGGTTTTGCTTTTGAAATTCCTTTTTATAGTGGGTTTGAGCTGATTCTCGCTGCCATGTTTATGCCACTCTAGACACACTTGATTCCCTTATGGAGTCATTTCAATACATAGGTTTTAAGATTCTTACTAGTCAGATATATTCCTCTGTGGGAAATATGGGGTTTTGAGTCTCTTTCACTGAGGAAGGTGTAGGTCTTGTCTATTCCAAAGTTGGTTTTTGGAACGGTCCCTGTGCTTATATCAAACTCTGGTTTTATGCATCACCCCACCTCTCCATCCCCTTTATGCAGGCATAAGAGTGTTTTCTAAATGTGAGACTCTGTTCTCTTTCCTAACTCAGTTCACGTGTAGCCATGTTTACAGGATCTTCATAAGTGATATCTTATGATAAGTTTCTTTTTCTGTGTGACTTATTTCACTTAGAATCATCGTACCTGAATCCACTCACTTTGCTGCTACTGGTCTTATGACATTGATTTCATGGCTGAGGAATATTCCATCGTACGTAAGTACCACAATGTTTTGAACCATTTTTATATTTCCTGGGATATTTAAGGTGTACCCAAGTTTAGGTTCTTGTAGTCAGTGCAACCCTAAATTTGGAGGTGGCTCTTTCTTATTGATTTTCAGTTTTCCCAAGGTATATTCCCTAGACTGGAAGTGGCCTTGGCTCTGTAGCTCTGTTGTTTACTTGTTTTAGGGAACACAATGCACTCCTCCAGTGAGGCAGTTGGCAATTGACATCCCGCCCATCAGCATGACAAGGCTCCCTGTTCTCCAGGGCCTGTCTTGCCTTTCTGGTTTTTACACATTTTGTGGATGTCCCTTTTGACCGGTGGGAAGTGATACTTCTTTGTAGTGCAGATTTGCATTGCCCACTTGCTTGCTTGGCCAAAAAGGGCGTATGCGTTTTCTCCTGAATATATTCAGGAGAAAACGCATACGCCCTTTTTGGCCAAGTGCACCATTGTCCAAGTTGTGCCCCTCTTCCTGTGCTTTACAGGCGATTCCAAGGTACCTCTTGAAATCTGTTTCCTGCTATTTTGCCTCACTTTCAAGTCCGCCTCGTTGACTTCCCTCAACAGATTTTTGGACGATAGTTGTCCTTTATCACTCTGCCAGTTTGTGAATTGCTGTGCCCCTGAGCTCCATTTCTCAACTCGTTTTTTGTGAGCTGAACGCAAGTCCAAAATTTTGGATCATGTACTATACTGGTTCCCGGTGGGTGGCTGAGACTTTGGTTAATTCTTCTTCCTGCCGGGAAATTAGAGTGACATGTGCCCGTCCAAATGCCTAACAGCTACTCTCTCATGGGTTCTCCCTCGTCCCTTCCATCCTCTGCCAAATTGGGAACCTGTGCAAACCAGGAGGTTAAAGGGCCTGTCTCTCCAAGTTGGGAGATTGATAGTAAGGCAGTTGGAAAGTCAAACTGGAGCACCAGGAGAGGGACTATTCGTTGAGTTTTAGAAACCTTTCGTATTCACAGTGTGTCCATTCTCTAGGTTTCCTGTACATGTTATAGCTGTAGTAATATTCCCTTGAACCTGGAGAGTTGGGACCCATGGAATGGGGGCCATGCATTATTGCTTGAAAGGGTCTGCAGTTGCTCACCCAATCTCACCAATCCTCTCAGTCCCAAGTGTCCAGCCTTATGCCACATCCAGCTGTCATTGTAGATAGGGTCTTTCCAGGTTTCCTCAGACACCCTGAAGGAATTGTAAAGAATTTCCCTGTTTTTTCGTTTTGCTTTTGAAATTCCTTTTTATAGTGGGTTTGAGCTGATTCTCGCTGCCATGTTTATGCCACTCTAGACACACTTGATTCCCTTATGGAGTCATATCAATACATAGGTTTTAAGATTCTTACTAGTCAGATATATTCCTCTGTGGGAAATATGGGGTTTTGAGTCTCTTTCACTGAGGAAGGTGTAGGTCTTATCTATTCCAAAGTTGGTTTTTGGAACGGTCCCTGTGCTTATATCAAACTCTGGTTTTATGCATCACCCCACCTCTCCATCCCCTTTATGCAGGCATAAGAGTGTTTTCTAAATGTGACACTCTGTTCTCTTTCCTAACTCAGTTCACGTGTAGCCATGTTTACAGGATCTTCATAAGTGATATCTTATGATAAGTTTGTTTTTCTGTGTGACTTATTTCACTTAGAATCATCGTACCTGAATCCACTCACTTTGCTGCTTCTGGTCTTATGACATTGATTTCACCGCTGAGGGATATTCCATCGTACGTAAGTACCACAATGTTTTGAACCATTTTTATATTTCCTGGGATATTTAAGGTGTACCCAAGTTGAGGTTCTTGTAGTCAGTGCAGCCCTAAATTTGGAGGTGGCACTTTCTTATTGATTTTCAGTTTTCACTAGGTATATTCCCTAGACTGGAAGTGGCCTTGGATCTGTAGCTCTGTTGTTTACTTGTTTTAGGGAACACAATGCACTCCTCCAGTGAGGCAGTTGGCAATTGACATCCCGCCCATCAGCATGACAAGGCTCCCTGTTCTCCAGGGCCTGTCTTGCCTTTCTGGTTTTTACACATTTTGTGGATGTCCCTTTTGACCGGTGGGAAGTGATACTTCTTTGTAGTGCAGATTTGCATTGCCCACTTGCTTGCTTGGCCAAAAAGGGCGTATGCTTTTTCTCCTGAATATATTCAGGAGAAAACGCATACGCCCTTTTTGGCCAAGTGCACCATTGTCCAAGTTGTGCCCCTCTTCCTGTGCTTTACAGGCGATTCCAAGGTACCTCTTGAAATCTGTTTCCTGCTATTTTGCCTCGCTTTCAAGTCCGCCTCGTTGACTTCCCTCAACAGATTTTTGGACGATAGTTGTCCTTTATCACTCTGCCAGTTTGTGAATTGCTGTGGCCCTGAGCTCCATTTCTCAACTCGTTTTTTGTGAGCTGAACGCAAGTCCAAAATTTTGGATCATGTCCTATACTGGTTCCCGGTGGGTGGCTGAGACTTTGGTTAATTCTTCTTCCTGCCGGGAAATTAGAGTGACATGTGCCCGTCCAAATGCCTAACAGCTACTCTCTCATGGGATCTCTCTCGTCCCTTCCATCCTCTGCCAAATTGGGAACCTGTGCAAACCAGGAGGTTAAAGGGCCTGTCTCTCCAAGTTGGGAGATTGATAGTAAGGCAGTTGGAAAGTCAAATTGGAGCACCAGGAGAGGGACTATTCGTTGAGTTTTAGAAACCTTTCGTATTCACAGTGTGTCCATTCTCTAGGTTTCCTGTACATGTTATAGCTGTAGTAATATTCCCTTGAACATGGAGAGTTGGGACCCATGGAATGGGGGCCATTCATTATTGCTTGAAAGGGTCTGCATTCACTCACCCAATCTCACCAATCCTCTCAGTCCCAAGTATCCAGCCTTATGCCACATCCAGCTGTCATTGTAGATAGGGTCTTTCCAGGTTTCCTCAGACACCCTGAAGGATTGTAAAGAATTTCCCTGTTTTTTGGTTTTGCTTTTGAAATTCCTTTTTATAGTGGGTTTGAGCTGATTCTCGCTGCCATGTTTATGCCACTCTAGACACACTTGATTCCCTTATGGAGACATATCAATACATAGGTTTTAATATTCTTACTAGTCAGATATATTCCTCGGTGGGAAATATGGGGTTTTGAGTCTCTTTCACTGAGGAAGGTGTCGGTCTTGTCAATTCCAAAGTTGATTTTGAAACGGTCCCTGTGCTTATATCAAACTCTGGTTTTATGCATCACCCCACCTCTCCTTCCCCTTTATGCAGGCATAAGAGTTTTTTCTAAATGTGAGACTCTGTTCTCTTCCCTAACTCAGTTCACGTGTAGCCATGTTTACAGGATCTTCATAAGTGATATCTTATGATAAGTTTCTTTTTCTGTGTGACTTATTTCACTTAGAATCATCGTACCTGAATCCACTCACTTTGTTGCTACTGGTCTTATGACATTGATTTCATGGCTGAGGGATATTCCATCGTACGTAAGTACCACAATGTTTTGAACCATTTTTATATTTCCTGGGATATTTAAGGTTTACCCAAGTTGAGGTTCTTGTAGCCAGTGCAGCCCTAAATTTGGAGGTGGCTCTTTCTTATTGATTTTCAGTTTTCCCAAGGTATATTCCCTAGACTGGAAGTGGCCTTGGCTCTGTAGCTCTGTTGTTTCCTTGTTTTAGGGAACACAATGCACTCCTCCAGTGAGGCAGTTGGCAATTTACATCCCACCCATCAGCATAACAAGGCTCCCAGTTCCTCAGGGCCTGTCTTGCCTTTCTGGTTTTTACACATTTTGTGGATGTCCCTTTTGACCGGTGGGAAATGATACTTCTTTGTAGTGCAGATTTGCATTGCCCGCTTGCTTGCTTGGCCAAAAAGGGCGTATGCGTTTTCTCCTAAATATATTCAGGAGAAAACGCATACGCCCTTTTTGGCCAAGTGCACCATTGTCCAAGTTGTGCCCCTCTTCCTGTGCTTTACAGGCGATTCCAAGGTACCTCTTGAAATCTGTTTCCTGCTATTTTGCCTCGCTTTCAAGTCCGCCTCGTTGACTTCCCTCAACAGATTTTTGGACGATAGTTGTCCTTTATCACTCTGCCAGTTTGTGAATTGCTGTGCCCCTGAGCTCCATTTCTCAACTCGTTTTTTGTGAGCTGAACGCAAGTCCAAAATTTTGGATCATGTCCTATACTGGTTCCCGGTGGGTGGCTGAGACTTTGGTTAATTCTTCTTCCTGCCGGGAAATTAGAGTGACATGTGCCCGTCCAAATGCCTAACAGCTACTCTCTCATGGGTTCTCCCTCGTCCCTTCCATCCTCTGCCAAATTGGGAACCTGTGCAAACCAGGAGGTTAAAGGGCCTCTCTCTCCAAGTTGGGAGATTGATAGTAAGGCAGTTGGAAAGTCAAACTGGAGCACCAGGAGAGGGACTATTCGTTGAGTTTTAGAAACCTTTCGTATTCACAGTGTGTCTATTCTCTAGGTTTCCTGTACATGTTATAGCTGTAGTAATATTCCCTTGAACCTGGAGAGTTGGGACCCATGGAATGGGGGCCATGCATTATTGCTTGAAAGGGTCTGCATTTGCTCACCCAATCTCACCAATCCTCTCAGTCCCAAGTGTCCAGCCTTATGCCACATCCAGCTGTCATTGTAGATAGGGTCTTTCCAGGTTTCCTCAGACACCCTGAAGGAATTGTAAAGAATTTCCCTGTTTTTTGGTTTTGCTTTTGAAATTCCTTTTTATAGTGGGTTTGAACTGATTCTCGCTGCCATGTTTATGCCACTCTAGACACACTTGATTCCCTTATGGAGTCATATCAATACATAGGTTTTAAGATTCTTACTAGTCAGATATATTCCTCTGCGGGAAATATGGGGTTTTGAGTCTCTTTCACTGAGGAAGGTGTAGGTCTTGTCTATTCCAAAGTTGGTTTTTGGAACGGTCCCTGTGCTTATATCAAACTTTGGTTTTATGCATCACCCGACCTCTCCATCCCCTTTATGCAGGCATAAGAGTGTTTTCTAAATGTGAGACTCTGTTCTCTTTCCTAACTCAGTTCACGTGTAGCCATGTTTACAGGATCTTCATAAGTGATATCTTATGATAAGTTTCTTTTTCTGTGTGACTTATTTCACTTAGAATCATCGTACCTGAATCCACTCACTTTGCTGCTACTGGTCTTATGACATTGATTTCATGGCTGAGGGATATTCCATCGTACGTAAGTACCACAATGTTTTGAACCATTTTTATATTTCCTGGGATATTTAAGGTGTACCCAAGTTGAGGTTCTTGTAGTCAGTGCAGCCCTAAATTTGGAGGTGGCTCTTTCTTATTGATTTTCAGTTTTCCCAAGGTATATTCCCTAGACTGGAAGTGGCCTTGGCTCTGTAGCTCTGTTGTTTACTTGTTTTAGGGAACACAATGCACTCCTCCAGTGAGGCAGTTGGCAATTTACATCCCGCCCATCAGCATAACAAGGCTCCCAGTTCTCCGGGGCCTGTCTTGACTTTCTGGTTTTTACACATTTTGTGGATGTCCCTTTTGACCGGTGGGAAGTGATACTTCTTTGTAGTGCAGATTTGCATTGCCCGCTTGCTTGCTTGGCCAAAAAGGGCGTATGCGTTTTCTCCTGAATATATTCAGGAGAAAACGCATACGCCCTTTTTGGCCAAGTGCACCATTGTCCAAGTTGTGCCCCTCTTCCTGTGCTTTACAGGCGATTCCAACGTACCTCTTGAAATCTGTTTCCTGCTATTTTGCCTCACTTTCAAGTCCGCCTCGTTGACTTCCCTCAACAGATTTTTGACGATAGTTGTCCTTTATCACTCTGCCAGTTTGTGAATTGCTGTGCCCCTGAGCTCCATTTCTCAACTCGTTTTTTGTGAGCTGAACGCAAGTCCAAAATTTTGGATCATGTCCTATACTGGTTCCCCGTGGGTGGCTGAGACTTTGGTTAATTCTTCTTCCTGCCGGGAAATTAGAGTGACATGTGCCCGTCCAAATGCCTAACAGCTACTCTCTCATGGGTTCTCCCTCGTCCCTTCCATCCTCTGCCAAATTGGGAACCTGTGCAAACCAGGAGGTTAAAGGGCCTGTCTCTCCAAGTTGGGAGATTGATAGTAAGGCAGTTGGAAAGTCAAACTGGAGCACCAGGAGAGGGACTATTCGTTGAGTTTTAGAAACCTTTCGTATTCACAGTGTGTCCATTCTCTAGGTTTCCTGTACATGTTATAGCTGTAGTAATATTCCCTTGAACCTGGAGAGTTGGGACCCATGGAATGGGGGCCATGCATTATTGCTTGAAAGGGTCTGCATTTGCTCACCCAATCTCACCAATCCTCTCAGTCCCAAGTGTCCAGCCTTATGCCACATCCAGCTGTCATTGTAGATAGGGTCTTTCCAGGTTTCCTCAGACACCCTGAAGGAATTGTAAAGAATTTCCCTGTTTTTTGGTTTTGCTTTTGAAATTCCTTTTTATAGTGGGTTTGAGCTGATTCTCGCTGCCATGTTTATGCCACTCTAGACACACTTGATTCCCTTATGGAGACATATCAATACATAGGTTTTAAGATTCTTACTAGTCAGATATATTCCTCTGTGGGAAATATGGGGTTTTGAGTCTCTTTCACTAAGGAAGGTGTCGGTCTTGTCAATTCCAAAGTTGGTTTTTGAAACGGTCCCTGTGCTTATATCAATCTCTGGTTTTATGCATCACCCCACCTCTCCTTCCCCTTTATGCAGGCATAAGAGTGTTTTCTAAATGTGAGATTCTGTTCACTTTCCTAACTCAGTTCACGTGTAGCCATGTTTACAGGATCTTCATAAGTGATATCTTATGATAAGTTTCTTTTTCTGTGTGACTTATTTCACTTAGAATCATCGTACCTGAATCCACTCACTTTGCTGCTACTGGTCTTATGACATTGATTTCATGGCTGAGGGATATTCCATCGTACGTAAGTACCACAATGTTTTGAACCATTTTTATATTTCCTGGGATATTTAAGGTGTACCCAAGTTGAGGTTCTTGTAGTCAGTGCAGCCCTAAATTTGGAGGTGGCTCTTTCTTATTGATTTTCAGTTTTCCCAAGGTATATTCCCTAGACTGGAAGTGGCCTTGGCTCTGTAGCTCTGTTGTTTACTTGTTTTAGGGAACACAATGCACTCCTCCAGTGAGGCAGTTGGCAATTTACATCCCGCCCATCAGCATAACAAGGCTCCCAGTTCTCCAGGGCCTGTCTTGCCTTTCTGGTTTTTACACATTTTGTGGATGTCCCTTTTGACCGGTGGGAAGTGATACTTCTTTGTAGTGCAGATTTGCATTGCCCGCTTGCTTGCTTGGCCAAAAAGGGCGTATGCGTTTTCTCCTGAATATATTCAGGAGAAAACGCATACGCCCTTTTTGGCCCCCACGTGCACCATTGTCCAAGTTGTGCCCCTCTTCCTGTGCTTTACAGGCGATTCCAAGGTACCTCTTGAATCTGTTTCCTGCTATTTTGCCTCGCTTTCAAGTCCGCCTCGTTGACTTCCCTCAACAG